>NC_063171.1:50518097-51161847 GCF_023159225.1 Perognathus longimembris pacificus
TAACCTAAAGGTCAGATCTGTGCATTGTTTATTTATCAGTAGGTGAAAGAGCTAAATCGGCAGCTTCTGTCACAGTCACAGTAAAAAAAAAATCACCTATAATATTAACAGGGAGTAGATAAATTGCAAAACATGGATTAGAATGATAAACAGAGGCGAGTGTAATATTGGAATAGATAATGAGAGATGCAGAAGGATTTTACTGGGCCGTAAAATATGCAGGTGTGTTGTGATAGTGTTATTGATAATAATTCATTACTAGGGCTCTAGAAGGAAATGCACTGGAAGCTAGAACTTTCATTACCACGGCAATCTCCTATCCTTCTCTCTTCTAGCACTTTTATTTCAAAGAGCCCTACAATATTTTTCAGCATTAGCTGTAATGAGAAAGAAATGATTTTGATAAAGCTGTCTTGGGACGGAAAATGGCACTGTTGGTTCAATATTATTCAATAAGTATTTCAAGCACCTTGATGAGTATGACGGTTACTGGGTTTGTCTTTATGATATTTATCTGTCTATTTACTGGTTTTCTGCATGTGTGAATTTCCCTACCCTTCTAGGAGAATGATCATTTGTTAGATCTTTCTTCTTTTTTTTTTGTCTTGAGGAGATAAAGGGAGTTTCCAAGATCTGAGATTTCTTCTACTTTCTAGAACCTGGACCCATAGATCCTCCAGTTATTCTGGATGTGAAGTCAAGAATGATGGTGGTCACCTGGCAACGTCCTTTGAAAAGCAATGGGATGATCACCCATTATAACCTTTACCTACACAGTCATCTGTACCGGAGGACATCTGGGAATGTCACTGATTGCACGGTAATCCATCTACGCCCAGATACTGCCTACGTGTTTCAGGTGGAAGCCTGTACGTCAAAAGGATGTTCCCTTTCACCAGAATCCAGGACTGTTTGGACACTGCCTGGAGCACCAGAAGGGATCCCGAGCCCTGAGCTCTTCTCAGATACTCCTACATCTGTCATTGTATCTTGGCAACCACCTGCCCACCCCAATGGATTGGTGGATAACTTCACCATTGAGAGAAGAGTCAAAGGAAAGGAAGAAGTCACCACCCTTGTGACTCTCCCAAGAAGTCATCCCATGAGATTCATTGACAAGGCTCCGATTCTTAGCCCATGGACAAAATATGAATACCGAGTATTAATGAGCACTGTCAATGGAGGAACCAATAGCAGTGCTTGGGAAGAAGTTACCACCAGACCTTCAAGACCCGCTGGGGTGCAGCCACCAACGGTGCATGTGCTGGGATCTGATGTAGCCAAGGTAAGAACCTGTGTGTTCTGGCTCCTTTTGCATATAGGAATTTGCCCTAGCTTGACTCTGCATTGAACAGAGCCATCTACTGACAAAACAAATGCATTTGTTGTTTTAGGCATTCACTGGAGGAACTGGTTTTTTGGCCTTTGGCCCAAACTATCTTGAATTTGATGTCAGCTTTTCATGTCTCCCTGTATCCCCTTAATTATATTGTTGAGGCACTTACATTTGCCTCACACACCTGAAATACTTTGAATGCCACAATGGGATGCTTAGGTTAACCACCACGTCAGATTTAAATAGATCAGAAAATGAGAAGAGATGGGAAAATATGGAGGAATGGATTCGCATATTATATGAACAAAATTTCCAATTACCGATCTTCTGATATTTTCTTTTTGCGAATTAAAGAATTGAAATGATGAGCAAAGATGTAAAACTAGCATTATTCAGGAATGCCTAAAATGCATTCAATGATTTGCCTCATTCATCGGGGAATGAACTCTAGAGGACAGAATAACTACCATTGTTTTGGCTGGCATACAAACTTCATTCAAGGGAAATTAGTATAACCAAACAGGAGGGAGTTTTGTAGCTTAGAAGCCTCTTTTGTGTAAATACACACATGCTTTCATGGATTCAGTCTTGTACCACTGCCAAAAGCATCGGTACAGTAGCTTGCTCACCAGAGCACAAAACAAAGGACATTTGCATAACAGCAAAGTTCATCTGTTGGCATCATTAGGTGCCTCTATGTGGTGTGTTCTCCCTTCCACCACAGGAAAAAGCTAAATAGAGAAAATTGTTGAGGAAATATAATTGACTCTAAAAACTAAAGGCCATTGGTTAAAATCTTTATTAGTTTCAATAGAAGACTTTATTCCAACAGAAGACAGCTACTTAGTAGAAATAACTAAAGTATGTATGATCTGTCGATTAAGCATTAAAAGTAAACTGATCTTAAGTATATAATACACAACAATTATTCTATACATTGGGCCATCCTTGCTAAAACAAAGAAAAAACAAACCTGGAGTTATTAATCATACCAGAAGTAACATTTTTTCTTCAATCCTGGGGAGAATTTTGTGGAACTTTGGTAGTGTTACCAATCAATAAAGATGTGACAAACAAACATAATTCCTTCACAAAGACAAAGCTGCCTAACAGACATTATTCTGGATTCTTTTGTGGGGGGAGGTGGATGCAAAAATTTAATTTTATTAAAGTTTACTTTATGAAAGTTTTATTGTCTTTGTTTAACTTTTTTATTATCAAAGTAATGTACAGAGGGGTTACAGTTACATACTTAAGGCAGTGAGTTAATTTCTTATCAAATTTGTTACCTCCTCCTTCATTTTTTTACATTTCTTTTTTTATTGTCAAAGTGAAGTACAGAGGGGTTACAGTTTCATACATAAGACAGTAACAAGTTGGATGAGAAATATTCTGGCTCCTTTCTAGCAAAAACTTTCATTACTAGGCATTGCTAATTGTGGCATACCTGAAGAAAGAACAAAACTTTTCAGAATAATCCCTCAGTGTTCATTTGTACTTGATTCAGCCTGTACACACAAGGATGAAAGGTGTTTTAAATGAGTTTCCTGGCCTTTTCTTTATCCCCACCCCCATTTTGATTTTGCAATATCCTCCAGGAATGAAACTGTATATGTGGCTTATCAGCTTGTTCCATTAGGAAGCTAAGTCTCATAGACCATAGAGGCCTGTGGTAATCTCAGGTCAGAACCTAAAAGTTTCTAAGAAAGGGCCTCAAAGATACAGGCATGATAGGCTAGTAATAACTTTTTTAAAAAATATTTTGGGCTGGGGATATGGCCTAGTGGCAAGAGTGCTTGCCTCGTATACATGAGGCCCTGGGTTCGATTCCCCAACACCACATATACAGAAAATGGCCAGAAGTGGCGCTGTGGCTCAAGTGGCAGAGTGCTAGCCTTGAGCAAAAAGGAAGCCAGGGACAGTGCTCAGGCCCTGAGTCCAAGGCCCAGGACTGGCCAAAAAAAAAAAAAAAAAAAAAAAAAAAAAAATTTATTATCAGTATATTCTACTTTTTCTTTTTTATTGTCATTTACAGAGGGGTTTCAGTTGTATAAGTCAGGCAATAAGTACATTTGTTTTTGGACAATGTTACCCCTTACCTCAGCCTCTCCCAGTTTTTCCCTCTTATCCCCACCTATAACTTGTATAGTTCTTGTCCAACATGGTATCTAGTATTACTGCTGCATTGGTTTACCCTTTGTGCCCCCCTTACCTTCCAAAGACAGAAAAAGTAACAACCAAGCCAAACAGAAAAGAACACTAAGAAATCAACAAAGAAAAAAATCTCTCTTATTTCCATTTCCTGGAGTTCATTTGATAACTATTATTTTATTATATTATTTTATGTGATCATAGGCACATAATCATTATGCCTTTGTGTTCCTCTCCTAAGAGTGTCCTGCACTGATCTCACTGTAGGTGAATGCCTACATAATGCCTACATAGTAATAACTTTTAAAACATTCATACATCTTATGAGTTCCTATTTTGCAACTAGGGAATAAAAACTTATCAATGAAGAGAATAAACAGGAAAATTCAAACTGAATCTAGTACTTTACTATATATTTATATAGTATTAAAATAACATTTTCACTTTAGTATTCGTGTTTCACATTATGATCTGAAGATAAATGGGTAGTGAAACAATGACTTCTCTTTGCAAATTGCAAGATTTTTAAAGCCAACATTGGAAATAGAGTAATTCTGAGGAATAATAGCAAGATAAGCTATTAATGCTGTGGTTGTTACTTCTAGAATCGTTCAACAATTGTTCTAGAATTTTAGAATTATTTATATAAATGTTTCATGTATTAAGATAAAAGAAGCTGTCAATAATATTAACAATGGCAATAATAATTTCAGTTTAACATCTGTCTATTATCAGTACAACTTTATTAATGGCTCTTTAGGCATAAGGAAGAGTAAAGCTCAAAATGTAAGTCCCCATGTTCTATAGCTCTATAGCTTATAGCTTAGAGTGAAACAAATCAATATATGCAATATTTAGATATGACAAGGATACTGGGCAGGAATAAATCAAATTAAGACATATAGGACTCATAATTTTCCTTTCTTGGACTTTGGTGTGGTGACCAGGATGTCAACCTTGACAAATACTCTTATTTACAAAGTTCTTAAAGCTTGATTAAAGAACAAAATAAAGTGGATACATTACTATGAGCTCATCTTTTCAGTCCTGAACATGATCACCTAACTGTTGTGTCTTAGTTTCTGCTTAGAATACAAGGCTTTGCACCAGGATGTGGTGACTCACACCAGTATCCTACTTACGCAGGAGGCTGAGATCTGAGTGTTGCCACTAAAAGCCAGTCTGAGCAGGAAACTCCATGACTCTTATCTCTAATTATTCAGCAAACAGCAGAAGTAGCACTACTGTTCAAGTGGTAGAGTGCTAGACTTGGGCAAAAATGAGAAGCAAGAGCACAAGGCCCTGATTTCAAGCAACAGAAGCTGATTAGCTAGATTGATAGATCAACTGATCAATGGATTGATAGACAGACAGACAAACTTTGAAGGTGTGATGATTTTGATGAGCCACTTTTCAGGAATCTGAGCGGTCTAACAAAGTTAGTGGCTCCTTAAATACCAAACTAGCTATCCACTTGTCCTTCTTTTTGAACACATGTAAGTAAAAACAGAAAAGAAAATCAAAACAAAAATTAGACAAGCCCTCTCTAAAAAATAACCACTTTCAAGTTTCAAATATTCAAAGCCTTTAATGTAAAATTGTTTCAGAGAGCACATCACTTTATAATTCAGGCAAGAATCTATTTTATGGTCAATTTTACAAGGATGCATCAATATTTAAAATTATAACTCTTCTTTTGTACAATGGGTATGTAAATTACCATAAGAAACTACACTAATTGAAAGTTTTAATCTTATACATTTTGGCCAGTCTGTAGTAAAGTATGGTCTTTTATTTATTCATTACACATTTATTCATATATACAAGCATATTATATTATCCTTTTCTGTGGGGTATTCAAATGTGATGAAAAGAAATACTGTCCAATATAAATGTCATGAAAGCCATTTTGTCTATATTTGTGCCTGTACTAGGACTTTAAATCAGGGCTTCACAATTACTGGGCTTGCTTGGCTGTAACTCTACCACTTAGGTAGCACCTCCAGCTTGATTTTTGCTGGTTTGTTGGAGATGTCAGAGACTTTATTACCCACATTGGCTTTGAACTGGAGAATCTATTATTTACTCTGATGCCCAGGTTCATGCAAACAGGATCATCCTTTGGTTGTCATTTGAAAAGCTATCAACACCTTGACTATTCCTGAGATAAGATGTATTGTGGTTGCTTTATTTTCTAAAGCATTCACAAGTTTCAGAAATTCGATTGTGCACCCTCAGAAAATGAAAGTGATTTCTTTATCCCCACCCTCCGAATCAACTTATTTAGTGTACACAGTCGCGATGCAAAGTGAGGAGCTTGTTCTTGCATTTAATTGAGTTATAAACAAGAAAACCAGCCAGTCCTGCTGCTGCCCTATTGATGCATGTGGATGTGTGAATTTTCTCCATGTGTTTGCTCCGTGTCCTTTAGAACACCCACAGTGGAGATGAATCACTAAGGTGTGTATTAGGCTGACAGGCCTAGAAAGTATCAAGACTAAAAGCCAAGCCCAGGAAACAGCATTTCAACGGATTCCTGGTGTACTGCTAATTGATTCCAAGCCCTTCATTACTGTCTAGTGCAAAGGGCTAAATGGAAAGTAGGCATTTAGAAAATGACTTCACTGAAAACAAGGCCAAGTGAAATTCTAGGCCTTGTGAACTTCAGCTGCTCTGTTCCTGGGTTGTCACACTGATTCTAACTTTATCTTTTCTTTCAGGTCACGTGGAAACCCCCACTTCTCCAGAACGGAGACATATTGAGCTATGAGATCCGAATGCCTGACCCTCACCTCACCATAACCAATGTGACTTCCATAGGATTGAGTCGAGTAATTGATCATCTGATCCCTTTCACTAATTATTCTGTCACCATTGTGGCTTGCTCAGGGGGTAACGGGTACCTAGGAGGGTGCACAGAGAGTCTGCCTACCTATGTTACCACCCACCCTACACTACCACAGGAAGTCAGTCCATTGTCAGTGATTCCATTAAGTGAATCATATGTGGTAATTTCTTGGCAACCACCATTCAGGCCAAATGGACCTAATTTGAGGTGAGAGAAAGTGATTAAGTCTTGGAATCTTTGTGTGTGTGTGTGTGTGTGTGTGTGTGTGTGTGTGTGTGTGTGTGTTCTTATCTTTCCAAGAAGTAGAGGAGATTTTTATGACATCTGCACATCGAACAAATTCCTTATTAGTTCCAGCTACTTCCTCATGAATCCCTTATTCCAAATAGCACCCTGAATCCTCCTTGACAATCATACGAGATACCATTTTTGTATATCTTTACTTATGTGGAACCATAAAAGGTGATCAAGGTAAGAAATAGCCTCTTAATATTGACAGCTAAAACCCCTGAAACCCCCATCTAATTGCTAAGGATTCTCTTCTTAATGCCTCTCTTGATTTTCTAGGCATATTGTTATTTTTTGTAGGTAGCTCTGATATAGGTTGTACATGGCACAGTTACACATATATGCCCTGAAATTATAAAGCTAACATTGTAGTTGTCTAGGACACTATGATTATCTAGAAAGGCATATAGAAAAGATTGGAGAAAAGTGTTTCATTTCTAAAATGGCTTCAGAGCAACCTGAGCTTGATATTTAGTCAAGAATAGGGACTTGATAAAATTATCATTGTTTATAACGTACTGATGATTCAAAGTCATAGGAAATCATTAACTCAGTAAGCCTTTTGAATTTCTACTTTGAGTGAAACTAGCAAGAGAATTTGGAACATCTGACATAAAGGAAATCTAAAATGCTATCATTCCTTTTAGTTATCACATATTGACTGATTGTTTCTATTGAATTTAATATGTAATACTTGAACCAGGAAAAATATTTATCTGAAAAGCCTTCATAATTACTAAGTTAAAATAATGTTGTTTGTGTCTGCATGCATCATGCACACATACCACCAAACAGCCTGAATTTTGGTAATAACATTAGTGGGGTAATCCTGACATTTCTGCTTGTCTTTTGCTTTAGATATGAGCTTTTGAGACGGAAAATTCAGCAACCACTTGCAGCAAATCCCCCAGAAGATTTAAATCTGTGGCACAATATTTATTCAGGAACTCAGTGGTTTTATGAAGATAAGGGTCTTAGCAGGTGAGATTACAAAAACTATAAAAACAAATGCTGGCATTTAGTTTGGGGCATGTTGAATAGCTCAAAGTATCTTAGTGTCTTCATTGTATGAGTGTGTTATCAGTTGTGCCATGGAATATGTTTGGTGATTATCTGTGGCATTAATCATGGAACTCTAGCAGTTGGTATGTTTAATATTTGCCATCTTAACTACATGTTTAAAAATAAGCCTTTGAAGTCTAACTTGTAGATATTGGAGACTTAACTTATTGCCTTTGTCATAGCTGTATCCAGACACTAAACTCAATAGAGAATTTAGGAATCTTGAATACAAATAAAACTGGATAAATCACTTGGTAAAGGATTGCTGTTTCTGGGCTGTAAGTCATTATTCCATTCATAAAAACATATTTTAACTGGGAAGTTTGAGACTTGAACTCTAGAGTACAAAATTTGTTATATATGCTTTCATAATATGTATCTACATATACCTATATTTGCATATATCTATATAGTGATATGTATTATGAAAGCTTAGGGTTGATGGCTCACACCTGTAATCCTAGCTACTAAGGAGGCTGGGATCTGAGAATGGAGGTTTGAAGCCAGACCAAGCAGAACATTTCTTGAGACTCTTTTCTCTAATTAATTACTAAAAGCCAGAAATGGAGCTGTTGTTCAAATGGTAGAGCACTAGCCTTGAGTGCAAAAGCTCAAAGACAGCACCCAGGCCTAGAGTTCCAGCCACAGGACTAGCAAAAAAAATTATGAATACGATGTTATGAAAACTTCTTTGGCATATTCTTCAGTATATTTGATATCAAACTGGTTGTTTTCTTTGACTCTCCACTTAATAGGAACACTCTGACCCCTGTTGCACTCCAGCCACATGTCCCATCCATTCCTTACCCATGCATCTAGGTCGTAGTCACACATTTACATTAAATTTGATAACTCCAACATGCATCACTTGCTCATGCAGCTTCTCCCATGGCTGGCTTTTCCGTGTCTGACCTGATCATCCTGGTAATTACCTTAGCTGACATAATCTTGATGTTCCCACTTGTCTTTTGCTGTCAGTTTGAGCCTCTGAAAGGTAAAATTTAACAACCACTTGAAGTTTCTTCCTCCATGAAGGCTACCTGCTCACTCTGTCACTAGTCAGAAGCAACTTCCCTTTATCCTATTTCTACAGCATATCCCCTGACAGATAGATCATTGTTATCATGACAAGGTAATGACCATGCTGCTTGACTCCACACAATATTACATGATCAAATCTACCACAAGTCAGTGTCTCTAACCTGATAACTTCTCTATTCTTGGACTTTAGTATAGTGCCCGCTACATAGCAAGCATCCAAACATTTGATAAATGGAACAAAACTTAACTCAGGTTGGTTAATCTCTGGATTTTCCCCTGTTTTTAGCGAGCATATGTTAGTTATATTAGGAAGGGCTCATTGTGATATTTCTATGCATGTATACAATGTATTCCAATGAATCTCACCCCCTTCTGCCATTTACCCTTAGCTACCTCCCTCTTTTCTATAAAAATATCATCAGGCTTCATTGTTCTATTTATACATGTAAACAATCTGCCTTGACCACATTAATCCTCATTCACTCTGGCTATTTAAATTCCTGATGCTTTGGGAATGTTAACTGGAGCTTTATTTTCTTTGGGAAAATAGGCAAAACTTAAGAACATTGTACTGTTGGTCTTAAAGGATTGAGGTGGGAAAACATAATAGAAAAGTCTAATTTATTAGGAGAAGGCAGCCTGTAAATCCAACCTAGCAATAAGCATTATGAAATGGCTGCCCTGAGAAGTTTAAAAAATGGTCAATTATGAGCAGATCCTTTTTGTTCAACCTGTTATTATGGTCATTCATGATTTTAATTCTTCTGAGTTTTTTCCCCTTAGTTTGGGCATCCATATATGATGACCACCTGTTATTCAACAATTCATTTTTTCCTCCTGTATACTGAATGACAGGATAGAAAACAAAATGAATACAATACAGTCCTGGTTCTCAGCAGCTTAGGGTCTAGTAAAAGAGCCAGTCCCTCATCCTACCTTACCTCTGGGTCTGGTGCACAAGGTAATCTCTGTGCCCACCTTCCTCCAATCCAGAACTGAAATTTACATACTAATGTCCATCATCACAGTTGACTACAGTGTCCTCTATTTAGAGAACTCGATTTCGAAAAGGATTCTACAGTCTACAAACTCTTAAGTGCCTTAAATATAACAATTTCCAAGACAAATAGAACTGACTATTTAACATTACTGAACCTGAGTTTTAGTCATGAAATATTCAGTAAACACACAGAAAGTTAATTTGTTTCTTTGTGGAAGAAAGAAAAACTTCTCAAAGTATTAGGACTAAGGCCCAGAAACTTGGTGTTGAATTTTTAGTGATTCCTCTAAGGAATCTGTATGAAAAGTCCAAATCTTAAGGTTTAAGGGAAAAATATAAATAAATAAAAAGTAAATTAAAATTAGCAAACTCATGACAGGCATCGGAAAAGAAGTGTGCCTTATAAAACTATCAAAGGAGAGGTGGGTTATGTTTTTATGGGTTTTGGGGGTCATTTTCTTTTTGCTTTGTTTTCCCCCCGCAAGGACTGCAAAGATTTATTTTGGGTTTTCACGCAAATAATTTCCACATCCTTTGTAAATGGTAGCCAAAGAAAGAAAGTAAATGGCATGTGTCTTTATATTGCCAGGATATTTTTGCAGCCTTCTAACCTTTACAGGTCCAAAAATACTCAAAGTTCCTTTAGCCCAAGGGCCTTATCTCATCAGTCTGAAGGGGCCGGGGTGGGGGTGGGGAGGGGGAATGGAAATGAATACCCTTGTGGGCACTGTGGTCAGAGGCTACCATTGTCCACCCTGACTGAAACTCTAGCTGTGGCGTACTGTCTCTGATGATAGGCTAGAATTGGCTCCTCAGGGCAGAGATGAGTGCTTGTTCACTGTTCTGCACACCACATCACAGCTTCTTATTGACCTATGCTGTGGAAGCTGTCCCTTGGTACCTGTGTGGAGATTGGGTCTAGGAACTCTTCACCCAGACTCCAAACTCTACAGATGTTCATCTCTTTTATTTGAAATTGTATAGAATTTTCCTATTAGCTACCAACAGCTCCATGCATGTTTTAAATCATCTCTATGATTACTTATAATAGTTGCATGATGTAAATAGTATGTAAATGGGTGTCATAATACACTGTTTAGGAAGAAAATCTGTGTATGTTCAGTAACAGATGCACTTGTTTTCCAATATTTTCCATTTATGGTTGAATCTGAGGATGTGGAACCCTAGGATACAGTGGGATGACTTTATTTATCTTTCTGATTTATCCATTTGGCTATGCATTTTAAAGGTATTAATGGAATTCTTATGCGTTTGTGAAAGACAGGTGATTTCCCCTCCTTCCCAGATTCTACTGTTTTCTATTTACTGCTTAACTTTTATCTGTATCAATAAAGGGAACAATGAAGTGCTTCTTTCGATCTCTGTTTTTACACCACTACATTCAAGTCAGCTTGCAAATCACTATCACCTAGATATAAGAGATAAAATTAAGTTGCGATTCACAAGATATCCTTTTGTGAATATATTTGTGGAAATGAGTATGAGTTGAAGTCAATATTCCTGTTCAATTGGTATATGCTGTTAGAAAAACACATAGATTTAATTAAAAGTATCATTCTATCCTGAAATTCATATCACTGTAGTCATGTGTTTATTTTTTTCCTTTACATCTACTTATACAAAACAAAACAGTGAGCCAATGTTATCTTAAGTAAGGGGCATTTTTTTTTCTCAAATTTTTATTATCAAACTGACGTACAGAGAGGTTACAGTATCATACGTTGGGCATTGGATACATTTCTTGTACTGTTTGTTGCCTTGTCCCTCATGCCCCCCTCCCTCCCCCCCTTTCCCTCCCCCCCAGGTGTTCAGTTCACTTACACCAAACAGTTTTGCAAGTATTGCTTTTGTAGTTATTTCTCTTTTTTTACCCTGTGTCTCTCGAATTTGGTATTCCCTTTGAATTTCCTACTTCCAATACCAGTAAACACGGTTTCCAATATACTCAGATAAGATTACAGAGATAGTGTAGGTACAAACATAGGAAGGTGATACAAAACATCATCAATAATAGAAACTACACATACACATAGGACGTTGAAAGTAGTTACAACTGTGATATATCACTTGTTTCCATAACATGGAGTTCATTTCACTTAGCATCATCTTATGTGTTTCTAAGTGTATAGCTATTGGGCCTTGTGATGCTCTGCTATGGCTTGCCTAAACCTGTACTAATTATTCCCAATAAGGGAGGCCATAGAGTCCATGTTTCTTTGGGTCTGGCTCACTTCACTTAGTATAACTTTTTCCAAGTCCTTCCATTTCCTTACAAATGGAACAATGTCATTCTTTCTGATAGAGGCATAAAATTCCATTGTGTAAATGTACCACATTTTCCTGATCCATTCATCTATGGAGGGGCATCTGGGTTGGTTCCAGCTTCTCGCTATGACAAATTGTGCTGCGATGAACATTGTTGTGCTGGTGGCATTACTGTGATTTTGTTTGTGGGCTTTTGGGTAGATACCCAACAGTGGGGCTGCTGGGTCATAGGGGAGTTCTATATTGAGCCTTCTGAGGAATCTCCATACTGCTTGCCAGAGTGGCTGAACCAGTTTACATTCCCACCAACAATGAAGTAGGGTTCGTAAGGGGCATTTTTTGCCTGAATGACACAGCTGGTTGCCCCCTTGTTAATATTTGGATGGATTCAGTGTACCTACAATTTTATACTATTTGTCAGTTTCTAAGATTTCTTCCTAAACAATTCCATGCAAAGTGACCAACTGATGGTTGGTAGGGGAACCATAACTTTGGGTTTGCTGATACTTTCACCACCTGGAAGATCTGGTGAATGTGCTGTTGCTGTCCTGACAATGCTGATTTGAGTCAGGCAGTGTCTAACCTGTGGGTGGTGACCCTCTCTCTTTAAGAGTCAGTCAGTCTTTACAGTTTTCAGCACCTAGTAAGGGCACAGTTAGGCCTCAGTGATCAGACAATGCTACACCGTAGTCTGTTTCCTATTTGCTTCCAGATTTAAAAAGAAAGATTGAAGATACACACACACACACACACACACACACACACACACACACACATATAATTTTAAGGAACATGATAACTTATAGATTATCATGACTGGTTATCGTTAAGTTTATTATTCTTTTCAATCATTCATAAATTCCTCAGAGTATTTATTTTGCAACAAAAATATGTGTAGAACCCTCCAGGAGAATCGTCAAAGAATCTATTAGTTGTGTTATATTTAAATGAAAGCATTCAGAGTTAACCAATTATCATCTTATATGCAAAGAAAAGTTTAACTTGGTTTTAAGATTTTAAAGTTAAATATATGATAAACCTACACTGAAAAAAATAGGAAAATATTTCAAATTCTAAAGGAAGATATAGTTCTGAGGGAGAAACTACTTGAAATAACATAGATTTCATTGTGCTTCTTTGAGATGAATAAGAATAATATGCACAGATGACTTTTCTGCTTTGTTTATATGAAAAATCTTGGCATGATCCATCCATGAGATGTTTTAGTACAATACAGATATATTAAGTTGGAGTAATTAGATAAAGAAATTAAACTGGTATGTAGGGAAGGTATGTAGTGAGTCAGCCTTTCTCCCAAGACCACCAAAAAGTTAATCCTGATTCTTCATTAGTTGTGTCTAGAAATGCAGCAAACTTTGGTGGCCCCTGGTGAGCCAGTCCATAACAATGCATTTTTTCAACATAAATGAATTTTGTTTTATTTAGTATCTATTTCACATCCAAATTAAATTGGTAGCAACTCAGTATGTTTTTCCATTGGGATTTCTTCCTCGGTGCTCTAGATTTTCCTCCTGCTATTTTTCTGTGTATCATCATTGGAAATATTTTTTCATGAAAAATGAATCAGTAAGTCTAAAAGGATGCATTTTATCAATGAAGATTTTTTTTCTCCTTAAAAAGGTGTGTTTTGTATTATTTCCTGTGTTGATGACAGGGTAGAACAAAGATCAGTGTTATATGAACATTACTGAAGGTGTTCTGGTAGCATAGCTAGGTATGAGTAGAAACATGAAAGTGTCGATTTTACCTCACAATTTTAAAGAGTATTAGATTATAAAACTTTCAAATGTCAAAACCTCTACTCTTTAATGCCCAAAGCAAAAGTCATCACCACAGTTTTTTAGAATCCACAAATAAAGTGGCTAACAACCATGCAAAATTTGCTCCCACAAAAGATGTGAGGTTTCTCAGATGCTGTCTTATGGGAAAGTGCTCAGGCCTACTTTCTAGGAGGAAGAACTACCAGAAGACACAGCCACATAGCCTTCATTTTCAGAGGTGTGATTTATATGGGGGACAACATTGACACATGAATTCTGTTAGGACATCAATAAAGTTGACACATTTTTAATTCTGATGGAATTAACCTGAGGCATTTTGCAGCCCCAATGATGAATTTTATTGGTTCTCTAAACATATCAGACCTTTCCAAAATGCAAGTCTTCACACAAATGCAAGTTTTGCCCTGGAGGACTTACTATCTTTCACCAGACAAATTCCTTCACTGGACTAGAATATCACTTTGTTATCCAAACCTAGCCCAAATGTTACCTCCTGTAGGAAGACTTACTTCCCTGACTAGATGAGGTCTGTTTCTGTAGGAAGACTTACTTCCCTGACTAGATGAGGTCTGTTTCTTTTTGTTGTTGTTGTTGTTACCTTTTTTTTTTTTTTTGCTGGGCCTGCAGTGTCCCTGGCTTCTTTTTGCTCAAGGCTAGCACTCTGCCACTTGAGCCACAGTGCCACTTCTGGCTTTTTCTATATGTGTGGTGCTGAGGAATCAAACCCAGGGCTTCATGTATACAGGGCAAGCACTTTACCACTAGGCCATATTCCCAGCCCTTGTCTGTTTCTAAAAAGAAGTAGGAAAAAAGAAATGAACAAATATTTTAGATTCTTGTGTTAAAACATTTCTGTAAAACTTTATAAACAGTACAGCTCAGGATGATGGATATCAAGTTCATTATTGAGTACATCCAGTCTGCCATTAGTACCCAGCAAAAATGGTTGGATGAATATTGTTTGAATGAATATATGACTGAATGACATAGTAGGGTATTAAATATGAAAGCACAATAAAATTGTCTTCAGTGATGTTTTGTTTTTCGGAGAAGAGCTTTACTAAGATTTTTTAGGGATCATTTCTCTACTGAACATGTAGATTTTTGTGTCATTACGCCACAAAATTATACATGACCTAACATTTATGAGACTGATGGCTTTCCTAACTTCGAAACATCTATTTATCCATTTATAAAATTATCTATTCATCAAATAAATAGATTAAAAATCACATCTCCTAAACCAAATCTAGTTTTCTAACTCATCTGAGTTGGAATCACTGAGTGTTGAAATTAATATTGCCTGATTTTAATATATATGTTTACAAGAAATAAAATACTCTGTGTCTATAACATAGGTTATCATATTTTCTCTGTAGGGAAAAATAGAAGATGGTCTCAACTGTAATATTGCAATATTCCAAATTGGCCTACTTACAACTGAGTTGATTGGCTACATTATAGACCGAACATAAATATTCAATTACTGCACATTTCAAAAACATTTTCCTACAAGATTTGAAATGGTATGTTCTTCAGTGCATACCTAGAGTACAAATAGTACTTAGAGAAGATACTAATTCATATGTGTGTGTGTGTGTGTATGTCTCTTGCCAAAATTTCTAATGGCAAGTAAGCTAACATTTTTCCTTCAAAATAATTATTTTGATATTGAATAAATGACAAAATGTCCTATTTTATAGCAATACATTAGTACATTTTAAAAGCGATATATGTGGAGGGAATGAATTTAAAAAAGACATTCTAAGCCAGCTAACACATTTTCTTTTTTTGAATATACAGTGGTAAAATCTGAACACACATACATGTAGAGAAGTGACAGGTATATACAACTACTAAGGTACACACACACATACACACACACACACACACACACACACACACACACACACAAAGGGTATGCCAGTGTTTCATGTAATGGAATTCAAGATTATATTTCCTTAAAAGTTTAACTTGTTGTTGAAAGTTAAAGAAAATGCAAAGGCTGATGCATGGGATTAAGTGAAATGCCAACTGATTTCACAGTTTACCAAAGTAATGAATAAAGAAAGACCCTAACTTTTGGCAGTAAGGAAACTAGAAGCCCATTGCTGCCTGATATCTAGTTGTGCAAATTTAGGAAAACTAAATTTCTCTGAGTCTCTCTCTCTCTCTCTCTGTGTGTGTGTGTGTGTGTGTGTGTGTGTGTGTGTGTGTGTGTGTGTGTGTGTGTGTGTGCCGGTCCTAAGGTTTGAACTCAGGGCCTGGATTTTTTTTCTCAAGGCTACTACTCAACTACTTATGCCACTACTCCACTTCTGGCTTTTTGGTAGTTAATTGGAGATAAAGTCTCACAGCTTTTCCTGCCTGAGCTGGCTTTGAAATCACCATCCTCAGATCTTGGTGTCCTGAGTAGCTAAGATTACAGGCATGAGCTAAATGGATATCTAGGATTACAGGTATGAGCTACCTATATCTGGCCCAGTGTATGTATGTACATGTTTATGTATGTATATATACATATATATGTATATATAGAGAGAAAAGGGGGAGAGAAGAGAGAGATCTGTAAAACAGAAGACACTTTGTTTATTTGAAGCATCTAAAGCCGATCTTTTGCTAAACTTTAATAACACCTTGAAATCAGCCATCTCAGTTACATTAGTACATATATGTGACTTGTTTCTTGTATGATTATTCTTTTGTATTTTAACCCATATTGTGATGCAATCCCTTCAAATATCAGAGTTGATAAACCTTACAAGATTTGATGAATTATGTCAGTGCCACTTGATGCCATTCATTCCGCTTACAGAAAGGAAACAAAAACCATGGTATTGGTTTGGGGGCCCAAAAGATGACTAATTATATAATAGCCTAAACATATGGAAGAAAAATTCAAATATTATAGGGGAGGAGATGAAGCATCCGGACTTTAGCTGGCTTTCTTTTAAGCCATTTTATGAAGTGAAATACAATTATAAGTATTTTACCCAGGGAGAGAGCTAATGAAGCCAAGGTCACAGGTTCAATTCCCATATGAGCCATTAGCTTCAGTTGGTTCCATTGTCACAGACCTGACACCCTCTTAACCCCGACTCACCATCCTTCATATTCATCCTGGTGGCTGTAAAAGAAACTTGGCCATATTGTTTGGATGCATAAGCAAAAATCTGTCCCCTCGGCTGGAAAGATAACCCAAAGGTCAGGCCCTCGGGATGTGACATCATCTCAGCATGGACCATGATGGTTGTCGTTATTATCATCCGCAATGTCCTCTGAGTAAAGTGTTGTGCTTTCAAAAGCAGGCTGTGAAATCAGGCTGTATTTCAGTCTCAACTCAGACCCTGCTTATTTGTTCAGTGACTTGGGTAAATTATCTATCTTTTCAATTCTTATTTTTTAAAAAAAGCCTATGTAACAGTTTATGGGGATCTGAGGAGCAATAAATGCGTTAATTCATTAGGCAATCTCTGACTCATATAAAGTAACTGTGATAGTTAGCTTTCCATTGCCACTAGTCATATGAACTAGTTAATATCTGTGAACAAGCACATACACTAGTTCCCTAGTGCTATGGGGTGGCTTAAAACAACAGAATGTTACCTTTATACAGTTAACAAGATTTCTGTGATAGAAAAGGAGGAAACAAATATAAGTAAGAGAAGAGAGAGATAGAAGACCCAATGCTGGCACTCCTTTAGGAGGATTCAGTAGGCATGCAACCTCAATAAGCCACTACTCATTCATCTGTAGCTACATTAGCAGATGTGATTGAGGCAGAACCCTGAAAATTTATCTTTGGACCACAAGTAGAAAACCAGGTATTAAGCAAGCAGACTTCTTCCTGGTAGTAGAGAAATTCTCTGAGAATCCTGTCTTCATTTGGGGTCAAATTCTTAGCCCAAGTCCTGAACATGACAGCCTGTGTTTGCATCCTGACTGGAAGAGGACGTGACATATTGAGACAGAGATTGCAGGCCTGTGTTTGAGGCATAGGAGCTTAGCTAGATATCCTTGTACACCTAGTGATCCCAAATTAAGTAATGATCTAAAGCCTGGGTGTCCTCAGGGGAATCATGTGTTGCCCAGTGTGTTCAAGTAAGTGTCTCCATTGCAGGTCATTGTTCAGTCATGGCTTGATTTTATTTATTAATAGAATTGCCCTAACTAGGAAGTTTGAAACCAAGCCAGCCTGATAAGCCTCTGCCTAGAAGAGCCAACAGTGCTATTTTACTCAATCAACAATTGCATATATAACTTGGAAGGTCTTCCTCATATCACACACCCCACTGTGTTGAGTTTTCTCCTCCTGCAACAAGATGCTTAGTTTCCACTGTATTGATGAACGTAAATACGTTCACACCATGACCAAATACAGCCCACTGTAGCAAAATTCTCAACAGGAGAAAGTTGTACAATGTTGGTCACAGTTCCATTTTCCAGAGGGAAAAGAAGTCTCTGATGAAGGATTCTGAAAAATAAATGAGTTTCCTAAAGGAGGAGTGTAAAACTCCCTGGATCCAATTCAGATAGAAAGATGGTAGGTTGCCAGCTTGGTAATTACACCTTGAATTCAGTTGTAATCCTCATCACTTCTGAAAACAAGAAGACTGTGAAAAATATAGATATATTTTCTTAGCATTCCTAATAAAATAGTTTCTGGCCACTCGATTCTGTCTGGCAAGTTAAAAGATAATAATAACTATATATCTCGTGTAAAGAAGAAATAGACAATGGTATATATCCAAGAAAAAAAGGAACAGCATTTCTTGGAAAGAAAAGGAAATCTCTTGATTTGGGGAGGGAAAAGCCCACGTTTTGTTTCCTTTAAAATAAAAAAAAGTCCTTTTCTTTTTTCTTAACCAAACAAACTTTAGGTTTACAACCTACGAGTATAAGCTGTTTGTCCACAACAGTGTGGGTTTTACTCCAAGTCCTGAAGCAACTGCGACAACATTAGCTGGTCTTCCAGAGAGAGGGCCCAACCTCACTGCCAGTGTTCTTAACCACACAGCCATTGGTGTGAACTGGACCAAACCAAGTGAGTACACACTCATAACTACTTCCCCTCCAGGATCTACTAGACTACTATGCTACTAAACAGCTATGGAAGGACATATGCAAAGTAAAAGTGACAAAGCCCAAGATATTTGCACTGTTCTTAAAAGGAACATTCTCTCCTAGATGTGTGTGTGTGTGTGTGTGTGTGTGTGTGTGTGTGTGTGTGTGTGTGTTGGTCTAGGGGCTTAAACGCAAAGCCTATATGCTGTCTCTGAGCTTTTGTACTCAAGATTACACTCTACCACTTGAGCCATGACTACATTTCTGGCTTTTTTTTGTAGTTACTTGGAGATAAGAGTTTCATGAAATTTGCTGCCCAGGATGGCTTTGAACCACCATCCTCAGATTTCAGCCTCTTGAGTAGTTAGGATTTCAGGCACAAGCCATCAGAACTCATCTTTTCCTAGATTTTTACCCTTCTTGGACCTGCTTGCCTTCCCCATATTGATAGGGGTCGTAGTTTCTGTCAGTACAGAAGCCTGATTGACAGTGATGGTTGTGATAGAAATATCCATGGAAGGCTGGGCATTGAGGCTCATGCCTGTTTCTCCAGCTACTCAGGAGGAAGTGATTGACTAGTTCATGGTTCCAGGCCATTCTGAACAATTAGCTAGGCAACACTGACTCTAACTCAACCAAACTGTGAGGCATGGTAGCACTCCCCAGCTAGGCTTGGATGAAATACAGTGTTGTGCACACATGACTCATTAGCAATAATCACATATTACTATGTGATAGGATTTCAATAATATGACAGATCTTTTTCAGACTTCTGATGTTGAACAGAATTTCAGCTTGATACAGGAAACAAGACATTATGATTAAACTTGCTACCGTAATATAGGTTCTGACCTTAACTTGAGTAAAACACTTTTCTTCCCTTTGAACTAGGTTTTGACCTCAGACCCTCACACTTGCTAGGCAGGCACTCTACCTACCACTCAGCTAGTGCCTCCAGTCCTGATTTTTACTTGTTACATTGAGATCAAGTCTCACTTTTTGGTTCTGGCCTGTACCTGGACTGTGAATCTCCTCTTTTATTCTTCCCACTGTAGCTGCACACTTTTTTCATTGAGCTGACATCTTGCAATTTTTCCTTTGCACTACCTGGATCCTTTTCATCTTACCATCCTTTGTAGCTGGGATGACACCTACATGTGAGCCACAATGACCAGCTACTGCTTGAGAAGGTGTCTTGCAAATATTTTTTTTCCATGAGCTGACCATAGTCCTGCTGTTTTTAGCCTCCCTAATTCCTAAGGCTTCAGGCATGAGCCATCACACCCACTTCAGAATACTTCTGAGAATATTATTTTCTCACAAATGATTCTAGTTTCTTACTGTAACGTTGAAAACCACAATAATTGAAATTTCAGAGTTTGTAGAATGCCATTTGACATCTGGTCTATTAATTTATAATGATTCATTTTTACAATCAGCAAAACAAAACAATGCTGAATCTAATGTGAAAATACATATAATAATCATTACTTAGATATAACTTTAGCTCTGGCAAATAGTTGAATCAAAGCTTCTTAGTGCATTACCAAATACTGGAAAATATCTGATTTGTGAAGACTCAATTGTTTTATAGAAGAAACTTCTGCACACTAGGGTAATTATCATTTTGTAAGTGATGTAAAGTATCTACTGGTTATATAATAGTAGCTGCATAAATTTGAGTCATCCTTGAAAGTTGATAAAGCCCAAAAAGAGAAACGATATTCCCACTCATTTTCCTCTTCCTCTGTATTCCATCTCATCAACTGATTCATTTTAAAAGCCTGCTCATAATGGTAGGCTCACCTCCCAACCCCCCATGTGACATTTGAATACTTTAGTGAAGAAGATACGGCTGCTGATTTTTCACCAATATTGAGCCCTTATGTTATAATTGCATGCCTGAAGTAAGCTTGCTTATAAAAACTGACAAACCTAATAGATCTGAAGCAGCTCACTGAAGTTTCATTACCTTAGTAATCTGAACCTCTGACCTTCAGGATGTACGTAATGCAATATGCTGTTATTTCTATTCATAACTTAGATATTCTGCAGGTAACTATTTGTGAGCACAAAGGTTAACTCTCAGGAGCCGATGAGGTATGTGTCTTGCGGCATCATTTTCTTCCTTTGTGCCACCTTCTATCTTAAGTAAATTAGTCACTCCTCAGAAACAAGGCCACCTATTTTTTTTTTGCATTTAAAATTTTTGATCTTTTTTCTTGATTGGTACAAAAGAATTGGCAGCTAGCCTACTATGCTAAACAGGACAAAACAATGGATTTAACAACACTATTAGGTGAAAATCTGAAAACGAATAAGTATATACATATTTCCTGAGTAAAATGGCCTTTCAACATCAGAAAAAGTATTTTAATAGTGTTTATTTACTTTTATCTTTTAAACAGTGGTACAGAGAGGTTTCAATTCTTCACGTCAACCTATGTGTACAATGCATTTTGGTCAGTGTCACCTCTAGATCAGCATCACCTCTTACATAGGCTTTCTTTACTATGTTCCTCTTACATAGGCTTTCTTTACTATGTTCCTCTTACATAGGCTTTCTTCACTATGTTCCTCTCTCTGGGTACCCATTGTTTTGACAGAAATATGTATTTGGTCAGACTTTGGCCAATCACCGATTGACAAATGTAAATTACTGAAAATTGTAGAGCTTCCAATTACTAACATGAGTATGACATATGTAATGTAAAATAAAAGAATCCTTCCATTCCCTCAGTTTGATTTGCTTTGGGAAGAGTAACGCTTACAAAGTGGCCACACATAAGCCATTTTTCCTACTCCATTCTTCATACTCATTTTACCTAGAATAAATGGGGGGGGAAGCCCATTTTGTGCCAATCTTGTAATGATCAAAAGATTTTACATACAGATGATGATTCTGAGATTCCCCTTAAAAATAAAATATTTGGGCAAGGTTCTTCAGACATTGCTGAGAGAGAAATAGCAACTAGTGCTACAGAGTACCTGCCCCTATAGACAGCTGGGTCATTTTCATCAAGTTTGGTCCCATCTTTCTGGTTCTAGGAAAACCTGAAGTCATTGTATCTACTCCACAAGATACACATACACAAACACACACACACACACATGCACGCACATGCACAAACACATATCCATATCCATACATATATGCCTAAATAAGATAGGCTTAAGATATATTGATGGTTCATAAAAATCACAATGCCAAAACGGATGGAAAAGTACCTTCACTTAAAGTGTTTATCCAATCCCTAAAAAAGTCTAATGTGTTAGAAACTGACACTTAATTGCTTACTAAAGTTTATATAAAGTAACAGCAGTACCTAAATTCAGACTTACAGCTTGGACATCCAATCTGCTATTTCTTATGCACTTGGCCTTTATGGGTCTTTTTACTCCACAGTGATTTGTCAGATCCTTCCTGTTTTGACTGCTCACAACAAAACTAAAAGTGAGTAAGAAATAACCCCAAAAGGGAGTGTGGTGAAGAGGTAATGCCTCCTAAGATACCAGCTCACTGACAAGTCTAAGATGGCCAGGAAAAAAACAAAGAAACACTCTGGCCATAAAGAATACTGAGAATGTGGGAATGAAAAGTTACTCCAGTGTCATTCCTTTATAGTCTGCCAATGGTTCCTCCAACCTCCAAATGCTCACACTTCATTTTGTTCATGCTTTTTCTTCTTCTCTTCCATTTTTCCTCTTTTTCTTTTTCTTTTCTGCTGGGAGCTCTTGACTTAAGATAGCCTTGTTTCGTTTATTCTTGTTATTGTTGTTATTTGCCGTGCTAGGTAGGTTGAATTCAGAGCCTCCCACATGCTAGGCTGGCACTCTACCACTTGAGCCACACCTCCATTTCTCCATCTACTGTCTCCATCTCCCATTTTTGTAACAAGAAAAAAAATGACACAAAGATCAAATTAATAAATGATTTTTAAACTAAGCTTTAGGATAATAGAGACTGAAATTTGAATCAAGCTTCTGTATTATTCTGTATTAGTATTATAACTACAATATGTCATGTAAATTCATTAACTCCTGGCTTCCTATTTTGAAACATAGAGATAAAAAAACTAATGCTCTAAAATATTGTAATAAAAACAAAATGACACTTGTTAAGTATTATGTACTAATTTCATATTATTCTATTTCTAAAATGTACACAGTGCTTTCCACATCATTTTTCAAAAGATGCAACAAATAAGGAAGCCATATCTACTAAAACTTCTCTATTATTAGCCCTGGTCAAAATTTTGCAAGACATGCAGATAAAAGGTACATCCAGTTGAAAAGAATAATAAGTATAATAAATAATATGACAATAATAAAATAATAATAAAACCCTGGAAATGTTGACTTGTTCTCATATCCCTTTCCCACAGTATAGATAGAAAAAATTGAACTCTAACTTGGAGAACATCTACAAGATCAATACTTCTTTTCTGTTATAAAATTTAATAGGGATCTTCTGGGTTTTTATATTTGGACAAAATCATCTCTTCATGAGCTTGCTAGTGAGAGATAGCTAAAGAATTCGGTCCTAAATAAATAAATTAGGAGATTCATTGAATGGACTAGTTTGCTATAATCGATCCAGATTGGGCTAAGAAATTTTATAAAAGGCCAGATAGTTACTTCTTGAGACTCCAGAAGCCACATAATTCTCCATGGAAATGACTTTGCCATGTATAGCAAGTAAACAATAGGTTACCATTGGGCTGGGGATATGGCCTAGTGGCAAGAGTGCCTGCCTCATATACATGAGGCCCTGGGTTCGATTCCCCAGCACCACATATACAGAAAATGGCCAGAAGTGGTGCTGTGGCTCAAGTGGCAGAGTGCTAGCCTTGAGCGGGAAGAAGCCAGGGACAGTGCTCAGGCCCTGAGTCCAAGCCCCAGGACTGGCCAAAAAAAAAAAAAAAAAAAAAAAAAAACCAATAGGTTACCATTACATGGACATTATTGTGTTCCAATCAAATTCTTATGGACACTTATGGATTCACTTGTGGTATAGTTACATGTCACCAAATACTGTCCTTTTCCATTTTTTCCCCACAACCATTTGAAAATATAGAAAAATGTTCTTGGCTCACAGGCTGTGAATAAACAGTGGGTGAACCAAATTTGTCCTACAGGCCAAACTTGACTAATGGACCATAGTTTGCTGACCCCTGATCTAGATGCAAGAGATCTAGAGGACATAACTGACATTGAAAATAATCTCTAAAAATAATTCAAGAGCATGTAAGGAGCAGATGCTAGTTGCTATCCCAGGAAGACTTTAAGCTAACCATCATGTTTTACAAATATGTTTGTGTCCTCTACAATTTATACAAGAAATTCCTAACTCCCTGTGTAGCTATATTCAGGAAATAATTAAGGCTAAATGAGGTCAAAAATGGGTTCTGAGTTTATAGGAGTGGTGTCTTTATTAGAGAGCTTCACCTCTCTCTGTTATCTCTGTCTCTGTGTCTCTTTCTCTGTCTCTCTCTCTTCCTCCCATTTCTTCCATCCTTCCCCCCTTTCTTCTGTGTCCAAAGAGAAAGGCATATAAAATCTCAACAAGAAGGCAGTCATCCATAAGCCAGCAGAAAAGCACTTACCAGAAACTAAGTCAGCCAGCATCGGATCATGGACCTGTGGTTTCCAAACTGTAAGGAACCATATGCATATGATGTTCTAACAAGAAACCTCAATGCCTTCCTATTGCTTCAAATACAAAATAACATTTATTCCTAAACTCCCAATTATATACATTCAGTCTTTAATTTTGTGTTTGCTCACTTGCCATCAAAACACTTCAAATTCAGAAAGGTAACAGTATCTCATGTTTGCTACTTTCAAGGCTGAGATCCAATAACTTCTGTTCAAAGCCAACCTGGGCAGAAAAGTCTATTTAAGACTCTATGGCCAACTAACCATCAAAAGAGGAAGTGAAGCTGGGGCTCAAGGTTAGAGCACAGATTTAAATGAAAAAGCCAAGCAAAATCCCCAGGCCATGATTTTAAGCCTTAAATACTGGCATACACACATACACACACAAAAATCACTTCAAATTCAAATAGCCTTAAATGTAACAAGTTTGAACGCCTCCACCCTGTAGCTGTCATGTTTGCTATCACATTTAATAAGATTCAACCAGAAATATAAATCAACATCTTAAAGACGTAGAAATTATCTGTCCAACATGTCCGCTATCTCGAGGGCTTTTGAGTTTCCCTAGAAACCTTAGAGACTGTACACCTCAATCTGAACTATGGACAGAGCTCGATATGCAACAAATGAGGTGGCTGAAAATGTACTCTAGATGTCATCTAGTTGCTTGAGAGGAAGAACATTGATATTGGTCACTGCTAGAAATCTTTGATATAATGTTTATCATTCGTAGTATATTTTAACTGTTATTAGTGGTCAGTGATATCTTTCCCTATTTCTCCATGTCTTCCTTTCTTATTTATGATAAAGAATTTAATATGAACTTTACTGCTTTCTTCTCCTTTCTCACTTGTGGTTTTCTTTTCTTTTGCTTTTTTTTCCCCCCAGCCAGTCCTGGGGCTTAGACTCAGAGCCTGGGCACTGTCCCTGAGCTTCTTTTGCTCAAGGCTAACACTCTACCACCTGAGCCACAGCACCACTCTGGCATTTTCTGTTTATGTGGTACTGAGGAATCAAACCCATGGTCTGCTAGGCAAGTACTCTACCACTAAGCCACATTCCCAGCCCTTAGCTTATGGTTTTCAGTATTTACTTTCTAAACTGTTATTACTATTGTTACATAATAATTGGCAAAGCTACTTACTCCAAGTGGCTTAATACTTAGCATCAATTCTTAAGCTTTGTGAATATTGACTGCTGTTTCTTTCTACCCCCTGCAGAATATTATTCAATATTCCCATCCTGAAAGTCAGGATAAATTAAACTAATTGAATTTCTCCATAATTTTACCTGCATTTTACTCTGGAGTATGATTGTTTTATGAATGAAGAAGTATTGAGTTCAATTTAGGAAAGCACAGGGCTGGATAGAAATCTAGCACATGCTATCGAGAGATGCTGACTGTTTCAGGTCACAAAACCTTTTTGCAGCAGATACTAAGACATAACATGGTGGATTGCACTGCCATGTTTCCTTTCCTTCTTGGTATAATGTCTTTTGTTCTATTTAAGAAGATCTACACATGGTATAAGTTCAGAGTGCACATGTAGTGGGATTCCATCCAAACACTGACATAGGGTCAGTGTTTATCTTAAGTGTGTCCTAATAAATTAAATACAGATATCTAGGTATATTAATTGGAGTTAATACACATATAAGACCCATTTAATAACCCAAGTAAAATCTACTTATATTTGTAAGTAAAGTTTGTTAGTACTACATTCACAGCATAACAATTTGACTTTTTAATTGGTCTTCTTCCTTATCCTACGTGTCATTTACATGAACTTCAGATTTAACCCCTGGGTCCATTATACTGAAGATACGTATCAGTGAGCAATGAGACTGCAAGTCAATAAACAATATTTCTAATGAGAAAAGAAGGAAATTTCACATTCACAACCTACATGTCTTTCTTGTGACAGATATTATTTTAAAATGTTAAAAGACACAAGCATTCTTATGAATGAATACTGATGATATCATATTAAGCATGTTTACAGTTCATAAGAAATATATGAATCTCTGGAGTTTTCTAAATCAATCCCTAACAATCCCCTCTTGATAGAAACTCTCCCAACCATACACTCATATCCTATCTTTCTTATTTTTGGTGTGTCAGTACTGGGGCTTGAACTCGTGAGCTGGGCACTGTCCCTGAGCTTTTTGGCTCAAGGCTAGTGTTCTACCACTTAATCTAGAGAATTATTTCCACTTTTTGGTGGTGAATTGGAGAGAAAAGTCTCATGTCCTTTTCTGCCTGGGCAGGCTTCAAACTATAATCCTCAGGTCTCAGCCTCCTGAGTCAGTAGGATTATAGGTGTGAGTCACTGGTGCTTGGCACACACACCTCTTAAGGAAAAAAATATTGCTAGCGCTAAAGTGAAAGGAGTGGCATGCTTAGGAGATATTAAAACAAACCAAAAATTCTAAAACATTTAACATTCATCTTTATTTATGTGAGACCAAGTTCTTTTTTTTTTTTTTTTTTTTTTTTTTTTTGGCCAGTCCTGGGCCTTGGACTCAGGGCCTGAGCACTGTCCCTGGCTTCCTTTTGCTCAAGGCTAGCACTCTGCCACTTGAGCCACAGCGCCGCTTCTGGCCGTTTTCTGTATATGTGGTGCTGGGGAATCGAACCTAGGGCCTCGTGTATCCGAGGCAGGCACTCTTGCCACTAGGCTATATCCCCAGCCCCGAGACCAAGTTCTTAATGTAAAGATGTCCTTAAAAGATAGTACTACAAGTTCCCGAAGCTATTACTATACATTCCTTGTGATTGAATGCCACATATTAATGCCACCTTTTCTTCCTGATGCTTCCGCTAGAGCTACTGAACGTGTTTGAATCTGTAATATAATTCATCATTTCAGGACACTTGTAAAACAACACCCACCCAGCCCCAGCTCCACCCCACTGTTTTAACATAAGTCAAGGTGATAGTCTCTGCTTCAGTCTTTCAAACTAATATTGATGCTGGTAGAGCAATATAATATTTCCTCCCTAAGACCATATGACTATTCTGTCCTCTGTTTATCATATGAGGACAGAAAAGTTTATAGTTGGGAGCAGGGCAAGTTATATATGCATACACATAATGATTGACCTTGGCATCTTTTAAGAGTTTGTCTGTATCCTAGAAACACATTTCATCAGTTGTGGTGTTACTGGTAGTTAATCCCAGCTGAATTCTGAAAGCTGAGGCAGGAGAATCATGAGTTTGAGGCCAATATGGGCTAGAGAGAGACAGAGAGACAGACAGAGAGAGAGACAGACAGAGAGAGAGAGAAGATACAAAAGAACAAAATGAAACAAAACACAATAAACTAGAAAGGATTAGAGCCCTAATTAAAAACTTAAATAATGTTCTAGGCTCCTTTGGCATCAACCCCTAAGGAAGCATGCTTGTAGCCCTGCTGTATAGACAGTTTACATCAAAGGAAGTCTCAGTAACCATCATACCAGGTGTCACATAGTGGGTTTTACTAGCAGCTTAAAAACTGTCTTTAGGATCTGTGTCAGGAAATGCCTCCTTTTATATTAATATAGACTTCTTCATGGCATTATTTTATTTAGGCAAGGAAGTTTTTCCATGGGTTACTTTTCTTTAAATTTCTTTTCATAATTGTTCTAACAAATTTGTATAATCAACAATACCATAATTAGAATTTAAAAGAAATTTAAATTTGTGTTCCTAAATATGGCTGTGCAATTAGCTATGGGATAAAGAAAATATAAAAATCATTCAGTAAAGGCAGCAGATTTTCAGTCAACTAATATCCTCTCTCTCTCTCCCTCTTTCTGTCTCTGTCTGTCTCTGTCTCTGTCTCTGTCTCTGTCTCTGTCTCTCTCTCTCTCTCTCTCTCTCTCTCTCTCATGATAGTACTGGGGCTGGGGCACTGTCCCTTAGCTTTCTGGCTCAGGCCTGGTGTCATTTCCAGTTCTGGCATTTTGGTGGTTCATTGTAAATAATAGTCTCAAGGACTTGGCTGGCTTCAAACCATAGTCCTCAGATTTTAATGTCCTTAGTAGCTAGGATTATAAGCATGAACCATGGGCATCTGTCTTTCTTTCTAATACAAAGCTGTTCCTTAATTATGCAATATTGAAGAATATAAATTAAAAATAAATTAACAGCACTAGCACAAAAAAAGCTTCCCAGTGCATTTTATAGGTCATCAATTTTCCATCAACTTTCTCTTATCTCTTCCTAGAAACTGCTAACAATAGAGATTATTTTTTCTCTTTCAGACCCTTTTATAAGATTTATAATGTTTATAAGCATTTTGAGGGCTGGGAATATGGCCTAGTGGTAAAGTGCTCGCCTCATATACATGAAGCCGTGGGTTCGATTCCTCAGCACCACATACAAAAAAAAAAAAAAAAGCCAGAAGTGGCACTGGGGCTCACGTGGTAGAGCGTTAGCCTTGAGCCAAAGGAAGCCAGGGACAGTGCTCAGGCCCTGAGTTCAAGCCCCAGGACTGGCAGTAAACAAATAATATTTGTAAGCATTTAATGTTTATAACATTCTTCATTTGCAATTAACAGGTTTTCAAGACCTACAGGGGGATGTTGAATATTATACACTGTTTTGGTGTTCTGCTTCCTCAAATGAATCTCTGAAAATCCCCCCAGATGTAAGCTCTTATATCATTGACCACTTAAATCCAAACACAGAGTATGAGATTTTTATCTCTGTCTTCAATGGAGTGCACAGCACCAACAGTACAGTACTGCACACAACCACCTGTGACGGGGGTGAGTCCAGACCCGAAGAGATGCTCCACGCCAGAGATGCCAGTGAAACTGATTGATTCTTTCTAGAGTTGAGATCAATCATCCCTCCATTATAAAATTTCCTGTGTGGGAAGGAAGGGGGAGGTCTGGGCTAAAATGCTTAAGTGTGTGCTGTTGTCAAGTGACTGATCAATACATGGATCCCATTGAAACAGCCACACATGATCTAATAATGGGATATTAGCCTAGTTTGCTCCTGTACTTTTCAGTGCCTGCTTACTTTCAAGCTGAGTTCACATCAATACATAGTGACATTTCAAAACCTTTCCTCCTGTAAGATTCCTCTCACAGAAACAGTATGCTTTGCTAAATAACAGCCGCACACAATAAGGGCCCTCCTTGAATCACCAGAAGTAGTAGGTAGAATAAAGTTCAGCAACAGGGGAAAAAAATTGCCTACGATTCATTTCTAAGCCGGTTAGCCAGGGGCAGGAAGCAAGGGAAGCAACTTGTGAATCTGAAATGTATTCAGAATGGTCTTTCTAATCCTTTTGGCTTTATAAAGTCTCATTATAAACATTATAATATCATTACCTCCCAAGCAAGTGTTCCAGGTCATTAGCAGAGCTCTCTAAGTGTGGAACCCATCTCCCATTGCAGTGCCAAAGGTCAACACCTTTTGTTTATAAAATAGGATGAATCACAAGGACGATATTTCAACTAGTTAAGATGGGTTCTTAGGATAAAAATAGGTCTTTGCATAGTTATCTGTGACATCCTTGAATAATTGTGTAATTTAACGCTAAGCAAGATTTTTTCCTAATGTTAGATTTCATCATTACCTACGATAATCAACACTCAAAATCATTTACATAATGACAATATTGCATTATTGCTTCATATTGCTTGAGTTACAAGCTAGTAACATCAAATGATTTTTCACATTCCACCAGCCTCAGTGTATTTGAGGATTTTTTTTCCTCTTAAGGAGAAAATTTCCTTTTCTTCCTTCTCCATCTCCACCCCCTCCCTGGGAGGTATGGAATAAAAGGATAAAAAAATAAGAAAGACAGATACTAGACTTGTGTTAGAGGTGCAAGCAGAAGAAATAATTTATCATTATATCCCACTGGTCCCATAGTATTGAAGATTAGCACTATGCTGGTGATATAAAGCATTTTGCCACCAATTCTTTGGGTTCCTCACTGAGAGTATAATAAGCCAATTTACAAAGGACTTCAGACTGTGATAAGTTCATCAGAGGAAAGCAGATAAGCAAGGAGCCCTTTGCTCAACCTAAAAATTCATCTGCATTGAGTTTAACAAGTGCTTTTTCCCAGACAGCTGGAGTTGATTCCGTTTTCTTTCTTTAATTCCAGAGCCTCAGGGCATGCCTCCTCCAGAGGCTGTCATCATCAACAGTACAGCTGTACGTGTCATCTGGCCGTCTCCTTCAAACCCAAATGGTGTTGTCACGGAGTATTCTGTCTATGTAAATAATAAGCTGTACAGGACTGGGAAGGATATGCCTGGGTCATTTATTCTGGGAGGATTGTCTCCCTTCACTGTCTATGACATTCAGGTTAGAGCATTCTTATGGGTTGTTTTTTCTTTTGATGGTTAAGCACATGGATATGTTAAATAAAACATGTTGGGCTACTAAGTGGTTATTCTCTGTCCTGAGCTATAGATGTCTTTATTTGTTGGGAAAGGGAGTGAGGGAAGAGGGAAATTGATCAGAATTAAATCTGTTTGCTGTGGGCAATCGTGTGAGTCTCCGGAGAGATGGACAAAGATGGTGATGAGGATGGTGATCAAAATCTCACTGACAAAATGGAACGATTCCCATACTCTAAATAAATCTTACCACTTTGCTACTTTCCTCCATCTTGTGCTGATATTGAAATCAGAGTCAGCCTATGAAAGTGGAGATTTTCTTTTTAGTGTGTTGGGTGTGTGTTTACTAAAATTAGCATTTCTGGAGAAGTGACATCATTTCTTCTTTATAAGTGTAGATGAGTCTAAACATTCAGCCCACCTCTAGCATTTTGAATTCTGAATATAACAGGAAAACATAAGTGAGTCTGAAGCAGAAATTTTTAAATATTTCATCTGAGGAGGAAATAAATATATACATCCATCATTCAACACATTCAGTGTCCCCACAGAGGTGAAGAAGTTGCATATAAACCTTTTGCCCTTGGAACTCTTTTGGGAATCTCACAAAGTCAGTACACCCAGCCCTAGAAAAATGTTTACACATTCATATGACAAAAGTTTAGACTATAAAAAATTGGTTACCTCAAGTCCAGCTCATTGACCATTTCAGGGTCAATTGATTTTAAACAAAGAAATAGTTTTATGTTTTAGTAAACATACAAAGGACAAACCTGAACCTCAGGATTGAAACATCTTTTAAGAATGTCAAGATACAAGGAACAGCAAGGCCAAATATACACATGTGTAAGGGAAAGAATATTCCAATAGCCCAGCAATTACAGAGAAGTTACCTCTTTTTTCCAACACTTGAGGGTAAAACTCAACTGTCTGGCTACAACTAATAATTCAGCCTCCCCAACCACATTGTGACTCACTGAATTGGCTTGTTAAGAAAACCACACCAAAAGACACTTGATAAAAAGGAGAATGATGTGCTGACCATTTTTCATTACAGTCTGAAATTTCTAGTAATCGCCCTGAATTAGCTGCTGTGCATGGTTTGTAGAGTGAGTCCATGCATATCCCAATCATGTAGGGCTCAGATTATAAAATAGAAAGCAAATTTATTAGAAATAGATTTAAAAATAAGGATTTGCTCTGTTATCCTTTTTAGGGTTTCTGTGGAGGAAGCTAACAGAGCTCAGCATTAGGAAAACAGGTGTACAATCTCGGGGTAGAGGTAGATGACCAAGTGTGTAGACATGTGTAGTTCAGTCTTGCACCTGTAGAGCAAGAGTTGATATATCAGTGTCTATACACTTTCAAAGTTCAAAGGTTTTCCTCAAAAAGAGAAAATTTTGATTCGATTTAAGTCATAGAACAAGATGAAGAAATGAAAGATCAAAGTGGAAGCTAAAAGTTTGAGTTTGGGTCTTAGTGCCTCTTCTTGCTGATCAATTTATTTTTTGAATGCTTGTGCAATCCAGAAATTCTGCCATTCTGAAAGTTTTGGGGTTAAATTTCCAGTGATTTTTTTTATCATGGCAAATAGGACTTGGCTTCACTTGAAATCACTGCATAATTGTTATTAATCCTTACAAATTAAACATTGATTACTCATCTTCTGTGAAATAGCAATTGGTTTTTAAAGCAGATTATGTGTTCAAGTATCTACCCCTTGAACACATATCGCTTTTAAAATAAATATTTTTATATTTGTTCAACTTGATCTCTTTTTAAAGTAAATAAGGTAAACTCTTATGTTTTTATTTCATTCATGTGCTAAACTATATATGTGTGTATATATATCATATATCATATCATATATATACACATCATCAGAATATATCCCATAATAGAGTCTGGCAGCATTACTAACAATGATACCATAATGTAATATTCTTCTAAAGTCAAAAAAGAAAGACCTTTATGGAAAACTACATGAATAGACCCAAGTAGTTTAGAATTTAAAGCAATGTTCAGTATTTAGGTGAGAAGGCAGTAAGATATAATAAAGCTCAAAACAGATATCACAAATTTTTACCAGTTTAATCATATTTTTTATTTCTCTTCTTCTCAATTTAGAGTCTTGTTAAAATGAAGGTGGAAATAGGTACAGTTGATATCAATGTAAAATAGTTGTTAATAGAGGTTGAGAGCAATAGATAGTTGCTGGACTACAGATAGATTATATAGGAGGTACCAAAACACAGATACAAAGAATAAGTCCTATGTTCCATAGATGAGCAGGGTGGTAATAATTCACAATAGCCTATGATATATTTTATGAATAGCTAGAAGAGAGTTATTCAAAGTCTTTAAACATAAAAAAATGAGAGAATTCTTATTACTCTGATTTGATCAGTAGAATGACAAAAGGAGCCCCATAAATATGTACAATTATTTCATGCTAATCAAAAATTTAGAATTTGTGTAAATGCCATAATAGTACTTGGCACACATTAAATATATAACAAATTCAGTTACATTGATTTTGATTTATCTCTTTATGCATCATAGAACCAACCATTCCCTAATATGTGTACAGTTTGTAGTACTAATTGTATTAGAGCAGTATATTGTTAAGATAATCTGCCTTATAGTTATTTCTGATTTAACCCTTATTCTAAATGAGACAGTTTTTTTTTGTTTTGTTTTGTTTGGGTTTTTTTTGTTTTTTGTTTTGTTTTTTGGCCAGTCCAGGGCCTTGGACTCAGGGCCTGAGCACTGTCCCTGGCTTCTTCTTGCTCAAGGCTAGCACTCTGCCACTTGAGCCACAGCGCCACTTCTGGCCATTTTCTGTATATGTGGTGCTGGGGAATCGAACCCAGGGCCTCAGGTATACAAGGCAAGCACTGTTGCCACTAGGCCATATCCCCAGCCTTAGTTTTTTATTTAATTAAATAATCAAAGTGAAGTGTGAAGTTTTCTGCCCTGAAGTATGCAAATTAAAAGTCATCATGGGAACACTAAAATGGAAAGCTTTTCAATTGAAACAAAAACACTGAAGTTAATTTTTTCTTCACATTTTTCAATTGGAACAAACACACTGAACTTAGTTTTTTCTTCACATTTTGCTTTTTATTTTGTTGCTAGTACTGAGGCTTGAATTCAGAGTCTTGGCACTATCCTTTAGCATTTTTATGTTCAAGGTTGATGCTCTGCTAGTAGAGCTACAGCTCCACTTCCAGCTTTTTGGTAATTGGAGATAAGAGTCTCATGTCCTTTTTTGACCAATCTGGCATTGAACTGTGAGCCTTAGATCTCAGCTTCCTAAGTAACTAGGTTTACAAGCATGAGTCACTAGTGCTTAGCAAATTGTCTATTCTTTACAATAGCAATAGCTATATGGCTACTCAAAATTGCCTTTTATTCTATTATAAATGAATCCAATACTGATTGTGACAAAATCTCACATAACTCTAACCTTATTTCTGATTTAATTGTACTTACTTGGTGTGGTAGTCCTCGACAGTGTTTATATATATATATATACTAACCATTACTTCAAAAGACTATATTGCATTAATAAATAATACAAAAATACAGTTTTATCAATATCTTTCTCAGCTCCCCTTTAAAAGTAAACTGCCATAAGAATAAAATGACACACATACTGAATACAATGCAAATAACATCTTCCTTTCTCCAGATGACAATGGAAAAATCAGAGAACTGCTTCACTTGAAAGCTTTGAATTGGTAGTTAAGGATCATCTGTAACTACTAGCTTGTCCCTCCTCTTGTGTTTTAGAAAACAAAAGTAAATTCGCACTGGAAAGAGCTGTTTCTCTTCAGTTTATCCCTTGAGAGCAGAATGCTATCACTCTGTAGCTGTTTCCCTGGAAGGTTTTGGTATATACATTTGTCTTTCCTGCCTCTAGTTGCATGTATTCCTTTTGTGTTACTAAAGCCTATACCCTCCATAGTTCTTAGTCAGTTTAAAAGGGAATGATTAAAGGCAGGATTAAAGTGGGGATGGGGAAGGATGTGTTTTTGCTGTGATTAAAGTAAAAATCTTTAACTGCAGTTCGAGTAGATATAACATAGCCGCATTGAAAAGCTTCTCCAGGCTTAATTTTTCTTCCATTAGACATGAGCATTTAGGCAGTTTGCAGTGTCCAGACTTCCTGAGCTATCATCATTACACTATTTGATTATAGATCTGGAGCCCAGAACACAGTGATAACCTATTATGCTGGCAGACTGTCACCTGGGTACCCTCCATTCCTTGACTGTACTCTGAGCAGATTAATGCCTTTCTCTTTCTGGATGTTTGGAACCAGAAACTAAACATCACCATTCTAATCACTCCATCAACTGTGCAGAGCCCACTTCTGTATTGTGCTCTGAACTCATCCCACGGGAGTCTACTAACATCAAAAATGAGTATTTACTAACCCAAGGGACACGGGAAAGGATAGGAGAGATTCATTTGAAGTGAAAGAAGATGGGTGGAGTCCATTGTTCATCTGCATGTTGTAGAGAGTTCGATATTTATCCTTTCTACATTCATGCTTGCAGGTTGAAGTTTGTACCCATTATGCCTGTGTGAGAAGCAATGGAACTCAAATCAGCACTGTGGAAGATGTGCCAAGTGACGTACCAACCCCCATCATTCATGGCATCACAGCAAGGTACCAAATCGTTGCCCATTAATCCCCTCAGCCATGAGCCTCTTCCTTGCCATAAGAGTTTTTATAAGTGTGAGCATAGATTCAAGTTTTGATATTATTTCCCAGGTTTTAATCTTCATTGGACATCTAGTAACATCATTGTCTCCTGATGCGTATCTCAGTCAGCAATCTCTGAGCAAATATCTGAATGCAGAAGAACCTGCTCATTTAAATGTGCTCTTTCTTTTCTTGTAAAGCAAGACACAATTTTAATTGGAATGTCCATTTTCTCACCATCTCTTTGAAAAAGCTGAATTTACATATATCAGATTGTGCCAAAGTTTGAAATAGCTGCAAATACATAGAACAGATAGTCTTTAGATCATTGCCTGACTTCTTAGATAGGTAGAGTCCCCTTATCTGTTACCCTTTGTGGCTGAGAAATAACTATTTGAAAGAGAGTTCTTTTACAACTCATAGTTAACAGTCAGAAGAAAAGTTAATGTCATTTCCAAAGCCAAAAGGGAGATGACAGTTTTCCAATTCTGCACATCAGGCCAAGACTAGAGGAAGAGGTGACGGAAATCATCATTTTGTGATAGAATATTTCAGTTCTGAATGATTCATCTATGATTAAAATTTCTAAGTACCATTTTAAAAAATCAGTGCAATAAAATAGGTATAGGGGCTTTGGAAACCAGTGACTGGTAACTGGGTATTGGAAAAAAGAAAAACATCAAATGATGATTCTTAGCTATTCATGACAAAAAATCGTATCTTTTCTTCAGTGTATTTTCTATCAAATATATCATAGATGGTGATCATATTTTTGATGTTTTGATTTGCTGATAATTCTATTGTGCCACAAAGTGATTATGGTTAATGATAATGTTTTATAATCTTGAAAAATAAAGGAAGTGGATGTCAAGTGCTCATATTGTCAAAATCATATCAATGTGAGGTAGCATATTGTTAATTAGCTAGAACTCACCATTCTATAATGAGTATGTATTTCAATTTAATAAAATTAAAATTGAACTTTAAGAAATCTTCATCTTAGAGTGTCATACGTAGCTAAATACCAATTCATTGTTCAAATTTGAATAAAGGCAATTTAAGACACTCAAAACAAAGCAGATTCTACCCAAAAGGACATGAAGAGAGGAGAATAATTATAATAATGAATTAAACATGTTGGAAAACTTCTGGTTTTCTGAATTTATTTTTTTAATCTCTCATAGTTAAGACTTTGTTTCTTAACTTCCACTAAAATTCACTCTTTGGGCTACAAAACTCTGTGGATTTTGATAAATGTGTAATATATGAAAATACCACCATATTCATAATATAAAGTGTGTCTATTAGGTCCAAACAATCTCTCAATAATTAGGCTCTGGTGGTAATCCTAGCAATTTAGGAGGGTGAAATTTGAGGATCATTGGCAAAAAAGTCTGCAAGATCCTTACCTCCAATTAACTACCAAAAAGCTAGAAGTGGAGCTATGGCTTAAGCGGTGGTATGCCAGCCTTGAATGAAAAAGCTAAAGGACAGTGTCCAGGCCCAAAGTACTGGTGTGTGTGGGTGTGTGTGTGTGTGTGTGTGTGTGTGTGTGTGTGTGTGTGTGTGATATATAGAGAGAGATTTGTTCAAATTGCCCCTTTATTGCCAACCCCAACTTCACCCTATGCCAAATGGAGCAAACACTACTCATTTTTAATCCGTTCAACTTTATCTTTACTGTATAAGTGGAATCATATGACCTGCAATAATTTAAGTCTGGCTTCTGTCACTTAACTGAATCCTTAAGATTCTTCCATATTGTTGTGCATTATACATTATTAGTAGTAGTTATTTTTCATCACCAATTAGTATTCAATTATACCAAAGTATCCCAGTTTATATGTAGTTTATATAGTTTTCATGAAGAGTTTCTATAAACATGCATATATACAGGTTTCTATGAAAACAGGTTCTCAAACATTTCACTTGAGTTGGATTGTTGAGCCATAAAAGCTTTCCCATTGGTTACAAAGTAGCTTAAATCTTACATTCCTGTAATATTATATGAGTGCTTGAGTCTCTCTATATTTTCACTAAAACTAGATATTATGTGGGGTTACCTTCTTCTGTTTTTGCAAATATTTTAAGTGTATGTAGGAATGCAGTTATTATTTTTAATTTATATTTCCATAATGACTTCTCAGATTGCCTTGATGTGTCTTATTTGGCATTTATCTATTTAATCTAATGAAGTGTCTCCTCACATTTTTACTAATCTATTATTCAGATTCATTGTTTTCTTCTGTTGAGGATTTAGTTTTCAACATAGGTTTTGAATGTTACTTGTGTCAGGTGATTTGCAATAACTTTCCTCTGGTCTATGGCTTATCTTTTTGGTTCACTTAATTGCAACTTTTGCAAAGCTTTTCAATTTTTATAGTCTGATCATTTTTTTCTCTTTTGTGGTTTGTGCATTTGATGTTGTATACAAGAATTCTTTGTTTGACTCAAGGGCACCAAGGTTCTCCTGTCTTTTCTTCCAGAATGTTTATATGTTTACATTTTGAATTTACATTTCTAATTACTTTTGTGTTAATTTCCTATAAATTAAGCTATGGGATAAGACTACAGTTTTGTATAAGTAAGTGTTCCAACACAATTTATTAAAAAGACTACTCTCATGTATTTGAGGTATTTTAACAGAAATCAACTGTATTTTGTAGGTCATTTTTACTTGTTCTGCTCAATGGATCAATTCTTATGTCTATATTCTAACACCATACAACTTTGATCATTATTGTTGTATAGTACACAATAAAATCATGTTCTTGTAACTTTGACCTTTTAAATTTTGTTTTTTAGATTCTCACATTGTCTTGCCTTTCCATAACAGAGTATAGAAACATTTTACTCAAATATACTGTACTGCATTGAATCTGTGGGTCACTGTCCTCTTCATAATATAAAATATTCCAAGTGTTGAGTAAAGTGTATTACTAATTTATTTTATTCCATTTACCTCATCAATCAGTAGAATTCAACTTTTAAATGAAATTTCATATTTAATAATTTAGTGTGATTTAGACTACTTCTTTTCAAGTAAGATTTATTATCATGTATGAAAAAAGTTGTTTAATTTAACAATACTCATCAAATTTATGGGCAAATGTTGTCTTTGGAGTGATTGATATTCTCTCTTTTATTGTAAAGTTGCTCTAAAGCTTTATCAGTATTGTAGGTCTTTTAAAAACTGCTTTGGTTTTTATTAATTTTCTATCTTATTTTCTGTTTTCCACTCAGTTGATTTCTTCTTTTTATTGATTTTTTCCTTCTTAAGAAAAATATTTTTAAGGGAATATCTTATATTATTGATTTAAGAGTAATATTTTCTGCTATGAGTTTTCTTCTAACCCCTGTTTCATGTGATTCTCACACAGTTTGAAGTGCTCATTTTACTTACTCAAAATGCCTTTTAATTACTCCTTTTAATTTTTTATCTTTACATTATTCAGAAGGTACTTGTTCAGTTTATAATTTTTTTTTTCTTCTTCAGATTCTACTTTCTGGTTTTCTGGCTTCAATTTCTTATGGTCCAAAAACATAGATTTGTAATTTTCCTTTCCCTTAAATTAGATAAGGTTGGTTTTGTGGCAGAGAATATGATATATCTTGGAAAACATTCAATGTGTCTCTAAGGGGAATATGTATTCTGCTTTTGTCAGAGTGTTTTATAAATGTCAATTAGCTAAAGTTGAGTGATAGTGGTGCTCAGATTATCTATGTATTTACTGATTTTTTTTGCTGGGTTGCCCTATCAATTGTGAGAAGACATTCAAAGCCTCCAAATATAATTGTGGCTTTGTCTATTTCCTCTTTTCAAGATATGATTTTTATGTATAGTATTGGGTTGATTTACACTGAGGATTACTGTCTTGATAAACTGACCCCTTTTCATTGTGTGTTACAACTTTCTGTGTCTTCGTCATCATTTTTCTTGTCTTTAGTCTATTTTGTCTGATATTTATATAATTTCTTTTGATTAGTTTAACTTTGAGTGGTTTAGATTTGTTTCCAGAACATTTTGAATATTAAATTGTGATCATAATGATCCTGTTTTTTAAAAAAAAACTGAAATTTGGGGGGCAATGAAAGGAAAGGAAAGTACAGAGACCCCCAAAAGATTCCCTCTCTCCATATTCTCTGGACACAGAGGGCCTTCTTTTGGTTCCAGTCTCTACAGAAAAAATAAAATAAATTTTTTTTTCTATGGAGTTTTAGATTCCTATTTTTCCTCAGAAGCTACAGTACTGCTCCTCAGGGATATTTATGGAAGAAGGGAAAAAAGCACAAAACAAAATGGGAATGTTCCCCCATGCCCCCACGCCCAACCCCCAAAGCATTTTGCTTGTCGGTACTATAGCCAGAAAGACTGGGCTTGTCTAAGATTTTCTCAGTTCACTATTATATACTGTTATTGCCATTAGTTTAAAAATGGGAGGGCAGAAAACTGGGCATTTCCTCCTGTGGCATCCATCCCTCCGTTTGGCTCCCTTCTTGATTTGCCTTCTACTGGTAGCTTTTCAAAATCTTCTGATACCTAGGAACAGCCTTTCCTGTTGTAATCAGTGGGAGAGACAAGTTGTAATTGATACCCCCTTGTTAGCCAGCACTGGAAGTCCCATTCTACTTTATTTTTCTTTATTACAATGGCTTTGGCTAAGATCTATTGAAAACTTGATAGACATTCACAACCAAACATTGGCAAATAAAGTCTTTCCTTTCTTAAAATTATCCATTGTAACAAGCACAGTAACAGTTTCCAAAAGCAAGACTCTAATGAGCAGTATAGTCTGCCAAGCCATTAATCAAAATACACTAGCACCAAAGCAGTTAGCCTCCTGTGTGCATATTATTGTTTGTATAATTTCATTATACTCCTGGCAATGAATATGTGTTAATTATGTTTCAATTCTGGTCTTCTAAAAAAAATCTCTCTTATGTTAGCAATATGCAAAATCAAATGTGAAATTCTTCCAGAAAAAAAAATCTTTGTCGTCTAACTTCACATCTATAAAGTAGAAAGTAACAATTTGGTTTCCTAATCAAACATGTATTTCATAGGTTCTTTGTGTTTTGGGGGGTAAAGTCAATGTCACTAACGTTTAACTTTTACATATTTTAGTAGCTTATACATATGGCATATGATCTTGTTTGGTTATATACCTGGTGTGCATCAACTTATCTTTGGCCTTAACTTATACCTTGTGTTTGACTATACCATCTATAGTCAAGCCCTTATCCACGTTTCTCCTATTATATATAAATCAAAGATGCACCTGATTGTAGAAAGATCAGATGATTATTCTAGTTTTATAAGCTGTTCCTCTGGAAGCAAAGTCCATTTCTACATTGCATTTTCCATACTTGTCATATTATCATCAGCTGCTTCCATGTCCCCAAAGAGTACTAACTTCTGATCGATAGCTAAGGCATGTCTGGCCATGGCCTACACGTGCCCTGGGTAGTTCATTTATTTTCCTTGGTGGATTTGCTAGAGTGGAATTTAATCAATAGCTAATTCATTAATTCTGGTCCTCAAGAATGTAGAGACTTGCACTGGATGAAGATCTCCGGCTGGCTCCAGCTTTGATTGAAATATGACAGCCACAGCAACTAGGCTATCTGCGAAGTTTACTTATGTATTCTTGGACAGAAGGAAAAGCTAAGAGAAGATGCTTTATTACATGACTGCTAGCATTTTGAAATGCATGATTCCCAGGCATGAAGCTCAGCGGAAAGAACAGGAGCACAGATCGTGGATTTTATTACCTTCCATTGTAACAAGGACAGGATTGTTTTTTTCCTTTTGTTTCCCAGTTAGTTCAGGCTATAGTATTGGTGTAGAATCTAAAGGCATAATTCTTTCCTTCCCAGTGCTCACAAATAATTGTTTTAAAATTTGACTTACTGAGTGATATCAGTGATACTTTTATGCAATAACTTTGCAGAAATCTTTCTGGTAGTGGCAGAGATAGGCTGTGTGTCTCTACATGAAGATTTAACCACGATGAGTGTTTATAAATTCCAGGATATCTTCAATCACTTAATCTGGAGGTCAGCATGGCATAAGAAGTCAGATCTTTGGGTAGAGTTATTCCATTTTTGCCTCACCAAAAGCTATAAGGTTCTGATCTTTTTTTAATGCTATAACATTAGATATTAGGAATCTCTTCTCTCTACCCTTGATTTCATCTCTGGAGTTTTTTTTTCAGTTGTTGCTGCCTTGAGGTGAAATTCAAAAGCTATAAAATTATGCATGTATGTGTTTAAGTCATGGTTTTGTTTTGTTGTCAATTGTTTTTTGTTTTGGTTTTGGGGGCTACTAGAGATTTAACTCAAAGCTTTTCACTGGGTAGTTAGGCATGCTACCAATTGAGCCATACTCCCTCCAGCCCTTTATTCTTTACGTTATTTTTCTGCTAGGGTTTCGCACATTTTTCCCAGGCCTTGGCTTCGACTATAGTCTTATTACTCTCACATAGCTGAGACGACAGACACACATCAGGACCTGTCAGAAAGGACTCTTAAGAAAGCATTTGAAGTAGGTGTAATACTGTGGTACATAGCCAATCAAATAGTTTTATGATCAGAATAGCTTATAGAAATATTACTTTGATAGCCATGAGTTCTGGTTTTCAAACTCACTGTAACTTTGAGAAGATATTACCAAATGAGATGTTTAGGTGATGTTGTTGTTTCTAGCATTAGGGTTTGAACTCGGTGCTCTGCTCACACTCTACCTCTTGGGACATGCCTAGACCTTTATTTTTGCTAGTTATTTTTGAAAATAGTGTTTCACAGACTTTTCTGTCCCAGCTATCAGAAAAACATGAAATAGATCTTGGTCTCCTGAGAAGCCAAGAACACCAAGCCACAGAACATAGAGCTTATCTGTGAAGTTCTGTCATCCTCAATTCCATTCTTTACCTCTTACCACTTCCCAAGCTCCTCCTAAATATGCTACTTCCTATATCTCCTACATAAGCAGCTTCAACACTGAGAAGGCCTTGAAGCCCCGAAGCACAATCTGGTTCTTCCTCCTAATCCATTATGGTCTTTCATTGGCAATTTGTCCCTTACCTTCTGAACATTCATTGGTTTCTTCCTTTGATTCCATTACAAAGCCCACTCACTGGTTTTGGATGTTGTCAATAGAAAGATACACCTTTCTGTTCAGACAGTTCATTGTTATTGTTTCAGCCACGCTGACATCGCAAAGACCCAGATTCCCCTGTCTCCCAGGGCTCTGGGAGTTACCTATTGATTTCCTGTTGTGATAGCCACCCATCACTTCCATAAGTTTGAGATAAAAGTTAATTCCCACAAAGCTTGCATCTTTTCCAAAGTGCATTTCTGGGAGCATATTATCATTGGCTATTTTTAAATCCCCTAAATTCATTACACATCAATTCCAGTCTGGTTCCTTTTGGAACGTCTCACTTTGTTCTTTTCCCTTTTCACCACCATTACCTGCTTTATACTTTCATCAAAGTGGTAGAACCAGATTATCTGGGGCTAGCTCCATTCAATTAGGAGACGAGGAAGAAAAACTTCACTTTTTATCTCCTCCTTATTGCCTTAAATCTGCTCCTCTAATTCTCAGAAACAGCTAATGGCTTGCAAATTATTTTTGGTAGTAAGTCCCACTTTGGTAATTAAGATTCATGATCAAGTATTTTAAAAGTCTGTTTCATGTCCAACAAAACATTAATCTTGCTATTAGTTCAATGCTTCGGTCATTTCATAGACTTGGACCCAGTTGTAGCTCTTGCCCTTTCCCTCTTTTGTGCCTACTACTTTCCATTCTAAAGTGTCTTGTTCCAATATTCCAGTATCACTATTTCACTGTTCTTACTAGCAATCAGAGCCCTCTTGGTGGAAGGTGACACATTCTTGGACAGTTTTTTCTTAGTTTATTTATTTGGGTGGCGCTGGAGCTTACACTCAAAGTCCTGAGTTGGCGAGGCAAGCTCTCTGGCTTGAGTCAGGCTGCCCAGCTCTTTTGTTGGACAACTATATTTTCCTTGAGATATCTTCCTGAAGATATTTGCACAGCCCAGTTCCCTAGGTGAACACTGTCCCGTGTAGCTGTGGGGCCCATGGAGTAGAACATAACCTCTGACATTTTGCATTCATCTGTATAAAGGTAGGTGCTAAGAGATGATTTCCCCACACTGCTTTCTAATTTCTGTGGTATCTTGGACTTCGTGAAGTGAAAATTGGAAGTGATAATTACTGCGTTGGTAGACACAATGTTATATAGTATGACAGAAGTTGAATAATAATCCTGTCATCAGTGTAACAACTAAAAAGAAATAGTCAACAAGAATGCCTGACCACACACAATGAATTCATGTAATAAAATATGTGGAAACATGGTGAGTTTCATCAGAAGCTACTAAAGTCACTTAAATTTCAGTCCTTGCTGCTCTGAGAGATAAACACTTACAGTTTTTTCATGAACAAATCTACAAAAAGAAAAAGATTCATTTGAAGTTTTACAGACTGTTTATGTATAGTGTACAATGAACTGATCTATGCAAAAACAATGCTCCAGCTTTTCTTTTCCCCAATATTTAATATTCATTCCTAGGGCTTAAGAATGTTTCTCTTATTTTACTCTTAAATATCAAAGTAAAGCTACAATGAATTCCATTAATAATAGTTATTTCTCAGCTATGTCTTTCATTTTCAAATTAGCAACCACAGACTCTCAATGTCCCTCTAGTTGGTTCTAATGAGAGATGTAAAGGTGTTAAATTCCCTGCTCTTTGATCATTGACCTTCATGTCCCTGACTCAAATCCTCAGAAGTTAACGTATTCATGTGAACACTAAATAGAGGTAGTCTCATTTCACAGTATGTAGCACAAGAAAAGGAAGTCACCATGACATGAGTTCTACATGGACCCTACTAGTTCCCCAGCTTTTGTGTGGAGGTGGCCAGGCCCCTGAATGGCACTTCAATGTCATCTTCTCTGTAGTTAATTATGCAAAGAATACAAAGAGCTGTCTGCAGAATGTTGGAATCATTTGAGAGTTGTTCACATTAGAATTGTAACAGTAACTATACTAGTAACCTATGAAAACATTCTCTCACGAAAGGCATTAATTTCCTATAGAGAGAATCATTCCTGGATGTGTTATATATGTACTCTCAAGAAAAAAATGACTAGCCATTTTTAGTAGCCTGTGAAAATAACAAAGTTTATCTAGACTGCTCTGTACCTCAATGTAAGTGCTTGGGCTTATTCTGAAAAGTGATGTCACTTAGAATTTTGATAGGATCCAGAAATTTGTCCCACAAAGATATATTTCTGTGGTTAAAAAGTTTTTTAATACAATGATAGAGAGATGTTCAACTGCAGTTATTGTGGTTTTCATAGTTAAGACTTCCAAAGCATAGGGATTAAACGTGTGTTTGCTTAACTTTAATGATGCTATTGGAATGTTTTGCATTGGCAAAGTGCCCTACCCTGTGACTCTATGATCCATCAAGTATTACAGCTGGAAAGTCTAGAAAGTTTCCTTACAAAAAGAAAATTAATTTTGAACATCACTTTCACTTTTTTTTTAAGACAGCAATGTTATGACCATATTCACTGCAACAAATGAAATGTTCGTAGGTCATCGAAAACACAGTCAAGTTTGGATTGAGTGTTACAGCTCACTGTATACCCATCCCCCAGAAGAACAAGGTTCATGTTTAAAAATGAAATTGTAGCTCAGCATTTAAATATCAAATGTCTTTTTTTAAAGAAGATAATGATTAGAACATGATGATGTGAAGGTTTCTTATGACAATCTCCAATTTCTATATTTCTGACTGTAACTTGTATGTGACCATCTATTAAAGAGTTAGTATAGAAATAAATTCATTTAGGTGATTCAAAAGTGAACATATATTTTTTTAAGTACATTAGAAAAGTTAGTAACAGGGAAGTTGTCTTTCTTTAATTTGGGCAATTATTTTGGCTGCCAGTAACTAAACAGCCAACAATGGAGACTTCATTAGAAAGATCCAGATGTAGATATATGGATGCTGGATGCTGGCACAAAACACCAGGACACCATCCTTGTGATTCTGAAGTACTTTCTCAAACCACTCCAAGATCATTCCTATAGTTTGTGGCATTATGTATAAAAGAAGAAGGTGAACTAAAAGAGAGAAAGAGCAGGCAGGAACTGTGTCCAGAAAGTTAATATCGCATATATTTGCTTTGAAAACCATAACCATCTTCTAATCACTTCTTTGATCCACCATACATGACGCCAATGGTCTCAGCTGAGGTCAAGCAAAGGAAGAGGTGGTTTGAAGCAGAGACAAGGTTTGCAACATTCCAGTTCTTACTCATCTTGCCAAGTCATGGTTTTGTCAAATCTTTGTTGGTCAAACCAAATATATTGGTATCTGTGAACAAGAAAGGAGAGACTGCTGGACTCATGTCATGTGTTATTTTACCAAAATCTAAAAGTAAATTTTGTTGAGCCTCCATATTTGTTACATAGTAGTCACATATCTGAGTGTATATATATATATATATATATTAGGGTATGTATTAACTATACGTTAGTGTATTTCTTCTACTTTTTAGTTGGCAAGTTGATGAAACAGGGCTTTTGGTCCATCTAGAAGAGTAATTGAAAAGTCAGTGGAAGTGAGAGTGGTAAGGATAAACATTGTCTTTTCAATAATATTGCCGTAAGCAAGGTGTGGTTCTATGTACGTGCAATACCAACAATTATGGAAAAAAACAGGAAACAGGAGGCCTGAGAATTCATGGCCAGCTACCTAGCAAAACTCTCTGAAATAGTAATAATAATAATTTTGTCTGTTGCAGATCTCTTCAAATAGATTGGGCATCTCCAGGAAAACCAAATGGCATAATTCTTGGATATGACCTTTTACGGAAAGCATGGCATTTATGCCCTAAAATCCAAAAGCTAAGGAAGGACCATATTGGCGATAAGGTTTGCAAGGCAGTGAAGTGTCAAAAACCTGAAGATATCTGTGGGCTCACTTGCTATTTTCCTGAAGCAAAGGTAAAATCTTCACAAACCTGTCTGTGAAATGTGTTTTCCTCAGTACACATTCTAGGTAGCATCGCTGACTTCTTCCTCCATGTTGAATCATGGTGGGTGATCCTGCTACAGTGTTCTCAAGAACTCCAGTGGAGGAGAAAGAATGCTCATGAAAACCTTGTCATCCACTGGAGTATTTTAGCCTTCCCATTTTTCATCCTTTTTACAGGAAATATGGGGTTATTGGAATGATAAAGGAACATCCCAAATTTGTATTTGATTGAGGCACCTGGAATTTTCTTTATAACAAATCCACTGGGCTACAAATGGGAGTTTGTTTACATGACACTGATGGGTCCCAGTGAGCAGAGCCTTTCATGGTGTGTCAGAAAATATTGTAGAATTATGGTCATTTGTAGATTAATGTTCATATTAGTTGCTATTTAGGAATCAAATCAATAATCCAGCAGGACAGAGGAGTTTGTAAATGGCTTTTATTGACAAACGACATGGGAAAATCCTTAGTCTGAAAGTAGGATTTCATATAATGAAATAATGTTCCTATTTATCAATGGCCTCACACACTCTATGACTACAGCGACTACCAAATTCATAAGATTCACTGCAAAGGAGCTCAGTGATTAAGAAAATGAGTTATTGAAACAATATGGATCAAAATAATAGACATTATTGTAATTGTTTAACAGTAGTAGTCATATAAGAAATTCATGAAACCAGACAGTTGCCAACTATACATTTTAGGCTCTATCCAAAGTTGGCATTATAACTAATTTTTGGGGTTTTTTTTATACAATTTTTATTGTCAAACTGATATACAGAGCAGTTACAGTTTCATATGTTAGGCATTGGATACATTTCTTATACTGTTTGTTACCTCCTCCCTCATTCTCCCCTCCCCCCTCCCCGTTTCCCTTTCCCCCCATGAGTTGTTCAGTAGATTTACACTGAACAGTTTTGCAAGTATTGCCTTTGTAATCATTTGTCTTTTTTACCCTGTGTCTCTTGATTTTGGTATTCCCTTTCAGTTTCCTAGTTCTAATACCTGTACACGTGGTTTCCAATGTACTCCAGTAAGATACAGAGATAGTGCAGGTACAATCACAGGAAGGGGATACAAGAGGATCATCAATAATAGAAGCTACGGTTTCACATCGCATGTTGAAAGTAATTACAACAGTGATATAACAGTCGTTTTTATAACATAGAGTTCATTTCCCGTAGCATCATCTTTAGTGTTCATAAGGGTATAGCTATTGGGCTCTTGTGATCCTCTGCTGTGACTAGCCTAAACCTGGGCTAATTATTTCCTATGAGGGAGACCATAGAGTCCATGTTTCTTTGGGTCTGGTTCATTTCACTTAGTATAATTTTTTCCAAGTCCTTTCATTTCCTTACAAATGGGGCAATGTCATTCTTTCTGATAGAGGCATAAAATTCCATTGTGTATATGTACCACATTTTCCTGATCCATTCGTCTACTGAGGGGCATCTGGGTTGGTTCCAAATTCTAGCTATGACAAATTGTGCTGCGATGAACATTGTTGTGCTGGTGGCTTTAGTGTGTTCTTGTTTGTGGTCTTTTGGGTAGATGCCCAAAAGTGGGGCTACTGGGTCATAGGGGAGCTCTATGCTTAGTCTTCTGAGGAATCTCCATACCGCTTTCCAGAGTGGCTGAACCAGTTTACATTCCCACCAACAATGAAGTAGGGTTCCCTTTTGGCCACATCCCCTCCAACATTTGTCATTGTTAGTTTTCTTGATATAGGACATTCTTACTGGGGTGAGATGGAATCGCAATGTTGTTTTGATTTGCATTTCTTTTATGACCAGTGATGTAGAGCACTTTTTCATATGTCTCTTGGCCATTCTCATTTCCTCATTAGAGAAGTTTCTTTTTAAGTCTTTAGCCCACTTTTTGAGGGGGCTATTGGTTCTTTGTGATTTTGTTTTGGAGGAATGTAATTCTTTTAGTTCTGCATATATTTTAGATATGAGGCCTTTGTCAGTTGTATGGCTGGTAAAGATCTTTTCCCAATCTGTGGGCTTTCTGTTTATCTTGCAAGCTATGTCCTTTGTACTGCAGAAATTCTGCAGTTTGATGCAGTCCCATTTGTCCATCCTTTCTTTGATGTGTCGCATTTCTGGGTCTTTGTTAAAGAAGTTCCATCCTGTGCCAAGGAGCCCAAGTGTTTCTCCTACTCCTTCCTTTAGTGTTTTCAGGGTATCTGTTTTAATTTCAAGGTCTTTGATCCATCTGGAATTGATTTTGGTGCAGGGTGATATATAAGGATCTAGTTTTATTTTGTTGCATGTGTTGAACCAGTTTTGCCAGCACCATTTGTTAAAGAGGCTATCTTTCTTCCAGACAATTTTTTTTAGCTCCTTTATCAAAGATTAAGTAGGCATAGTTCTGTGGGTTCATTTCTGGGTCTTCAATTCTGTTCCATTGGTCTTCAGGCCTGTTCCAGTGCCAATACCAAGCTGTTTTTATTACTATAGCTTTATAATACAGCTTGAAGTTGGGTATGGTAATTCCTCCAGCACTGTTCTTTCTGCTTAGGATTGTTTTTGCTATTCTTGGGTCTTTTATTGTTCCATATGAATTTCTGGATTGCTTCCTCTAGTTCATTAAAAAATGGTGTTGGGATATTAATGGGTATTGCATTGAATTTGTAGATAGCCTTTGGCAATATTGCCATTTTGATTATATTAACCCTCCCAATCCAGAAGCATGGGAGGTTTTTCCATTTCCTTAGTTCTGCCTTAATTTCATTTTTCATGTTTTTAAATTTCTCATCATAGAGGTCTTTCACTTCTTTGGTTAAGGTTATTCCTAGGTATTTTATGTTTTTTGAGGCTATTGCAAAAGGAGTTGCTTTCCTGATTTCAGCCTTGGCATCCAGGTCATTAGAATATAGAAATGCCATTGATTTTTGAGGGTTTATTTTATATCCCTCAACTTTGCCAAAGTTTTGGATCAGCTCTAGTATTGGGAGTAGAGTCTATGGGATTCTTTAGGTATAGGATCATGTCATCTGCGAAGAAAGAAAGCTTAACTTCCTTTTTTCCTATTTGGATCCCCTTTTTATTTTCATCTTGCCTAATTGCTCTGGCTAGGAAATCTAGTACTATGTTGAAGAGAAGAGGAGAGAGCGGACATCCCTCTCTTGCTCATGATTTTAAAGGGAATGGCTTTAGTTTTTTACCATTTAGAATTATACTTGCCTCTGGTTTGTCATAGACTGCCTTTATTATATTCAGGAGTGTTCCCTGGAATCCCAGTTTTTCCAGTGCTTTTAGCATAAATGGGTGCTGGATTTTTATCGAATGCCTTTTCCACATCCAGAGATATAACCATGTGATTCTTTACCTTGCTCCAGTTGATGTGGTGGATTACATTAATTGACTTGCATATATTGAACCAACTTTGCATCCCTGGGATGAATCCAGTTTGATCATGGTGTATGATTTTTTTGATGCCCTGTTGAAATCGATTGGCCCGAATTTTGTTGAGAATTTTTGCATCTATGTTTATCAGGAAAATCGGTCTATAGTTCTCTTTCCGTGGTGAGTCCTTGCCTGGTTTTGGGATGAGGGTTTTACTGGCTTCATAGAATGTGTCTGGTAGTGAACTTTCTCTTTCAATTTCATTGAAGAGTTTGAGAAATATTGGTGTGAGTTCTCTTTTGAAGGCCTTGCAGAATTCTGCTGTGAATCCATCTGGACCTGGGCTTTTCTTGGATGGGAGATCACTTATTGCCGTTTCTATTTCATTGCTGGATATGGGTCTGTTCAGAAGGTTTAAATCTTCATGTTTGAGTTTGGGGATATCATTTTTTTCTAGGAAATCATCCATTTCTTCTAGGTACTCGAATTTGTTGGCATAAAGGTTTGCAAAATAGTCCTTTATTGTGTTCTGAATTTTGGTTGTTTCTGTGGTGATGTTACCTGTTTTATCTCTGATCCTGTTTATCTGAGTTTTCTGCTTTCATTTTCTGCTTTCGTTTTCTGGTCAGGTTTGCTAGGGGTGTGTCTATCATGTTAATTTTTTTCAAAGAACTGACTCTTTGTTTTGTTGATTCTTTTGATGTTTTTTTTTTTCTCTAATTCATTTAATTCTGATTGGATTTTAATTATTTGCTTCCGTCTATTGACTTGGGGTTTGGCTTGTTGTTCTCTTTTGAGGAGATTAAGGTGCTTCCTTAAGTTGTTGAGTTGCTGTTTCTCCAGTTTGTTGATGTAGGCACTCAGAGATATAAACTTCCCTCTGAGTACTGCCTTTGCTCTGTCCCAAAGGAGCTGGTACTTTGTGTACTCATCTTGGTTGAATTCCATAAACATTTGAATTTTTGTTCTAATTTCTTCAATGACCCACTGATGGTTCAGCAGTGTGTTGTTTAGTCTCCATGTATTGTAGGATTTTCTGCGGTGGCTGTTTGAGTTGAGCTCTAATTTTATTCCATTGTGGTCTGAGAGAATGCAGGGAATGGTTTTGACACTTCTGATTTTGTACAGATTTTCTTTGTGCCCTAAGATGTGACCTATTTTGGAGAATGTTCCATATGCTGCTGAAAAGAATGTGTATTCAGTTGTTGCTGGATGGAATATTCTGTAGATGTCGGTTAAGTCTAGTTGGTCTATGCAGTTGTTTAGTTCTGTGGTTTCTTTATTCCGTTTTTGGCGTGTTGATCTATCCAGAGGTGATAGTGGAGTGTTAAAGTCCCCAACTATCAATGTGTTTGGGTCTATTAGTGTTTTTAGAGACCGTAGTGTTTGTTTGATGAAGTTGGGTGCTCCTGTATTTGGTGTGTAGATATTTAGGATGGTTATATCCTCCTGAAGGAGAGATCCCTTTATTAGAATGTAGTAACCTTCTTTGTCTCTTCTTCCCGTTTTTAATTTGAAGTCGATTTTATCTGATACTAGGTTTGCAACACCAGCCTGCTTATGGGGGCCATTTGATTGATACATTTTATTCCAGCCTTTCACTTTTAGAAGATGTTTACTTTTGCTGGAAAGATGTGTCTCTTGGAGGCAGCAGAAAGATGGATCTTGATTTTTGATCCAACTTATGAGCCTATGTCATTTGATTGGAGAATTAAGTCCATTAATGTTGACAGTTAGGATTGGGAGATGATCGTTTGTTCCTTTCATTATATCTATCTTGTTTAAAGCTGTGTCTTCCCATTTCTTGTTCTGATATGCTGGTTTTCTATTTAGGGTTCATTTCTCTGTCTGTATTGGGATCTTGATTATTTTCCCTGTATAGTACATCTTTGAATATTTTTTGTAAAGCTGCTTTGGTGGAGATATATTGTTTCAGTTTTTCCTTACTGTGGAAGACTTTTATTTGACCTTCAGCTATGAATGAGAGTTTAGCTGGGTACAGTATTCTTGGTTGGTAGTTATTTTTATTTAGGGTTTGGTATACCTCATTCCAGGCTCTCCTTGCTTTCATGGTCTCTGCTGAGAAATTTGGGGTAATTCTGATTGCTTTTTCTTTATATGTGATTTTTTTTTCTTCTCCCTAACAGCTTTAAGGATTCTTTCCTTGGACTCTATTGATCCTGTTTTGATCACAATGTGTCGGTGGGATGTCCTACTCTGGTCTGGTCAGTTTGGGGTCCTAAATCATTTTTGTATCTGTATAGGCCTATCCTTCTGAATATTTGGGAAGTTCTCGGCCAATATTCTGTTAAATAGGTTGCCTATTCCATTAAGTTCTTTCTCTAGGTTTTCCTCAATACCTATTGTCCTTAAATTGTGCTTCCTGATTGTGTCACGGAGCTCCTGGAGTGATCTGTTTTGTCGATTGGATTGGTTTTTTATTGCTTTTTTATCTTTGTCCATAGATTCTAGGGAATCTTCAGCTCCTGAGATTTGATCCTCTGCTTCAGTTAGTCAGGACTGTAGGCTAGCTACTTGATTTTGAATCTCTTTTCCTTCTGACTGGACTTTCCTGATCATTTCCATGTCCTTGCTATAATTACCTCTTAGGTCCTGCATGGACTTCTTTGCTTCATTAACTTCATTAATTTGGTTTTGAGTGCTGTCTCTCAAATCTTTTAGCTGGGTAACTATCTTTTCGTTTGACTCTTGAAGTTCAATTATCTTTCTATTTGTGGAGGCCATGAAATTCTCCATTAATTTTTGCTTTGCCTCCTCACGCTCTAGAATAGTTGACTGAAGAGATTCAAACTTTTCATTTATCATTTTTATCAGTAGACTTTGTAGAGCATTTTGAGGGTTCTCTTGTATGTCTTTGTTTGACTGCTCTGCTTCCTGTTTGTTTTGAGTGGGAGATGAGACTCCATTGTTTGCCATCTTTCTTGTGTTTCTTCTGCCCATTTGGTTGGGAATGCCAATCTACAAGCACTTGTGAGCACCATTTAAGACCCAAAGCAGACTTTACCAAGCACTGTTGTATAAATCTTAGAAGTTCACAATTATATACAGATACCTTGCATACCTGTGTATAAAATTAGATTTGGTGTTCCTAAAGAATACAATTTTGATATAACAACCAATCCTGAGCCCTGTATTCAGTAGTTACTTATTTACTGTTACAACCCTATAAGCAATTCTTGTTTTTATATTAAGTTCTTTTTGGACTGGATGGCTTTGTCTTTGAACCCCTTTGATTCACTCTGATTGAGCAGGGATACCCTCTATCCAATAACCAGGGGTCAATGGAATCTGGTGGTCCTGGAAGTAAGACAGGAGGGTAAGTTAGAGGTAGTAAAGAGAATAGAGTAAGATGTATTGGGGGGGGGGTGATGATTTGGTTTAGTTTCAGTGACGTGGAAATGTGGAGAAGAGTAGAATCAGTAGAAAGAACAAGGTTAAAATGATAGACAATGGGGGCTGGGAATATGGCCTAGTGGCAAGAGTGCTTGCCTCCTACACATGAAGCTCTCGGTTCGATTGCCCAGCACCACATATATGGAAAACAGCCAGAAGGGGCGCTGTGGCTTAGGTGGCAGAGTGCTAGCCTTGAGCGGGAAGAAGCCAGGGACAGTGCTCAGGCCCTGAGTCCAAGGCCCAGGACTGGCAAAAAAAAAAAAAAGATAGACAATGGAGTGTTAGCAGAAAAGAGTGGAGGTGTTATTCATAGGAAAGTGAATTTTTAAAGAAAGAGAATGTGAAGAGAGAAATAAAGAAAAAATACTGGAAGACAAATGCACAAAACAGAGAAAAGTTATTTAAAAAGAAAAAAGAAAAAGAAAAAACCCAGAAAAATGAACAAGAAAAAAAAAAAAAACACTTGATAAAACAAGCAGGTAAAAATGTAAAACAAACAAAAACAATGACATTTCAGAAATGAAAAAAAAAAGCGCTTAAAAATGTTTTGAAGGGCTGGGGATATAGCCTAGTGGCAAGAGTGCCTGCCTCGGATACACGAGGCCCTAGGTTCAATTCCCCAGCACCATATATACAGAAAACGGCCAGAAGCGGCGCTGTGGCTCAAGTGGCACAGTGCTAGCCTTGAGCGGGAGGAAGCCAGGGACAGTGCTCAGGCCCTGAGTCCAAGGCCCAGGACTGGCCAAAAAAAAAAAAAAAAAAAAATGTTTTGAAAAAAAGATGGAGTCTTCCTTGTTTGGGTGGGCTTTCTACAGTCTCTGGTTTCCTTGCAATGGCCTGCAGTCTATTTTCCTGATTGGCTGGTTTGACTTGCTTTCAGTTTGCAGGGGGTAGATCTGTTCTGACCCTCCTCCCCTGTCAGTGAAACCCGTGGGGCTCTGTAGTTCACACATCTAGCAGGTAGGCCTTGGGCATCCACTGTAGATGGGGCACGTGAACAGTCTTGGGAACCATGGCTCCTCCCGTCTGCTGTGGGGCCGCTGCCTTTAACGCCTGGCTTTGAATAGGCTGTGTACTCAGCAGGGCAGGAGCCCCTGGCCTGGTTTACCCGGCTGAGAGTCACTTGCCTGGGGAGGTTCCTCCCTCTTGGGCGGGGCGGCCTCTTGGGCAGAGGTGGCTATGGAATTCAGCTCTGTTTTGGGCTGGGAATTGGGCTTCCTCTGTGATGGGATCATTTATCTGTCTCAGGAACTGTTTGTTCTCCGGTCTGGTTGTTCCGTGCCGCCGGTAGCTGCTTGCCGCTTTTGATTTTAACTTAGAAATTCTGGCAGGTAGGATGGGGCACCTCTGGTTGAATTCACCAGAGTGTGTGATCCTCGGCCCAGGATGACCCCCCTGCCTGGGCAGGGTGTTGGTCTCCTGGGTGGAGCTGGTTCTCACTGGTTGGTCCCTCTTGCCCTTTTCAAAGATGGCTCCTTTGTCCTCGCTTTCCCCAGGTCTGCTTTAGTTCCAGTCTGGTCTGGCCCTATGCCAGTGTCAAAGATGGCTCTTTGCTCTTGCAGTGGGGCAATGGCTACCTTCAAGAAGCTGCTCTGTGGCACGTGTGAGAATGTCTTTCATGGGGTACTCATACTTTGTCTGCGATTTGGGCCCATCCGTGCTCAGCCTGCAATCCGTGTCTGTCTGCCGCCGTCTGGAGGATTTCTCCCTGCTCGCCGCTGTGTGCTTTAGCTGTGCAGAGTGTGGGGCGCTGTGCCAGCACCGGCACTGGTGTGGTGGCGGGTCACCGCCCAGAGCTCAAATCTGTGTTTTCAGGCCAGCAAAGTTGATTTTTCCCTTCCTGTCCAGAATCCCTGTACTGTTATAACTTACTTGGGCTGTCTTTCTAGGTGTAAAAGTGTCTCTGGCGTGGTAAAACTGTGATGTTGGAGGGAGCTTAGCTAGGGCTCTGCTGCTCTCTACCTTCTTCCCAGAAGTCCTATAACTAAATTTTACCTCATTAATTTTAAGCCACTTAAATATGCACTGTCTGAATATTATACTTTTATAAAACTATTTCCTTGAAATGAAAAAATACTGGAATTAATTTTCCTATTAAAAATGTTCTCTGTGAATGTAATTATATAATGACGTAAAGTCTGTTTCTAATATTCCCCACAAGCTCTTTAGGCAGATGGTTTTTATAAGTTAGTAGTTTCTAATTTTCTCCACCAGCTCTGGGAATAAATATATCAATAAAATAAATGTTCTTCATGAGAAAGATAAAAGACTTAGAAAGGCATTAAACAAAATATAGAATTATCTCTAGACCATTTTTTCTTAAACTATTTTATTAAGTACTATCTGATGAGAAGTTTGCAAGCACAGTATGATTGTACAGGCATATAAATTATTGCTTCAAAATTAGTCCCGTTTAAAAAGCTGAGAGCTGGTGGCTCACACCTGTAATCCTTGTTACTCAGGATGCTGAGATCTGAGACTCTTATCTTCAATTAACCACCAGAAAGAAAAACAGAAGTGGAGCTGTGGCTCAAAGTGGTAAAACACTAGCCTGAAGCACAAAAGCTCAGGGAAAGTACCAAGGCCCTGAATTCAACCCCCACTACTGAGGAGAGAGACAGACAGACAGAGACAGAGAGACAGAGAGACAGAGAGAGACAGAAACAGAGAGAAACAGAGAGAGACAGAGAGAGACAGAGAGAGAGAGAGAGAGAGAGAGAGAGAGAGAGAGAGAGAATATTGAATCTGGCCAGAAACTAATGGCACTTTAGGATATACAAAGGATTTGATATGTTTTAACTAAAGTGGTGAAATTAAAATAAAATAAAATATACTTCTCATTAAGTATTTTAAACATATAAAGGTAAATGATCTTAAGATTTCCATAACTGATTCTGTCAAATTTCCAGAAATACTACTATGGAAGGAAGAAGAGATTAATTAGGCATAATAAAGTATTTATAAAACCCAATACTTGCCTAAGATTTCTGTAAGTTCAAATTAACTTCCTTCTATCCTTACACTGTGATATCAAAAATTCTTGTTTTTTCAGAATAAAAAGGACTATTTAATCTTATTTTAAGTCAAAAGAATAAAAATAAGACCAGGATAATTGGAAAACAATGTCTACTGTTCTATCATAAGAATGTAGATTATTTTACAGAGAATAAGTGCAAATTGAATAATAAGATAAAAAAACAAAAGCTCAAGAGAAATGATGTCACTTTTCTAAAGGCAAATCTCATCTAACAGTTTTTAAAAGAGACATTACATTCACCATTTTATATATGACAAAAGTATGCATTATTGAAAAGAGATGCAATGTATAATGTTGACTTAAAGTCTTATTATACAGATTTCAGAAGCAATATAGCTATTGCCAGGAAAAGAATAAAATAAGTCAATTAAAGTTTCAAAAGAAATGACTTGTTTGTAAGTTTTGATTTGAGGGTTAGATATGAATGTGTATTTTCCAGAATCAGAGGTTGCAGAAAAATAGAGAAAAGTCCGTGTGTGCGCGCACGTGTATGTGCGTGTGTGTGTGTGTGTGTGTGTGTGTGTGTGTGTGTGTGTGTGTAGTAGATTTTTTGGCTTATTCACTGAAAACTAAAGAGCCCCAAGGTACTTATTCAAGCTTCACCACATGATTATTCTCATGGTTCTCAAATCCCAGTGAACATCAACCCTGGAAAGTTTGTTAAACAGGAACACAAGGTGCTATCCTTAGAGACTATGGATCAGTAGGCCTGGATTGGACAGGGAGAATTTGCATTTCAAACATGCCCCCAAAGGATTCCTTCTGTAGCTGCTCCAAGCAGATACACACACACACACACACACACACACACACACACACACACACACACACACACACACCAGTTCCAGTTACTGAACTTTCCATTGAAGCTTCCTGAGACAGAAAACTTGGAAACTGAATTAGAAGATTAGGAATCTTGTTGTTGTTGTTGTTTATGAAATGAGCTCCCAAGAGAAATGCCTTCTTTGAAAAAGAAAAACGTTCCCAGTGGAACCCATCAGTGACCTTAGCCAGTGTGATTCAGAAGAAAAAGACCCCCAGAGTCTTGAAGCTAGGCTTTTCGATAATGAAAGGTCAGAAGCAAACCAGTCCCAATAGCTCATTAGTAGATAAATATTTTAAGAAATTTTTGAGATAACTATTTTGAGGAAAATATCATCAAGAGGATGGTAAGCACCATATAGGCTTCCTGAAGAATAGACATGCTATGCTTACATGCCCAGAACACAGTCTGTGGAGGACATTTCATGAATGCTTTATGATCAACCAACATATGCAAATTGTAGTTCCTTGTCTTAAAATAAGAACTGTACTTCTTTCCCTTGACTAGCCTCCTTCACACAATCCCACATAAACCCATAGGGTAGTTTTCTCTCTGCTCTTAAAACATGGGAATAATTTCAAATTTTACTTTTCACACAGAAAGTGTCATCAACAAGAGAACTTTCTGTATCCTTAGAATTAGACTAATCTGGAAGCTTTACAGCTATAAATAAAAAACAGTCAAAGAAAATCACGACCATTGATTTATCATGGCTAAGTGAAGAACTCAGGGGTAAAATTGAAAATTGATCTGTACTTTTTTGCTTTGAGTAACTTTTGAAAGAAATTGAAGTAATAAGTCATGGCACTGTTGAAGACAGAGGTGTTCCTAGATGTGGTGACGTCAGTGTCCCAACTTCTCAGGGGGCAGAGATAGAGGAATCAAGGCTCATTGAGTTCAAGGCCATCCTGGGGAAAGTGAGCAAAACCTAGCTCAATTAAAAAGAAAAAATACAAGCAAAAGGACTGGGACTATAGCCCCTGGAAAAAGACTCAAAGATGCTACCTTTTACAGTTATACTGAATTTGGTTTAAAAGTTTGGTGCAGGATTAAGCAAAAAACAAATAAAAGAAATATTTCTTAAGAAGTGAATAGGGGGCTGGGAATATGGCCTAGTGGCAAGAGTACTTGCCTCCTACACATGAAGCTCACCACATATATGGAAAACGGCCAGAGGGGGCACTGTGGCTCAGGTGGCAGAGTGCTGGCCTTGAGCCGGAAGAAGCCAGGGAAGGTGCTCAGGCCCTGAGTCCAAGGCCCAGGAATGGCAAAAAAAAAAAAAGAAGTGAATGATTTTCCTTACCAAACAGTACATCTAAGTAATGTTACTGATGCCAAGTGCAGGTTCTCAGGCTTCTTTGCAGTAAGTCCTCAGTATTTTATTTGTTATATATACAGCATGCCAGTCTCCCAGACCTCAAGTGAGCATGCAAATAATTTATTTCATTGTTCAAGCACATAATTCTTTCCACAGCTCCTGGACAAAACACACAGAGTTAAAAAGCCTTTCAAAATTAATTTCCATATAAATTCCTTTTTTAATGTGCCAGACTATTATACATGTTACATATATATATATATATACATATATAATACATACTTATATGTATACATCTGTTGAGATTGTCTTTTCTGCAGATTGGGTTCATAACAATCATACAAATTATAAGAAAAACATCAATTTATTTAAAAAAAGAAGGATCAATAAGACTCAGTTTTTATGGGTGTATTTTCAAATTGAACTATCATGAAGATAAAAACATATATTCCAAAGAAATTGTTCGTTTATAATTCTGAATAGCTTTACATTGGAAGAACTTACATTCTAAAGATAATTTGTATGTATAAGATACAGAAAGTTGAGCATGGCTGAAGACTGATAAAGAAAAACACAAGCTACCTTGTATTAAATAGCATTTACAGGATTGGATTGATGCTGTGATATGTGTTTTGAACCTATGAGATATAAATATTATGGTCTTGAATTAAGACTTTAGAATAAGACAATCATATCATGTAAAAAATATTATCCTTAATTTAACTGATATTTCTTTAAAACCTATTCCAAACTTTCAGGTATGTTGTAATGGAATTCTCTACAACTTCCAGCCCGGGTACTACTGTTGTGAAGAAAAGTATATCCCATTTGTTCTGAATTCAACTGGGATTTGTTGTGGTGGCCGAATTCGAGAGGCACAGCCCAATCATCAGTGTTGCTCTGGGTATTATGCTAAAATTCTTCCAGGTGAGGATTCTTCGTGGATGTATTCAATAATCTGGGGAACCTGAAAATATAAAGAAATAACTCATGCCATTAAATGAGTTCACATACCTCTCTAACGAAAGCTAGAGGACAATATGCAGCTAAGTGGCTTCTTGTCCACATTAGGGTCCCTGTCTACTTGATTAATATTTTTTCTGTTTTTAAGGAATGTTCTAGATTTCTGAACTTTTGCATTACTTGCATTCCCTATGATTTATCAATCCTGGAAAAGCTACAGAGACCTTTTTTCCCTATTCCCTAAGTTCAGTGTTGAGGATTTCCTTAGATTCAGAAAAAATGGATATTTTGGTTTTGGCTTGGTTTGGTTTTGTATTGATTTCAGCATTAGACATTGAAGTTGGTAGCACTGTTTGCCACACACATCCTTTGTGCACTGGTTATTTTTGAGATACAGTCTTCCTTTGTACCCAGGCCAATACCTGAAGCACAATTTGCCTATTTTATGCTTCCTTTCATAGTTGGGATGGCAGGCGCATAGCGCCACACCCCACTTATTCCTTTAGGATTCAGTCTGAAAACGTTTTCTTACCTAAACTGTCCTGAATCATTATCCTCCCAATCTCAGTCTCCTCAGTAGCTCAGGTTACAAGAGTGAGCCACCAGCCTTGGCTAAAAGCTGAGATTTTTTCAGGTCTTAAGAAAGTTCAGCAGTCTGACTGAGCTTAATGTAAACATCATGCTAACTATTGGGTTAACTAAGGCTAATTAATTAATTAATTAATTAATTTTTAAGTGTACTCTACATTCCATATAAACATCTCCATCCAAAGAATATGAAATGAGAAAATATCCAGTGTCTCTTCTCAAAACATCAGAGCAAAAATGGAAAGTGAAGTAACTACGTAGTATATAAGCTTACATATTCAATACTGAGGACTCCACTCTGTTCATCATAATTCATAGGGTGGAAAAAAATCTATCATTACAGCAGTGCTATTTTCTCATTTTCCAGCAAAAAAAATTTCCTAATTGAATAACTACTAACAATTTTTCAAGTAATAAAATATATTGATCAACATAAGGATTTTGTGAGAAAGTGTTAACTTTCTTATATTATAGCTCTCACTTGTTAATTAGTCAAATACTGTCAAATGCATTGAAGGATATATAATTTCAGAGCTTTCATCACAAATTCTCATCTTGCCTTCCCTGCAAATAATAGCATTAAAAATTGTCATTGCAGGGGCTGGGAATATGTCCTAGTGGCAAGAGTGCTTGCCTCCTACACATGAAGCTCTCGGTTCTGAGTCCCCAGCACCACATATATGGAAAATGGCCAGAAGGGGCGCTGTGGCTCAGGTGGCAGAATGCTAGCCTTGAGCGGGAAGAAGCCAGGAACGGTGCTCAGGCACTGAGTCCAAGGCCCAGGACTGGCCAAAAAAAAAATTGTAATTGCAGAAATGGGGTGAATATCTCCTGGCATTTGGTTCTTTCCATCAGTAAATGATATGACTTTTCTCAGTCTGACATAGGACTAAATAATGTTTTTGACATACAAGTAAGTGGGTCCTTGTTCTCTGGAACCATACAGCAGGAGAGCCAGGAACCACAAAAGAAAAACTTGAATAAGGAAAAGTTTATTTGGAAGTGAAAGAAAAGTCATGAGAGAAGCTAGCAGAAACTCTCCATATGGAGGGAGGAACAAAGAGGAGTTCAATAGAGTCGCCTCAGAGGGCATTTTTATAGGACAAGGCTCATCCCATTTCTTATCTTCTTGGATTTGCTATGATTTTTTGTTGACTTGTGCGCCTAGAGCATTATGGGAAGAAGAAAAAGTGTAGCAGGAAGAAGAATTTGAGCATGAATCCAAACCACTATGACAACCATAATGCCCACTATTATCAGCCACATGTTAGAGCCACAACTTTTTACCACCATCTAACAGATCCCCCTTTCTCTCTCATTTTGATTTCCAATTCACTTTAAAATTTCCATTGTTAAGATTTCTAACATAACATGTGACCCTGAAAATTCCCCAGACCCTAAAATTTAATGGGACATCCTTGATTGTATCTACCACTGCTTTGGACTCTAGGAACATAGAATTAAGAAGAGAATCTCCTTCTGTGCTATTTCAAAACTAATTTTAACAAAGTTCCCCAAAACATAAAACAAAAAGAAAAATTTAAAAAGCCCATGGGATTTTTCTCTTGATATTATATACTTTTTTTTTATTAATTGAACATAAATTTTTTTACAAGGTGTTGTGCAAAGGGGATGCAGTTACATAGTAGGGCAGTGTGTACATTTCTTGTGATATCTTACGACCTGTTTTTCTATCCCTTGTCTAGGTCAGGTAGACATATATGCAATATACAATGTATCAAGAACATATACAGTATTCACAGACTTGGTCTCTACTGTTTCTCCGTCTCCCTTTGTTAACAGTCATATATCAGGGAGATCATGCCCCTTTGTTTTCTGTGTTCTAGGCTTGTCTCACTCAACATTATTTGTTCGAGTTCTGACCATTTCCCTGCGAATAACAGTATTTCACCATTCCTAATCGCTATGTAGTATTCCATTGTGTATAAGTACCATATTTTTTGGATCCATTCGTCTGTGGAGGGGCATCTGGGTTGTTTCCATATTTTGGCTATTGTGAATTGTGCTGCGATAAACATGGAAGTACAAATGTCTTTTTGATATCTTGGGTTTTGCTGTTTAGGATAGATGCCTAGGAGTGGTATGGCTGGGTCATAGGGTAGGTCTATATTGAGCTTTTTGAGAAACCTCCATACTGTTTTTCCAAAGTGGTTGTACTAATTTGCACTCCCACCAACAATGGAGAAGGGTTGATATTATATACTTTTAAAAAAAAATTTTTTTGTCAAACTGATATACAGAGCAGTTACAGTTTCATATGTTAGGCATTGGATACATTTCTTATAGTTTGTTACCTCTTCCCTCATTCTCCCCTCCCCCCTCCCCGTTTCCCTTTCCCCCCATGAGTTGTTCAGTAGATTTACACTAAACAGTTTTGCAAGTATTGTTTTTGTAATCATTTGTCTTTTTTACCCTGTGTCTCTCGATTTTGGTATTCCCTTTCAGTTTCCTAGTTCTAATACCTGTATACATGGTTTCCAATGTACTCCAGTATGATAGAGAGATAGTGCAGGTACAATCACAGGAAGGGGATACAAGAGGATCATCAATAATAGAAGCTACGGTTTCACATCACATGTTGAAAGTAATTACAACAGTGATATAACAGTCGTTTTTATAACATAGAGTTCATTTCCCTTAGCATCATCTTTAGTGTTCATAAGGGTATAGCTATTGGGCTCTTGTGATCCTCTGCTGTGACTAGCCGAAACCAGTGCTAATTATTCCCTATGAGGGAGACCATAGAGTCCATGTTTCTTTGGGTCTGGTTCATTTCACTTAGTATAATTTTTTCCAAGTCCTTCCATTTCCTTACAAATGGGACAATGTACCAGCACAACAATGTTCATCGCAGCGCAATTTGTCATAGCTAGAATCTGGAACCAACCCAGATGCCCCTCAGTAGACAAATGGATCAGGAAAATGTGGTACATATACACAATGGAATTTTATGCCTCTATCAGAAAGAATGACATTGCCCCATTTGTGAAGTGAAGTGAGCCAGACCCAAAGAAACATGGACTCTATGGTCTCCCTTATTGGGAATAATTAGCACAGGTTTAGGCAAGTCACAGCAGAGGATCACAAGAGCCCAATAGCTATACCCTTATGTTCACATAAGATGATGCTAAGTGAAATGAACTCCATGTTATGGAAACGATTGTTATATCACAGTTGTAACTTCTTTCAATGTCCCATGTGTATCTGTAGCTTCTACTATTGATGATGTTCTTGTATCACCTTCCTGTGGTTGTATCTACATTATCTCTGTAATCTTATCTGAATATATTGGAAACCGTCTATACTGGTATTAGAACTAGGAAATTGAAAGGGAATACCAAAATTGAGAGACACACTGTAAAAAAAGAAAAGCAACTACAAAAGCAATACTTGCAAAACTGTTTGGTGTAAGTGAACTGAACACCTCATGGGGGGAAAGGGAAAGGGCGAGGCGGGAGGGGGGAATGAGGGAGGAGGTAACAAACAGTGCAAGAAATGTATCCAATGCCTAACGTATGAAACTGTAACCTCTCTGTACATCAGTTTGATAATAAAAATTTGAAAAAAAATGGGGCAATGTCATTCTTTCTGATAGAGGCATAAAATTCCATTGTGTATATGTACCACATTTTCCTGATCCATTTGTCTACTGAGGGGCATCTGGGTTGGTTCCAAATTCTAGCTATGACAAATTGTGCTACGATGAACATTGTTGTGCTTGTGGCTTTAGTGTGTTCTTGTTTGTGGTCTTTTGGGTAGATGCCCAAAAGTGGGGCTGCTGGGTCATAAGGGAGTTCTATGCTTAGTCTTCTGAGGAATCTCCATACCGCTTTCCAGAGTGGCTGAACCAGTTTACATTCCCACCAACAATGAAGTAGGGTTCCCTTTTGGCCACATCCCCTCCAACATTTGTCATTGTTAGTTTTCTTGATATAGGATATTATATAGTTTAATAACTCTTTAGTAGTTTTTAAATTTCCACAAGATACATATATGAGATACATAAGGTAATACAGAAAATACATATACTTGCTAAAAACTGCAATGAAACCATTACATATTTAAATCACTCAGCGGTAAGGTATTTTAATATTTACCAAACTGTTGAATGTGTACTATATATCAATTCTTGTGAAGCAGCTCATTTTTCCACAGAATTAGAGTATCTGCCATGATGTCAAGAGAGAAAAGGAGAGAACCAAAATTAATGCAATTTCATGGAATAGCCAAAGCCAGTGTTCTGCTCCAATCATTTGTTTCCACCACTCCTAAATGAGGAGATTCTGATCTCCATCTCTAGCCTGTGGTCTTCGATAGCTAGTTTAAGGCTGTTTACACAACAAGAAGATGCTTAGCATCTCCAATTTTTCTTGTATCTAAATGTAATTAAAATCTAATAATCAGTACCATCTCTGACTGAGATGGCTGAAGGCATTTTGATAATTATAGGTGAGTCTGAAATAATAGTTCATAAGGTTTCCATTTTTCTCTTTAGGACTTTCCTCTGTAATACCCCCATAACAAAGAGCAGCAGAGAAAAGTGTGCTCATTCTCCCCATTTCTTTTTATAAATATGCTAATGGCCCCAACTAAATGTTAATGTGGGTCATTCTTGAGTAAGAATAACAATTAACTGTTAGACCACATGGTAGCATTTAGAGAGAAAACATTTCAAGTCTGGCCTGAAATAGATTCATTTTGAGAGGTTAATGAGAAGGTGACTGATCCTTCTATCTTATGTCTAATAGCCCTTTTTTGAAGAAAAAAATAGTTTTATTTTCCATTGATATAATCCACATCTTTTCCTAAGAAGCCTTTTTTTCATCTGTCAGTAAATGGGTAAGCATCTGAAAGATGCAGGGAACGATGTCTAAAATATCTAAACCAATTAGTACTTGGTATACTTAAAATAGCCTTGTAAGAAAAAAAATGTTGTTTTCCTATTAGAGATATATGCAGTATTCTTCTATCTCGCCATTATCTTAAATGGTGTCTGCTTAACTAATTTTACACCTAGACTCTGTCACATATTGTTATCAGAAAATTTAGGACAACATACCAACTTCAGTCCTTGAATCTGGCAAAAGAATAATTCAGGGAACATGTGACGATACGTAAGGATGACAGAAAATTTTATTAGAAAAATATGACAGAAAGCACGTAGCAAAGGTATACTACAAGAAGACAACCCTTCAATCCATTACAACCATCTATGTCCATCATTTTCATTAGAACTTGGCTTTGCTAGTGAGAATTGGATGGCTTTCTGATTGAAGTGCCTCCTTTCTGTTTCCTATAAAGTTGTGGTGCCAAACAGTCACTGTCCAGTCCTGTTTCCTCATTACTTCTTGTCTTGCTAACCTTCTCATTCTCTTGTAGCTCCTGTCCCCATTCTCTTGTCAGGCAAGTTTTGGTTTATGGGTTTATCCTTCCACTTACAATTTCAATAGGCCACAGTTCTCCAATTGGCTATTTGTCTTCCAACTCTTGCTATTAAAGTTTTACAGTGAAAGAACATTTCTAGCAGTGAAGATTTATGAAATATGGCAACTATACTTTAAACCAATCAGAAGATTCATTTGAACCAGAAAAAGTACATATATACATAAGACAAGAATACTTTACTGTATAAAATGAGCTCATTTTTCCTTCCTTCATTGGTCAATGTAACATCATAAGGAAACATTTTCAACTTCCCTTCTACTTCTAGATACCATATTATTTGGACATAGTGTTGCCTAAGTTCACTTTGGTAGTTTGGAGGGCGGGGTATACATCAGTACTCAGAAAAGAGCTTGGTCCACAGTTTCATCATTATGCATTTTTCTGGTTATATGATTAAACAAGTCAGCCATGAGTTGGGAAGTGTTATCTGCTCTCCCATTTGAAGAAGACTTTGATAAGTTTGGTGTTGTTTTTCTTTAAATGGTAGAATTTACAAGGGAAGACATGGAACAGAACTTTTCTTAGTTGTATGTTTTGATAACTGGGTCAATATGGTTATTAGTTATAAATTTGTAAAGATTTTCTATTTCTATATGATTCCATATGGTAGGCTTGTATTTCTAGTAATTTGTCCCGCTAATGGGCTAGACTTTTGAGCATAATTTTTAACAAGAAAGACCTCAAGGATCCTTCTAAGAGTTTTTCTCTTATTTTTTACAGTCTTTATGTATGGACCCATTGTTAAATATTGTTCCATATTTTTATATCACCTTATTAAGCAACTCATCTTAATTTTAATAACAAAGCTGTAAGATACCCATACCTCCTAAGAAAAGCATTCAACTAATAGGGAACAAGCAGTCCAGGATAAACTTCTAAGGGCATTCTAAATTCTTCAGTAAACATGTTCATTTTCTTATGAAAGTAAGTTTGACAAACCATTAATGTGTACAAGGGACAGTAAAGAAAAGAGAAAAGGAATGGTTAAAGGTACATGAACAAGTACAGAAACACTCCAAAGAAGAGTCAAGAGAAAAGTCAAGGATTAGGGAACAAGGGAGAAACTAACCAACTTGAGCAATGAGGTCATAGGGAAGTGTGAAATTTGAATTTTAGATATGCTAATTTTTGTTAGTTTTTTCTAAAGTATTCCTAGAGGAAGCTATCTTTAAATGTTTCTCTATCTTGTACTTTCCTATTGTTCAGAAGCCTCTCCATGCCTTCTTTTGAAAAAGCTAAATGTTGACATCTGCAATATTAGAATCCTTTAATCTTAAACCATTAGTGAAATGTATTTCCCAGAACCCAGCAAGTATCAGTGTGTCCAGTGGAACATAGATTTCACCCTCCATTTACTTAGTTGACATTCCCATGGGTAGGTCTGTTTGGTTAAAAATATATATATAGTCAGACTGGGAGTATGGCTTAGTGGTAGAGTGCTTGCCTAGCATGCATGAAGCCCTGGATTCAATTCCTCAGCACCACATAAACAGAAAAGGCTGGAAGTGGTGCTGTGGCTCAAGTGGTAGAGTGCTAGCCTTGAGCAAAAAGAAGCCAGAGAGAGTGCTAAGACCCTGAGTTCAAGCACCAGGACTGGCAAATATATATATATATATATATAGTCTAGTTCAGAAAATTACAATTATAGGGAATATAAATTTATTAATGGTCAATTTCTGGATGTAGCATGGTTTCAAAAAATTATACTAAACAGAATAGTGTTCCCACTTTCATTCCAGAGTGTCATATAACTTTCTCTCTATATATTACATACATATATATATACATATGTGTGTATATACTCATTTATTAGAGGAAGGAAAACAAGCAACATAGCAATCTTAGTACTAAATTGTGTGTGTGTGTGTGAGAGAGAGAGAGAGAGAGAGAGAGAAAAAACAAATAGCTGTTTTGAGATTTTGTAACCCTACTAGGATGACGCACTTTTTAGTAATCTTGTCAGTCTGTTAGCCTCTGCAGAGTAATTCTGGTGAAACTCATTTTTGAGACAGAATGTAGTCCTTGTGATTCCTGCAATGGTCATTCCTATCCTACACTGACAGGTGAAGTATGCTGCCCAGATGAAGAGCACAATCGCGTTTCCATTGGCACTGGTGACTCCTGCTGTGGCCGAATGCCGTACTCCTCCTCAGGACACCAGATTTGCTGTGCGGGGAGGCTCCACGATGGCCAGGGCCAGCAGTGCTGCGGTGGACAGATTGTGAGACAAGATTTAGAATGCTGTGGGGGCGAAGAGGAGGGTGTGGTGTACAGTCCTCTTGCAGGTAAGGGCCTTTGTCTACCTTTCAGTACATATAGAACCTGAGAAGGCGGGAAAGATGCCTAGGAATAAATAACTTTACTCATATTGACTATCTCCAATACAACAGTGAGGAACATAGTGCATAATCAATGCAAATGTCAGCTCCTATTTTTCTTCTATGTCAGATGCACTTCTTTAAGATATGTCAAAATGCTTGGGAATAGTGCTACATCCTCAAAAAAATAGAAAAATGAATCCAAAACACACTGCCACATAAGTGCATTCCTTCTGGATCAAAATGATATTGCTTAATAGCTACTAATAATGTAAAAAGTTGTTAAATGGCATGGTGAGGTAATTTTTTCACTTCTTTATTGTTTTATAGTTATTAAACTAACATGAATCTTAGTAGCAAGTATTACCATTAAACAAGTGTTTTGCTGTCTTACAAGTGTTATCCCAATGTTTCTACATTACTACCCAAATTAATCTTTCTAAACCTTACAAATAGATACTATTATTATTTCTTTTTTTTTTTTTTTTTTTTTTTTTTTTTTTGGCCAGTCCTGGGGCTTGGACTCAGGGCCTGAGCACTGTCCCTGGCTTCTTTTTGCTCAAGGCTAGCACTCTGCCACTTGAGCCACAGCGCCACTTCTGGCCATTTTCTGTATATGTGGTGCTGGGGAATCGAACCCAGGGCCTCATGTATATGAGGCAGGCACTCTTGCCACTAGGCCATATCCCCAGCCCTTATTATTTCATTTTTTAATGAAGAAAGAGACAAAGGTGTGTCCATGGCAGAACACTTGGCTAGCGTGTGTGAAGCCCTGGGTTTGCTTCCTAACACCACAAGAATAATCATGAATAAAACAAAAATGAAGAATTGAAACATCAACCTTAGAAACATATACCACATCAGGCTCATGCTTGCAATCTTATCTACTCCGGAAGCTGAGATCTAAAAGATTGTGGTTTGAAGCCAGCCTGCAGGGTAGAAGTGGGGGATGGGGACTTTTTCTTTTTTTTTGGGGGGGGGGGGGAGGAAGGATTGTCTGCTAGATTTCATCTTCAAAGTAAGCAGTGAAAAGCCAGGCCACAGGTGTGGCTAAGGGGTAGAGTGCAAGACAAGCAAGTCCAAAGCCTTAAGTTCAAACCCTTGTACTAGGGATTAAAAAAAAATGTTCAAGATCATATAGTTAGTTAAATCTAGAGTATGAAAGGGTACAGAAACTTATACAATTGGGTAGACATCTTTTATTTTAAATCTTGTATAAACAAAACAAAATTTGAATGAGTGTTTGTAATGAGAAAATCAATAACAAAAATGATGAACCTAAAAATATTTTAGAGAATCTAAGAGTAACTAGCATATTTTTATTCCATAATTCCTAGCATTCTTCTACCAGTTTTGTCCCTGACTTGCTTTGCATGTATCTTGATCCCTGTCATGAGATCTTCATGTTTTTTTACTCTAATTGAGAGAGATCAAGTTCTATATTATGACTTATATTTCTAACTTCATTATTTGGGAGGCAGAGAACAGTCAGCTGCCTGGCCCATCCATCTACATGGGAAGAATAAATGGAAAGATCTTGATCCAGACCAGCCTGGGAATAAACAAAGGGACTTATCTCAAAAATGACTAAAGCAAAAATGCCTAGGGGAATACCTCTAGTGGTAAAGTATCTAAGTAAGAGCAAGGCCCTGAGTTCAAGCTTTAGTACCAACAAAAAAGGCAGGGGGGGAGGCAAGAGGAGGGAGAAAATAATAGAAAGCTAGAGATGTTACTTATTGGTAAAGCTTATGGGTAACACATACAAGGCACTGTGTTTGATCTCCGACACTACAAATAGATAGATAATTAATTAATGAATTAGTTATGAGGCAGAGAAAACTGAAAGGTAATTCTGTCTCCCTGTTACATAATTATAACATTGTTAAATTGTTTAAAAATATCTCCAGTTTACCCTAATTTCTGTTTTAAAATTATTTCAACGTTAAGAAAATGGTCCTAAGCCTCACAATTCATTATTACAATATTATGTATATGTTTGGGATTAATGTCCACTTTAGAGAAACCTGTATTTAGGATCTTTCTGGCATCTCGGAGTATGTTCAACTTTCTGCACTGAAACTGATTTTCAGTGACTTGTCTGTCGAGTTGATATTACTGCCTGCATTTCATGGATATTCCTTCTACATGTCTGAATTTGAGTTGCAGCCTATCCTAGATGTCACTCTCCTATCTGGAAATTAACAAGAAGCATAACTTTTCCCAATATATTTATGAGTTAGTTCTCTTCATGATTTGTGTGATCAAATAATCAGATTCATTGTTTCAATTCGAAGTCTATCATTTTCTTCTAATGGGTTCCTACTTTGGGCATGATCTAAAATGTATTAAATTATAATCCCTTTCTTGGTATCAAAGTGGGATTGATTAATTCCATTTTTCATTTTTATAGCTTTTGTTTCATACTATATTAATTTTTGTATCTGATTTTTCTGTTTCCTTAAAACTTTCCTTATATGCCTCTGACCTCAGAGGCTGTAATTCCCCAGGTCCCATCTCCTCCCAAGTTGGAGGTATAGTGACTTCTCCAAGGCTTAGCAATGTCTTTATAAGAATCACTACAGCCATTTTAAATAGATTAGATATTTCCCAAGTAGAACATCTATTTTAGCTTTCTTCATTTAATGTTGAAGTGACCTTTTAAGTAGTTTTCATGAAAACTTTACATAGAAGAGATGAATGTGCAACATGATATCTAATGACATTACTGAAATGATCCATTCAAATAATTATGACTATATTATGGAGAACTTATATGTAATTTTAGAAAGTAGAAGAAACTATGGGAAGTACTAGAGAATGTATACTTCACCTCATTAAGACACTATGGTGTCCTGCACTTACACAGGCAGAGGGCCTGGAGCTTCAACTAGTTGTCAGGTAGATCTGGCTTAAATTTAATGAAGCTTGAGCTTCGAGCTCTTTGCTGATTATAAAGGAAGTAGCTAAATGCAAAGAGAAGAAGATACAAAAGTGTTGCCTCAGGCTGGGCACTGATGGCTCCACCCTTTAATCTTTGCTATTAGGGAGACTGTGATATATAGGATCACAATTTAAAGCTTATTTAAAATAGGCAGAGAAATCTGGGTGAGACTTCATCCTTGAGAAAAACCAAGAGAGACTGTGCTGGAAGGATGGCTCAAGTGGTAGAGCATCATGAGAACAAGCAAGCAGAGTAAGGACAAGGCCCTGAATTCAAACTCTGGTACAACCACCATAAGAGAAGAAAAAAATATACGGCCTTTAAAGATTATGCTCAGGGGCTGGGGATATAGCCTAGTGGCAAGAGTGCCTGCCTCGGATACACGAGGCCCTAGGTTCGATTCCCCAGCACCACATATACAGAAAAAAAACGGCCAGAAGCGGCGCTGTGGCTCAAGTGGCAGAGTGCTAGCCTTGAGCGGGAAGAAGCCAGGGACAGTGCTCAGGCCCTGAGTCCAAGCCCCAGGACTGGCCAAAAAAAAAAAAAAAAAAGATTATGCTCAGGAGATTGTTCTTAGTACTCTGTGAGTATAAAGATAGCCAAGATTTCATTTTTATCCTCAAGAACTTACAATCTAGTTAAGGAGAAAAATCCCCATAAGGTTATTCAGCAGTATAAAAGAGGAATGATGATGATGAATACACGCTTATTTTGAAAAAGATGTTACTAGTATGCATTAATTGTATATAATGATAAGTCTAATTGTGACTTTATACTTACATTTAACATACTTAGATACATACTTAGGTAGCATTCACCCCTTTTAATTCTCCCTGTTCTCTTCCTTGGATGCTCCTTAGTACTGCCTCCAATACATGCATATTTTTAAGACTGAATAATAACTCCAGGGAATCGAGGTAAATAAGAAAGCTAAATGGGCTTGTACCACTGGACTGGTAACTCTAGCCATGTGTAGGATATAGGCATGGCTTGATCCAAAATATGAAAATGACCATCTGCAAAACATACTCAAATAGAAGTGAACACTGTGGTTTATAGGTTAGGTAAGGAGAGAGAGAGAGAAAGGGGAGGGGGTTAGAGAGTGAGAGAGGTTAGCAGGCAAAAAGTTTTGAGGAATACTAAGTACTCCAGGAAGAACCAATGTGATCATATGAACATTGTGATTTAAAGAGATTCATTAAATTCCATGAATGTGGAAGGAGAAAGAAAAAGAAGTCAGAACACGATTGCTAAGAATGGAATCAAGGTTCCTGTGAACTAGGACAGAGATGTTTTAACTTTGCCCCTTGAATATTTTGTGAAAGTTATAAGCTCCCATTTCAAATGGAAGTACACAGAAACACAAAACTTTACCTGCTATTCTTATACCTGGAAGCCCATCCATGAAACAAGTCCTGTGTGTCCCATGCTCCTATGCTGATCAAACGTTTCGCGCGTGTGTGTGTATTTGCACGAGTGTGCTTGTGATTACACATGCACAGGGAATGTTCATTAGCTTTCTTGTATATGTTAATAAACTTGTACACATTTTTACTATTTCACAAATATGAAATTGTGTGTGTATAGTGCACCAGTGCTGATTTTTGAATTCAGAACCTCTTGATCTTACGTTGGAGCTTTAGCACTTGAGCCGTGGCTCCAATTCCCAGTTGTTTTTATCTGGTTAATTGGAGATAAGAGTCTCACAGACTTTTCTGCCTGAGCTGGCTTTGAACCACAATCCTCAGATGGCGGGCATGGTTCACTGGTGCCTGGCTCAAACATTTCTTAAATTGTAACATTCCTCAACTCCCGTGAACTAAAATTAGCTCTTGAGTTTCTTAACACTTTCTTCACCTCTCCCAACTTGATAATGATGGTGGATGAAAAGAATATTTCTAAAATGGAGGCGAGAATATTTTTATTCTCATAACCTTCCTGCATGTTTCATTGAAAACAGGTCCTACCCGTCTTTTTCTTTGTCTCTATTGTAACTCCTTCCTGTCAACCCCTAATGACTTTGACCTTGAAGACCTTCCAGAATACCCATAGGGCCCTCTTCCTCTCCAACATAGCTGCACATTATACCTGACACACAGAGTGTAGATCTTCTAATACCGCTCCTATGCCTGGCCTCTCTCAATGCCTGCCATTGTGTGCCTGCCACAAGACCGGGCTGGCTCGTAAAACCTCTTTATGTACTTTATTACTTAAACTTTTTTTATTTGCCTGCAGGAGCCCTTTAACAAAATCACATTGAATTGACTTTCTCACACCAAATCAAATCTCCCTGGTCCCAGTTCAGTTGTCTTTGTCAATATGTATTTTATAAATGGAGTGAATTAACAGATGCTCCTGGAACAGAAGTGCTGGGGTAGCGTTTATGTTTTTAGTGCTCTCTCTGGGCAGATGAGTTGTGTTGAAGTGTTATACAGGTATCTCGGGATGAAAGTCATGCTCGTCATTTCAGTGCATATATATTCTTCACCATTTTCTTTGCATAGATCTGAAACTTCTTTATTCATTTTTTCATCATGCCTGCTTAGATGACTTTTTTTCATTTTTATCTTTAATCTTGGGTTAGAACTTATATATACCTTAGAATCAAATATCACAATGAAAGCTTCGCTATCATTCAAATTGAACAGGATTTTCTACTAGCCACAGAGGACTGGTCACTAATACATGGTTTTGGAATAGATTCCTAATTTCTATTAACAAAGTTTTTTATCCACAAAACTTTTAAAATATGAAACACAAAATTGAAATTGTTTTAGAGTGGAGAATTGTGTTTCCATGGCATGCACCCTGACTTTGGTAGAATGAGTAGCTATTGCCGTTATAATGGGCATTTCATAGGATGCATTGTGGATACTTTGCAAAGAGGGAACAGTAAACACAGAAATCCATGGTGCAAGAGTGATATCAAAGGAATGTTTCCTCAAACATTTCCATATAAGAAGTGAAAATTTCTAAACATAAATATATAAATGCTATAAAATATATGGCAAGGCTTTGGGGGGCCATCTTACTTCATCCCTTCTTTCTCTGTGGGGGCACCTACAGAGCCATCTACTGGCTAACACAAGTATGGATTTCTTTGCTTTCAGATTCTTGCTGACTTTATGTTTATCCTGTGAATGACAAGCAGCAAAATTTTCCTTTTCGTTTGCTCAGCCTAAAATGTAAAAGTCCCTTGGCTTAAAATATTTTCCAATCAATTGCAGAGTTCTGTAATGATTTGCCATATTCCAGACTGGCTTTTTCTATTGTATTATATTAATCTCAAAAGCATGATTCTTCATTCTTGGTCTTCTCTTAGAAAAATGAAATGTCAGTTCTGGAGATTAAACTCTTTAGAAATTCATCAGTGTTCATAAGTGATTTCCTTTACAATGATAAACAGTAAAATAAGTACTAACGCTGTATTTGAAGTATCAAAATTGCGATCTAAAAAACTCTGCCCTCTCTTTTCTTACTTGCATCTAATGCAATAGAAGCCATCCATTGGCTCTATGTCTAGTTCAGAAAGGCAATACATGCTAGCTGACCTGAAAATATAGACAGCTATAAGTTAATGTGTACTATACGGTTTCAAAACATCTGCATCTTATTTAAAGGGATTCTCTATCTTTGTATAAATTTAATGAAGGGTCTTGACAAGAATAACCCCATCTATCAATAATGTATGACCTATTTTATTTTCTTTGGGCATATTTAAAACTGTGCATTCTGTGTGTGTCAAAGTTCAGAAGTCAAGTGCTACATGTGATAAATTAGGTAGAGGGTCAAAAGTTATGGCACTGCAGTTTGAGGAGATTGTCTGTCTCTGAATTTGCAGCTCATTCATGCTGAAGTGATGCACTCTGGGAATTACTACCAAACACTGCTCGGCAACATCTGCTCTCCCTAAGTGAGTTAGTGCACGTCAGACATCTTTATGTCAGAATATCTCAGTGATGGATGCAGTCTTCAGAAAATGCTGCATAAAAATCTGGTGTGCCGTTCTGGCCATTAAGTGAAATTACTATTTAAATTAATGGCACTGTCACAGTTTATCTGTGCAAAGAATGAACGCTGATTAGGGTATTAAGTAATTAGCAATTTATCACACTGGAACAAGGTTGATAATAATTAAAGAAGTAATGGTTTACCAAAGAAACTAGAAAAGGAGTCACTTCTTGTTAGGTGAGTGAAATCTTCGGTGAAAATTTCTATTCAGTGAAACAAAAGAACGCATCTTTTCTTTTCTTTTCTAGTGTAAACACAGTTCATTATCAAAATTTTAGTTGACCTGTCAAAAGTCCCTCAGAGCTATCAGATGACTGATTAGGAGTTCCGAATTAGGTCAATGTCTGCATTTTGATTTCGTACTTAAAGCATGGTGAAACCAGGAAATCATTTGAGAGTAAAAGGGGAGAATGTATTCTGTTCCCTAAAAGGCCAGTTTTCAGATTTTGATTGCTATTTAAAATAGAAACATGAATAGTTTTAAGAAAATTGCTAGAGAAAACAAAATGACAGTCAAGAATTCAAGGTTGTTTTTAAATGTCTGATCAGAAGACAACAGGAAAATATCCAAACAATATAAAACCTGAAGCTTTTAATTTTGCTTTTATTTTACCTGTGTGAATATACATGCATGTGTATGTGTATGTTATAGACATATATAAACATACACACACATCTTTACCCCCTAATCAAAACTGCAATGAAAACCCTACTGTGTGTATTTTTATCAAGAAGGCTTCCTAGAGATGTTAAAATAGTTTTTAATACAACAGTATTTTTAAACCAATCACTGTAAAGAATAGTCACATTTAGAACAACATAATGTGTCTAAACTCTATCATTAAATAATTTCTTTGGAATATTTGGATCTTTTTTAATGGAGCCATCAATGACAAGGCTTTCTGGAACCTCATGAAGGTAAACATCTTTTTAAACCACATTACTATCTACTTAATGATTAAGGAAAAGCATTTAAAACTCCTTGGATTATTATTTCAGACAATAGTCATAAGGTTGGTGTTTGTACAGGACCAAATTAAACAATTGAGGACCCCAGGGGACTTTGAATATGAAGTTCTTTATGTTATCCATGGGACTAGTAATAAATAAACAAAATTCTAATTGAAGTAAATCATTCATCCCATCGTGTTGCTGTGTAGTAAGACAGAAGCTCTAATAGGATGGGATGTGAAGTTGACACCTTCATTTCTAGCTTAGTCTGTTTCTAAAGTATTGTTTATTTATTTATGCACTTATATCTAAATTTCTGCTGTGTTTCTTCTATGGAAATATTTTGATGATGTGAATGCAAGATTAAATAAATTTCAGTGGATTATATCTCAGACACATGTTTCTTGTGGTTTTTTGTTTTGTTTTGTTTTTGTTTGTTTGTTTTGGAGCAAGTACTAAGGCTTGAACTAAGAGCCTAGCTTTGTCCCTTAGCTAATTTTAGCTATTTCACTCAAAGCTGGTCTTCTACTGCATAAGCCATACCTCTACTTCTAGCTATTTAGTGCTTATAGAAAAGAGTATCATTGACTTTTCTGGCTGGCTGGCTTTGAACCTTGATTCTCAGATCTCAGCCTCCTGGGTAGCTAGGATTACAGGCATGAGCCATCAACACCTAACATTACTGGTATCTTTATCCATATGTACAAATTGTTGTTCTATCCCATGGTGCACTTAACCTCCCGACCACATCAACTGCTAGGCCTAGGACACAGAGAGACTACAAACCACAGTGGCTGGCTGACAGACCTGACCAGTGAACACACTCGCTGCTTCTAGGTACTACATCTGAGTTAAAGAAAAATGAAGGTTTTCTTTGTTTCTGTCTTCTTGTCTACACCATAGATAAGACATGCAAAAACTAATGAGGTCTCTATGGAGGGGTTTCCACATCTGGAAATTTTGCTACCTGCCTGGTTTCTTATCCCACAGTGCCTGGGTAACTTAAGTTCTCTTGTGAATTCCTAGAGCTTTCTCTGAGTCCTTGGTCTAGCTAACCTTCTACAATACAATGTTAGCATCCCAGAATGGGGAAGCAATTTCCATGACAGAAATCTGATCGTTTTTGCTCTTGTGGAGCATGGGCAAAGTCTGGCCCAGCTGAATGATTTCTGAACAGTTCCTCTTGTGTGTTCTTTTCCTAATTAGTGTCTAGTGCTCTTGGTAAGAAGGACTCTCACTGCACCTTTAAATCACCTTGGTAGAGAATGGCTACCTTTGGTATTGCACTATGGCTGAAACTGCCCAAGTCTGACATTTTTATACCAAACTTTATAGCAGCCTCAGTTTTCTTCTCTTTTTTATTTCATATTCATATATAACATTTTATTGTTGCAGGGATGTTCTGTTGTGGGCAGGATTATGTGAATATGTCAGATACCATATGCTGCTTAGCTTCCAGTGGAGAGTCTAAAGCTCATGTTAAAAAGAATGACCCAGTGCCAGTAAAATGCTGTGAGACTGAACTTATTCCAAAGAGCCAGAAATGCTGTAATGGAGTTGGATATCATCCTTTGAAATATGTTTGCTCTGACAAGATTTCAACTGGAATGATGATGAAGGTAATTGATAGAAAACCTCTCAGAGGGGCTGATTTGACAATGGAAAGAGAAATACATTGTTCATAACTATTTTTCTAAAATAGGAATATAAAAACTCCAGTGTGCATTATTCATTTTCACATTACATCCATATTAATACCGAATGAGTCTGCTATGATTGATGTTATTGCAATGAATTCTAAAGGAATTAATAATGATTAGCTGTTCTCGGGGAAGCTTCACCCAGCACTTGAAATGAGCTTGGGACTGAAAGTCTGTGTGCTCAAACACCAGCACCGGTCATCTTGGACCGCTGCATGGTGTCATTTTATGACCCTGAGTACTGAAGGAAGGAACTTTATACTCTCTCTCTAGTAACACCAACCATAACCCATCATCTTCGTTTGAGCCCTGGTCAGTTCACTTCCCTGTGGAGAGTATTACCTTTGGGACAATGCAAGATGAGCAAGTGCCTTTGTCAACAACTGTCATAAATGATCATTTATGTTGATGCACTATGATGATTCCCAGGAAACCATGTCATATTTATGGGCATTACACCAGAGCCCAGAAACCTATCATTTTAAGAAAAGAGTGATGGGTATTTGAAAAACAAACCCCTCACCATGTTCTGGGGTGATTTGGCCCTATAAGGTGGCTTATACTGTGAATGTCTTCATCACAGACCGAAGGAAGAGCACTGGCTGAAGGAAGCAACCATGTGGTTCTTGTGTGGACATCATATAGTTTGAGATGTGAAATCATTTTTAGATATCATCCTTTGTTTTTAGAACTACTTTTATACAGGAAAGCAAAATATGTGTCTGCCTTACATAAATGTTACCTTACAGCACCTGTAATTTGCGATGATTCAGCCTTTAATTTTCTCAGATTAGACCACTTGTCAGTATTTATAAAAATTCCAACAATTCATCAATGAAAAGGTTGATAAATAAATATAAGTATGAGGACAATACATGAAAGATATATATTTTCTAAATGCTGAGAAAAAGTACTATTTCTTATGTTTCCATCTTTTCTATCAGCATAGGAAGTACAGATTTCCAAATATTATGCTCTTCATTTTCTCCAAAATGCCATAAGCCAGTGTCAAAGTAACAAGAATATAAAATAATGAGTTCTATTACTATTTGTAGAGCATTCACTAAGCTTAAGGCATTTATAGGTATTGCTTTGTTGGATTCAGCAAACTTTCCTAATACATTTTATTTCCATTTCTCTCCAAGTACCTGTGAGTTTCAGAGTCCAAGTGACTTACCCAAGTCCACAGTATAGAATTTGCAAAAACAGACTTTAATTTAAAAAAAAAAACTGTGTGATTTCCAAGTCACTGCTCTTTCTCGTATTCAAATCCTTCCATTCTTTTTAATAAATTGTAAACTCCTTTTCTCCCTCTTTGCCCACCCTTACCACTGACAGGAAACTGAGGCATGTGGGATCCTATGCCCGGCATCAATGAAAGAGACAGCATATTGTGGCCAGTGTGACTTCAACTCTACCAGCCACATTTGTGCTGTGACAAGAGAGCCTCACAATTCCCAGGGGAAGGCGTCATCTGAAGAATTATGTTCATCTGCTGAAGAAACTGTTCATTCGGGAGGTGTAGACACATACTCCTTCACAGGTAACAGAAATCTAGCAGTCTGTCATGGCTGGGCTAGGAAAAAGAGAGTCAAAATCTACTGTAAAATGTTGATTAATTTCATTCTTACATCATCCTACCTTTACGGGTTATCAGTTAATTCCATCGTAGTTTGGGACTGGTTAGTTACAAAGTGTCTATAAGCATAATATCACTGTGTAGTTAACAAAAATTAACTATCTTAGAGTCTAACTTTTATCAAGGAAGTATCTTACTTGAAATTAAATTCACAGAGAGTACACATCACAGAAATAAGATCAGTTCACTGGCATATTGAGTTAAGTTAGAATGAATATTCCTTCTGAAAAACAGTTTGAATGCACTCACAAGTTACAGTGAGTTCAGAGAATGAAGAAGGCTACATTTGCAGGTAGAATGCAAGACAGAGCATGTCTGATTACTATAAGACCTAGCAGCATTGCTGTGATCTGTAGCTGAACTCAAGCCTAGTGTTTGCCCAAGATGGCCAGTCTTCTTAGAACAATAATCTTCATAATTAAATGCAAGTAGTAATTTCTAAGCATTCTATTGGATTAGCCCAAAATAATGCTTCTCTGTAAAGGTCGAGCTGAGTGAAAAAACTACAGAATTTGAGGTTACAACTTAATTCTCCTTTGTTAATTTTTATTATTTGTCCACTTACATAAGTCCCTAGAGAATGTTTCACATTTTTAGGGGAGGTTTGTTCTATCATTTGTATGTATATGTTTGTGATTTGTCATCTAGAGCCAAACAGAATTCATTTAAGTGACATAATTTAAGAAAGCCATCATGAAATAAACAAAACAATTCTCTGTTCTATCACCAGTTATGACTCTGTGGCTCCACCAACGGTGGGTGAGAAGGTCAAGTTAAGGAATGAAAAAAATACAGCAGCATACTGTGGCCAGAGTGCAAAGATTGAAAGGGAAAGAGAAAGGGTAGCAATAAGATTGATCGAACATCATTGAGTTCCCCAGTGCTGTGCTAGGTATTTCAAATCCTTACCTTGGTTATCTACCAAGCAATGATATAAGTATGATCATTTGACAGATGAGGAAATTGAAGGTCAGATCTATGAAGAGAGATTGCTGTGGTAAAGAAACAGATTCTCATCATGTTATCTTCAAAAAGAACAGATCTGGAAGACGACACATAGTACAAGACAAATATGGCTTGTAAAGTTGAAAGTGACATGAGCCACAGTGTGTTGTGGATTCTTAGATGCTGGACAAAAAAAAAAAATCCCACACTCATTGCTTTCCAAAAGCAGGAAGGAAAGTGAGAGAGGGAAAGGAGGAAAGAAGGATTTTGAAATTTCCTCTAGGCTGGGCACTGGTGGTTCACACCTGTAATCCTAGCTACACAAAAGACTGAGATCTGAGGACTGTGGTTCAAAGCCAGCCCAGGAAGGAAAGTACATGAAATTCTTATCTCCAATTGACCATGAAAATACTGGAATTGGCACTGTGGCTCAAAGTGGTAGAACACTAGCCTTGAGCAAAAGAGCTCAGTGACAGTGCCCAGGCCCTGAGTTCAAGTCCCATAATGAACAAAAGATAAAATATAAAATTTCCTCTAGACCTATTCAAGACAGATTTTAATATCTTGAAAATGAAGCCTTTCACTGACTTGAATGAAGATCTCAACATTTATTGCGAGACAGTAAAGCAAAGACAGTAGAGAGCAGATGGTTTGAAGAGAATATGGACATTAAGCACTGATTTTTAAATGTTTATAAAATGTTGTTATTCATATTTTGGGGCAGTACTGGTGTTTAAATTCTGAGCATTATACCTAGTGGGCAAAATACTCTATCACTTGAGCCACCCTTTTGGCCTTGGTATTAATTTTAATATGATAGTTTTTAAAAATAAAGATAAGAAAGCTTCATGGTCTGTTTTCTATCGCTACAGATGTGAACCGGGAGCCGTACACATTATACGAATACAGAGTTTCCGCCTGGAACAGCTATGGGACTGGGTTCAGCAGACCCATTCAAGTGCGCACCAAAGAAGATGTCCCTCAAGGAGTGACAGCCCCCAAATGGAGCAAAATGGGCAAGCTTGAAGATGCAATTGCCCTGACCTGGAAGGAACCCATACAACCAAATGGTATGAAGTTTATTCTCAAAACAGGAAATCATCTGACCTTGAGCTCCACAAAGAAAGGGAAATAAGTACAATTTATATGGCACTAGCATTCATCTAACTACTAGATCAGTACCTGTGGCAACGCAAACTTCTTTGTGCAAATAATTGTTCACATTGTAGTATACTGTGCTCTTCAACTCATTCTAAATAAAAGAAAAATCAAATCTTCCTTGAAACCCACCCTTTGTCCCACTCATTTCTTTTTAATGTTTTACAATTATCTAAGCAGTATACAAAGGGGGTTTCCATGTATTATATCAGTTTATGAGTACAGTGCATCTTGATCCATGTCACCTCTTCCATTGTTCTCTCTTATCTCTCCCAATACCATTCATTCTATTTTCACATATGTACATTAAGTATTATGCCTGCATTTGCCAACCATTCCTCTCTCTATTCATTTGCCTCTAATTCCTTTGACTTCCCCACCAAACAACACATGTCTGAGCTTCCTGGTATTCATTTTGTTAAACTGAGTTGGTTGTTTGAAGGAAGTGACATGAGTCTAATAATCCATATCCCATCTGACTTTGAGTCATACAAAGAAATCATTCACTACTGGAAGTAAATGTGCAGGGTAGTAAAGAGAAATAAACCCAAATGGATCTGATTATTTATGTCAAGAATACTTCTTCTCCACAATAGTATAATTAAGAGCCATTTGAGCATGACAATATAATAACAAACTAAAAGTAAATAATGTGATAGTATCTTATTTCTTCAGAGCACTGAGAGATGCCAGTTGTTTACAAATAATTCAAGTGATGTGACACTCAAATGCAGCCATTTCTTTCTTTTAGGTCCTATCCTGTACTATAGCCTTCTGCGAAATGGGATTGAACGCTTTCGGGGAACAACATTGAGCTTCTCTGATACAAAAGGAATTCGACCATTCCAGGAATATTCATACCAGCTAAAGGCTTGCACCATTGCTGGCTGTGCCAGCAGTAGCAAGGTAAAGGAAGTATGTCCACACTCTGTAACACAAGTCCCCGAAGTTAAGCCCCAGTACCTGTAAAAAGAAAAAGGAAAGGAGGCAGAGAATTAAGGGGAGGGAGCCATAATTATTTTCAACTTATGTGGCTTGACAATTTTGGTGATAATCATAATTTTCTGATGGCAAATGAAAGGGGGAAAAGCAAACTATTAAAAGAATAAACTTAGATTTTTTTAAGTTTTTTTTAAAATAATATTTAGAGAAAAGGATCAGAGAGCAGGATGGTGAAAGCAGATATTATTTGGCACTTTAAGGATAAATGTGTCATTAGATGCTAGGTTTTACTAGAACGATCTATGTGGGAAGTTGAAGTGATGAGTTTAAATATGATCATTGAAGGCAACTCTAGAAAGGGACAAGAATGGAAAAGCTTAGGTGACAAATATTGGAATTACAAGTAAATATAAACAAAGGAAAATCTTGTATAAGAAACTAGAAAGAAAGACAGAGAAAAAAGAAACAATGTAGGAGGAAAATGAAGACCCATTTCTCAGAAGCCAACCCTATCCGAGAAACCTGGGAAGAAATAAATCCACACAGACCGAATGACCCTGTCAATTCTCTCCATGTGTTTGTGACTTTACAAGAACAGCATCTTCACACATTTGCAAGAACCAAAGAAAACACAGGATACTTTTGCAATTTTGATCAACAGACAGCCCCACACCCCCGGGCCCCAAACAACTTCAAGCCTACCCCAGTGAGACAAGTAGCAGCCAATTGACCTGATCAAAAGTTAGGGTCTAAACAGTCCTTGAACAATTCCATGCTTTCTGCATAGACATGGCTGATGCTTACCAGCTATCAAAAAACAAGGGTAAAAAAGAGAAATCAGAGTTCATGCCATAAATACACAAAGCCAGAATGTGCCAGTTTTTAATCCGAACCTCTATTTTGACTTTATTGTCTCCATCACTGGTTGGTTTTGCCTTTGCTGGCTTCTCACTCGGAATCTTTTTCAAGAACATTCCTGCCAATACTATAAAATCATCTCCTCTTGGGTGTGAGAAGAGGGAGCAGTACAGGCACGATTGTCCATTTATACTGTTCAAAGCATATTATAAGCAGGCAAGTTCAGATGTAGGTTTTGCTCCATATTTACTGGTGCTTAAAAATGTACAAAATCAGGCTGTTAAAATGCAAAGACACTGATAGGCCATATGGAAGAGAGTTATCAGGAGTTCTCTAGGAAGACAGTCTGCCAGCCAGATTTTACTTGTTTAAACTGAGGGCTGCACTCTGCCGTCAAAATTGTTGTTGAACCTGTTGTGATAAATGGTAGTCTGAGACTTATGGAATGTATTCAAGGTCAGATTTCATTGTTTAAATAGGCTGGGAGGGAAAAGAATAAAAATAGAGGATTGTTTCTCCAAGCCCCTGCTAATGATATGCCAGGCCAGACAACCACATTTTAAAACAAAAGTGACACCTTCATTGATCAGGATACCTAGTGTACGATTACAATAAATTGCTGTTTAATTCCTGTGTTTGCAGGTAGTCGCAGGTACTACGCAAGGCATTCCTGAGAGTGTCATGCCGCCAAGTGTCACAGCGGCCAGTGCTGAGGCTCTGCAACTGAGCTGGAGGGTCCCAGCACAGCCCAATGGTGTCATTAAAGAGTACCAGCTCCGGCAGGCTGGGAGAGGCCTCATCTACACTGATGCTGCTGACAGGAGGCAGCATACGGTCACAGGTGAAAAAAAAACTTGCAACCGACTAGAGAAGGCTGTCACTGTGGCTAGGGGGGCAAAGCATCCCAGGGGTGTGTGTTTGATATATGAGGTCACTTCGAAAGGACATGTTCCCTTGACATATGGTCAGGTCCCCACTTATCCATGCTAATAGAAGAGCCCACACTGGCAGCAATAAGCCACAACAGCAGATAACTTCAGAAATAATTTATATTTGGCTTTGATATGCATTAAGTGTAGAGATTTTTTTTGGTTGCATCAGTATTAAGTCTGCTTTTTTTTTTTTTTCCAAACAAACAGTATGATGTCTTTTCATTCCCCAAGGATATACCCGAGATAATGGGACTTTAGGACATCCAAAATGGACTGGAAGGTAGCTACAGGCTAACATTTGTCTAGTCACTGGAGAATAAACACACAGACCTGGTGCATGAGTTGTGACTATTTGTTCTTGTTACCACTAATTAATAGGCATTGTGTTGTTTTTATTATGTATTTTGACATTGTCTGTTATAATGAGCCTTAAAGCTATAGTAAAAGCCCAGCCTAGGCTGGGAATATGGCCTAGTGGCAAGAGTGCTTGCCTCATATACATGAAGCCCTGGGTTCAATTCCCCAGCACCATGTATATAGAAAATGGCCAGAAGTGGTGCTGTGGCTCAAGTGGCAGAGTGCTAGCCTTGAGCAAATAGAAGCCAGGAACAGTGCGCAGGCCCTGAGTCCGAGGCCCAGGACTGGCGCAAAAAAAAAAAAGAGCACAGCCTAGTAGTGTAAGCTTAAGTAATTGTTCATCGTGATTACGAACTAAAAAATTAACATAATTGATGGCTATTTCTTGAGATAAGATGCATTTCCTCATTAAAGCAGTCTGAAGCGGCTTCTCTGTAGTACTGCATCATCTTGTTTGTTGGGGAGCATAGAGTTGGAACTCTGATATTTTAGTGTTCGCATGGTCCCACAGATTCAAACGCCAGCTTCAAGAACAAGAAACTGGTCTAGCTTGTTCCATGCTGTACTTCTTGCATGTAGAAAAAATGCTTAACAAAATGCTTGGGAAATGAATTTGTGTCAAATAACTTTTGCAAGTGCTTACTATTTACTATCTAATTCAGTTTTGTTTTGTCTTTGTTTTGTCTGTTTGGTCTTGAACTCAGGGCCTGGGCACTGTCCCTAAGCTACTTTTGCTCAAGGATAGTGCTCTACCATTTGAGCCACAGCACCACTTCTCGCTTTTTCTGTTTATGTGGTACTGAGGGATCAAACCCGGGGCCTCATTCATGCATGCGAGACAAGCACTTGACCAACTGAGCCACATTCCCAGCCCTATCTAATTCAGCTCTCATCATGAACCACAGGCCACGTGTTACAAACTTAGAAACTTCCTGAGTGAATGACCTTCTTTTACAACTGACAGGGTGTGCTAATAACATCAGTAACTAAATATTCAAAGAAGTTCAGAAAGACCTAGGGAAAATGTGCCTGCTTTTGGTTTGTTTGTTTAAGAAAATTCGATCTGCAATACACAGGTGATTCAGAATGATTTTTTTTTCTTAAATTCTGTAATTTTTGTGACAGGAAGGCAAACATTCATTGATTTAATCTCCAATGGTTTTGCAAATGTGCCGCTAGCCTGAGAAGATGCTTGATGCACATTTGCATAACATCACCTTGTGCTCCTTCTTCAGAGTCCTAAGTGACCAGTGACAATGGAAATGGGAAAAACTCTTAACAATTCAAATGATCAAACTGGTGTCTTACTTTTTATCTACATAGAAGTGAAAATAATCCCAAGTAAATAGCAAAAACTTACCTAGCTTAACTTTCCATAGGTAAACTATATCATTCTTTCTCATTCACAGCTGACACTCTACCATGTGAGCTATGCCTCTAATTCTGGCTATTTGCTGGTTAAGTGGAGATAAAAGTCTTCTGCCCAAGCTGGTTTCTATCCTCTATCCTCAGAGCTCAGCCTTCTGCATAGTTAAAATTATAGGCATAAGCCAACTCCAACATTTCTTAAAGTATAACATTCACAGTCAAATTGAAATTAGCTCTAGAATTTCTTAGCACTTTCTCTAACTCCACCAACTCCAAGCAATCAGACTCCTGAGGAGCTAGGATTGCTTTATTATTCTTAAGGACCACTTGCAATTTGACCTTTGATTCTCACCATATCCTCCAAATGAAGGACATCCTCATTAAGACACTGAAAGGTGAAGAAGAAAGATTAGGTATAGTGGCATATGCCTGTAAACCCAGCTATTCAAAAGCCAGAGACTTGGAGGACTGCATCACAGGCAGGGCCAAAAATAAAACTAAAAGTTAGTAAGACCTCCAACTGAATCAATGAATAGGTTGTGATGGTATGCATGGGTAATCCCAGTTATGTGAGAGGCATAGAAAGGAGGATTGTGGTCCAAAGCCAGTCCTGAGCAAAAATGTAATACTCTATCTAAAGGAAAAATAAGTGAGGGAAAGAAAGAGCTGGGGTCATGGCTCAAGTGGTAGAGTACCCACTTGGTGAGCGCAAGGTCTGAATTCAAACTCTACTACTGCTAAATAAAAAGGAGGAAAAAGCAGAGGAAGAAAAAGATGAAGAAACAAAGAAAGAAAAGAAAACTACTCAGGATGCTCATGGCATTTACTGCATCCTCTGAAGAAATTAGAAAACTGTTAAATTTTAAAAATAATAATAATAAGTTCCCCATTTGATAGTCTACTGAGAGCTCTTAAAAAAAATCACTGTTTTGAACATGCCCTGGGCAGCTTGGACAATGGCCAAGTAAAGATTACCCTACAAATGTGATATCTTGGATGCTACAATGAAAAGCCATGTAAGACATAATGGTGCATACCTAAAGATGGTTTGAAGGAAACAATGGAGTTTGGTCCAATATTGGAGTTGTGAATCCCAAGCTCCATGAACTTATGAAGATTTTGTGTGACTAAAGATTCTACAACAAACAGATCCAAAGCTAAAGAAATATTTCTTCTGGTCTCTCTCTGCTTAATTAGCTAGAACTGGCCTTAAATTATCTATGCAATGGATTACAGTTTTCACAAACCAGTCTTTATATGCCAGCAGACCAAATTCAATTATAGTGTTCAAAACCACAAGATTGATCACCTCATTAATTATAAAATAATTGCAAATTTTTTCTTTACATTCCTTCACTCTGCCTGTCCCTTCCTTTCGTTGTCATTTTTAATCAATATGTTCATGTCAGAGAGGAATTTATACACACACACACACACACACACACACACACACACACACAAATATCATCAACTCTTTCATTGGAATAAACATTTGAAGATTTTCCTCCATACTTCCATGTTTTATTAAAACATAAAGGAAAAAGGAAAAACATCCTTTCGAGCTATTTGAACATTCCCGGTGGTCTACTTTGCATACATTTAGAGAATCTTTCACTTGCACAATACAGCCTTAAGCAGAGATTACATCTTCTTTTTTCTTTTTTTTCTCCCTTTCTTTTCTTTTTAGACGTACCTCATTGAGTGCAGCTTTACCCAGTCACCGCCTCCTATACACAGTTCCTCTGGGACAAGAATGGTGCTAGGCATGAGAGTATCTAAATCCTTAATCTCTATAATGTTACACATTTTATCTGCCAAGGAAAATTCAGTTCCATGGTTAGCTGACTAAGTACACTCCGGAAGTATTTTATGATGTGAATGACTATTTTATGGAGTTCATGGAATGAAGTAAAATAATCAAATTTATTTCCCATTCCATCCCTGAATGTTTGATGAAAGAGCTGCCTGAAACCCCCTAGGATAAATGTTTTGATTTTCTCATCATTTCCAAAACCTTGGCATTCCCTAAGCAACAGCACACTAATGAAGCTGTAGCCTGTGGTCCTCCCAGATCCTGAAAAATCTAGGTCCAGAGGATGACAGCAGGGAAAATCAGCACCTTGCCTTAGTCCCATTGTCTCCATGCTTATTTTTAATTACCTCAAAGCTTTAGAAACATGATCCCCTAAATGCTTTGTGGGAATAGTGGCCGAATGCACTCATCATGTGAAATCCATAAATTGCTTATAATCCTCTCAAGATGTTTTTTTTTTAAAAGAAAGCATTAAGTAATTGGAGACAGGAAGTCCTCAGTTAATTATTTAGAGGTGTTATCAATGCTTTAAGTAAACTGAAGCGTTTTCTCCTATCTTACTGAGCCCAGTCCCCATGGGATCAGGAGGAACAGCAGCCATCATCTTCTCCTATTCGCTAATGCAAACAACGCTCGACAGCTTGTCAATAAAAGACCTTTTCGTATCATTTATTACTAAACACATCCTCCCACCCATACGGAACAATCTGGATGTCAGCTCCGGCATTGTTTTGCTTCGGATCACCACTACTTGATACCCTGGCCTTCTAATGTGAGCTAAGGGTATGGAAGAAATGTAAAAGGATTAACTAAATTATTAAATCCACCGAGAAAATAACTGAATCCATCATGCCCTGTTTAGCAACAAGCATGGTAAGGGCCTAGGTGTCTCTAACCCAGGGGAACAGTATTTGCAAAATGATTAAATAAAAGTGGCTCATCTTTGCATTCTACTCAAAAGATGTGCCCATTAAAATAGCATAGAGAGAGCAGTTTGTATTCCTTTCTATTCTCGGAGAGGTTCAGAAAATGTTTGGAGCTAAATAACATGAACCCTAGCAATACCTTGTGTAGATAGCAGAAAGTGTAATGCTAATCTTGCAATGACACAGAGATAGAACACATTACCTTTAGAAGAACACAGCAACAATGCAACATCATGTGGGAATCCCTTGTAACAGGAATTTATTTAGTTAATTTGTTAGTTACTTAATTTCCAATACTAACATCTGAATTTAGAGTCTCAAGCTTTCTTGGTCTATTTGCTCAACTGGTAATCTGTCACTTGAGCCATGACTCCAAATTCAGCCTTTTGCTGGTTAATCGGAGATTAAGTCCTGAGGACACTTCTGCTTGGCCTGGCTTCAAACAGCCAACCTCTGTAAAACTTCCTGAATAACAGGGATTGTAGGCATAAGCCACCCTAGTGCCAGGCCTAGGATTTTACTTTTATATAACTGTACTCTGTGCTTCTATATCTATTATTAATAGATATTATTAAAATAATATCTACTATAGTATCTTGTCTGTTCCTGTGATGGTAGATAAATCTCCTTTAATACAGAGAAAATAGTTTCTTTTCCACAGTTGTATTACTAGAACCTATCAGGGTAATTAGTAAAATCAAAAATAATTGTTGAGAGAAAACTGAATAGTAAACTATAATATATAAATGGTTATATCCCATTAAATAGTTGGTTTAAAAAATGTCAAACACATCTAAATCTCCAAGAGGACTGCTTATATAACTGGCAAGGACACCATTGCCCAGGGAAAATTCAGGTGTCCTTTTTCAGAACAATTAAGAATTTCAGGATGGTGAAAACTGAGCACAGGACCTTAGGCTGCACAGAGCAATTGCAAACCTCTGATGATGCTACCCTCTGGCAATCAGGAATTCTTGACAGTCTATTGCTTTCACTGAAACAGAGAGAAAGAAAACTCAAGTGGTGTTTGTGTGCTCCAAAAAGCATCAGTAGCATCTTCTATAGTTGTTTTTAGTGCTCTAGGCTGCCTTTACCTTCTCCCATCTAATGACTGACCACTAAACCCTGGACTGTGGAAACAGATATGATGATTGACCTCATATGCATTTTCCCAAATCCTGAAGAAAACTAACTCTATGTCTGGATATTTGAAAAAAAATTGAAATATAAGTAGCATAGCACCAACCATTCAGCTTCCTTTTCTCTAAACCTGCCTCTAATGGAAATAATACCACAGTAAAAACTAATCATCAACGGCTAAGTAGATCATACTATTTTTTAAGGATTAAAAACCTTTTCCCTGAAATTCCAGATATTCTCAAGCTCTTTGGCCAAGCAGTCACTAATTCTGGCTGTCGCCAGCCTGTTTGCTCAGTGATATATGCATGTATTTGAACACTGTCATAATTTTCTGTCACAGAATATGCCTACAGTCTGATTTTAGACTGGAAAGAAAGCTCTGCCTGAAGATGCAGAGGAGAGCCTCCTTTTGTTACGAGTGAATTATAAGGAAGAAAGCAATTTATTAAAATATTGCTATTACAATCAAATGCCAGAACTTTCCTTAGTGCCCATTTGAATAATAATGGTAAAACTGGTTTGTATTTGGAGCATGTCTACCAAAGAAATAGCTCATTTAAGAAGTGTCTCTTAGGGGCTGGGGATATAGCCTAGTGGCAAGAATGCCTGCCTCGGATACACGAGGCCCTAGGTTCGATTCCCCAGCGGATACACGAGGCCCTAGGTTCGATTCCCCAGCACCACATATACAGAAAATGGCCAGAAGCGGTGCTGTGGCTCAAGTGGCAGAGTGCTAGCCTTGAGCGGGAAGAAGCCAGGGACAGTGCTTAGGCCCTGAGTCCAAGGCCCAGGACTGGCCAAAAAAAAAAAGAAGTGTCTCAGCCAGACACAGGTGACTCATTTCTGTATTCCGTGCTATTCAAGAGGCTGAGGTGTGAAAATCCTGGTTCAAAACCAGAACAGTGCTGGGCACCATAGCTCATGCCTGTCATCCTAGCTAATCAGGAGGCGGAGATCTGAGGATCGAGGTTCAAAGCCAGCCCAGGCAGGAAAGTCTATGAGACTCTTTATCTCCAATAAACTACTCAAAAAACCAGAAGCGGCATTCTGGTTCAACTGGTACAGCACCAGCTTTGAGCTGAAGAGCTCAGGGACAGCACCCAGGCCCAGAGATCAAGCCCTACAACCGACAAAACAAAAACAAAAACAAAAATATCCAGACAAAAAATTCCATGAGATGCTTATCTCTAATAAAGCACTCCCCCAAAAAAGAAAAAGCCATAATTGGAGATGTGACTTAGGTAGTAGAGCCCTAGCCTTGATGAAAAAGCTAAAAGACAATTCCCAGGCCCTGAGTTCAAGCCCTGGTACCAAGATGCCAACATATACCCCCTATCCGACCCCTAAAAAATGGATGTGCTTCTTGAGACAGATCTGCTCTCTATTGGGGAGAGGTTTCCAAGCTATAGCTAATGTTTCACGTTAAATATAGAATTAATGATTCAAATCAGCTGAAGCGAGTAATCAGAACAGAAAGCAACAACATTATCTCACTAGTGTTTGTCTTAATGGGAGACTTCTTGTGGTAATATCTGGATCACACCACGTGTGAACTGAATTCATAAAACACTAACACAGGAAATGGCTGCCCATGGAAGGACTCAATCGAATGGGCTGAATAGAATGGGATTTCTTTGGGAATCAATGGTCCCATCCAGAAACTTAGGACTTTATTTTGCATGGCAACTACAGAAATAGTTCTTAGCTAGATGATATAAAAGTGTGCCATAATTTAACTGTATCATAGATGCCTCTGAAGCAATTCCACAATGCCTTCGTGTGTCAGCTTTGTGAACCTAGAGTTTCACTTGAAATCAGGTAAGTTACAACAGACACAAGTAGTTGCTCTGCACGGACAAGCTTGCCAGTGGATGCTACAAGTTTCTGGTAATCTCCATGAGAGAAGATGCTCAGAAGGGGATCACTTAGTGAGGCCAAGGGCAAGTAAGGGTCAAAAAGATGTCATTATTACAATAGAGAAAGAGAACTTGGTGAGGTAACAGGAGCCTCTTCATGGTGACACTGATCAATAACCAGGCCTATCAAGGAACTCAAGGAGTTGCAAATTTTTAATTGTCACATAAAATCTGAATAGTATGTGATGTTTCAACTATATGTACAAATTGTGTGATGTTCAAGTCAGGGTAAATGGATGTTTCCTCAAATGCTTATCATTGTTTTCTGGTAAAAACTTACCAAACCTTTCTGTGTGTGTGTGTGCGTGTGTGTGTGTGTGTGTGTGTGTGTGTGTGTGTACACATGCACCAGTATGAAAGCTTGAATTTAAGGTCATGGTTCTGTCCCTGGCTTTTTTGCTCAAAGTTCTTGCTCTACCAGTTGAATCACATCTCCACTTCTGGCTTTTTGATAGTTAAGTAGAGATAAATGTCTCAGGGACATTTTCTGCCTAGGCTGCCTTTGAACTACAATCTTCAAATCTGAGCCTCTTGAATAGATAGGATTTACAAGCATGAGTCACTGGTGCCTGGCTCACTTTCTTGAAATATAAAGGAAATTATCATTGTCTCTAGTCATCTTACTGTATAGTAGTATAGCCGAAACTCCTTCTTAGTCCCCAGGAACAAGCCTCTTAAATTTCATATTCTTTAGCACTTTAACATATTTTTTTGGAAAATTACCAGTGGTAGTATAGAATCATTGACTGAATGCTTTGAAATAGCACTTACTGTCTGAAATTATAATGGACAAAGTGCCTTTTCCTGGCAATTTATCTGGAGATTAAAAATTAGAAGCAAGCTGTTCTTGATAGAGTACATGAATTGTAACTTACATAGTCATGGGTTGCGTTTGCCAAATCATATTTTTATGAACCATAGGCAGACTTTTTCCGCATGCCTTTTTAACACACATTTACTCTTGAAGTGTAATTGTAATGCGTTTGGTTATATTATGCTTCTTTCCTTTAAAAGAGAACATGATTCCCTGTAGGGAAATTCAGGTAATTTGCAGCCACAGTTATCCTCACTGTACTGAAATGTTAAATGCTTGGCTCTTCTCCATGTGTTTGCCTTTCTCTACCCTACAACTGCTATTTCCTACTTGTCTAATTCGATCCTGAGCACTTGAATGATGTTTTCTTTTCTCCTTCTACTCTTTGACTTCAGGATTGTGTTACAGTCAGAATGGTTCCTTTGAGACATCACTTTATTTCCCTCTTCTCATCCTGATCAATTCATGAGTAGTTTCCAATTGGTGTGCCCTTTTCACTGCCTGTTGCTAATAGTTCGTAGATATCTCATTTTAAGGACTACCAATAGGGGTTTACTTAAAGTGACAGCATATTCTAGTGAAATGTGTGTATCTTATTGAGTTTTACAGAGTCCTTTATTTGAAAGGTTATCGGGTTCATGTAAATCTTCCCACCTGATAGCAGCTGCTACTTTACATGTAGATAACTGAAACTGAAACCCGGTCTATTGGTGATCTGACCCTTATATGAAAAATATAAGAGCTACACATATAGACAATTAAAATTAGGGATTTAGATATTATTTACCCTAAAGTTAATCTGTAACCTAGTTTAAGCAATTTAAACTATTATGCCCCTCATTTACAGATATAAATACTGAAGCACTTGAAGGCCAGAAAACTTGCCTCTAAGCATGGTTAATAAGTAGGTAATGACTAGAATGCAAGCTGGCTAACTCTGAGACCCTGGTCCTCAAATAGCTCTGCCTACTACTACAGTATTAGAACATGTGACTACAGTAATGCTCAAAGGAAAATATTGAATGTATATTACACTGGAGTGTGTGTGTGTGTGTGTGTGTGTGTGTGTGTGTGTGTGTATTACTAGAGATTTCCTTGGGCTTTGAGCTACCTATGTTATTATTTGTATTATCCAGCTAGGCAGTTTGACCCAATTGTTCTGGGTTCTCTTTTTTGCCCCCAAGTGTACCAGTTTTAGTCCAGGTCTTGTCCCTTCCTTACCTCTGTGTTCATACACAATTTTCTCTGAACTCTCTGTAGTCTCTTATACAGAAAAATGACTATGTGAATCAGGCAGTGGTATGGACATTCACTGATTGTGTTCCTGTCTGTGGAACAAAGCCTGCTAGTATTAGGCATTCAATAAACTTAGCTAGAGTTAACTTATGTGACTTTGTAACTAACTCCTTTGAAAATAAATGTAACTCTCATAAAGTACATTTAACATGTAGAGTACAATGAAAAGAGAAATAAAAAAAAATAGAACAACCACCAAAAGCAACCTTGAGCTTTATTTTCTCTTTGTTCTTTATAGTTTTTGTATTGACTTCATGTTTGAACTACATCTTTCAAAATATTTCTTTCATTTTAAATGCAGCTACAACTGCACCTACAATATCCAACTAAATATACTGTATAATTAAGTACAGCTGTAAAATTTCAATATACAATTGAGATTTGTCAATTACAATACTATTTAGGCCAGGTGTTGGTGTCTCACACCTGTAATCCTGGCTACTCAGGAGGCTAAAATCTGAGGATCCTAGTTCAAAGCCAGGTTAGGCAGAAAAAGCCCACCTAATTAATTACTCTCCAATTGACCAGCAAAAAGCTAGAAGTGAAGGTGTGGCCCAAGTGGTAGAATGTCAGCCCTAAGGAAGGCCTGAGCTCAAGCCCATACTGGGACACACACACACACCACACACACACATACACACACACACACACACACACACACACACACACACACACACACACCACTGTCTTTTTAAAGCAAATATATTTTAAAAACTGACATTACTGACCCATGAAAGTAAACAAAAAATAATCAGCTGTTTATTTTAATCTCCCAAATGATGTTTCCAGGGTACAAATTCTTTTTATTTCTGAGCTCTGTGACATTCTAAACCTCTGTATGCTGAAAATGGAACTCCTGACTCTTCAAGCAAAAGTTCTGATCTTCCATCTAAGTTTCCATTGATTGAATAATATCACATTTTCAGTTCAAAACTGCCAACAGAGAAGAAGAATGAATTTCCCATCCTTTCTCCCGTTCAGCATCTAGACTCCAAATTGTTCATTTGCTCTATTTTAACACTAAGCTTCTGCAAATAGTTGAGACCACCATATATTTTAAGTTGTATTAACTTGTATTGTTTGTACATATCGTTAGAGTGCAATGTTTTACTTTAATACATACCTATCATGTGCATTGATCAAATTCAGCTTATTTTGTCCCTCTACCCCCATCTCCTGCTCAACCTCTAGTAATCCCAAGGACATTTTTCTTAACCTCCACATAAGAGAATAAACATATAGCACTTTTCTTTCTATGCTCAGGTTATTTAACATATTGATAAAACATAATATCCTCCAGTTTCACCCATCTTTTTCCAGCAAATAACGGGGTTTGGTTCTTTATAGCTAAATAACATTCTCTGTATCCACTCACTTAACAATAGATACTAGGCTGATTTCCATATCTTCACTACCATGAATAGTGTTTCTATGAACACACAAGTACAGATACCTCCTACACATACATGTGCACACCCGCATGCACACATACACACACACACACAATAACTGGACACATGGTACATCAACTGGATTTTAATTTTTTGAAGAACCTTTATTCTATGCTTCATAATGATTTTTCTAATTGGCATTCCTGTCAACAATGTATGGCAGTTTTTTTTTTTCTCCACCTCCTCACCAGTATTTATTTAGAAAAAAAAATTTATAGTAGCCACTTTAGGGCAAGATGTTATCTGGTAGTTTTGATTTGCATTTCCTTGATAACTATCAACACAATATTTTTTTCATATTGCTTCAACATTTTTCATGTTTCTCCTTTTCTTCTTCCTTTCCTTCTCATCCTCTTCCACTTCTTCCTCCTCTTCCTCCTCACCACCTCCTACTCTTTTTTTCCCTTTGGTTTTGTGTGTGTGTGAGAGAGAGACAGAGAGAGAGAGACAGATACAGAAAAAGAGAGAGAATGTGTGTGTTTGTTTGCACGCATGCTTGACACAGGATCTCACTATGATTCCTAAAATTATAATCATCCTGACTCAGCCTACTAAACATTGAAATACAGTTCTTTGGAGATGTGTTTGTTCAGAACATTTGTCCAGTTCTATCAACTACATTACTTATTTTTGTTGTTATTCATTTTAGATCCTTATGTATTCTGGAAATTAATCAGCTGTTAGATTAATATTTTCTCCTATTCTGTAGGTTTTCTCTTCACTCCTTTGATTGTTTCCTTTGACTTTTAGTTTGCTAAATTGAAGTCTATTTGCTTTTGCTTTGTTTTTCTCTGTCTGGGTGTGATATCAAAAAAGAAAAAATGGCTTATAGCAATGCCATAAAGGATTTCCCTTTAGCTTTCTTCTTATCATTTCAGAGTTTTGAGTCTGGTATTAGGCTGTGATCCATGTGAAATTGACTTTTCATACAAGAGAGGAGGGTCAAGTTTCAATCTTCCCCACATTAATACCCAGTTTTCCTAGCACCATTTCTTAAAGACTATGACATGTCTTAAACTAGGCCATATAGAAAACAAAATTAGAAAGAGAGGAAAAGTCATTGTTCTTATCAAAATACTCCAGAAAATGCTTTTGAGGATGAACTGCCTCATTATATCTTCCCTTTTCCTATAATTGCATCTGGCTTTCAGACAAGAATTAGGAAAAATTTATTATTCACAAATTTCATAGATTATTATTATTATTGAGCATTGATGATTATCATTATACAACATTAAAGAATCTCCAAAGCTGGTCACCAGTGGATCACCCCTGTAATCCTAGCTACTAGGAGGCTGAGATCTGAGGCTCAAAGTTCAAAGCTAGCCCAAGCAAGAAAGTCCCTGAGATTCTTATCTCAATTAACAACCACAAAACCAGAAGTGGAGCTATGGCTCAATGTGGTAGAGCGAGAGCCTTGAGTGAAACATCTCAGGCCCTAAGTTTGAGCTCCACAACCAACAACAACAACAAAAAGAATCTCAGGCTCAGTGGGACAGAGGCTGTCTGTTAAACCACAAGGGTGATGACTTAACACTCACAAAGACATCTGAGTCTCATAACCTCATACCCTTGCCATCCTTATGGAGCATTTATTAGTTTGACCTTTTGTCAATAACAGGTAACCAATACTAAACTGATAAAGTAGTCACTAAAGAGGGAAAACATTAAAAAAAAAAAGGTATCCTCTCTACATTCAGAGATTAACAGAGAAAGCTAGATAGAATACCTGTTAAAATGGTCCAGACCCCCGTTCCATTGAGAATAAAAAGAGTGTGTTGTCAAGCTACATCAGTTTGCCACTACAACCTTAACTTTCATCATTGGAAATTCCCTTCCCTTCCCTTTGGAGCTCTATATTTATAATCTGAGCATTTTCCTATAAGCTTTTATCAAACATTTATGGCTTGGGTATGGCTTAGATCTTTAGTCCTATTCCTTCTCTATAAATCAGGTAAATATCAAAATTATGTAAATCCCCCATAGCAACCAAATGGAAGATTATAATCAAATAAGCACCTGCATCTTATCACTAAATTGATAAGAAAACACAAAGGGCCTTGAAGCTAAAAGCAATAGCAGCTCCAGCATCAGAACATTATTGCTTTAGGGGAGGAACCAGGCACCAGCTACCATTCTAAGTGAATTGGATCATTTTTTTTTTGTGTTCACTTAACAAGTACCTATTTTATGCTTGGTACCCTACCCAAAGGACAGTCACAGGTAAAACAAAGTCCTGATTCTTCTGGAGGCTACATTACAACATGGAAGAGAAGACAACAAATAAAAAGGCACAGAGAAACAGAAAATATTGAAGACTAGGAAAGAATAAAATAATTTAAAGACATTTTTAAAGGCTAGGTATATTAGTTCGATAAAGTGGTGGAAATCTTAAAGAATGTAGCATGAAAGCCAAAGTTGTAAAGTGACAATATGTCATTTGAACATATTTAAAAGAAGAATCATACTACCATAAGAATGAACACATGACGATGTTGTTAGAAGCTTATTTTTTAAATGCACGTAAAAATTATTAGGTCTGGGCTGTAATTTCACTCAATAGTTTGACAGATTGGCTAACAACTATCTCTTAAATAAATTCAAGAAACTGAACTTTCACAAGAATGAAAGGAAGATCTTGTAAGTTCCAATACACTCCTTGTTGAAAGCTGCTGAGTCTTAATGTTGCTTCTACTCATATAAAATACTACTCTGGTTATTTCATTTCATCTTCTCATATGAGCTACATGCTATAGTGATTCCCCATTTTACAGATCAGTAGACCAAGGCAAAGAGGTAACTTGTCCAAGGTCACCAGTCACAGAGTGGTGAAATATAGCCACTCACAATTTCTGTCGTAAATGGATTAAGTCATTCCTTTTCCCTGAGATGTTATTAAGCAATTCCCATGTCACATCACATCAAATTCTAAATAAAAATAGAGGGGAAGGGGGAGTCGGTGGGGGGGATGAAGAAGCTGGTAACAAGTTGGATAAGAAATGTACTCACTGCCTTACAAATGAAACTGTAACCCCTCTGTACTTCACTTTGACAATAAATAAATAAAAACAGAAGGAAACCAACTCTATTCTGCTCAGCTTGTTATCCTTAATCCATGTGCAAAGACAAATCCATCAAATGAAGAAAATAAAAAACTGAGATGATACACAGTGAGCACAAGTGATAAAAAAAGTGCCAAGTTTAAAAAGTGGTTGGTTGGTATTCATATAAACTGAAATACAGTGTGGGGCTAGAAAATAATGAATCTAACTTTTTAAAGTAATTTTTGACTTGTACTCACAGAAGAAGCAGTTTCAGGACCTGGGGTGTTTAGTTTGGAGAGAAGAAAACTCAAGGGGGATTTTGTAACTGCCTACAAATATTTGAAAAACTGTCACATGGAAAAGAAACTAGATTTGCTCTATCTATCCCCATGGGTAGAAGTGATAGAAAGATTTTTTAAACCATAATCTAAGGAAGGACTTTTAAACAAAATAAGAAGACCGCAGGAGCTTTTTAAAGAGGGGGTGGGCTCTTGGGGAGGTGGAGTACGTTAGTCACATAAGCAGTTCAAGTCCTCTGGAACATCCTGTAGAGGGAAGTCAGGAGAAAGGTGGATGGATCATAGAAATGTTAAGGTCTCTTCGTTGACTGCAAATCTATTTCTTTTACCAGCCATCAATGAAATTTCTATCAACATTTAACTACTGCTGAAATGCATATCTTCATGAAAAGGGTGTTAGCGGTCAAAGAATGTAGATAGAATGTTTGCCTGGCATGCACCACACAAACATGTCTCAAAGAAGGATCTTAACTCCTTTTAAATATCATATCTTCAACTCTGATGTTACTTCTGCTGCTTAATTGGCCATAAATAATCCTCTCAAGATGTACTTTTTTCTTGCTTGCTCTTTTCTAGGTCTCCAGCCATACACCAACTACAGCTTCACACTGACGGCGTGTACATCTGCCGGATGCACTTCCAGTGAGCCTTTTCTAGGTCAGACACTGCAGGCAGCCCCTGAAGGTAATGGAAAAATAGCCATGATATGAGAAAAGAATTTTCATATGTCATTTTAAGGTGAAACTCTACAAACTCTTCAATAACAAATAAGGGAGGAAGAATAAACTTGACAGGGACAAAGTAAATAATATTCAAGGTTTTCATTCTTCAGCCTTCTTTCAGGTGTATGTAGCTGCCCTCCCTGCAAGGTAAGTCGCTTTTGAGCTTTAGGCCTTTTAGGTTTGCTTTTCTATGGAAAAGATTATTACATACTTGGATATAAATATTGGTCCTTAATATACACACAACACCATGCTCCCTACTGAAGTTGACTAAGATATATGTTACCTTCAAGAATTCATCATGAGGGCTAGGGACATGGTTCACCATGGTAAAGCACTTGTGTAGCAACTGAAAGATTTGGAGTTCAAACCTCAGTATTGAAAAAACCGAAAAAGAGCTTATAGTAAAATAGGAATGCTAGTAGCATGATGTTTTAAAGCAAATGATTGTGTATATATACAAATGGCCCTGTATATGCTTTCATTGTCTTTATATTTTAAGCCTAACTTCCACATGTGAGAGAATATGTGCCCCTTGTCTTTCTGAGCCTGACTCCCTTCACTTGGCATCATTTCTTTTTGAGGACTATTTCCATGATGTAATCCCTTTGAACAATACACAGGTTAATAAAATGAATACCAGGAAACTGAATCATATATGAAAGCAAGTGGGGCTTAAAGAAAGGAGGCAGATGAATGAAGAGAGGAATGGCAGCACCAATACAATGACAAGACTCAATGTCCATGTGAAAATGAACTAGGGAATTGTGGGCAGTGGATGGGGATGAGATGGGAGGGAAGAATGATGAACGTGTTAAATTGAAACCTCTGTGTACCCCTATTTTAAAATCATTTCTAACTTAAAAAATTAAAAAGAGATGAGCAGATTTTACAGAATAATCTGCTGAAGGAGAGATTATAACCTACCGGAGGTATCAAAAAATGTTTAGTGAACCAAATAAAGTGTGGTAGGTCCCCAAAGGACAAGGACTTTAACGAATACACAGTGGTTAAACTATGTAGTCAGGCACAGTCAGAGGAGATGGAAAGTGGGCAAATGAGCAATATCTACTAAATTTAAATGTTTAATTCTTCAAGACACAGAATTCATTTTCATTATTTAGCTCAGACTATGCTATATAAATAAGGAAACATGTACCGAGATGTTGATTGAACTGTCATTATTTTACTTTTTTATCTATGGATTTGCTTAATGGTGACGTGTTGGAAAGTTGAGGGCAACTTAAACATCCATGAGTACGGTAATTAATAAATGAATTCCAGCATTGTGAAATCCTATGCATTAGCTTAAAAGAATGGGATGAACTGTTCATATAAGGAGGAAGTTGTCAAACTATATTAATATATTCTATGTATAAGACACATACAGAAAGTGACATTAATTTCTCACACTAAATAAACAAGCATGCTTATCGATGGTGACATCATTTATTGGGAGGAAAGAAAAATGCACAGTAGCTTGTATTAGGGATCAACTATTTATCTGTTCATTTTTATTATCTATTTTCCATGTGGGAAAATTGAGGCACTAGTAAGAGTCTTACATAGAAATTCAACATTCATTATCATAGTAGCTTTCTGAACAACTTGTCCATTGCTCTTCTAAGGAAAAGACTGTGGTACCTCAGACTATTAGACCTGAAGTTCCTACCAGTAAATGGGGAATAAAATGGAAAATTCCACATATGGGGCATATGGCTCCTCACCAGGAATTCACTAATGATGTTTTCTATATAAAGAATGTTTCATGTCAAAAAGCTTAGTGTTCCTTTGAAAGGAAGAAACCAGCAGTGGATTTTTTGGAAAGGTAAACTATCCAATGGATACTTAGGTGATAATGGATAATTTCTAAAGGTCCTATCAACCAGTTTTGGCTGAAACTCAAGCTTGATAAAAATAACAGGCCTCTTATTCTAGTTTAATCTCAAAATCCATGGATTTAGATTCTTTTTAAAAATCTGTTGTTGAATAGAAACTCTCTTGTACAACTAAAGATAATAAGAAATATAATTTTAAAAATAGGTATCTATTTTCTCGTTTCTCATAATATCTTGGAGGGTTTTAGATTTCATGACTTCAGAATTATGGCTTTCAATAGTGCAAGGGAGGAGTATAATAAGAGAAATGTTTTCCTCAATTTTTGAACATTATAGACCATTGATTTGACACAAATAACTCTGCAGAGATATTATAACTCAAGTGACTTTTTCTCTGCAGAAGAAACATGGATATAGCTCCATTGTATGACTATTTAAGTGTCATTTTTGTACAACTTGTGTAGGAAATAAATGCAGCATAAATGCTTAACTCAGGAGTCAGAAGGGGACAAATCATCTGTTGTTACATTACAATGCACAAACAAACATAGCCTTCTAAATGGCTAACCTGTGTTACAAAAATGTCTATTTTTGAGAAAAATCAAGCACAGTTTGCAGGTCTAGAAAACGAGTCTGAAGTGCATATGAAGAGAATTAAAAAGAAGCATATGCTTATAACCACCCTGAGCCTTTCCTCATTTTCAACCTACAAATAATTCATACATATGAATATAATTCTGAGTAACTTTATCCCCACAGAAAACTAGGCACACTTAGTCAAAAGTAATAGGGAGATTGTGAATTGATTACTCTCTTTTATTAGAGCCACTGCCCTCACATGGAGATGTAAGATCTAAGTCATTTTATAGTTAAATCAGATAAAATTTCAGATATGCCTTCTTAGTCTAGCATCAATAAAGGGGGAAAGAAAAGGCAAAAACAGCTAGTCTGCTCACATTTCAGAATGTTCTAGATTCCTCTTCCTCTGGCCATTGTTTAGCCATTGATTCCCTGGATTCTGCACCTAATACAGTAGTCTCTTGTAGTTCTTGAGTAGTAGACTCATCTAATGAATGCTCAGAGCTTACAAATGATAAAGCTTCTACCAAGACAAGATTCATGGGTTATAGGGGTGTGTGTGTGTGTGTGTGTGTGTGTGTGTGTGTGTGTGTGTGTGTGTGTCCAGTTACCTACCAAATATCTGTTTATGTTCTTATGCTTGTCAAATATTCTAACCTTATAACTTCACAATTTAAATAATCTCTCTCATTCTACTATATTCCTCAAGTTTTCTTTCTTGATGTCTTCTCACAAGCACCATTATCTATCTACCTGCCACTTAAGCCCTAGACCTGATAGTCTTACTGTTTCCCTTTTCCTTAGAGTGCTATATGTAATTCTCTGTAAAACCTTATCCCTTTTAAATTTTAAAGGTTGAAATGTTCTTCATTCTTATTTCTTCTATCACTGACTTCATTGAGCTCCTTCTAAATATGACTCGATCATTCAAACTAGATTGCCAGCTTCTAATTTTTTTTCATTTTTCTCATAGTCCTTATTCTAATTTTCTTATTATCTTTAAGTAGTTATCCAAAAGAGTTGCCATTTAACAAAACAGTTTATGAATACAATGCATCTTGATCAGGGTTAGCCTTTCCAACATTCTCACTAACCCCCCCCCCCAATCCCTTACTTTTTTAAATACATACACACACACACACACATTTCTTGATTATATTCTCCCCCTGCCCTCCCCTTCTCATCTTCATTTACCTACCTCCATCCCTCTTTTGCAAGCATCCATTTCCAGTGCTTTTTTTGTGGGGGGGGGCTTTAACTTTGCTTTCCTAAGGAATTACATTATTTCCATTTTCTCTTGAATTTAACATTTCATTTACACATTTGTAACCACTTGCATACCATTTCAGTTAACATATTTGTAACCAGTTACATACCCACCACATATGAGAAGAAACATGCAACTTTTGTCTCTCAAGGCCTGACTTGCTTTACTTAATTTTTTTTTCAAGTCTTTCCATTTTCTTACAAATGGTACAATGTCTTTCTTTCTAATGGGTAAGTAAAATTCCATTGTATGTATCTACTAAATTTTCTTGACCTATTTGTCCATTGAGAGATATCTGGGCTGATTCTATGCCTTGGCTATGCCAACTAGTACTACAATAAACATGGTTGTGCTGGTGGCTTTATTCTAATCTTGTTTGTGGTCTATTGGATAATGCCCAGGAGTCAAATTTCTGGGTCATAAGGCAGTTCCACACTTAGTTTTTGGAGGAACCTCCATACTGCTTTCCATAATGGTTGAACAATCTTACATTCCACCAACAGTGTGTATCCTCACCAGCATCTGCAATTCCATTCTGATTTTTCATCTCCCATCATCAAAAAGGGCATCTTTTATATAACTCACCTCCAGAAAATCCCATTTCCTTCCAGGAAAGGAGAAAGGATTAAACTACTGAGTCATAAGAAGAATAATACATGAGATAAATACTAAAATGATGATTGTATGACTATTAAGAGGAAAAAAGGAAAAGGTATGTGATAGGCAAGGACTGAGATGGAATTCTTTTGGAAAGGGTTAGCATTAAAGACAGAATAAGGCCTTGCAGGTAGGGTGAAATTGATACTGATAACTGAATTATCAGAATATCTTGGTGTCATGAGCAAAAGCATCCCAAATAGAGGGAACAATGATACAACATCCCAGAAGGAGGAAAGAACTAGAATGACTCTGGGAATAGAAAGGAGTCTGATGTGACTACAGGTTCATAAATGACAGAGAGAATGGTGCCAGAGCTAAGGCAGAACCAGAAAAATGTGGAGCCATGCAAGTCATAATAGAAATGGGGATTGTGTATTATGAATAAGTTCAAAAGGGCTATAGAGTTTATCAAGAGTACATTGGTTTAAAGATCCACTTTTGTAAAATTCCAATGGAATACAGAAGATGTAAGATTCAAATTACAGTGTGAGGGCAATGATAGTATTTCAGGAAATAGAGCTGTGATTTTTGAATGGAAAGTGGATAGTGGTTCTAAAGAACTAGATAAGAATCTGCAGTGCTGGGGGAGGTGGGAGGGGGTTATGAGGGACAGGGTAACAAACAGTACAAGAAATGTATCCATTGCCTAACGTATGAAACTGTAACCTCTCTGTACATCAGTTTGATAATAAAAATTTGAAAAAAAAAAGAATCTGCAGTGCTTAATGATGTAGAAGAAAGAAAAGTCATCGAGGATTATTGCATGTGTTTTTACCCAATAAAATAATCAGGTAGACACATTTGAGAAGTACATGGAAAGTAAGGAGGAAACCAAGAATTCTCTTTGGAGTATCTTAAGGTTTTGATTGGGGAGAGATTATCCTAATAGAGGTATCCTGTATACAGTGGAATCCATGGGGAATGAATACCAGTTTTAAAAAATAGGCACTAGGATGTCTACATCTAAATATATTTATGTTATATTTAAACAAATATACAATTTTAAATTGTTACATTTATTTAAATATAAATTATTATATTTAAATTAAATTATATGTAACTATTCAGTCTAAAGTAGAGATTTTCTGGGAAGTGAATGCTGGAGAAACAGAGATGAAAAGTAGGGAAGAGCAGAACGGAGAGGCGAGGGGTGAAGAGATCCCAGATCTCTGAGATCATTACATTATTCTAAAATTCAGGCAGAGAAGAGGTACTCATCCAGGAAGCCAGAAAAAGTAGCCAGCCAGAGACAAAAAAAAAATAATACGCAGCACAATATATGAGAGGCAAAAGAGTATGTTATTTGTTGAATGGTGTAACTCAGGCTATTCCAAGTTTCTTATGTAGTCTTCATCAGAGCGGTGTCCATGATGGAGAATTTTCCCACCATTGTTGGCCTACCATTCATTTGAAAAATGAAATAAAACAATAAGAAAAATGTATTTGTGCTCAATTATGTATTTTACATACAAAGCAAATAAAATACATTTTGTGGTTCATGGTGAGGCTTTTTTGGGTTTTGTTTTGTTTTTGAAATAGCAGAAAAACACATTGCACTTTGTGAAACCATGACAGCACTTTTGATAAGGTATTTGCCTTCCTATAAAACCCCATCATGTGCTTTCTTCCAGGTGTGTGGATGACACCACGCCACGTTATAGTCAATTCTACAGCAGTGGAACTATATTGGAGTCCTCCAGAAAAGCCCAATGGCCTCATCTCTCAATACCGACTGAGTCGTAATGGAAGTGTGCTTTTCCTGGGAGGCAGGGAAGAGCGGATTTTTACTGACACAAACCTAGAACCTAACAGCAGGTAACTGGACAAAAGCTTTCTCAGTTACACAGCAAGATTTTTAAATCTCCCAAGACTGAACAAGAATATATCACATGGACATGTTATTACATTATTTTTTTATTCCCTTGTTCATTAGCCATACTACAACAAATGAAAGTGCTAACTCATTGGTTTTCAGACTATAAGAAAACTCCTAAACTATAAACTGATCTTCTATTTGACATGAGAGCATGAGAACTCTGTGTGTGTGTGTGTGTGTGTGTGTGTGTGTGTGTGTGTGTGTGTGTGTGTGTGTGTGTTTCAGCTTGGGTGCTATCCATAAGCTCTTTTTGCTCAAGGTTGGCACTCTACCACAGCTCCCAGTTGTTGTTTTTTTTTATAATTTTTTTATTGTCAAAGTATGATACAGAGGGGTTACAGATTCATATGAAAGGCAGTGAGTACATTTCTTGTTCTACTTGTTACCTCCTCCCTCATTCCCCCCTCCCCCTTTCCCTTCCTCTCTCCCCCCAAAAGTTGTGCAGTTGGTTTACACCAAGTGGTTTTGTAAGTGTTGCTTTTTGAATGGTTTGTCTTATTGTTCTTTGTCTCTTAATTTTGGTATTCCCTCTCCCTTCCCCAGTTCTAATACCCATATAAACAGTATCCAGGGTACTCAGATGTGATACAGTGGTAGTGAGGGTACAGCCACAGGAAGGGAGTACAAGAGAAACAAAACTAAACAAACAAATCAGTAAAACAAACAGACAATGAAAAAGAAAAAAAAGTACAAGTTCACATGGCATGTTGAAAATAATTACAACAGTGGTATACTGCTTGTTTCCATAACGTGGAGTTCATTTCACTTGGCATCTTCTTATGTGATCATATGGGTGCAGCTATTGGGGTATTTTGATCTTCTGCCATGACTAGCCTATTCATGTACTAGCTATTCCCTATGAGGGACACCATAGGGTTTATGTTTCTTTGGGTCTAGGTCACTTCACTTAGTATGATTTTTTTTCCAAGTCCTTTCATTTCCTTACGCATGGAGCAGTGTTGTTCCTTCTGATGGAGGCATAGAATTCCACTGTGTCTATGTACCACATTTTCCTGATCCACTTGTCTGCTGAGGATCATCTGTGTTGGTTCCATATTTTAGCAATGACAAGTTGTGTTGCAATGAACATAGTTGTGCTCGTGGCTTTAGTGTGGTCTTGCTTGTAGATGCCCAAAGTGGGGCTACTGGGTCGTAGAGGAGCTTTATGTTTAGCCTTCTTAGGAACCTCCACACTGCTTTCCAGAAGGGTTAAACAAGCGTGCACTCCCACCAACGATGTAGTAGGGTTCCCTTTTGGCTACATCCTCTCCAACATTTGTTATTACTGGATTTCCTGATAATAGACATTCTTACTGCACTCAGTTTTGTTTTTTTTTTATGGCTATTGGAGATGGGTCTTATGGACTTTCCTGTCGAGGCTGGCTTTGAACTGTGATCCTCAGATTTCAGCCTCCTGAGTAGCTAGGATTATAAACATGAGCCCACCAGCTCTTAGCTGAGCATGAGAAGTTTAAATGTACACAAGGTTTAAAGTACACAAATGATCTGATTATCTCCTCAAGCATACATTCCTAAATTGACAATAAAACATAAAGATTTTTGTTTGTTGTTTGTGTCAACTACTTTTTTCCCTCATTCTCTCTACTTGCTATTCTTTGCAGTGTAGACAGTAGCACTTTAGAAAACAATGTTTGCAATTCATTTCCATTCATTTCTTAGACACTAAATATACTTTACACCAACACATATTTCACTGCAAAGGGTGGACCACAGTTTAATTCTATTGTAGAGAATAACAGATCAACCTGAGAAAATCTATTCCTCTCACCATATTACCCTGAGCTTCATCCCATTTGAAAACAGGGAAGATTGATTTGACTTTTCCACAATCCACCAGCACACTCCACGACATTTCTGACATATTCTAAGAAACTCGTATGCAATTTTTAGGTAGAGAATTTAAAAATGAAATTGACACTGACAGAGATAGTGACGGTCTGTAAAAAATGCTCAAGTGCTAGGAAAACTACCAAGTATACAGTTGTAATTGCAGAGTAGAGAGCAACGAATTTACTATTCATCAACAAATGTACAAAAAAGAACAAACAATGGATAGCAGCCATTGTTCAGGTCTCGTGGGCAGTAATTCAATCCTACTTTCTTTAGGTACATGTACAAGCTGGAAGCCAAAACTGGAGGTGGCAGTAGCTCTAGTGATGAATACATTGTCCAGATGCCAATTTGGACACCAGAAGCAATACCATCTCCATATAATATCACAGTTATTGGGCCGTATTCCATATTTGTGGCATGGACCTTACCAGGTAAGAGAAACTCTCTCTCTCTCTCTCTCTCTCTCACATTCTCTCTCACTCTCACTCTCTTGCTCTCTTCCTCTATCTCTTCCCTCTCCCCCTCTCTCTTTCTCTCTCTCCTTCCTCCCTCACTTTCTCCCTCTTTCTACTTCTTTCACAATTTAAAGGAACTTAATTGGAGATATGGTTTGAGTTGGGAATTAAGTAGGTCAGAAAGGCATAGTCATTTTCCTAGATAAATATGAGTAAAAGAACCCCAAAGCATCCTCACAAGTCCCTGAATGCTTTCATATGACATATATTCATGTTGAGAAGTAGATATTTATGCAGTCAACATACCTACCTTTTTCAAGTGCAACAGACTACAAATGTCTTTACACTGAGACCTGCATGACACAAAGCAAGTCGTATGGGATGGGATTACCTTGGACATTCAGTTCTGCTGGATTCCTTAGATTGAATCATTGGGGCACTATTGCTTCTTACATATTACATCAGTGCATGGGGGATGTAGGGAAGACAAAAACCTACTCTTGCTATACAACCTAGAGTTGTCACCAATTGTAGTACTGAATGTTACCTTTTTCAGCTGCAGAGCAGTACCTATTGAAATGCTTGAGTCATTTAGTCAAATATTACAGTTCTGATGGAAGTATCATCCTTGAGCAAAATTCAGATTGCAAGCTGATCCTCATGGTGTATGCTGTAATAACAGTTACTCGTGTGGCTGAAGAATCACAACTTAAAACTGTTGACAGCAGCATGGTATTCCTGAATTTTTCAAAAGTTCTTTCAAATTTCTCAGCATGGTGTCCATTTTTTCTTTGCATTCAGTATGGAAGTTTTATGTTCAGAGCAGATATTTCCATTAAGAAAAGTATCTTTGCTGAGCACTGGTGGCTCATGCCTGTAATTCTAGCTGCTCATGGGGCTGAGATCTGAGAATTGCTGTTCAAAGCCAGCCCAAGCAGAAAAATGTTTTAGACACTTAGCTCCCACTAACCAGCAAAAGGCCAGAATTGGAGATGCTCACATGGCAAAGCACCACTGAGTTCAAGTCCTAGTACCATCACACAAAAGGGGGAAAACAAGAGAAAAGAATAGAATAGAAAAAAAGAAACCTATTCTTGTGCAATAACATATAACATTTGCCTATAGAATACAGCATTCACTCCGGCCTGCCTCAATCTTTGCAGGCATTTTTTTTTTCTTTCTAGAGTGAGAAAAAAAATGTATAAAAGCTTACATGCTAACTCTGGCTGGTTAAGCAATGGTTACTACATCTATAATATCCATACCTGTCAATCTCTTAGCCTCTGCTGCATAAATCCATTACAGAAACCTGTAATGTATGGAAAGATTAAAATCTTAAACTTTTTCCTGGTGCCTAAAAGTATTTCAAACTCAATAAATAGCCAGATCATTTTGACTTGTATGTAATCTACAGTTGATTTTATTTGAAAGCACCTCATGCTGTGTTTTGATTTAGATCATAAAAGACATTATTTTTCTGTTCCCAAATACTCACGAATATATATTTTAAGCAGATAGAAAAGAAACTTATTCTAAGTGGATGGAATTAATGCATTCACAATCAATTTTCTAAATATTTTTTATACTCCCTGCCTTTCTGACATGATTAAAACATAGACAGAGCTGAATAATGGTCCAAACAAGCCATTACCATAGTTCTTAAATTCAGATGTTAGAATCACCTAGATAGTTTAAACAAAAACAAATTCTCCTCGAATGGAATAAAAATACAAATTCTAGAATTGTCCCCCATTTATAATATTTTCCTATGAACTCAGGGCCTTGTGTTTGCTGGGCTAGTACTCCACTCTTTAACCACACCTCCAGTGTGCTTTTTCTTGGTAACTTTGGGGGTGGAGTTTCAACCAACCGTTCTACTCAGGTTACTTTGAACCTTGATCCTCTGAATCTCAGCCTCTTGAATATCTAGTATGATAGCTGGACACTGCCTGGTATAATCTAGACTGTTTCTAAGCTCTCACATAATTTTCATATGCCACCAAGTTCAGTAACCATGGATCAAACACACACTAAGCAAAAATACTCTCAATCAAGCAGTTCCACTCATTCTCTGAAAATATAAATTTAAGCAATTTCTTCAGTATCCAAGCAAAATCAGTGTTTGACTAATCAATATTTTTTATGTATTTTGTTTTGTGGCCAATATGACAGAGTAACTTTAGCCAGGTAAGTTACTGTGAAACGAAAAAAAGGTCAACCTGGCTGTCTGGAAACAGAAGAATTGCATAGGCAGTAAGCTCGACTATATTGTTCAGGTAGAGTTCCAATACAATCAGTAAACATGGTCATAGAACTATAAATATGATTGCTAAAGGGGGTGAGGTTGGGAATATGTGAGAATCCCCAAGATTAACTGGGATACTGATCATGACTATTACATGCATACATTTATGAGACTTGTTATAATTTGCATTTGCTCAATACTGCTGTGTGCCAGTGACTTTGATAAACACTTCCTCTACAAACTCTAAGAAATGAGTAATACTATTATCTACATAAGAAGAAATTTGGACCTCAAAGAAATGACCTAAGAATCTTCTCAGGGTAACGCTACAGTCAGGATTCACATCCAGATTTGCTATCTACCATTGACTTAAAAATTTTATTGTCTGGCCACTGGTGACTCATACCTGTAACCCTACCTACTCAGGAGTCTGAGATTTGAAGAAAGCAGTTCAAAGCCAGCAGGGGAAGAAAGTTCATGAGACTTTTATCTCCAATTAAGCACCCAACAAAGCTTGAAGTGGGGCTGTGGCTCAAGTTGTAGAGCATTAGTTAGGCTTGAGCAAAGAAACTTGGGGACAGTACTCAGACTTGAAGTTCAAGACGAAGGACAGGCACTATCTATCTACCTACCTACCTACCTACCTACCTATATATCTATCTACCTATCGTACAGTGAAAGTGTCATTCACAAAGCAGTTTATTAATACAATGCATCTCTATCATTGTCACCCCCTTCTTCATTTCCCTTATCCCTTCCAACAGGATGCCTTCCCTCAACTTTGTGACTTCATTCTCCCTGATTTCTCTCTTCATTCATCCATTCCCTCCCTCTAGTTTCCCTTCCCTTGAGTATCCATTTCCTGGTGTTTATTTTATTGGACTATTAATCTTTCTAAGGAATTATACTGTTTGATCTCTAATCCCTGCCTAGCTGTGGTATAACTCTTGATTCTGCATAAAGCTTTTCTTTCATTGCTCAAAGTCTCTCAGATATGGGATGCATGAGTTCTCTGGAAATAATAGCCCATAGGACCAACAAACAGAGGTAGATGTGGGTGAAAAACCAAATGATTCTTGGAGAAGGAAATATTCCTGGTAAAAGCAGAAGAATTAATTGTGGGAAATAGTGGGGAAAAAAAAACCCTTAGAAACAATTCTATCCTTCGATGTGAAACAACTTGTAACCCAAAAGCTCCTCATTCCCATTGGGAAATCCAGGAGAGACAGACAGGCCTTGACAAAAGCAGAGACTAGGTGAAGGAAGATTCTAGCTAGGGAAGAGGACAGGAGAGTCTTTTCTCAAATGTCTACAGAGATTTTTCAGGAACTGTTTAAGCTTTCAATATCCTCCAGCCCATCCCCACAACAAATCCTGCTCCATTTTACCTCATTGGTACCTGATGAATATCAGTGGGAATATTACTAAGACACTGCAGCATCTAAAACAGTTAAGATTTCTAATCTTTGTGTAACATTTGCACTTCCAAATCAAGTGATCTAGAAACAGCATATCCTTAAATTATTCTTTCAGAATGAAGGGACAAAATGATTATGCCTCCACAAATTATCATGCAGCAAATGTACATAATTTTGTATGTCCTACTGATTGAAATTTCTTTGATTTCCTACTAAAGCCTACTTCTATCTTTACATTAGCTCAGCCACCCAGGGGTGTGCACATGTGTGCGTGCGCACGCACACACACACACACACACACACACACACACACACAAAGAAAGAAAGAGGAAGGGAGAGAAAGAAATAAAGAGAAAAAATTCCTGTTTAAAGACAAATAGAACACATACTCATATTTTCAAAGACCAAAATATGTTGTTATTCTTATGGATGCTTTTTTTTTTACTATAGCAAGAAAGGAAGTATTGGTTTGTATGTGGAATGAATCTTACTAGTTAGTTTTCTGACAGCCTTGGGAAATCTACACACTGTCTCTAAAGTTCAAGATCCTCATCTCTAAGAGGCTAGTATTAACAGTAATATAGTTGTAGTAGTAATAGTGATGTACTAGTAGTGATCATAATTGCATTGTTGTTATATAAGTGCGACAGCATGGTAAAACATTTCAGTCTCTACAGGTGCTGGTCACTAAAACAACATATAAATCATCTCATTTGCTTCTCTACCACTAAGCCATTTTGGCCTCGAGTAGCTTTTGGCTGTTTATTTTAGAGGTGGCATCTAGTAATCTTTTTTGCTTAGGCTCTTGAACCTCCATCCTCCAGATCTCAGCATCCTGAGTAAGCCAGGATTATAGCTATAATCAGCAGTGCTCAGCCAAATTTTTTATTCATTTTTTGCCAGTCCTGGGATTTGAACTCAGGGGCCTGGGAACTGTCCCTGAGCTTCTTTTGCTCAAGGCTGGCACTCTACCATTTGAGCCATAGCACCACTTCCAGCTTCTTCTGTTTATGTGGTACTGAGAAATGGAACCCAGGGCTTCATGCATGCTAGGCAAGAACTCCACCACTAAGCCGTAATCCCAGCCCCAACTTCTTATTCTTAAATCTTCTCTTTTTTAAAAAAAAAAACTTTTATTAGCTCTCTGAACTTTTGGGTCTAGACTTACTCATACTAAGGAGAGAAAAGATATATGTTGCCTTAATGGTTGAAAAATTATGGGAAATTAAGAAGCAAAGAATTCCCAGAGTATAAATGGTTTACTCAGGAAAAGAATAGAGATAGATAACCCTGCTGTTTCAGAATCTAAACATTCAAAATTATTTAAACTCTGAAGATAATAATGAGCCATTCTAATTTATCAAGATGATGACTCTATTTTGAACTATCCTAGCCCTTAATCATGCTCTAATTAACAATGTCATTGCATTCAACATGCACTTTTTCTCAGTAAGGATGGTGAGTTATTTAAGTTTAATGTGTAATATTGAAATACTAGTGCTTTCCCTTTCACATTTATCTTTTAGTCCATTAAAGTAAAGAATTGGCAACAATGTTTCTGCTGAGAAATCATTTTAATTAATATTGCTTAGGGATATAAACTCTTTTTATTAATCAAATTTTGATTAAAGGTGAGCTCGCCACAATATGGCTTATCTATAGACATTAGGTATCTTGGCATTCAGCTAGACCATCAGGTACTGTTTTGGATCAAATACCAGGTATTTATACTTAAATGGGAAATTAAGCTTTAAGGAGTTCTGAGGTGCCTAATTTCTTAAACTCAAAGCCTCGCACAATTAATTCTCTTTTCCCATGTTTTTTTGTTTATTATGTTTATACATTTACGTATTTTTTTCCAGCATTGGTGCTAGAATTTGGGGCTTTGTGCTTTTTCTTTCATGATTGGGCACTGTACCATTTTAACCACACCTGCCTATAGTTCCAGGGTCATTTCATTTGTAGTTCAAAGCCTCATGGAACGGAATGCATTTGCCTTCCGGTAAGTTGATTATTGTATTCATTTAACTAAAATAATTGGGTTACTGATTCCCCACTGGTGGACAAAGCAGAATACTAGATGCACTGAGAGTTCTTAAAAAGAATGAAGTATTGTCCTGCACCCCAGCCCCTGCACACACACACACACACACACACACACACACACACACACACACACACACACACACACACATCAATCCTGCCTTCTGTTGAGGAAACCTGAAGACCATAACTGTTATACAATCTATGTCCGATTTTCATACAGCTAGTATAGAGATATTCAAGAAGGCCCTGGTTCATTTCCATAGCTTCACTCGGCCTAAGCAAGACCTTCTTTCCTACACGGAGGCCCATGTCTTAAAAGCACTGTTTTAAGTGTGACCTGTGTTGTGAAGCAACTGTACCTATCAAACTAAATTAATCATTATTTTCTTCTTAGAATTGCTCCTGATCCAGCTCAAAAAAAAAAAAAACATTTTAAAAAGGCTTATTTGATTGACTTGCCCCATTGTGAAGTATGCACCTACTGTGAAATGAAGCCACAGGGAGAAAAAAAAAGTTGAATAATTTAACTTTTTTTATTTGTAAAGATAATCAGGGTTTTTCTGATTACATCTTAACTTCATAAATGTTAAATAACCTATCAGCATCTAGTTGTTGTAAATTATGAAAAGGAGCATTGTGAGGAATATTAACGGACAAAACTCTTGTTCTTTAGTGAACACGAAAATGTGTTATGGCAGCTTGTCATTGTGCGACTGGTAACTTTGACACCAAATAACAAAACTGCCATTTGCACTTAGGGTAAATTGGTTCACTTGAGCTGCTGAGCCTCCTCTTGCTCTGACATAAATTTATGAACTCTGGAACTAACCAAGCCGCGTGGCTTCCCAGCTGACTCTAACAAATATGCCCATTTCATTTTATTTAGGCATCAGAATGCCAGGAGGCTTGGTTGTTTCAGACTCCTTGCAGATGGTGTAGGGTTTGCAGAGACACAGGAGACTTTCATGTCACCCTCCTACAAATTATGACAGTGGAGGGACCCTGGTCCTAAGTGCCTGTCAAGGCTGGATGTATTCACAGCTTAAAGGTGCATTTTCCTTTTCTTCAGCTTCTCAAAGGGTTATGGAAAGGACATTTCTTGAAAATTAACCACAACAGGAAAAACACATTGTCCAGTTTCATGTTTTGGCTTACCTGGGCAGAAACCTACACCAAGATTTTGTCAATGTCTTATAGAGTGGAAATGCAATTTTGCTCTCTGATTCCCACTCTCTGGGAATTTTGTCCCTTTTGGGGGACAGAGGAGCTGGGGTGGTTCTGGGGCTTAGGCGTTGTCCGTGAGGGGTTTTTGCTCAAGGCACTTGTTCTCGCATTTGAGCTACAGCTCCACTTACAGCTTTTTGGTGGTTAATTAGAGACAAAGGAGTCTCACAAAGTGGAGGTAACATGGTATCTATCACTGCCTCATCATGTATGTAACTGTAACCCCTCTGTACCAAAAAAAGGGGCTAGTTTAGAACTGTAATCCTTAGATCTCAGACTCCTGAGTAGCTACGATGACAGGCATGGGCCAGCAGACTGGTGGAATCCTGTCATTTTGAGCTGAGAAGTTTCTTCGTAAGATGCATGGCTTGGAAGTAGACACCAGCCGATACAGACTTCAAAGACAGGGTAAACCAACTTTGGATGAATTTGAGAAAAAACTACTAAGCATCAACTATAGAGCACCTTCATAGGGATGTAACTTGATCATGCCCAAATACATACAAGAAATAAAGCTAGAAAACAACACGTCATTGGAAAAACATGAGCTTGAACAGATACAGCATTGGTTTGTAGTTGGAGTCATAACTCTGGATGAAAGATGAGTTCAGAGATGTTTGAGGCATGTGAAGACAGGGTGATGTGGTGCGTGCGTGTGTGTGTGTGTGTGTGTGTGTGTTGTGTTCTGTTACATTTTGTTTTGTAGAGATGTTGATCATTTGTTTGGGCACTTGCTCTGCTACAGGCATGCTTTAAGATGCTATGCAAGTATCTTCTAATGTAATCTTCCCAACACTCCATGAAGTAGCTCTTAGTGGTTTTGCTTTGAAGAAAAAGACTTGCAGAAAGGTCATTTAGTGTGCCCAGTGGTCACTCAGGGAACAGAAGAGAGGAAGGATCTGAATGATTGTACTCTGTGGTTTGTCTGGCTCAATAAAATGGTGCCATAGTTTTCCTAAATGTGTATTTGTCAATTTTTTCTTCCTAATCTACCCACTAGGAAACAAAAGAAGACAGAATGAACAACGCAATCTCAGGAGATATGAAACCAGCAATCACCATAGCTTGCCATTTCTTTAAAGTCTTACTGTTTATCTTTTAGTTCATACAAAACTTGGCTTTTATTCCAGTGTATGTTACACAACTTAGTACCTGGGGAAATGGTATTCCACAAATATTACTGGCTAAAGTGTGATATACTGTTATATCCCATGCAAGGAAACTCTACAGAAAACTAACTTTATTCACAGGTTTGATGTCTAAGCAAATCTTCCTCTCTCCACCTTGTCATACATATATGGAGACAAACAGTAACCAATCTTTTAAAAATTTATTTTCCATTGCTTTACCAATGCTTTCAGATAAAGATAAGGAGAAATGTCCAAAGTGTGACATGAAATGCTATGACCTTCCAAAACAATCCAGATAGACCTTTCCGTAAATACATCTTCCTATTACAAGGATACATTGCAAATTAAGATGCCCCCTTATTCATTCCTTAATCCTGCTCTCTAACTCAAGCAACGCATCTGAACATTTTTATGCACTATCCTGATTATATTTATCTACATTTCCCTTCAAATACAGTTCCAATACAGTTCCCATACCTGCAAATGAACCAACAGCTTCCTGAGTATGGGGGGGGGGTATATCAATCATTCTCTTCATCCAACTCTTAAATTTCATTTTTATTATAAGAGTCCTGGGGAAAGGAGTAAAAATATTTCATTTTGTCTTAAAGTTGGAACTTCGATCTTCATACTCTCTAAAAGAGGCTATCATGCTTTTTCCCTATACCAATAAAGAAAAAACTGAATTTAGTTAAATTTTCTAAGCATTTGTTTGTTTTTATTGTTGTTGCTTTTGTTTGGGGTTGATTAACAGTAGGAGAGTTTGAATTCAGGGCCTCACAGTTACTTGAGATGATTGGTTTGCTGGCATTCTAGTACTTAAGACATTCCTCCAAGAACTAGTTAATTAGAGATGAAGTCTAGTGAACTTTTGACTTGAACTGGCCTTGAAGCATAGTCCTTGTAACTCAGTTTCTTCAGATTAGAGTCATGAATCATTGGTGCCCAGCAAATATAGAATTATTTATTACCTGACATTGCACAGATATGTCATTGGCCAAGCCAACTTTTCATCTGCAGCAGATCATCCATAGTGAATTCATCTTAAAGCCACTGCAAGAGAATAAAATTAAGTTGTTTCTTAAGAACCATATGAATAACACTTGTAAACACGTGGTGTATCAGCAGGAACTGGTTCTTCAGTCTTCCAATGGGTACACACTGAGGCACTATTGGTTTCTAACTCTCCAACAGTTTTACCAAAGTTCTAATATTTACTAATACATATAACTTTCTAATATCAGATGTTTTAGGAGGAAAAGCTTGTTCAATATTTGTAAGCAAGGAAAAATGAGATTCTTCCAATTTTCTTGGCCAAGACAGGAAATTTTAACATCTTCCAATTTTTGCACATCAAAGTAATATTCCTGGAGTAATTTTTGTTTGTCCCTGTGTCTGATTATTCTTAGATGTACATTTACAAATAACCAATTCTCAGTTTAGGAAAGTTGATATTCAAAATATTGAATATTCACTTGTAACTTGTTTCTTGAATTATTCTGACTAATCTGTTATTTGTTTCTCTACAGCTAATTGTTTTTAAGAACTGATGTGGCTATCTGCATATGTTGATTTAACAGTATCTTGTTATTTTCTCCCAATTATCCTAACCTAAAACCACATAACCAAGAGAAAATGTAAGATATGAGAGTTTAGCTTTGGTGTCAGGCTCGAGGTCAAATCATAGACACTTATTTACTGTGTGATCAGAAATAAATGCCTTTACTTCTCTGAGCCTTTATACTTTTATCTTAAAAAAGATTACTGTCCAGTATTATATTCATCCATCCATTCATCTAAAGCTTATTATGTTACTGCTTTGTACTAAAAGTTAGTTCAATGAAAGAAGGAAACTCCTGATGTTATGCAGTTGGCATTCTCCTGGTGTGGAAGGAAATAACACTTTCTGCCTGGCTTAACACAGCGGTGAAGTGCATCCACATTCTTGTTTGTATCATTGAAATGGCATGTTTGCGTTCTGGTTGTGTATTTAACATGGCCTTCAAACTGGTTTTACTGGCTGTCTTTCATATTTTTCAATCCATCATCTACCTGCAAATAAGGTTGTCTTCCCCAAATACAGATTACTTCTTATTAACACCTTCAAAGTCCCTTTGTTGCTGATTACAGATGAAGCCTTCATTCCTAGCAATGGCTATGTGCCTTTGAGGGTGAAAAAAAGCAGAGTCTACTCGAAGGGCCTTATCCTAGCCTTCCAGCTGAGGCATTTGGGGAAATCCTTAAGTGAATGAGGAAACACAGAGAGAATAGATTTGACAAAAGAAAATTTAAACAATTCTATTTGGGACCTTCCATTGAGATCATTTTTTAGGATCTCTTTGGTGTAGAAATAATCAGTACACTGTTGAAAGTCTGGTATTTTTGAGACATATAAAGCAAACATAAGAATTCAGGGTAATGATAGTAGTTTAACCTACTGAGACAAATGTAACCAGTAATTCACAAAACATGTTCTACATGGAAAAGAGAAATGCTGCATCAGGTTTCAAAGTTCAGCATAGCCTATCACCTTGCTAGAGGAAAGAACTGATGTCTGTCAACACCTTCTTTTGAAGTCTCTCCACAGTCTGCCCTACTAAGCCTCCTCCACATCTTTGTGTCTACCAGCTCTCCATCCCTTCATCTCAGAGCCACATCTACACAAAACAAACGCACAATCCCTTCTTTCTTTTTCTCTTATTGTAAGTCATTTATTGGGATATAATTTGCAAAGACCATGCTGTCTTCAGTAATTCAAACAACGGAGCACACTTCTGACAAAAACAGTGGTCAGCTAAACATAAAATAAGCTCGCTGAATTCTCTTTCTGTGCCTCTTGTCTGAGAAAGGAACTTAAGTTTCCATTCATCCAGCACAGTGGCCCCCAGAGATCCTTCAGTCAGCTCCTCAGTGATGAGAGCTTGGCGGGTGCCGTTGAATCTCATCAGCAGTTTCTCTATCAAATCACAAGTATTCCTGCTGGCATTGTCCATGGCTGTCAAGCTGATACTCTCTGCTCACTTTTGGTAGACTTGTTCAGGGAGCCATAGATGATGTTAGCCAGGTTATACTCTTGGCAAGTTTGCAGCACATCTGTATCAATATCATAATAAATGCTCAAGCTCTGAGCACTTGCAAGAATATCAGAAAAAAAGATGGGCTTTTCTTCTGTCAAATAGGATGTAACATTCCTGAATGGATCACATTTTGTGATGTTCCCTGCATCTCTCTTGGGTCATTGAGTCCTGTGCTGTGTGTTCTGTGGTGCTGTCTGTAAATCCCATCTTTCTTCTATAGTCATGACAAACGTTAAGTGCAAACTGTAAATGTTCTAAGCTTTCAGATCAGTGAGATGATTTCATAGGAAACTGCACTATTCTCCAGTTGGAGCTTCTCTTCTCTAATGTATGCATGTTCCTCATGACCAAATAAAACTTCACAGGCATGGAATCCTATGTCTAAAATTACCTATCTGCTAACATGGGAAGACTTTTCTCTAGGAAGCAGTGGTGGAAAATGACAGTTATTGAGCCCAAATTTTATATTTATTTAAGGTCTATAAGTCTCCTGACAGAGTGGACTATCCTGCCACAATAATTAATACACTGGGAATTCTCTAGGTAGACTGTGATTTGGAAACTTTATGGGCTATTATGTCAAAGATCTATGTCAAACAGGATGCATATACATGCTCCAAAGAAAAATTATTGTCATCAGCCAAACCAGTGGTGTTGGCGTTTTTTTTTAATGTACTTTAAGAGTAAATAAAACCATGAACAGCATGCAATGCCATTTCTAATCAAGCGAAATAAGTCTTGTTTTGCCTTGCCCATAAAAGACATCTTTGAATATAACTATCTTCATTGTTTTAAGAAATATACATTTCTTGCTTTCATAGTATGCATTATACTATTTTGCAACTTCAACGGTCTATAGCTTCTAGTTGCTCTCTCCAGCCATTGCATCATTTTTAGTTATAATATTTCAGTATATACTATTCTTAAAGGACAGTTACTGAACATCTTGTATGACATATTCATGTGCCTCTCTCCTTCTTTCTCTCTTTTTAAAGGGCATCGGATTCCCCAAATTCCTGTGGAGTACAAGGTCCTGCTTGATGATGGTGGTATGACACCTCTGACCTTCTCTGTTGGTCAATCTCAGTCGACCCTTCTGGAAAATTTGGCTCCATTCACACAGTATCAGCTAAGGATACAAGCATGTCAAAATGGTGAAAGTCTTTTAAACACTTGACCTGGGCTTGCATGAAAATTCATTTCATAAAAACTATTTTTTCATTAAAAAGGAATGGATCCTCAGTCCAAATACAGTGACTAACATTTCATTTATTATCTGTAGTGGACTGTTTACCCAGAAAAATCAGAGTCTGGCATCAAGTGAAGAATTATGCATTTCTGCACATTAAATCATGAATATTTAAATATATTAAAAGGATGGTTTTGTAAAGCCTTGTCTTATAAGGCCCTTTAAAAGAAAAACACCCAGCTCACACAAAGAAGCCATTGGTAATATAAAACAAAATGGGTATTACAAAAATGTCATGGGAAATGTATTCAATTTGGTTTTATTTAAATTTTATTCAAGAGGAGGGGAAAGAAGAGGTTATTTAAAAGTTGAGCCATACTTAAATGAATCTTACATGTTTTACAGTGCATCTCTGAACCCTATGTCATATACTTAAATTGTTACCTTGACTTTCAGGGCTTAGGAAACATCATCATCTATCTGTGTTATCTTAAGAAGACCTTGGCCATCTTCTTCACTCATAGTGGATGGTTGGTTAAATGTAAACTGAGATTTGGGATAGAAAAGCAGAGAATTGACAAAAAAAACACAACATTATTTAACACACTATTTATTTCTGTATTGCATAAAATATAAAGATGGATATTGACATACTATATGTGTATGTGTATATATATGTGTGTGTATGAATAGATGGATGTGTATAGCTAAAATATACACATGTGTATGTGTGCGTGCATTGCTATTAATTGCTAAGTTAAGAAAAGATGTAACTCATAGTATCATGGCAGATATTCTGCTTCACCTTAAAGAAATTTAGCAATCTTATGCAAAGTATGTAATTGAAACGCTTATACTACAAGTCCTAGGATATGTCCTTGCAAAGGAGAGCTAGTTCCTCTAGAATTGGTTAGGGATTAGAGGCTGCAGTGTTGCTGTTCTGAATGATCAACTTCTATGAGTCAACTTCTTCCTACAAATTAGACCATGACTCTTTTACTTGAAGTGTTTTGCTTCCTTCAAAGCAGGCTTCAGCCAATCAACATAGAAATAGTTTTAAATTAATATTTTCTTGATTTAATGTCAAAGTCCATTTCTAATCTTTATATCCCTGAAACTGTGCTATAGAAGTATAGTATCATTCCAAATAATTGATTCCTATATGTTTGAAGAACTGTGATTACTTTAAAATGTTAGCCAAAATGAAATATTCCTAGGAATATACAAAATGTGTGGGTCACGAATACAGTAGCCAAATACTGGCTAAAATGTTTGCAATAGACTACAGAAACCTGACAAGCAGATAGTCTGTAGCCTATACTTTGTTAATAGGCAGTTAATTCATGGATTATCCAAAAATAGCTCCGTAGTTAGTTCAAATACTATAGAGACTTACAGGATGGTTCTAAAATCTGAATATATGTATACATATAAAAGTTCAAGTAAATAAAAGAATTTTTATGCTATCGTTACTCTTCTCTATGCCTATGTAACTCTGGTTGGCAAATCGACCACTTCTCTCCATTATTTGACAAGTTACGAAGGCTTTCCATTATTTTTCCAGGAAGTTGTGGAGTTAGCAGTAAGATGTCTGTTACAACCTTAGAAGCAGCCCCTGAGGATCTTCCTGCCCCGGCTCTCAAGGTGCTGGGGTCATCTTGCATAGAGGTGAAATGGGTGCCACCTACAAAACCAAATGGAGTCATCATCAAGTACTTTCTGCATAGGTAAGACATGGTTGTCAGGGCTGTGTCCTTCACCAGGGCTGCAGGTACACTGGAACACATTTCCACTTCCACAGAAAGTCCCTGCATGATGGAATGCCTGCTGGTGAACATTAGGACTCCTACTGGAGACTGTCAAGATTATCCAAGCAAAACCATCAGGATACTACCGCACAGTCTTCCTGCTTGAGATTTCTTTCTCCCACAGCATCCACAGCTTCTCACTGGTGAAGAGAATAGTCTTCCCAGGGAAGGAGCAAGACTCTGGGAGGTAGAGTTGCAATCTAACATCACATTTTATTATTAGTGTTATTATTATCTTTTAAGTAGTTGTTCGATGAAGCTCCAACGAAACGTGTTAGTTCAGGAGTACAATGCATATTGATCAACATCACCCCCTTCCATCACTGCCTATGTAAGGAGGAAAAGGCTGTTTCTCGTCCTCTAAACCTGAGGGGCCTTTCATTCTCATAGAATGGCCCTGTGGCTCCACTCTTCACTTCCCATTCCATGTCAGTGAGTCTCCCCTTGACTCATTAAACAATGGCACTTGTAGCTTATTTTCCCCTTCTGTGCAAAATGTATTAAGTGGACTCATCCAATGCAAAGAAAAGAAGGAAATCAAAGGAAAAATGAGGAAGATGGGAAGGAAAGGACTGAGGAAAGAGAGGGGCAGAGGGAGAATGAGTGAGGAGAATAGAGACAGGAAGAGAACATAAATGAGAAAATGGAGAGGTAAGTGGAAGGAAGAAGAGGAAGCTAAGGAAATAGAGTACACATTCCAGGGGCACAGACTCTACCAGTGGGAGCTTGTACTACAGCAAAAGAATCAGTTACTGAGTCAGCACCAGTAGCTCATTCCTGTAATCCTAGCTATGCAGGAGGCTAGGCCCTGAATTCAAGACAACAACCAAATAATAATAATATTAATAATAATAATAATAATAATAAGTCAGATACTGGCAATTGTGCAGGATTTGCAGATTGTAAACTTCATTCAAAAAAAAAAAAGCATGCTCCTCAGTCCTAGGAATCACAGACATTTTTCCCTCAGCTCATCATCCTCTGATTCCAAAAGGATGTGATCATCCTTTGTCCATCTCTCTAGCTGCCTCTCTCCTTCACTTGGTCCCCAATACCCTGAACTCTCCAGGAACACTTCCTTTAAGTTTCTCAACTAACCTTAGACATTGAAACCCTTTGATGCAGACCCATCACCAGTGATGAGCTAAAGGTTTGTGTATACATACATTCATATGTACATACATACATACATATGTACATATGTGTGTACATATGTATAGAAAAGAGAAAGTATTATTGGATTCCTACTTATGTAAATGACACTACTAGAAATGACCAGAGCCAAATCACTTCTCAGCCAACATTAATTTGAAGGTGACTATTTCTGATTCAAATGCACAGGAATATGTTATAAGAAATGGCTAATGTGAATTTACATTTCAGGGTAAGCACATCAGGGCAAGCTCTAAAGTGCCCGCCCTCTTGAAATAGTTTCCTTTCATCTACTTAATGCTAATTATAGGAGAAAAGCACATCCAATTCCTATTCTGAATAAAGAGAAATAAAGTATCTGTTGGTGACTAGGACCTGGCTTCACTCTGTTGGTTTTGTAAATAAAGCTCATGATTACAGTGAGTATTCCTCAGCAGCACCAGAGAAGAAAAACAGGAAATACAATGCTGAAAGCTGGCCTCCATGAAAAATACTGTAAATTGAATTTGACAGCACTTGATGGCATTTGATTATTCTAGTCACAGGCAAACAATGATATAAAGAGTAATATGAAACAGAATGTGTTACTGCCTAGCAGACTCAAAAGCAATAAACCTTCTTCCAATGTGACACAATCACTTCACAATCATAATTGTAGCCTGTTTGATACCTTTGAGTACAGCAGAAGGGCACTGACTGACATAGATACATTTTGTTTTTTATTTAAAGTGAAATGAAAATGGCTCACTGGGGCTCCAGATACAATCGTTCTGTTCACCTACATAGGCATGAATCACTTGGTAGTTATTTCCACTGAAGTTTAAATGTGCTTAGACAACAACAATATCAAATTTTTCTTAGATAGCAGCAAAAAAAAAAAAAAACAACACCTCAGAAATTTGTAAGGACAGAAGTAGAATGTAGATGCAGAGTTCTTTTTCATTCGAAGACTCCAGTTCGGCCCCTGATAGACTTAGAGCCACACGCCTGCAGTATTTCTGAGACGTGATGGCAGGTCATTTCAGCTTCATCCTTAGCCCCTTCTTTCTCTATCATCACCAAAGGAAACAACATTTCACTCAAGCCAATGACACAGATTGGCCTATGCAGATCATTTCATTAAATTGTGGGAAACGGACTTGCCAATCTCACCTTGAAAAACGTTTGCCACTCTTCTTACTGACTCCTGGCCCTCCCACCTCCCCCTCGATAATTCTCTTCTATTGTTTTAATAAAACCTCCAGATAGCCCGTTAAGACTGAGTCTTCCCTCCTGTTCATGACTTCAAGAGAAATACAAAATAGCCTACTCAGAACAAATGTTAATACAAGTACTCTGGGTTAGTTTAACCTGTCAATTAGGCTGCTTTGTTGACCATATGTGAATCACAAATGACTTTTACTGATCTTTTTGATTAAAAAATAAGGGAAGATTTTAAAAAATTAGCATCTTTCTTGCAATCTGTTTCTTGACGGGGAATAGACAAAACCATCTTCAGCATTTACTCCCACCTCACTGTGACTTGAGAGTTTGGATGAATCTTCCATATTCCCCTTTCTGGCATCTATCAATATTGATGTTTTCTACTTGTATTTTCCCCTAACTAGAAGAAACTATATTGGCCACACTGATGTGTTTGTTGTTCATTTGTCTATGCTCTTTATATATTAAGGAAAGTTTCCTTTTTATAGTCGGATTTAAAATGGCACATGAGTAACTTCCTCCAACACTTTTATGGCTGTGAGTCTTGTTTCTAAAAAAAAGTTAATTTTGTTTTCAGGAATAAGATAAGAATCACAGGTGTTCATTTGAAAAGAAAATAATAAATTGACAATACTATTTCATAAATTACTGATTTGTTGTGCCACTCATACAAAACTCCCATGTATCATATGATCCCTTTAGGAAATTTTGTTTCATTTATGGTAAGCAGAAGCAAGTAAATCCTGTCAGTGAAGACCTTACCAATGAGTAAAATCAACAGAATAAGCAAAATTTCCAGCACAAGATGCCTAAGGTTGAAACCGTGGTCAGAATTGTCTAGAACCTTATTATTGATTAACAAAATTTAGACAGTCTTATTGATATATTTGGGGAGACTTTAAAGACCAGGAATTAGAGACTTAGGGTTTTAATTCAGAGGCAAACATGATTGATATGGAAAACTAAAGAAGCAAATATAATGCAAAGAGTCTGGAACCAAAGGAGGTTATTTTGGTCACTAATTAGTTATATGACCTTAAAAATCATGATTCCTCGATTTGTATTATTTATGTAAGGTTAACTGAGTAAATAGAGGATAACTAGCTTCTCAGAATTAAATGAAATAAAATGGTATAAATAAGAAGAAAATGTGAATGTATTGTACATAGCCTTATTTTAAAGAAACATAGCTGGCAATTGTAAATGTAAACTTAAGGACAGAAAAAAAAAGGTTGGGTATTGATAGAAGCAGATTATTTTGAAATTTGATTCCCCACCTTAGATTGGAAGATATAAATATACCAGGCATGAAGGTCACCATTTTGACCTTTGGTTCCACTTCCTATGTGTCTCCTTTCTAATCTTTCCTTTTCTCCCTGTGTTGCTAAATAAATCTTTACCAAAGATTTTAAAAAAGAAGATTATGTACCTGTATGTCTAATATGGGTCTGTTCTCTTTAAATAAATAGGATTTTTATCACAGATATGTACAATGAAAATGTTTAGATTATTAGAACCCAGAATAATAATAACAGTATTTATCTCCAAATTATGGGCTCTATGTAAGATTCTTTTAAATACTTCTCTTGTTCATAAGAAACTTCATATTTCTTTTTGTAACTAATAAATTATATGATATAGTAAAAACAAAATCAAATCTAGGTTAAGAAAAATCTATCATTCTCTTTTTTGTTGTTGTTTTCACACTTTCCTCTGTGGATATCATCATTTTCTATATCAATCACATTATAATGAGGAAAGGGAAACCACATCAGTTACATTAGCATATACAACTTAAACAATTACTATCTATATGTGTGTGTGTGTTAACTAGGAAAAAAAGGATAAAAAGAGGATTCTAAGACCACATGTAGAGAAACAACCACCATCCTGAGACTGAGAAAGCAAAGTGGTTAGAAAATTATTAAAACTTCGAAATTCAGAAGACAGTGTCTTAAGTGCCACTGACGTTGATGTCTGGGGAAGAAGCAAGAAAACGTATTGGTCACAAGTGTAGAAAAAGTTGCATGGTGGTAACATCTACCCCCATGGAAAAAGCAACTGCTACTTACAAGGCAAAAAAATCATTGTTGGATAAATGTGAATCAAACCCTAAGAGAGCAACCTTCTTCCCTTTGACTTCTTTTTTTTTTTTTTTTTTTTTTTTTTTTTGCCAGTCCTGGGCTTGGACTCAGGGCCTAAGCATTGTCCCTGGCTTCTTTTTGCTCAAGGCTAGCACTCTGCCACTTGAGCCACAGTGCCACTTCTGGCCATTTTCTGTATATGTGGTGCTGGGGAATTGAACCCAGGGCTTCATGTAGAGGAGGCAAGCATTCTTGTCACTAGGCCATATCCCCAGCCCACCCCTTTGACTTCTTGATCACTCTCTGTCGTCCCCTATTGGCAAAGTCCAGTAAGCTGGCATAACTGGATTTCGGCATCCCAATGCACTCTCCTAAAACCTAAATTTAGAAGAGTAGGTTTAGAGCCAAAAAACAATTATTTGATAGCAGGTACCTTTTTCCAGTTAGATAGCCAGGTTTCCTAGATACTTGGTGCGCTCTTATCATCCAGTTACACTCAGACATTAGTTCAAACAATACTTACTGCATAATACTATTGTGCTCTGCTTTACTACGTGTTGAGAATGCACAGATGCATAAAGTGGAGTCCTTGCCTTGAAGGAGTTTGTAGGATAGTATGACAGGTGGAAAAAGAGTGAGACAAGTAAACCAGTCATTAAGGAGTCAGCACATAGGAGGATATGATAAGCTGCATTTGAGAGCAACACGAAGACTTTCTGGAGAAAGCTACTTGGTATTAAAGTTTAAAAAGATGAATTGGAAGGTTAGCCTACTCAACAGACAATAGGAAAGAAGAGAAAAAGCAGCTTTCCTAAAAAGAACGAATAGATACCAAAAGCAAGGAAGCATGAAGTATCAGAGGTTATAAACCAATTCTGGATGAGCATTTGATCCAGACTAGAATATAAATTAAGACTAGAATTCTAGGCGGTGAGTTGGCATAGTAAGTTATTGGCCAGTTGCATAGAAATCTTTCTAAATGGGTTAAGAAAGGCTTTGTTCTTAAAAGTACGAGGAGATCTTTGACATCTCTTGCCATGCCACTCCATCCATTCATGGGAGGAAGCTTGGAAAGTTGAGCCTCTAAAGAGCAAGTTGTCATTCTCATTGTGTTTCCATTTCCTGGATCAACAGCCTCCTTCAGGATCTGCATCTATTTTCTTGTGGACCCCTGGAGTGTCCTCCTTGCCCAGGGCTTTCATTTACTCACTGCCAGACATGTCTTCCTGAATGCAGCTTAAATACCACCCCTAATCATAACTTCTATTGTACTATGCACTACAACGTTTGACCTAGAGTTTTGGAGGCATATTCCTCTATTTGATTTCTTATAAGATTTCTAGGTGGCTTGTTAACTCCCCTTTACGAAATAAAATGAAAAGTTGCCAACAAAGACTACTTTGCCCAAGGTCATTGAACTATGTGTTGAAGCCAGGACCTGCAATCTATTACCTTTGATTACAAGTACTCCTGTCTGTTATTTATTTGTTTGTTTGTTCATTTGTTTGTTTATAGATACCTGGGCTTAAACTCAAGGCCTCATTCTCTTGCATGGCTTTTCTTTTGCTCCAGGCTAATACTTTACCACTTGGGCCATCACTCCCAGCTCTTTGATGGCTTATTGAAGATAAGAGTTTCATGAACTTTCCTTCTAGGGCTGGTTACAAACTATGATCCTCAGATCTCAGCCACCTGACTAGCTAAGGTTACACATGTGAGTCTCTAGCACCCTGCTTTGCCTATTTGTTTAGTACTGTCAATAATCTTCATGAAGTGGTGGACGCAAGTTTGATAATCTTAAAACTTTTATGGCAAATGCTTTGGGTACTAGGGTTTTGTATTGATTGCTCTGGAAGATAAGTAGTAGCAATTGCTGATAAAAGCAAAAAAAGGATGGAGCTCTCAAAAAGGTATCAAACATTTGGACATAAGGATGAGTACATTTTAAAATATACAATTCCTTGTTTCATATTTACTTTTATTTCCCTTTTTAGGCAATAGTAGGTTACTTCATTTGGGAAAAAAATACTGTTGTTTCTCTCATATGAATTTAAGCAAAGAATCACCATTTGTCTATTCAAACAGAACTGAAAATATGGTTTTTTGCAAGCACAAACTATTCAGGAAGAAAGTCTTGAAGTTAAATAAACAGCTGAAACCCAGATCTTAAATAGATCAGGACCAGTTATCTTCTGAACCACTTCTGTCCAAGGTGCATTCTAACATACATTGAGTCTACTCTTGAACACCATAGGTATGCTATTTGCTCTTTAGGATATTAATATATTCGACATTTGGTAGTGATACTTCACCAGCTTGCATCCTGTCATCATTCTGATACATAAACTTGAGGATCCCATCATACTTCATCTCTCAAATATTGTAGATTTTTTAAAAAGTCATACTTACATTTTTTAAGAATATCAGCTCTATGAAAACCATGAATGAATGTCTACTAGAGAATGCACAAGCACTTGGTAAAAATTAGTTGCATTGTTCTAGGAAGACGAAAGCAAGACAAAGCAGAAAATGTTGCTTCCTCCAGGAACCTCATTGGTTTGTTCGCAAACACAGCCTGTAAAATCACTCCTTGGCTATGAGCCCTTGGGTTCTCATTAGAGTGGATCCCTCCCAATGATACACCTGGCTCCCCATATCCTCCACAAGCACAAAGGCCAAACTCTGCAAACCTACATGGAGTGCAGAGTCTGGTCCGCCCATGGTAACAGGCAGTAATGAGCTGGGCTGCCGAACTGTAATTGCAGGTCACTGAGAGCTATTCATGAAGCCTCTGCAACCTACAGCAGGAAGTTTGTCATTGCTCCTACTAGGTCACAGTGATTTATCAACTTGAGAATCATCAAACTCCCAAAGCCAAAGACTGTATACATGTCCTGCCTTTTTTGTGAAAGCTATTATCAGTTACCGTGCCTTAATCACCCTGTAAGTTTTCATGGCTCTGGTTAATCTAACATGGCAGCATGTGTGTTTTCTAGCATCTGAAAAAGTGTGTTAATTAAATATTCCTAACAACCTGGAAAGTATTGATTTATTCATCTTGCTCTCCTCAACTTAGACAGGGAGCTGAAAGAGGGAGGGTCCATCTTCCCTACATTCAATCCCAACATTGATCTCTACCCAAAAAAGGATGTAAGAGATTATAGAGTTGAGGAAAGTATTAATAGAGTTATGAAATTACATGCCTTTCAGCCACATTATTTAAACACACACACACACACACACACACACACACACACACACTCTTGAGGAACACTTAATGGGCTCTGTTAAATTTGCATGCTGATTTTATGCCTGGAGGACCAAAGAGATATCAGCTATTTTCGACCATCTTTTTACCTGACAATTCCATCTCTCTTACTTACGTGTTTAATGCTTTAGGTATTCAGTGCCAAAGAATAGTCATAGGTCCTAATATTTTTATTTTTTATTGTATTTAAGTAATTGTACAAAGAAAGGACTTTATGAATGCTATTGTAGTCTTGTATCTTGATCAATGTCACCACCTTCAACAATCTCATCTATTTCTCCCCTCCCCTCCCTGCCCCATCCCTTCCCTCGCTCTTCTTGTTTCTGTAGAATATATGTTGGATTCTTGACTACATTCTCCCCCTTTTCTCTTCATTTGTGTACTCCCTCCATCTTGGCCCCACCCCACCCCTTTTAAGTAGCTGATCCCTAGTGTTTTATTTTGCTGAGGTTTAACTCGGCATTTCTAAGGAATGACATTATTTGAATTACCCTGCATTTTAGTCGGTTTTGGAGGAGACATCTGAAAGGAATGTGCCCTTTGCCCTTTAGATATTTCTAAAGCAAATTCCTGTTGTGTTGTTCTCATTAATTTGCTTGATGTTCTAACTGGTCCTCTCAGCTCAGTGCAATTTCAGGTAGAGGGCATTCATTTCTGCACCTCTTATCCTGAGACAACGACTAGGGTATAATACTTCATAAAGATTCGTTGAGGTATAATAACAACAAATAGCAACCCTCCTCTTTCAGTACCATATCTAGTGGAGAAGAGTAAGATATAAAATCAATATTTTCCAGGTTATTGGAGGTAATCAATTAATTAAAGAAAAAAATTACATGGTGGGGAGGGGATAGGTGAGGTATAGGAAGTAAGTTTAAGGCACTTTACAACCATCCTGGAAACAAATGCAAAATAGCACTGTAGTAAAGAAAAGACAGAAGAACAAGTGTGGCAATTACTCTTCTTTCAGTTTGTGAGGCTGAGATTTTCACACCTGGATTTCATGGCATCCACAGCAGCAAGAGGGTCAGCGGTAGCATGCAAACACTTTGAAGTCATTCTCTGCTGTCATCATATTTGCTACTATCCTATTAGCCAAAGGCAGTCATATGACTGAGCTCACCAAGAGTCTGGGAACATTCTGGAAAAAGGCATGGATACAGAAAAAATTAAAACAAATTGAAACTCTTCTGCAATTCCCCTACCATAGAAGAATAAAGATCCCCAATAACATCACGCTCTAATAATTATATATTGTGTCCAGTTGTGCCAAATATGCCTACATATACACGGATACACACGCATGCAAACTATATACTTAGAAATGTGTTAATGATAGTTCATCTAGGCTTCTAAGAGTTAACATTTTTAAGTAATACACTTGGCTCTTTGTATTGTGTGTGTACTTTATTTTATTTTTTCTGACATACAAAACATTTTACAAGGAAGTTAGATTTTATCATGTCCATCTAAGTGTCCAGTGAGTCTTGATCAGAGTCAGCCCTTCCATCATTGTCCTCCTTCTTTCCTGTTCCCTCCTCTGTGACTCATTTCACATCTCACGCTTTCTTTACCACATATATACATTGAGTATTCTGATTATATTTCCTTTTTCATTCACCCAACCTCTTTCCCACTGGTCTCTCCCACCTTTCACAATCTCATTCATTTGGCTAAACTGTTAATTATGTATGTGTACTTTTTGCAAGAAAGAAGTCTCTCATTACAATGGATATTTTGCTTTTCTATTGGCATGTGTTCTATGGCATATGTGATCTTTGTCATGAACCAAATTTGAACACACACGTGCATACACAAATGCTGACAGCCTCATTAAGGACATGAACTCTTGGAGCAGTCGAAAAGTTGAGTTGATAGCAAATTCTTCTAAAGATCACTTTCTTCCTCTCTACAAACCTTGTCTGAAGTGTGCAGCTGTCGCTGACTGTTTGTTTGGTTTCCTTCCAGACGTCCTGCTGGCATGGAAGAGGAATCTCTTTTATTCGTCTGGTCAGAAGGAGCCCTGGAATTCACGGATGATTCAGAGACGTTAAGGCCTTTCACACTCTACGAATATCGAATCAGAGCCCAAAACTCCAGGGGTTCTGTGGACAGCCTGTGGTCATCCGCGCAGACTCTGGAAGCCCCACCTGGAATCCTTCCAGTCCCCAGGGCTCGAGCTACCAGTGCACATTCTGTCCTGCTGAACTGGATCGAGCCAGAAGCACCCAATGGCATTATCTCCCAGTACCGTGTCATCTATCAGGAGAGACCAGATGATCCAATGTTTAACAGTTCTACTGTGCATGCATTCACTGTGATGGTAAGAACATAGAAAAGATAACCACACCCCAAGTTATTTGGTTAATAGGTTGAAATTCATTTTCTTATCTAACTTGTCATTTTTCCTTAGGTCTTTTTTTTTTAAGCCACACATAATACTTGCTGTTGTTAATAGCAAAGCTATTTTATTTACTTATTTTTTTTCAAATTTTTATTATCAAACTTACGTACAGAGAGGTTACAGTTTCATACGTTAGGCATTGGCTACATTTCTTGTACTGTTTGTTACCTCGTCCCTCATACCCCCCTCCTTTCCCTTTCCCCCCATGAGGTGTTCAGTTCACTTACACCAAACAGCTATGCAAGTATTGCTTTTGTAGTTGTTTTTCTTTTTTTACCCTGTGTCTCTCAATTTTGATATTCCCTTTCAGTTTCCTTAGGTCTTAAACAATGCATTTTTTCATATGTAAAAAAGAAGCAATCTCTGCCAGACATGGGTAGCTCATGTATATAATCCTAGCTACTCAAGAGGCTGAGACCTGAGGATTGTGGCTGGAAACTAGCCCAGGCAAGAAAGTCTGTGAGGGGCTGGGGATATAGCCTAGTGGCAAGAGTGCCTGCCTCGGATACACGAGGCCCTAGGTTCGATTCCCCAGCACCACATATACAGAAAACGGCCAGAAGCGGCGCTGTGGCTCAAGTGGCAGAGTGCTAGCCTTGAGCAAAAAGAAGCCAGGGACAGTGCTCAGGCCCTGAGTCCAAGCCCCAGGACTGGCCAAAAAATAAATAAATAAATAAATAAATAAATAAATAAATAAATAAATAAATAAATAAATAAATAAAAAGAAAGTCTGTGAGACTCTTATTACCAATTAACCACCAGAAAACCAAAAGTGGCACTGTGGCTCAAAGTGATAGAGCGCTAGCCTTAAGCAAAAAGCTCAAGGATAGTGCCTAGGCTCTGAGTTCAAGCCACATGGCCAACAAAAAATAATAATAATAAAAAAAGAAGCAATGTGGTCATAGGGATAAGTTACTGACTTGAGTATGAGAAATAGTAGTGGCAACAGTTTGCCCACCACGATAAATTTATACTAACGCAAACAAATATAGGAGTCTCAATTAGAATATTTAACTGTATCCTTCTTCAAGGAGTTAATCGAGATAAGCAGATACATTGCATAACATATAGAAATATACATAAATAGCTCATCACCACTACATGTGCTTTAAGTGTTAAATGTGTTGATGTTTCTCTGCGACAATCTCTTTAAATGCTTACAATAGCTTCATTCAGTTGACTTATTTACTGGAAGGTGTTTTCTTTTTTCTTATCTTTCAAAACTTTCTTTCAGACAGGCATAGCATGATGCCTCATGAAAGATATAAAAATGTGGTTGTCTTTGTCTCAGAGAAAATTATTTTTAGAATGTTTTATCCAGATGAGAATTGTTCATAAGGAATAAAGTAAGAAAAGCAACTGTAGTGTCCATTTCCCTGGGATTTAGTCCTCAAATTCTGCCACCTACTAGTTATAAACCACAGTACGAGAATAAGACCCTATACCAAATGTGTTAGGCAAGAAATACTCTTGGAGTGTAATAGAAAGCTCTGTGTTGAACTGCTTTCATGGGCAAGATGAAATGTTGTAGTCTTAAGAGATAAACATGTATTTCAAACTGCCTTAAAATGTTACTCATGAATAAGAACATGACTGTATAACATAAAGCATTACTTTATAAAAAAAATCTTTTTATGCTTCAAGCCTACAAAGCCCAATTTACATGAAATTTAGAGCATAATGTTTATCTTAGTGATATCTGAATAATACTGAGCAAAGGTATTTCAATGAAACTTCACAAGAAGGTGTGTGTGTGTGTGTGTGTGTGTGTGTGTGTGTGTGTGTGTGTGTGTTCTGCTCCTGAGGCTTGAACTCAAGTCCAGCTCTGTCTCTGATACTTTTGTGCTCAAGTCTAGTGCTTTACCATTTGAACCATAGCTTTATTTTGGGCAGCATTTTAGTAGCTAGTTGGAGATAAAAGTCTCATGGACATTCCTGTCCAGGATGGCTATGAACCATGATCCTCAGATTTCGGCCTCCCAAGTAGCTAGGATAACAGGCATAAGCCACCAGTGCCCAGCTCACAAAGATCTTTGTAAGTGCATAGTTTAGCGGACAATCTTTGCTACCATCCTTCCATTTTGATTTTCTCATCTAATTGAAAAATAAGAATGTGTGAGTAAAGGGGAAAATATTGTAAGTCTTCAGTTTTGCTTTAAAATCAAAACTTTGTTTTTCTATTTCGTCTGGCCTTTACATAACAGGATCTTCACTTCACACCCTCTAGATACTTCATATTAAACAGTAGAAGCAATGTGTTACACGTGAAGGATCTTTTCACTGATATGTGTGGTCCATGGGGCAACTTGTTATTTTCTCCATATCCTTAATTTAAATATGCTTTGATTGGAGGTGCTAGTATGGAAATCTCTTAAACTTCTGGCCTTGTAAAATACTGCCTGTGAGTCTCATTCCTGCATTCCCAGTATAGAGATTATTTTCAACCCTTTTGTAAAAAAGTATCTAAAAGGAGGAAGTTCTGCCATTTATCCAATATTCTCTGCTACTCACCAGCAGAAAGGCATGTTCCTTTAATCCTGCAGTTATAGGAATCCATCTCTTTCTGCTAAAAACATCATGACTTCTCTATACTAGAGTAATGAGCCATTTGTGCCAAGAACAGCGCATTGATGATTCCTCCCCTCAAGCTAAACTTCTTCAAAGTTTCCTTTCAGTGTTTGCTCTGGAGAAATTTGTCAACTTTCTGATCATCAACCATGCTGCCTAGCTTTCTGCAGAACTTGCTGTCCACTGGGGCTCAGAGTCTATTACACAGTTGCAGAATTACAATTCAGTCCACAGACTGGTGAGAGGTGTCGCTAATGTTCCTCATTTCATCTCATTTCATTGGGCTCTTATTTCTACACCAAGGGCCACCAGTAAATTGCCTGAGATGGAGTCATCATTGCCTTGTCCCAATGTCCCTCCAGAGTTGTTTATGGGCAGGTGGATCTTGCTAGGGGAGCCACATAAAACAGGTGCAGTGGAGACGTGAATCCTGCTGGTGGTGGCAGTGGATGGAGAACTGGCAGTAGGGGCCCACCGTAGGGGTGAGGAGCGTATGTGTTGGCAGGAGCAGTGGCAGCAGCAGCAGAGGCAGCAGGAGAGGAGAGATGGGAAGAGTATGGCTTTTAATGCATCACTAGCTTCTCTCCAACCTTATGAAAAGTCATCTTCCTTTGGGTCCAAGAAGGTCTTAGTTCTAAGGAGGAAATAGAGAAAGAGAGAGAGAGAGAGAGAGAGAGAGAGAGAGAGAGAGAGAGAGAGAGATCAACATTCAGACCATATCCTTTGCTACTGAAAACAGGATTTAGTTAATTCTTAAACTCCCTTCCCAATTAGCTCTGTGATGAATGATGCAGTGTCAGGAGAGAAACTGTATTTAGCCTTGCTTGGCATGCAGAACTTCCATAGTAGTATTTACAGGGAACGCTCCTGGCAAGACTGGCGATATTGCTACCACCATTTGGGTTTGTTTGCTTGTTCTCAGTGGCATCTGCCATTGCATTGGCAGATATAACTTGGGACTTGAAGGCAAAGCTGGTTTACCTGTTAGTCTGTGCTCTAAGTAGATCCCCTACTTACACCACAGGATTAGAAAATATCAAAGCCATATCCAAACAGTTGACCAGTGCCCTGATGGATAGATAGATAGTACTTCATTCTGGGTGTAGAATCTAGCATACAGTACTGAGGAACAGCACATTATATGGGGGACTAAAAGTTGGCTTCTAATCCAGGAAGAAAATCCAGAAAGACAACTTTGGTTTCTAGACTCCAGTTGCCAATCTACCCTTCCTAACGTCAGGGAAGAAATGTTCAAAACTTCCCCATGTGGCTGTGTCAGATCTTCTTCACTCTTAGGTAGATAAGGGGAAGATTATAAGCCTCTTCATAATTACAGTATCATGGAGAGCTTGTGAGTAAATTGATGAATTCCTTATTAATCCCATTTTCATTTTGGCTAATTTTAATGTAAAATGTTCTTGCTCTTTATGTGTGATCTTCAACTGATCATGGCTTTTAAAAATCAGAGGGATCTTCACTTATCTTGTTCAGATCCACTAGATACCAGAAATACTTTGGAAAACCCAGACCTCTAGAAAGACTGCTTCTGAGACTACCTTCCTAGAGTAAGGTAAAGCCTTAAAGGTTCTACCACTTGGAACAACAGGGTCTGGAATAACAAAGCAAATATAGATAATTCCAGTTTCTATAAAGCAGCAATCCTACTTGGTCATAAGTAGAATATCTGGTGTTGTACACTTCAAGTATTCCGTACCTCACAACAAAATTCTGAGCTTGTAAATTTGAGTATTTCCTCTTACAACACTGGCAATTAACAGGTAATTGCCCAACTACTACATTTAATTCTATTCCCTTTCTATGTTTCCTGGAGCAAGAAACTGATCTTTTTTCCCCCTAAAATTTAATGTTGTCGTCCTTCCCTACTACATCCATACACCTCACACCTGCCACTCTGGCTGTCTGTTCTTCTCAGAGGTTCTCTGCGCACAGTCCTGTTTTCCTGCCGTAACATCATAGTATGCTGCCCTTCCCTTAGATCTAGGATTGTGTCCTCCCCTCTATTTCCTCTCTTTCTCTCTCATCCTTTCTCTTTCTTTTTCCTTCTCTCTCAATCACAGAAACCTGGTATTCACTACTTCACCAATGCCAAATAACAAGCAGAGCATGCAAAATCTGATTGGGAAATTATATGACCTTTGAGCCAAATATGTTGCTATTTTCTGGCCTTAAACAGAGCTCTGAAAAATTCATATTGAGATACCCTAAACTCCCAAGGAACCTTGTCAAAAATAAATGTGAAAGCAAAATGAACTTAGTCTCCATACTAACAGTCCCAGGCCATAAATTCAAAAATATATACCACTTAGAGACAGCCAGCCAGAAGTGACAGTGAAGGGCAGAAGTTAATTGAACTCTACTCTTGTCACAAGTGGGAAGTGGCCAGTACCAGAGACAAGATGGCTGTCCTGAAGTACCCTATTAGAGCCAAGAGAGCACATCCCTCGCTCTGCAAGGGCTTATGGGTGAAGGGGAAATCATACACAGATGACCAATTTTTTTATGGTTCACAGGCGATCAAAGTGAAATTCAGCAGCTGTTCAGGACAAGTGACCACTGTAACGGCTGTAATATAACCTACTAAATAGAGAGGGAATTGCATTAGAGCAAGAGGTTAGCTGTGATTATCGGCAGGTGAGTGCTTTATTGAAGTTGAAAGACCATTAACATTGATAGAGTAATTATTTCAACTTGAAAGTAATTACCTTGATGGGTGATAACTTCTCTAGTGTTCCCAGATTTGATTGGGCCAAACAATTGTGAGCTCCTGAAGCCTAGAAAAAATATTACAACAATACCATGATTTCTAAATTACTGAAACCACTGTTGGAATATTCTAATTATGTGAAAAGATTTTGCCTTACACAAGCTAGTGACCTCTCATGTAGAGAGAGACATTTGCTTTTTAATCCAAATGCAATGACCCACACCCACCACCTGTGAATATGTGTGTGTGTGTGTGTGTGTGAGAGAGAGAGAGAGAGAGAGAGAGAGAGAGAGAGAGATAGGTTTACAAATGAATTCTTTTCTCTCGATATACTGTTTCAGGTGAAATGTCTTGTTAGCACTTTACCTGAATATTGCTAAGCAGAAATTGCTGCTGTCACTCTTCCTATCTTTGAATTGGGAAGACTTACAACAGGAAATCTTCTCTGTCTTTGCCTCTGAGGACTTAAATGTGTGCAAACTAAATATTTTGTTAATGATATTGCAGCAAACGAAAATGCCACATGTTTGTACTGGGTGGAATGGAATTCTAGCTACTCTGGAAGCTGAGATTGAGAGGATTGTGGTTCAAGGCCATCCAGGCAAACAGTTCATGAAATCCCTTCTCACCCAATTAAAAGCTGGATATGGTACCATGTTCCTATCATCCCATCTATTCAGGAGGCATAAATGATTGATCACATGGATAGTTCAGGCCGGTCTGGACAAAATAACTAAGGCAAAAATCACTGGAAGCATGGTTCAACTGGTAGAGCATCTGCTTGGTAAGTGCAAGATCCTGAGTAAGGAAAAGGAAGGAGGAAGAGAAGGAGAAAGAGGAGCAGGAGGAGGAAGAACATGGAAGAGGAGAACAGAGGAAGAAGCAGAGCTAGGTAACACACACACACATATAAATATATATATATATATACACATACATATATATACATATATTGGCCTTTCCTGGGGCTTGGACTCAAGGCCTGAGCACTGTCCCTGGCTTCCTTTTGCTCAAGGCTAGCACTCTGCCACTTGAGCCACAGCGCCACTTCTGGCCATTTTCTGTATATGTGGTGCTGGGGAATTGAACCCAGGGCTTCATGTTTACGAGGCAACTGCTCTTGCCACTAGGCCATATTCCCAGCCCCTAGGTAACATATATTATAGATTCCAAATTTCAAGTATTTATGGTTATGAAATTCAGCCCTTTAAACAGCTTTCTTGCCTGATAATATTCAACTTTTGCAAACACTTCATTTTGGGGGTGTTTTATGTTTATTTACATTGAACATCAACAAACAAAAGGAAAGTTGAAAAGTAGAGCCATTGCTTCCTTGATATCTCCTGAATATAGGAAAATTGTACATTTTCCCAAGTAAAGGCCCAGAGACCTTGGGATCAAATTTTGTGATCAAGAGTAAGAAACATTGTGGAGCTCATCCATTCATTAGCCACTCAGTAGCTTCCTTTTAAGAGGCTACTGTGCCTAGACAGCATAACAGCTACAAAGAAGAAATAGTTTCTTCCCTTGGGCCCTTCTGGTGTGGTTGGCAAAGAATAAGAGACACATCCAAATATAATAAGCAATTGGCTCACACAGAAGCATTCATGGATTGTACTCTAAATCCCTAAAAGAATCAACAAAGACCTTAGCTCAAACACCTGATTCCAAACGCTGCACTCATTTTACAGGACCGCAAACCACTGACAAGACAAACACACACATCATGATTCTTAGTCGTGCTGTCAGGAAAGATGAATGTGACATCACCACAGAGTTCCTGGATAATGCCTTAGGCCTTTCTATCATCCTGGCAGGGTTTGATCAGATGATCAGCCAATAGATGACTGTCTTTTTTGGCAGCATTTGCCACGATTTTTTTTTCTAATCAAAATCTTAGGCTCTCCTAGGGATGAAACAGGTTTCCACCTGTTGTCTAAGAGCCAATAAGGAATGCTGTACCAAGAGAGTAATGGGTTTCCTCCAGCTCCCCATGTCTGCCTGAATTCCTCGCTGTATACTCTTCTTGAGTCTTTCTTTGGGAAGGAACCAACATACAGAAACCTCTGCCAAGCCAAAAGAGATTTACTAACTGAAAAATAAAGTCACTGCCTTAAATTTGGTAAAAGAGCAAGGATTTGAAATGAAATCATACCACGTGGGAAAGTAAAGAAGTTTGTCAATTAAGGCAACCAAAGAGTCAAGAAGTCTAAGCAATCAGACATGACATCAGCACTAACGTAGCAGAGTCACCGCGTGTCACGTACAGCCAGGCTAAAGATCGTGTTAAGGAGCCCCATAGGTACTCTGAATTTAAAATAAGCGCAATAACTCATTTTTAAACATTTTATATGATACTTGGATTATTAAATATTCACATTACGAAGTCACAGAGTTTTAATCTGTTCCAAAAGATGCATTGTCTATCTCTGAAAGATAATGGTCATGTCTAGATAGTAAAATTACAGTATATTTTTAACAGATGTAAATGTTACTTTTTGACAAGCTACAAGTCATGAATTTCATCATCTCAGTTCCTACTGGGTGATTACAATCTAGTGTTTTATTTTTGCTAAAGCAATTACTAATGTCATGGCTGGATACCTGTGCCCATTAGTGACTGGTGCTGTGGATTTTTTTTTCTTTTCTTTTCTTTTCTTTTTTTTAAGGATGGTTATTGATCTCTTGCTGAGCTGGGATTCAGGTTTTATGCCAGATAGCTTGATTAATGGGTTGGTTTCTATAAGTGGACTGAATGGGGATAGAAAGCAGGGGCAGCAGGCTCTGCCAACCCCAAATCCGTCAAGACGCATAGCTCATTATGAAACAGTTATCAAGGATACATGAAAAATTAATTGGGCTCAGTTTGATTCCGAAAAGAATCGGCTTTCGACTTGGCGCCCCACCCCCTCCACTCTTTCCAGATGTTGGGCCCCAGCCCCTGGAGAAACAGCAAAGGGAGATGTATTAATACATTGTATTGATTAGATCAAGACCCCTGACAGTTATTTGTAGAGATACCATCTGGCTGCTGTTCGAATTCCTTCACCAAAAACAGGACGTGACATGTTATTAATCTCAACTCTCTAAGTATAGACACTTGCCTTTTCTGCTAAAGCACATTTTACCATTCCGTGGGAGATGGAGGCAGACCTGAAGGGTGCAGAAATTAAGGTTATTACACAAATTGAGCCATATGGTCCAAATATTTCAGCAAGAAAATTGCCAGGCAATAAAAATTGCTCCTGCCTTCCTAATGGTGTAAATTACAGTTTAACCATGGCTCTAATGATGTCCTTCTGCCGTGCTTAACTACTGTTACATGAAGGACATTGTTTTAAAAATATAAAAAACAAGTAAATGCCAGCAGCGTGTTTTACAATCTGTTAGTGTGTCATTAAGAACACTGTCAGAATTACATAAACATAATGGCAGGCAACCCGGCATACGAAAGAACTCGAATGGAAATAGAAAGCTTCTTGAAAACTTCCCTCTCGTCTCTGGAATGTCAAAAGCATGATTTCCTCCCTTCCCTGCCCCCTCCCACCCCACCTCCCAAAAGATTTTGGGAAGAAAAGCCCTATGAGGTGCTTTTGTCTAATTCTTGTGTGTGTCCTACAGTGGTGTTTTCTAAAGCAATGTATCTAACCCATGATGTCCCAACATACCCACCTTATCCACAGACCTCCCATGCATGTATAAAACAGGTGAAACAGGCCCAGGTAAGGGGCCAGCTGTCCATTTCCAAAGGATACATGTTGATCTTCTTAACTCAACTTAAGAGATGAGCCTCCATCCCCTCCTCAACAGTAGGAGCATGACGCATGAAAAGTGATATTTTGCTGTTTCTCATAACAAGCTTGATGCCTAGAGAAAATTTACTCAAGATATTCCTAAGTCTTTGAAAGAATTTAAAAAAAAAGATTCAAGCCTTTTCAATGGCTTCCTATGTAGCATACCAAAAACTCCCTGGCACTCAAAAGAATTCTTTATAGATCATAAGAATATCAGTGTTTTATTCTCAAAAATTATAGGCCCCTTCCAACCTTTAGGCTTTGTAAGATGTTGGAAATGCAATTTGTGATGTTAAACAGAAGAAAAGCTTATCATACTGATATATATATATATGCATATATGTATATATATTATGTGTATATATGCATATATGTGTCTATATAAAACATAGTGTGAAAGGTACATATAATTTGAGGGGGAAACACTTTTAATTCCTAATGGAGATATTTCTGTTTTCTTTTTTTTCCTATTTGTATATATATTTTGGAAGTACCATGTTTTTAACTCAAGGCCTAATGCTATCTAGTTGGGGGATGCTCTACCACTTGAGCCACACCTCCAAATCCTTTTTGTCGTTTATTAAATTGTTATTGTCAAGATGATGTACAGAGGGGTTACAGTTACATACATAAGGTACCAAGTATGTTTCTTGTCAAACTTGTTACCTCCTCCCTTATTTTTTGTGTTGATTATTTTTGAGGTAGGGTTTCACTTTATGCCCTGATGGGCCTAGACTGTGACCCTCCTACTTGTGCGTCCCATTGTTGCTAGGATACCAGGCATGCACACTCCACCCAGACATCAATTAAGATGTACTCTTTCCAACTTTTCTTCCCATCACCAGCTCTGCCTCCAAGAAACTAGGATTATAGGCTTAAACCACTGTTCTTGGCTGAGATCTATTTTTTCCTTTAGGCTCTTCTGCATTTCCCCAAAGGGAAAAGCCTGGGATATAATTTACCCTTAACTAAATAATAATAATAACAATAATAATAATAATAATACAAAAGGAGTGAGCCTAAAGATGTGTTTATATTTGTCTATAAGCATTATTAATACTAGTGAGAAACAAATTGTCATTTCCTCACATCGCAAAGAGCAGGGGTAGGGACTTGTGAACTGGAGCATTCTGCCTGGAAAGTTGTTTTCTGGAGTGTCATGTAGCTGCCTCCCATACTTTTCTGATAGAAATAACACCACTGGTGAGATAAACCTTATGTGGCCTAGCTCTCCCCAATGCACAATCTATTCTCCTCTCTGTTCTGTTTTGATCCTTTGTGCTGCATTTATTCCTATGTGTCTTGCTTCTATATCTTGTCTGCTGGCTGTCCCTCCCATAGCAGCTTTCAGCTGCTTGCCCCTGAGGACAGGGAGTGCCACCTACTATGTGCTCTCCTTCCAGCTCCTAGGAGCAATGTCACTTTTAGACAGACATTTGAGTAATGAACACATGAATGAATGGATGGGTGGATGGATGGATGGATGGAATCTCTAGAAGCAAGAGGTGACTTGTGTTCTATTTCTCATTCATACCTAAACTCTTACTGTCATCTAATTTTTCTTTGCTATTTTTAGCAAGTTTTTAACCTTTCTGCTTTTTCCTAAATTTCTCCATATGTTTGTAGCTAAGTTAAAGAGAAGAAAAATTTCTATGTTCCTGTGCTGGTGTATAAGCTTGCTATGTAAAACATGGGTACTGCCAGCCATATCATCCTAATTCATGAGCTTAGCCAGAGTGGAGGGCCATTAGCTCCACTTTACTAGTAAGGGGACAGAAGCTCAGAGATGTTTAGCAAGACACCCATGTGCAGATCTGTGGTTCCATTGGAGGTCTCCCCACATCTGAAATCTGCTCTTTCCTAGTATTCTGTGAGTACCTGTGAGGTACTGCCATCAGGAGAGGTGTGTTATTTGTGAAACTTGGACATCATGGAAGTCCAAATTACAGTTCAGTAAGTCACAGAGATGCCACATCACTTGAGAAGGGAGCCTTGCCTCTACAAATGGAATAGACCTTTTATAAAATATTTCAAGCATGAAAAGATGACTCAGACTAGGAAAGTGCAGAGGAGACTGTGGGAAGAATATGAACTATGAAACTGTACATAGGACCCAAATAGAAGAAAAAAGAAAAGAGTATCAGAGAGTAACATACAAAGAAACCGAAGTCTGGTTTGCTTTTTGTTTCCTTTACTGCCAAAGTGAAGTACAGAGGAGTTACAGTTTTATATGTAAGGCAGTGAGTACATTTCTTGTTCAACTTGTTGCCTCCTCCCTCATTTTCCCCTCACCTCCCCCCTCAGAGATAGGGAGAAACATTTGTCCAATCCATTCCCACTTACTGTGTTGATGTTGATTGATTGTTTGATTGATTTAGCAATACTGATATGTAAAATGAAGGTCTTGCCCTTTTTAGGCAATACTCTACCACTTGAACCACACCCCCTTGGTCCTTTTTGTTTTTATTTCAGCTAGTATCTCCCTAACTCTGCCTGCTCTGCCCTTAGATTGTGATGCTCCTATAATCTCCTCCTGAATAGCTGGAATCCCACGCATGGCTGGCTTATATTTCAGATAAAGTCTTGTCAAATGTTTCCTGGACCGGCCTCAAAGCACAATTTTCTTGCTCTGCCTCTTGAGGAACTGGGATTATTTAACAGGCATGTGCTACCATGCCTGGAGAAATAACTGAGCATGCCTCCTTCAGAAAGCAGCTCCTGCCAGGATCAAGTAGAATGTGAGCCAGCAGCAGGAAGTAGGAGTCAAGCATGTTCTCAAGAATCATTTTGGTGAGGATATTAGAACATGAGATTGACTAGTCCAGAAATGTCACTTTCTTATTGTCTCTTCATTTCCCCCCCACAAGAAAACAACAAATTTCTTTACAAACTCTGCTAGCTCCAAGTAAAGTAATCCTGTGGCAGCTTGCCCAAAAGCCTACATGTGGTTATAGACATGGAGGCTAGCCAAGAAAGAGGCTAAGAGTTAGAAAATTAGAGGAAACTCCTTGAAAGCTGAACTTGAGATATAAACTCATTTCAAATGTTCCCCCGATCACCACACCGTTCAAGAGTGCCTCACTTAGTCTCAGCTGGGGCTGAGTCATAGGGCAAACCTCACAGGGTACAGTTGGGATGCCATCAGGGTGCCGGTGATGATGGTGCCTGGGTGAACAAGAGCATTGATCCCAGCCAGTATGTGAGACACCCATCTTGGACTTGCCTTCCTGATGGCAGAACAGCCCGGGAAAGAACTCAACAGGAAGAAGGGTGATGCCACATCCTGTCTCCTCATCTTTCTTACCCAATCTTAGAAGCAACCACAGACCTACCAAAAAGTAAGCGATCTAAGTGACTATGGACACAGAGCTGTGGCTACTTTCCTTCCTTCATGGCCCAATATGTTTTAGAAATACTGTAATTAGCACATTTGGGTTGAACACAGTGAGAGCCTCAAGAGGACTCATCTCCTTGTCCTGCCTGCTCAGAAGGACCTGGTCATCATACTGTAAGTCTCAGCATTTTGTCCTTAACAGAGCGATAATTATTTATTAGTGGAATATATGCGTATTATATTCCTACATTAAAGTTGTTAGGGGACATTGTGTACCCAGGTCCCTGTGGCTGGAAGGGGATCACATCTGTTAGAGATAAATCACTTTTAAAAAATTATATTAGACTCACAGACGGCCAAGAGTGAAGCGCGGGGAGGGAGGTGTGAATAGGCTGAGGAGGCTTGATTTTCAATCTTGTGAAATAGATTGTGGTCAATATGTTGTCAGCACACGACGGCACTCAGACATCAACTCCGTATTTCCCCTCTTTGAACCCCAGGTGGCCAATTAACAGTATGTGCTATTTATTCATTACAAAATAGGCAGGGTAAATTGAATGCTTAGTCTGGCTAATAAGAATTCTTAGCAAGGAATAAAATTAAAAATAATGCATGAGGAAAAACTTGAAAAAGGAAGGAAAGGAGAGAGGAAGAGAAGGGAGGATGAGGAGGAATGCGGGAGAAGAAGAAGAAAGAAAAGGGAAGGGAAAGGAAGGGAAGGGAGGAGAAGGAGCGGAAAGGAAAGGGAAGGAAAGCAAAGGAAAAGGAGGGGATAGAAAGGGAAAGGAAAGGAAGGGAAGGAAAAGGGAAAGGAAGGGAAAGGGAAAGGGAAGGGAAGGGAAGGAAAAGAAAAAGGAAAGGAAAGGAAAGGAAAAGAAAGGAAAGGGAAAAGGAAAGGAAAGGAAATCCTTGAAGAATTCCAGGGAAAAAATCCAGAGGACTTGTCATTGTAAATGTATCTCGAATTATAATAGAAGCAAAAAAATTTAAACTGAGAGGTCTATTTGCATAAATTAACATCCTAAGTGGCATTCTCTTCAATTCCCTCATTTGTATTTACTTAGAGTTCCCTTTCTTCCTAAGGCGGAAAGTCTTAAATTACTTCCAGCAATTATTAGTATCATTAGGCTGTTTTGATGCCTTATTTTGCAGAAAGTCATGCCTTTTCCTTTTTGTTTGCCTCTTAGCTTTTCTATTCATCTCAGAACCACAACCCCACAAATGAGAAGCTTGTGAGTTCACTAGATCTTGTGAATAATCACTCTGGCAAATAGGAAAGAACTTAAGAAGGGATTAGAACATGCTCTATCTATATAATTAAAATTCCATTGAAATATAGGAATAAGCATATTAATCCATGCACTTTCATTTTGTGTCCCATTCAAAGATTCTGTTTCTATGCATCTGCTACTGCTACCTATAAATGACACGTCTCCCTCCCTCCCCTCCTCTCTTCTCCATCCCATTAGGGTTTTTTTGTTGTTGTTGTTATTGTTTTGTTTTGTTTTGCTTCATTTTGTTTGTCTCTCACTGTAAAATGTACTTCAGAAGCAAAGCAGGAAGAAAGGGAGAGCCTGAGTGTTTTTTAACCTGTGTAGCAGTCTTGCTGTGCAGTGTTAGTAGATTGCATGCCTCCAGGATCTAGAATATATAAACTGATAGAAGTTTCCAGAATTAAGAATTCTGAACTTTCACTTTAAAGGTAGATCCAAAGAGTTGGTGCTCACCTTCTTCATTTCCTAACTTCTGCATAATTTAATAATTCTCATCAAGGCAATTTAAGGGCAACACTACTTAGAAATATCTCAATTGAGTACACTTTGAATGTCAAATGGACCATTTAAAAGCCAGTGTTTGTTTCAGCAGTGAATTTTTCTAAAAACAAATGATTATTTTACTGGTTATAGTCAGGGATCTGTTCATTTTTGTGTCCTCAAGTTGAACCTTCTCCCTAGAAAGGTCAGATGCACCCCCTTCCCCCTCCCCCTACTGGAAGCTCGCCCCCTACTGGGGTTGTCCATAAGATACAGAAACCATCTCTGCCCCAAACCCATGAGTTAACCCAGCACCTGAGCAAAGGGTTTTAGAAAACGCATGTTCCTTCTTGCACTAGAATGACTGTGAGTGTGGAAATAACCAGAGGAAATAACTGTAGTTTTCTTTTTTACGGCTGTATTATTGCACCCTGTTGGGGAATACATCTGAGCATTTCATGTGTCCTACTTTTAAAATGCCCAGATGGTGGCTACGTGCTTTGGGTTGAATTGGGCAGCCCTCATCTTTCATGCTCTGTAGTCTGCCTAGCTATCAAAGAGACATGAGACAAGGAAAATGCTTCCTTTTCTTCAGCTCCTCTTCACCTAGTTTCTAGTTGCACACAGTGCATGATGCACTTGTACAATTGTCACCATGGTCTGTGAATACCCTTTCTCTAGGATGGGAAGTGTCCTATGGAACCGATGCTTTGGCTTCTCTCACAGCTCAGAAGCCTTCGCTGTGTAACTGATTACACACAATCTTGTAAGGAACACAGGACGGCAGAGGCAGTGTAAATATTTTATACCTCGCCGAAACCATTTGTGTTTGCTTTGGGTTTTTTTTTTTTTCACTGTAGTCTTTAAGCTTCCCAGAAAATTTTAATCAGATCATTCAACCAAAGAAATCATCCCAAGAACTGATAAAAATAAATGCAACAGGATAACTGGTGAAATTAACCCAAGCAAAGAATAGGTTAGTATGGTTTTGTGACATGCACATTTTATAGGGCTTTTGTCTCCAACTAGATTCTTCTTCAAGTGCCATCTGGGCACTGACCGCTGGTATCATTTTACCAATAATAGTCAGTATATCCCATTGGGAAATTAGTCAAGGGAATGAGATTTTTTAACAAATTATCTTCAAGTATATATATCCCCCCCAAATTACTAGTCTTTCTCTATTTCAATGCCAAGCCTAAGTGAATTGCTGGCTCTTATTGTAGAATTTTATTTATCATAAAAGTGATAAAATTCAAATTTTCTTTTCAAAGATAAAAAAATATTTTTGCTCTTTTTGTGGTAGAAAGTGTGCTAATCTGGACTGATGATCTCTAATTGGGGGATGTATACTCCTGTAAGTAATAACTTTAGTACACATGTCCCTAACACATACATGTATTTTTCTATAAGTTATAAAGCATCTAGTAGTTAACTAGTATTAACACCATAAAACATCTTATGGTATTTAAGATATTTTAAGAAAGTAGATATAGGCAAAATCATTAGTAAAATATTTAGTTACTGGTGATTTGAGTAAACATTGGTTAATGAATCAAAATAATTATCAATAGTATCTCAAGGCACAGTACACACTTCCAGAAAACCTGGGGTGCCAATCTATTTTTAAGAGGATCCCTTGAGGGCTGGGGATATGGCCTAGTGGCAAGAGCGCTTGCCTCATATACATGAAGTCCTGGGTTCGATTCCCCAGCACCACATATACAGAAAACGGCCAGAAGTGGTGCTGTGACTCAAGTGGCAGTGTGCTAGCCTTGAGCAAAAAGAAGCCAGGGACAGTGCTCAGGCCCTGAGTCCAAGGCCCAGGACTGGCAAAAAAAAAAAAAAAGAGGATCCCTTGATCATTTCAAAACCTTTGTACACTACTGTCAACAAGTACTGCTGGACTGTCAGTGTTCATTCCTCACACTGTGGCTAATAGACTGCTTAAAGTTAGAACTATTGAGCATTTATTTGGCCATATATCTGCTTTTGCTTCTGTATGTATTATTAGCATGGAATTTTAAGTATGATTTTCAAGGATTTTTTTTGAAAATCACCAGACAGTATACATCTAATAATTTATTATAATCTATAAAAACTTTTTAATACAGAACCATAAAGTCTAATAGATCATTACATACTAAAAGTAAATAAATATACCAGGTACCAGTACTCAGGAGGCTATGATCTGAAGCTCACGATTCAAAGCTAGACCAGGTAGGAAAGTCCATGAGAATCTGATCTCCTTTTAGCATCAAAAAGCTAAAAGTAGAGCTGTGGTTCAAGTGCTAGAGTACTAGCCTTGAGAAAGAAAGCTTAGGCACAGCCCCCAGGCCCTGAGTTTAAGTGCCAGGATAACAAGCATGTGCGCACACACATACACACACACACACACACACACACGAGTAAATAAATGACACAAATATTGCCAACTCTCCATGTTGAGCACTTACATTCCCCTCTTTCAAAGACTAATTGAGGGCTGGGAATATGGCCTACTGTTCGAATGCTTGCCTTATGTACAAGAAGCTGTGGGTTCGATTCTTCAGCACCACATACATAGGAAAGGCCAGAGTGGTGCTGTGGCTCAAGTGGTAGAGTGCTAGCCTTGAGCAAAAAGAAGCCAGGGACAGTGCTCAGGCCCTGAGTTCAAGCCCCAGGACTGGCAAAAAAAATAAGCCTCATCAAAGACTAATTGAGTACTTCATTCATTTATCCACCTACCCACTCATCCATTCAATATTTGTGTGCACCCACTTTGTGTCTGCTGGATTTACGGCAGTGGACATAAACCACGTAAGACCTTTTCCCTGTTGAATCTTTCATTCTAGTGGGCATATAAAAAATATACCATATACCAGGTGCCGTTGGCTGATGCTTACGATCCTAGCTACCTAGGAGGCTGCGATCTGAGAACCATGGTTCAAAACCATTGGGAAGGAAAGAGTGTGAAACTCTTATCACCAATTAACCACCAAAGAGCTGGAAGTAGAGCTGTGTATCTAGTGGTAGAGTACTAGCCTTGAGCAAAAAGCTCAGGAACAGCACCCAGCCCCTGAATTCAAGCTCTAGGAAACAGCATTTTTAAAAGGTAGTCAAAAATAAACATATAAGAACATAAACACAGAGACAAAGGCAATGGAGAAAAATAAAGCATAGATGGAAAACAAGAGATGCTGTCTTGACCAATCAGGAGGAGGAGGGTGTTTTGCTTTCCAGTCTTGGGGGTAAGGAGAGGCTGGCTTGATACAACAAAGGTGGTATTTACCACAGGGAAACCTTCCAAGAATACTGGGGGCAAAGATTTGAGAGAGGAAAAGAACAAACTATGATGTACAGGACCCCTGAGTTTGACTTTGGTCTCTGGATGGTCCAGTTAATTTCCTCCACCCCTCAGCAATTGCTCTGACCTTCAGGCCAGGATTCTGAAAGGTCCTCCACTGGCATCCTTTAACACCTCTGTAAGTAAGAGATAAACACTTCATTGCCTAGAAGCGTGAAACTCAGCTATCAGAGGAGTTAGATCAGATACACATCTCATCAGTTTCCAAATCTATATTTTGAATCCATAAACCTCATATCCTGCTACTGGTGATTTTCTTGAATGGTAGTCCATTCCTTTGCTATCTAATATACCTCATGTCTGCTCAGTTCTTCAAAAATAGCCATATTCTAGGTGAACCAATGTAGGACTAATTCATCACAAATGGAAGTATTTTCCAGTAGCTGTACCTAACTTCAAGCCCAAGAGTTCTTGACAGTGTCTGTAATCTTTATCTCTGGGTCTTCCCTATGTCCATGTTGATCATCTATAATAAAAAAAAACATAATATCACACAGATCTAATGTAGTTCCATAATACTGATATTTAAAGTCTGTTCATTTGGTGGAGTAGTTTCTGCTCAGTCCATTGTGTTTTCTTATATAGACAGCTTTATTGCTTTGCATCCCTATTTTTGTAAATCACAGTCTAGGCACTTTTCTTTGCCAACAGCTCAGAACAAAGAACAAAATCAAATTTCAACAGTTGATCCATGCATCTTCAGACCCACATCTTTCTTGGCTGCTCCTGTTAACAAGGATGGGATTCACAATGTCCTTTTCAGGCCAGCTAAGAGTCAGACATTTTCACAAAGGTTGTCAGGTCCTTACAAAGTTCATGAGACAGGATTCACTGTTAGAAGCCAAGTCTTTAAAAAAAAAAAAAAAAAAAAGATAATATGCCTGAACTCCCCTCATTGTGAATGTTAGAACTTGTACTCCAGTTTTCTGAAGTATTCCAGCTTTCTGAATTGATATCTGTTTGGGTTAAAATCTCTGAATTCTGAGTCTCGGTCTCTCTCTCTCACTGTCTCTCCCTCCCTCCCTCTCTCCCTCCCTCCCTGTCTCTGTCTCTGTCTCTATATATGTATGTATATATATACATACATACAAGTATATATATTTCCCTCCTCTCTCTCTTTCTCTTTCTCTTTCTCTCTCTCTCTCTCTCTCTCTCTCTCTCTCTCTCTCTCTCTCTCTCTCTCTCTCTCTCTCTCTCAGTATTTCTCTGGCTCTCTTTGTTCCAATATGGGGTTTGGACTCAGAACCTCACACATGCTAGTCAAGCAAGTACACTACCACTTGAGCCATGCTCCCAATTGTTTTGCTTTCAGTTTATCTTTCACATAGGTCTCTTTGATTTACCTAGGCTAGTCATGAACCCCAAAATATCTACCTCCATCTCTCAGGTAGCTGGGGTTGCAGCTACCGGCCCAGCTTGGCTTTGATACAGGATCTTGCTAACATTTGCCTGGTCAAGCCTTGAGCTACAGTCATCCTGTCTCTGCCTCCCAAGTATCTGAGTCAAGGTCGCTTCTTTCCCTAGACAATATTTGTTGGGTTTCTGAGGAACTTCCTCACATATTAAAAAGAATTTGATGTTTCCCCCTTTGCTAAGATGAAGAAGCCTCATCCTAGAATCTAGAACAATTACTAGCATATTGAAAATGCCAAATTCATAGCACAATTTGTTCAGTGATTTTTTTTCCTATTTTGTCCCCCCAAAACAGCTAATAAAAATGATTGGATAAATTAAAAACATTATTTGATCTGCCTACACAAAAATAATAACCACAGCTACTAGCTCTCAAAACAAATAAAAGTTGTTTTTTATTTTTAATTAAGTATGCTTAGCTTAAGTACATTTCTCTTAAGGTGTAATGACTACACCATAATCATTTCCTTTTGTTTATTCATTTAAAACGCAAATAAAAGCAGATAATCAATAGATCATAATCTAAAACTAGAGGATTTACAAGTTAATAAGCTTGAGTCAATAGATATTCCATAACTAAGCTTTCAATGCTGAACCTGACATAATTTGCTTTACACTAAGCTGGTTGACTTAATGCTTTAATTTAATTCCAATATTAACTGAAAAATCTGAAGAAAAGGGAAAATTTTAAATCCTATTATATTAAAATGTTTTCTAAGCAACAACTCAATATCATCCCTCTACTGCTTAAGTGGGCCACCAAAGTGTCTCTACCCACTGGGGCTCTCATTGCTGATAACCAGTTAACCCCTGATGGAGCCTGTAGAAGTGATTCATGGATGCTTCCACTGGTCTATTTTCACAATAGCTCTCCTGTTAGCCTCAATTGACATTAGATTTTTGTTGCCTACTTTTGGTGCCTACTTTTCCTGATTTAGGGCCAGACTATTGTAGTTGGGTTTTTTTTTATTTGTAATGTAATCCTTGAGATTGCAATGTTCCCCTTGAGATTGTCACTCTACATGGATTGGTCCCTCCAAACCAAACTTAGAAGGAGGTAGACCTAAGTCCAAAATGTAGAAAGCAACATTTCTTGGTATCCTAAGAGAAATCTCTGAGAAACGATCCCATACCAAGGAGTAGAACCCAGTGGCTGTGTCTTTCAAACCCTGATGTTATTAGTAGGGGTGGAAAAAGGCTATAGAACGCCATATCCAATGTGCATTCAAGGTTACAAGCACAGATTCTATACTCAGAATGGCCTCATCAAATTCTAGTTCTTCTCCTTATAATTATATGACCATGGGCAACTTACATCATCTCTTCACCCAGATCTGAAAAAGTAGGATATTCACATCCTAAAGTTGTTTTTAAGACTTAAGTCATTGAATATACAGGAAGTGCTTGAAGAGAAGTCACTGTTAGTATCCTTTGAGATGTTCTGTAGAAGAAGACCTAAAAGTATAAAGAATTTACATGGAGGATAATGTTGAGCATGGATCACCAGGCCAGTGATTGAATAATTTGAAATTGTCATGAAACTTTTGCTGGAATGAATGCTATAGAATTAGGTGATTTATTATTTCAATCTGCAAGTCAGCACACCTTCAAGTCTTTGGGGTTACTCCCTCAGCTTTCTGTCATCCCACTTGTATCTTGAGAGGAAAGGTCCAAGCCCTGCTTTAAGTTTGTCTTTCTCATCTGTGTTTACTTAGCTTCAAGGAGAAAAAAATCATGGTCTCTTAGGTGCAGAGAGAGGTGTGGGGTGTGTGTGTGTGTGTGTGTGTGTGTGTGTGTGTGTGTGTGTTGCCCAAGTTCACCCTGTCCCATTTGCTCCTATTTTCACAAAACCATTTATGAGTTCCCGGTCAGCTTTTGATGAGTGTCCTGGCTTTCCTGCTACAGTCAAAGTAGCCATGGAGTTTGACTGTCTCAACTTCAGTTTGTTTGTCCACAGGGTGTTGTGAACAAGGATAAGTTGGTACAATTTGCTAAGTGAGTAGATGGAAGACCACACACTGGCTATTTACCATAGAGGACCTTTTTCTCTTCCAAGAGAGTTGAAATCCCATGGGTTTTTATGAACTTTTTTTTTCTATTTCTCAATCTCTGGAATCACACACAGGTGACAGTGTTACTGTAGCAGTGGTGCACACGTGTCACTTCCTGTGCCTGTGCCCAACATTCAACACTTCAGCCGACCAATGGGCACTGTTGTTCCTGCACATACTGGGTTTAACTGCCACGTAAAACACCTTCAAAAACATGAGGCGGTGAGGTGACGTTAAAATGAAATGAAATGAATGAGTTACAGATACAAAATAGCACCAGAAAAAAGATTTCAAGCAAGCAAAGCAATCACCTACACTCGTACAAGTCTAACAGAGTCATTCACCAAATATAAAAATGTGTAAATCCATTCTATAAGAAAAAATACCATATTCTCACTTATTTATGCACACATTTTCCTTAGGGAAACATAAAATAGCTTCTTTAATTGTAATACTTTTTAAATAGATGAAATTTGAAATTCATAAAAATGTAGGTATTTGTCATGGTAAGTTTTTTTTCTTTTTTTCCAAACAGCTAGCATATTGCCAATAAGATAATGTATTTAAATAAAAGATAATTTATGCATTTGTCAGACATCTATTGAGCACCCATATGGTGCCAAACACATTTTGTAGCCCCAGTCTCTGTCCTCTAAGAGTTCAAGGTCTGCTAGGGAGACAAGACAGGTAAACAGATTACTATAATGCAAAAAAAAAAAAAAAAAGCCAAGAACAACATCAAAAGCAGAAACAGAACCAAATAACTGTCTGGGAAGTCAAGAAGCTCTTCCCGATGGAGGTGACATTCAGTTTGTGTTGTTATGAATGGTCAGAAGTTGCCAAGCATGGAAGGGCATTCGGAAAGCAAGAAAAAGGTAAACCATAAGCAACAGTCTCACTGACAAGTTCACTGCAAATGGATTCTTCAAATCAATGCACCAGGCCACAGGGTGGGAGTGAGCAGGATCAGGGCCTGCAGAGGCAGAGACATGCAAATAGGCAGGCCAAAGGCACTCTGGCTGAAAACTGGCAGGCCACACCAGCAGGTGTGGCTTCCTCACCAGGCCCAGCTCTGGCACCCTCAGACTTTCAAATGAGAATAATTGGAACTTGACTCTTCTACTGGACCTTGGCAATGAATAGGACCTGTAAGCGCTGGTATTGTGATGTCAGGTCATATTCCAAATTTCCAGGGAATGCAAGAAGCTCTCTGCACCTAAGGGACCACGATTTTTTTCTCCTTGAAGCTAAGAAAACTGGGATGAGAAAGACAAACTTGAAGCAGAGCATGGACCTTTCCTCTCAAGATACAAGTGGGATGACAGAAAACTGAGGGAGTAACCCCAAAGACTTGAAGGTCTGCTGACTTGCAGACTGAAATAATAAATCACCTGATTCTCTAGCATTCATTCCAGCAAAAGTTTCACAATGATTTCAAATTATTTAAACCCTGATTCATAACCAACCATTTCCAATTGGAAAGATCTTCCTAGATACAACCAATGAACCAACAAAAACAAAATAAACAAAAACCCAAAAGCAGAAATATCACTCAAGTAGTAAATAAAGCACTAGCCTTGATCCGAAGCAAGCTTGTAGCTGGTGACTCATACCTGTAGTCCTAGCTACTCACTGAGATCTGAAGGTCACTGTTCAAATCTAGCCTATGCAGGAAAGTCCATGAGACTCTTGTCTCCCATTAACCACCAGAAAACCAGTGTGGAACTGTGGCTCAAAGTGGTAGAGCCCTAGCCTTGAGCAAAAGAGCTCAGGGACAGTGCCAGGCACTGATTTTAAGAACCACAACCACAGAAGAAAAAACAACAAATAAAAGACAAAGCAAAGAGCTAAGCACGAGCTAGAAACCCAAAATTCAAGCCCCATTAAGTAACACACAAAAAATCTAATTTTCTCTTCCTTTTCCCCATCCTCTTCCTCCTCCTCTTTTTCTTACCCTTTCCCTTCCTTATAATATAAAATGAGCATGGTATTTGCCTTGTCTCCTGTGATTTCTGCTGTCTTTAGAGATTAGAAAGAGATGATGCACAAAGCAAGTCTTCAATAAACATGTGTTTAGTCACGGGTTGCTTAAGTGCAGTGCAATGGCTGAAATAACATTCTTTTGCTTTTATTTTAGTACAGCCTTGCTAACCTTCCCATACAATACATTATGAGAATAGAATTGCTAGGTCTCAGGCTATGCACATTTTTAATTTTGATAGATCAGAAGTACTGCTTTTTAATATTTAGTGTGACTGATTTGCCACTTTAAAATTTAATTATCACAAATTTAATTTTTTCCTATTCTCCTTTGAAAAATGAGCCATTTCTAAAACCATTCATTTCTTCCTCGATATTTTTATGGTAACTGAGGTGTCGCCATTCATATTGCCAGGGCTTTAGCTTTTGCTTAATTGATTAAAACGATACAGCCAATTTGCCTATAAAGAAAATGTCTGTGACTGGAATTTTCTTTCTGTACTGACCTTCCATTATGCAACAAAGGAAGAGACTTACACTAGAGAACAAAATACCCTTCCTCACCCTTTCACTCACTTCTCTTCTTTTGTGAGTGTAGATATTTAAGTAAAGGCGCAAAACATATGCACACCTTTGACCTGTGTTAAGATGAGTATTTTATGTCAGAAATTGGGCAACTGTTGTAACAGAAGACCTCTGACAAATCAACCATAATTATACCAATTCCAACTATCTGAAAAGAGTATATGTATGCATACTGTCTGAAATCTCTGGATTGAAGTTCTATAACATTATCCCATTAGTTAGAACTCAGAGGTGAGGATCCTTTATCAACCATGTGCCTTGGAGCTGAGCTGTCTGTGCCATCTAGACAGAAGTAAACCTTCATGTTTTCTAGGTGTCTTATAGATACAAGGGACCTGTTTGATCTGTTCAAGGGACCCAGGGAATGGTGTGGTGAGCACTGGATAAATATATCCCTACTATTGGAAAAGCATAGTCTAATGCACATGCTCCTAATAGCTGCTCAGGAAACAGGACAGGATAAATGGCTTAAATTCCCACCACTTGTTATAATTCTGTCTTTCGGATGGAGAGAATACTCCTGCTTCTAACAGAAGAATTACAAATTCTGAATTAGAACAAGTGTTTAGTGGGGACTTCTTTTTTGTTGTTTATTTTTACAAAAGTCTCTGTGCTATTTGCTTTATATAAATGGTGATCTAAACTTGCTAAGTATCAAATAGAGAATGCACGTGTAAATTCCTGATGGGTTCACTATTTCTTCAAGCAATGACCATAATTTATACCACTATAGAGTAACATTTAAATATTTTTCCTCTGTTCTCTTGAGTTGCATTGTGGCACTTTATACATAATCATTTCTTAAGTATTTTTTGTCTAATGCCAGCCATTGTTTTCTAATAACAGTGCTTGCTCACATGGTTTCCTAATAAATTCCACAACCTTCAAGGAGACATTCACAACCCTGTGTAGTCCTTCCACAAACCCTTTCCCAGCCACGATCCACACTGTGCCCTCAGCCGCCCATCAGCCTTCAGATGCCCTGGACTACAGCTCTTTTCTACACAGATCTGCCTTTTATTTCATCTCTTCTTTCTTCCACTCCCTTGCCTATTGTGTACTGGGATTCCACTCCTTTCCTAGCCTGAATCAAATGTCATTTCTCAATTAAGTCTTCCCCAAATATTGAGCTCCTCCATTCCATATTAGAATGATCCCCATTGTGTTTTCCTGGTGCTCCTCTAGCACTACCACATTCTGGCAGGACTGGGATTTGAACTCAGAGCCTTGCATTCTCTAGGTAAGCACCCTATCCCTTGAGCCACACTCCCAGCCCTTTCTGCTGTTTATTATACTTTAGATAGAGTCCCTTGGTTGTTCCTGGGGCCAGCTTTGGACCTCAATAATCCTCCAGCGTAGCTGGGATTACAAACATGAGCCAATACACACAGCTTGTGTTTTGAGATAGGGTCTTGCTAACTCTTTTGCCTGAAATATGCTCAAATTGAAAACTTCTCTTCTTTACCTCCCATTTAGCTGAAATTCCAGGCATGTGCCACCACACCTCACCTTAGCACAACCATTTTCTGAGTTGTGTGCATTTGTTTATTGTTGATTGGCAAGATTCAATTCTAAATTAATCAGAATCAAAATCTTGTGTTTGCCATCTTATATTCCAGAGGTTTGTTTGTTTGCTTGTTTATTTAATCGGTGGTAGAAAGATTTAAAGTCAGAGAATTACACTTGCTCAGCTGGCTCTACCTACATAACGCTACCATTTAAACCATGCCTGCAGCCTGGCTTTCTGCTAGACATTTTGATGATAGAATCTTATGAACTTTGGTGCCCCAGCTGACATCAAACCACCATCCTCTAGATCTCAGCCACTTTAACAGCTAGGATTTCAAGTGTGAGCCACTGGTGCCTAGCTTTTACAGAGTATTTTACATACAAGATCCTCAAAAACTCTTTAAAGAACTGAACAAAACTGATGATTGTTTCCAATGACCATCTTGGCATTTGGTGATGCTGCCAGACACACCAACACTTTTCAGTATATGAAAAAGAGGCCATGAGCCTTTGTATTGCAAGTTGATCACTCATTCTGCCCTGTTTAGCATGTACATGTGTTGCCACTGATAAATATCTTCTTAGTCCCTACAGCTTAGAGAAGTGTAGGCAGAAGTGTGAAAACTTTCTAATAATCTTAGCATTTTGCAGTCTTGGAAGTCTTATGCGAGGTTCACCATAGATAAATATTTAAGTTTGGTATCTGGCTAATGGGTAGCAAAGAGATCACTTCTAAATCAAGAGTAATTTGTCCAAAATAATGACTAGATCGAACTATGTCGGTCAACCTCTGAGAAAGCCAAACATTACTTTTATAAATAGAAAAATTAAAATGACCCTACAGAACCCATGACTCAAATTATCTGGAAAAAAAAATAATGTTTTGTGTTGATTTGTCAGCCTCAAAAGGTATAAAAGTCATGCAATTAACTGCAGGCACTCAGTCTGAGCCTGCAGCTTTTAGGTAACAGTGAATGAGAGCTGGGACTACTTCTCATATTTTATTAATAACCTGATCTAGAAACCCCAGCTCTTGTATCTAACCAGTCCTTTATTTTTCTCATTATAAGACAGTAAAATGTAACACAACAAAGTCTCTGAGTGCTTGGGATATTTAAATCTGGATTGCTCTGAAGGTCTTTTTGTGCAAAAAGGCCAGCATTTTGAATCGCTTGCTCTGTGGGACATGGCATTTATGAGCACTCGGGAGGTAATGGAACCCCACTGGCTGATCAGGACTTATAACCCAAACTCATTCATTTGAGCACGAGGAGCCCAGTAGAAGTGGGCATGGTAAATAAAAGGCAAAGACAAGAGAAATGCCACTGGTTGAGGACAAAGTAGATAGTTGCTGGGAAGATTAACCCTTTCTGGAGGGTAATTAATAAGCGTAGTCTGCCCTATTAGAAAACACAGTTGTGATCCACTTCTAGGAGCAGGGTAAAAAGATTCCTCAGGACTAAGGTAAGTGTACTTAGCAAAAAAACGTACCACAAAGACCAGAGGGAAAGCTCTGAAAACTGCTGGATCATCAGATCAATAGCCTCAAAGATGACTAAGTTAGGTAGCTTTACGCAGTTTAAACATTTGTGCACCGTGTATCCCCTGGCAGCCTTTTATTGACAGCTACAAATCAATGGTAATTTTTGATCATTTTCCACCTACATAAACCTATTGACCCCCATGGCCACCTTTGGGGCACTTCAAGTCATCAGAAATAATCAGAGGAGATGGTGTAAAGTTGTCAGACTGCCGAAGACTCTGAGAGCTTCATGCGTCACCAGGAGCAGAGTTGAGAGGTTAAAATGTAGTTCAGATCACCAGCAGCCCTCTTCTGGCAGTGTGTTCCAAAGATCCTCGGCTTTGTGCCCCAGAAAATGATGCACTGATTTGACCCTCATGTATGAAGAAGAAGAAGCAGAAGAAGCAGAAGAAGAAGCAGAAGAAGAAGCAGAAGAAGAAGCAGAAGAAGCAGAAGAAGAAGCAGAAGAAGCAGAAGAAGCAGAAGAAGAAGAAGAAGAAGAAGAAGAAGAAGAAGAAGAAGAAGAAGAAGAAGAAGAAGAAGAAGAAGAAGAAGAAGAAGAAGAAGAAGAAGCAGCAGCTAAATCTCTTTGGAAAGATTGTCTCTAGTAAAATAGTTCTTCCTAGGTCCCTTTATTGTGTTATTTGCTTCATCTACAACTAACCAAAGTAAACGATTACTTCTAGATATGAATGTGAATGGATATAAACATAAGAATAAACAAAGAAAAAAAGCAAGTGCAAACCCTGAAGCCACAAGTGAGCAATGCCACACACACACACACACACACACACACACACACACACACACACTGACTCAAAAGAATCAATAGGAAGGAAGCGTGAAGGGAAAGAAGGAATAAAAATAACAGAGAGGGAGAGGGAAGATTTTCTATGTTTAAGTTTTCTCATTGTTGTTATAAAGGTGATGTACAGAAGGGTTACAGTTATGTACGTTAGGTAAAGAGTGCATTTCTTTTTGGACAATGTCACCCTTTTCCTTGTTTCCAGTTTTCCTCTCCATCCCCACTCCCAGCTGTATAGTTCATTGTCACCTTAGTGGCTAGGTACCAATGTTGCCTTGGTTTACGCTCATTCCTTCCATTTCTTTTTTTTTTCAAGATGCATTGTATTAATTTATATTGTTAAATTTTTTTATTGTAAAGGTGATGTAGAGAGAGGTTAAGTTACGTAAGTCGAGTAATGAGCACTTTTCTTTTTGAACAATGTCACCCCTCCCTTATTTTCTCCCAGTTTTTTTCCCTCCTGACCCCTCTCCCCCACAAAGTGTATAGTTCATTTCCAACATCGTGTCTAGTGAGTACTACTGCTAAATTAGTTCGTCCTTTGTCCCACCATTTCAGTGCTTCCTCTTACACTCCCAAAGACAGACAGATAAATGAACAAACAGGACAAAAAGAAAAGAATACATAAACAGCAAAAAAAGAAAAAGAAAAAGAAAAAAAAAGGCTCTCTTGTTTCCATTTCCTGAAGCTCATTTTGATAACGATTCTTTTGTATGATCAGATGCACATAAACATTGTGTCTCTGTGTTCCTCTCCTAAAGAGTATCATCCTCCTTTGGTCTCAGGAAGAAGGAAAAATTTCTGGGAAAAAAATATCTGAAGAAGAAAAGGAGTATGGGTTGAAGGGGTTGTGGATTGATGAGGAGAGAATACTATAGAGGAACAGGAGAAAAGAATTAGGTGTGTGTGTGTGTGTGTGTGTGTGTGTGTGTGTGTGTGTAGGTGTTGGTATGGAGTGCTGTTTTTTAACTTTTTGCACTTAAAGCTGATACTCGGCTGGGGATATGGCCTAGTGGCAAGAGTGCTTGCCTCATATACATGAGGCCCTGGGTTCAATTCCCCAGCACCACATATACAGAAAATGGCCAGAAGTGTCGCTGTGGCTCAAGTGGCAGAGTGCTAGCCTTGAGCAAAAAGAAGCCAGGGACAGTGCTCAGGCCCTGAGTTCAAGCCCAGGACTGGCCAAAAAAAAAAAAAGCTGATACTCTACCACTTGAGGAATAGCTCCACTTCAGTTTTTTAGTCATTAATTAGAGATAAACTCTGACTTTCCTACAAGGATTATAGGCATAAAACATTGCCCTCTCAATGTGTGTCGGCCAGGGGGGGGTGGGGAGGGCAGGGAAAGTAATGACTTTTTCCACTGAGTAGGGGTAGCGGATGTATCTAACATAGGAAGGGGCAGAAACTAAAGAAAGATTTTCAAATCCTGAATCTAAGATGGTAAAAGTATTTTGTAATCCTGAATTTAAGGATACTAACATCTACCTTTCACAATAAGATTTTAAAAATCAGATTCTAAAATAGTAAACTTCAGTGTTAGAAGTCTATTCAGGAGAGAATAACATAAATTACTTCCTAATATATCAATGGATAAATTGATAAGGATTGTTTTGTCATTTTTTTTAATTTTCTTCACATTCTCCTGTGACCTAATCATTGACAAAATGGACAGCTATTCATGAGATCTCTTTGAGGGGTATGCATGTGTGGATGGGACTTTTTTCTTTTTCTTTTTCCATTTTCCTTTAGCTCTTCAGAAATAACAAATTATTCTAAGAATTTGTCCTGGGTATAATTTCATAATACAGAAATTCTCTTCTATATTCTAGTATGTGATTGTTTCTGTTTTTTAAGAGACAAAAGATAAATGTAAACCACATTAAGCAAAAAAGTGCTGCAATCACCCTTTGTGGGACCATACCTCTAAACATCTGTGCCAAACATCCCTGAATTTGAACTTGAGACTTACAGGTCATGCTTCTACATTAAGGCAGTGGAGGTTTTGAGGCCAGGGCATTTTGACTACTTTTGCTTTCAAGGATCTGAGCCATAAATGTTTATTAAAAGAATCTATAATGAAATCAGTTTTGTTATTTTTTTAATGGTTGCCTGGAGTATGTTGGATGACTAGATGCTGGTTGTTAATCATTAAGTACTCCTGTTACCGAAAGTGTTGGATGGGATTGCCATCTAGGGGCTGAACGAAATTCTCAGCTCTGAAATAAACTGTAATTGAGCAGGTGCAGCTACTGACAATATACATATGTTTTTGCTTTATCGCCCACATGCTTTTCATGTTTCTTATGACAAAAGCTATCTCTAAGTGTCCCCCACAGCCTACCTTTTTTTTAATCTATAATCTGTTAGAGGTGATTACAATTTACTTTGGAGCTTATGCTATTCTTCTTGGCAATATGCTATACAAAGAATTATTCTTTTTTTTTGCATTATTAATCTTGCTGGTGTTTGCCCTATTTCCGCAGAAAAGGAATCATTTACTGGCAAAGAATGTTTGTAATCAGGACTTGTAGCATCTTCAGATTTAATATTCATTATGGTCATTCTAGTTCTGTGCTATATTTATCTAAAAGACTCATTCAATGTTGTATGGAGAAATAAGGTTTTTAAATATGTATGATCTAACTTTTAATATTTTAAAAAAGAGAAATTAGTATTTCTGTAAAATTTGTTTCATAGTCTGGTCGCTTAGCAAATGTTTAAATATTAAAAGATTTCAAGAGGTTAGCATATAATATCATAATAAGTCTTATTGAAACAGGAAAATTGCCTTTACAAGTTTCTGATATGTAAAGGAAATTGTATTTTTATCTGCCTGGGTTTAACACATAATAAGAAGAGTTATCAACTGAAACTTGCAGACTAACAGTGACAGAAAACATGTAAAAAAAATTATCAGTACAGTGCCTCAGTTATATTTAGTTTATTTGGGAAATGGCTCCATGCTTGTTTTAGTGTCTTCCCCCCAAATTGTATTTGGCTATTTGAAAACTAAAGAGAATTCCTTACATGTAATTGTGCCTGACATGGTTGGCTAGCTATTTTCAGAAATAACTTCCTTTCTTCTTCCTTCCTCTCACTCCACTGGCCACCACCACCACCATCAACAACAACACACATACACAAAACACAACTGAAGGCTGTCATATCTAAACATTTAATCAACCAAGAAGGTTGCACACAACACTAAATGCATCTCACTCAGTCAAAACTTCCTTATGATGCTATAGCCAGTGGGTACAGTACACAACTGTGTGTGTGTACGCATGTTTATCTATATCCACATTACTACACCACTTGCAGACATAATTCCTACTTTAAATAGACATATCCACCCAGTCCAGATGTGAAAAGAACACCCTAGGGCCGTTCTAAGCATTAAGATTCTCAGCTCCAGTGTAGTTATGCAAAATATGTTAAATGTTTCTCTCCAAGCAAGAAAACAAACAAAAAAAATCCCATCTACTTCTGCTATTCCTTTTTAAAATTTTTTCTTTTAAATCAACACAGACTAAATTCTCAAAACCTAGGTAACAATTACTTTTGGCTTGTTTCCTATTGTTTAGTGATGGGGCTTTTTAACAAATGAAAATATGTTCACATTTATATTAATAGCACACTTCTCCAAGGGTGTGTTGTATAATGATAGTTCAATGGGCTTATAGCTGTATCCTCACATGTGTTAGTTTTATTGAATTTGTAAGTAATAAATACACACCGGGAGAATGAGAGAAGAAGGTTGGGGAGTTGGGAGGAGTCTTATATATAAACAAACAGCACTGGGGATTAGAGAATTAGAATCATTCTCGTTACGTCTCTCCGTATTTTAAGGTTTAAAAGGTGGGAAATTACCCCAGCCTCTGACTTGCAATTCATATGATGATTTTTTTTTTTATCATGAGCTGGATGCATCATCAATCTGGATGCCATGGATTTTTTTAATGTCCATATCCACATCTTTAGGTTGCAATATCTGAAAATGAAGATATTACCTGATCTACAGTTCCTGGGTTATCTGAGATCATATTTTGTCAACTGAAACATAGGGGTTAATATGGAGCAGTTAACATATAGGGACATAATAGTTAACAGATAGGAACAGTGAATAAATTAACTGAGTGTCACTAACAAAACTCCTAGCGAGAGTGGGGCTGGGGATATGGCCTAGTGGCAAGAGTGCCTGCCTCATATACATGAGGTCCTGGGTTCAATTCCCCAGCACCACATATACAGAAAATGGCCAGAAGTGGCGCTGTGGCTCAAGTGGCAGAGTGCTAGCCTTGAGCAAAAACAAGCCAGGGACAGTGCTCAGGCCCAGAGTCCAAGCCCCAGGACTGGCCAAAAAAACAAACAAACAAACAAAACTCCTAGTGAGAATTTGAAGGCCTGCTTCTCCTCTTTTTGGTGCAGAGATATGCATTGAACCAGGTGTGTCAGAGAAAGGATCTTTCACCTGTCAGTGCCCATTTCCTTAAAAAAAAAAAAATCCCATCTGTCACCTTTTTTACAGGGTACGAGGCATGAAGCCCACCTCTATGGGTTAGAGCCATTCACCACCTACCACATTGGCGTGGTGGCCATGAACTGTGCAGGAGAAGTTTCAAGCCCCTGGACTCGGATTCGCACTTTTGAGTCGTCCCCCAGTGGACTGGGCAACTTTACAGTTGAACAGAAAGAAAATGGTCGGGCATTGCTACTCCAGTGGTCAGAGCCTGTGAGAACCAATGGAGTCCTGAAGGTAATGTCCACCCCACATGTGAAATCATGTTGGGTGTCCTCTGGCTACATAGAGGAGCCCCGGTATGCCAACAGGCCACTGTGGGAAAAGTCCTTTCACAGACTACTTAATTCTGCATGATGACATACCTCCAGGCACTTACTCATAGATCAGAGAAAAGTCCTCTGTGTGTGTGTGTGTGTGAGAGAGAGAGAGAGAGAGAGAGAGAGAGAGATATTTGCTACAAACCTAGCTCAGAGATGAATGTTTTTTCCATATAGTATCTCATTTAATCCTTACATTACCCCCCACTAGGTGGGAACCGCAGCAGATTAGGAGGCACATTAAAACTAAATAGCTTCTTGAGCCCACAGTTATAAATGATCAGGATGGGATTTGAGGCTAGGAAGTCACAATAGATCTGAACTCTCAAAGACCGTGCTCTTACTGCCTCTGGATTATCCTGCCCGGTGATCTGCTGAAGCCTTGCTGAATTTGCACTTTAGACAGGGATCACTAAGCCACACATACATGTCTGCTAATTCCCTGACTTCCATATGTAGCCATGAGAAAGATTTGCAAGTAGCAAATGTGACATCCTGGCGTCACCAGCCTGTGGGAACAAAGGAGATGACATTCCCACACAGAGCCTGTGTGCTGATGCCTTTTACCCTCATCTCCTTTTCTGATAATATTCCTCAATGGTGGTAGTGGCTGGTGCCTCAGTCTCCCCTGACCCTCATACTCCTTAGGCCTTCCTCACCTAACCTGCTGGCAGGGACTGCAAAATCCCCAGTCTCCAGCTACCATTGCCACTGCCTGCTTTTTCTCAAGGTGGCAAAGACATCCATGCTAATTCCACATTAAACAATTTAAGACGAACTGCAACTTTTTATCATTATTATGAGTGGGGTGGGTGGGTGGGTAGGTGTGCCTGTCCTGGGGCTTGAACTCAGGACCCTTTCTTACCTTGTGCTCAAAGCTGGCACTCTGCCACTTGAGTCACCCCTCTATCTCCAGCTTTTAGGTGGTTAACTGGAGAGAAGAATCTCATGGACTTTCTGCCTGGGCTGACTTGGAACCCTGATCCTTACATCTCAGCCTCCTGTGTAGCTAGGATTACAAACCAGGGCCATGTGTCCCTGAAAATTCTTGCCTTTTCTCCTGGCAAGGCTTCTAGAAAGCATTGGTCTTTCTCCCAGCACCCTGCTTCTCTCTAGCATGACTGACAAGAGGAACGTTGACTCCTCTTACCTTCAATTACATTTCACCAAATATTTATTGAGTTTCTACTAAGTGCCGTGCACTTATTCAAGAGTGAACATGACAAGAAAAGGTCCCTGCTGTCGCCACCCTTACAACGTGTATGAATCAGTGTGGAGGAGGATAGAAGTGGAGAGGAGAGACAGAAAAGCAAACAATATGCCGGTAAATAAACAAGCAAGGGAATTTCAGAGAGTGATGGATGCTATAAAGAAAATTAAATAGAGTAATGTAATTATGCCTGCTCAGGCTATTTTAGAATGGATAATCATTTGAATTGAGTTGACATTTGAGCTGAGCCCTGAATGACAAGACAGAGTCAGTCATGTGAAGATATGGGGCACAACATTCCAGGCAACATGAACAGCAAAGGCAAGGCCTGGAGGCAGGAATGAACTTGGTGCATTCAAGGAAAGGAGAAAATCCAGTGTGGATGAAGCACTGGGGAGGAGGGAAAGATGGCCCTAGAAGAGACTCAGGCATTGGTCAGAGGCACAGTATGCCCAATCTTGTAGGCTGTGGATTAGAGCTGGGAATTTATTCCACATGCAATGAAAATGTATTAAAGGCTAGAAGCAAATGAATAGAAAGATCTCATTTCTGTTTGTAAAAGTAACTTCAGCTCATGTGTGGAGAGCATTCCAAGGCATTAGAGAATTCAGGTTGGAATTGATAATGGCTCTAGTTGGAATAGCAATTGATAAGTCGAAGAACTGGAGATACATACACGATAGAGATGGAAATTCTGTTGATAGACTGACTAACATAGATGTAAAATATAAAGGGAAAATTACTTCTCAATGACTTCTAAGTTTTGGCCTTGAGCTGATAACTCAGAGAGTCGGATAGGAGAACAGGTTTGAGGGGAAAGTAGGCAGTCAGAGGTACAAGGCTAGAATGCCCAAGAGAAGTCATCATCCCAATAAATATCTGGAATCTGTTACCGGAAGCTGTGGTGCTGGGCCATTTGGTGGTAGAACACTTGCTTAGCATCTGCAAATGGAAAAGAGGAAAGAGAGGTAGAAAGGAAAGTAAGTAAATGGAAGATCCCAAAATTGAGGAGAAAATATGACAAGTGCCACTGAGAGACCAAGTGTCATGAGGGCTGAGAAGTGACTCTGGCTTTGAGAACAAGGTCACTCCTGGGCAGATCACGTGGCGGAATGGGACCCCTGAGTAGGAGGGCTTGAGGAAAAACTTGCAAGGGTGGAAATGTGGACAGAAGCTCCTAAAAGAAGCTTTCAGTGGGAGAGAAGAGCTGAGGAATGGGACAGTAGCCAGGGTATTGAAGTTTTATTTTAAAAAAAGAAGAAGAAGAAAAGAAACCTACTAGATTATGTGCATATGCTCTGGAAATAACCTGAGAAGGAGATTGTGAAAAACATTGCAGAATAAAGTCATTTGGAGGAAGGAAAAGATGAGACATGAGCTTGAGTGGTCTCTAATAGAGGACACATACTCATTTCACCTACAGCAAAAGGAAAGATGACAAATACAGATGCCCCTCAATTTACAATGGATTACATCCATTGTTAGTTAACAATATTGTTAAACAGACATGAGTTTTAACATACCTAATGTATGTCCGGACTGTGTCTTGCCTCCCTTAAATATGTATAAAGACCATCTCACTTTACATCATAACTTTATAATATTTTCTATGTATGCCTACTACAAAATTACCTGCTACAAAATACCTCTATAGATATGCTTTCTAGCCATCACAAAGTCGAAATAAAGGGCCATCTATAGTGTAAGTATAGAATCATAGGGATAGCCAAAAATGATATATCACTTGAGAACATTTCATTCTAGTTTGTCTTTTCTGAGGAAACTAATAACTAATAACATCAACATTGTTGGTCCTGTGGTGAAAGGGGAAGATGTTGGCAGGTAATAGGAAAAGGAGAAATCACAAAGTAATTGCTCTGAAGAAAGGAGAGAGAAAATGCAGTAAAAATAGGATTATAGTTTGGTAATTACTGCCTTAAAATGTATTTATGGCTAGTTAGAGTGAGAGTTGGGTATGGATCAAGTGGTAGAGTGTTTGCTTAGTAGGCTCGAGGTCCTGAGTTCAAACTCCTATGCTGTTAAAAAGGAAAGATGTTTAAAATGAGACCAAGACAGGTGGACCCTTGTCTTTGGGCCTCTGGCATGGAATAACACAGCATACTGGGAATGCATGGTGGAAAATCACTGCTTATATCATGAACCACATACATAGAGTTCTGTGGAAGATAGAACATTTAAATCTGCCCTACCTACCCTAGGCAGAATGAGATCAGATATATGTAGCATCTATAAAATAGTAAGTTTGAACATTCTTTCATAGATAGATACCCAGGCATGATGATTTAAGCTTGTAATTCTAGCAACTTGGGCTGGGGAGATTGTGGAGGATCATGGTTCAAAACCAGCCTACATATAAAAGTTCATGATGCTCTGTCACAACCAATGGCTTAGTACAGTGGTAAATGCTTGTCATCCCAGCTATGAGGGAAGCACAATAGCTGGGCATGGGGGCATATGCCACTCATTCTCAGCAACTCAGGAAAACACAAGTAGGGAGTTAATGGCCCAAGCATAAAATGATTAATTCAACAAAGGGCTGCAGGTGTGACTCAATTAGTAGAGTCAAACTTCATGCTACTTAGTAGACACAAGACTCTAAGTTCAATTTTTTAAAGGCACCACTTCAGTTTAATAACCTTGGGGTTTCGATAAAAAGCTTATATATTATCCAATTGTTTGTTTTTAATTTGTTATTATAAAAGGTGATACACATAGTCAGGTAATGAGTACATTTCATTGAACAGTGTCACCCCCTTCCTCATTTTCTCCAAGTTTTGTCTCTCCCAACCCTTCGCCCCATTAAATTGTATAGTTCATTTCCAACACAGTGTCTAGTGGGTATCACTGCTGAATCAGCCACCCTTTGTCCCACCGTTTCTATGTTTATCCAACTTTAAAATTATGGTTTCTCTTTGGGTGGATCTTATTTTGAATTTTTTTCTTAAGTCACATTTCCAAAATTGCTATCTTAATACTCCTTCTGGAGTATTGAGAGTCATCCAAATCAGGCACGAAGAGGGTAAGTGAAAATTCTGAAAGGCTGAGGTGCTATACAAAGAGTAATCCTACTACTCTTGATCTCTTTGCTTCCCTTCTCCAGATGTACAACATCTTCAGCGATGGGCTGCTCGAGTACACAGGTTTGAATCGCCAGTTTCTCTTCCGACGTCTGGACCCCTTCACCCTCTACACTCTGACCCTGGAGGCCTGTACAGAGGCAGGTTGTGCACACTCAGCACCCCAACTTCTCTGGACACAGGAAGCCTCTCCAGACTCGCAGTTGGCTCCTACAGTCCACAGGGTGGCGTCCACCAGTGTTGAACTGCACTGGTCTGAGCCTGTTCATCCCAATGGAAAGATTATTCGCTATGAAGTGATTCACAGGTGCTTTGAGGGCAAAGCTGGGGGTAATCGGATAACCCAGGCTGATGAGAAAATTGTTTTCTCTGAATACAATTCTGAAAGGAAAACATTCACATATAACGACACAGATTTGCAGCCAGGGACACTGTGTGAATATAAAATCTGTGCTTGGAATTCGGTGGGGAATACCTGTAGCTCTTGGATCGTGGTGAGAACATTAGAAGCACCTCCAGAGACACTGTCACCACCTGAGGTATCTTATGTATCGATGAATCCTCCAGAACTACTGATTTCCTGGAGGCCTCCAGAGCAGTCGAATGGCATTATCCAGTCCTATAAGCTACAAAGGAATGGAATGCTCTATCCTTTCTCCTTTGATGCTGTGACTTTCAATTACACTGACAATAAGCTACTTCCTTTTTCCACCTATAGTTATGCAGTCCTGGGCTGCACAAGTGGAGGCTGCACCACTAGCATTCCCACGCACATCACAACCCCTGAGGCTGCTCCATCCGGAGTCAGTCCTCCAATTCTTTGGACCATCAGTGCCAGCCAAATAAATGTATCTTGGTCACCTCCCTCACTTCCCAATGGAAGGATCACTCAATATTTGCTTAAATGTGATGGCGAGGAGTACCTGGCTGGGCAGAACCTGTCCCTGCTGTTATCTCACCTACAGCCTTACACTCAGTACAGTGTTTCCCTCACGGCCTGCACAAATGGAGGATGTACAACAAGTGTGTCCAAATCTGCCTGGACAAGGGAAGCACCGCCAGAGAACATGGATCCCCCAACATTGCAAGTCACTGGCTCAGCATCCATAGAAATCACATGGAAGCCCCCAAGAAATCCAAATGGCCAGATGAGAAGTTATGAACTTAGGAGGGATGGAACTATGGTGTATACTGGCCTGGAAACCCGCTACCATGACTTTACCCTTACCCCAGGTGTGGAATATGGCTACACAGTGGTTGCCATCAACAGCCAAGGAAGCATCCTCAGTCCACTTGTCAAAGAACGCACCAGCCCCTCTGCACCCTCAGGGATGGAACCTCCAAAACTATATGCTAAGGGACCTCAGGAGATCGTAGTGACTTGGGACCCTCCAGTGAAGACCAATGGTGACATCCTCAACTATACCCTCTTCATCCGTGAGCTGTTTGACAGGGAAACAAAAGCCACACACTTCCACACAACCCACAAGTCTTTTGGTACTAGGTCATTCACAGTGAAACAGCTCAAGCCATTTCACAGGTAGGTTTTGAGTTTTCCATTGGGTTTTCTAAAAGCCCACTGTCCTTCCTGCTGTGTAATTCCTTGGTCCAATCCAATGAAGACTCAAAGAACAAGATGTATGATGGTCATACTTGTTCCCTGACCACTGAAAGTTCCACAGTGGACAATCCCACTGTCATCTGACCAAAACTTTTCTTGCATGAGGTCTGGAGAGTAGAATTCTTGCAAGTGGTCTTTTGATAATGATTATTACTCCAGAAAGATTTGCAAAGACTTTACCCTTTCTAGAACAAATAAGTGCAGAGATGGGGTTGGGTTCCTAAACTGAGTCCCTCCTGAAGCATTTCTTGGATGGTAGGTACTTAGAGCCCAAGGATCACCTATGAACAAAATGACAGTGTATGAGAAAGTAGCAGTGAGAGCTATAGCATGGGCCATTCTTGCACTGCTATCACAATTTCTTTTGTAGGGACGCCTTGTTCTGGAACCCAGGACTTTAGGAAGCTCTTTATCCAATGATACTGAGACTCTTCTGAATACTTCTTCATTCACCTCAGGATTCCCTCATATCCTTGAACCTGTGACTTCTCAGCTGACCCTGCCTTACTAGTTCAAATTTTTCCTGGCAGTTTTGGGTGGGTTTTGTGCGATGCATGGAGGTGTAGTGCTCCCAAAATAAAGAAATTTTGCCACCAACACTCTTGCCATGGCTTGAGAAATGGCTTGGCATCTTTCCTCATCTCATTTTCAGAAACTTACATCTCCAGAGAGGAGAGTAATAAAATACATTTTAGACTCAAAATTCAGTAAATGAATAGAAACCCTTAAAAAAGTAAAAGCTTGAAGAATGTTGATTTCCAGCCAGCACATGTAAAACTCCTGCTATAATTATAATCTACTGATGTGTAGATTAGATAGTCCTATAATTATCTCTGATATATAGTGCTGTTTAAATGAAACATTCATGGTCTTATGCATCTACTTGTGACAATTATTTGGAGTTGTATTAAATATTAAACAGTAATTACAACTTCCTAAGGTATACTGTGTGACTTGGCCTTTATCTTCCTGTGACTTGGACATTAAAAATGCCCATATTAGCTCCTGAGCTGTGCATTTTATACAGGCTTCTTCTTTAGTTGACTATTCATGCCAGTCATAGAAATCTTGTGATCACCCTTTGAAACTGATGTTCAAAAATATTGCTAGGGGATGAACTGATTTTCCAGAGGTGAAAGGGGTTTTTTACTATGCTGAAGAAGAAAAAATTAAGATTAATCTAGCAAACCCACCAATGACATTGAAGCACTTGTGTGAGATCCCTTCATGGTCCATTCTAATTGAAGCTGTCATTGATATTCATGGCATAAAACAGAGCATCACGCGGTATGAAGCTTAGGTTCCAGCTTCATTGCCAGGCCTGGGGTTTACAAGTTCTGCATTTTTTGCTCAAGACTGGTGCTCTACTGCTTGAGCCAGAGCTCTACATTCTGCCTGTTTGGTGGTTAATTGGAAATGGGAGCCTCATGGACTTCCGGCCCTAGCTGGCTTGGAACTGAGAACCTCAGAGCTCAACTTCCTGAGTAGCTAGGATTACAAACATGAGCCACTGATGCTCAGATTGTGCCATTTTTTTTATTTGTTTGTTCAGTTGGTTTTAAAGCATAGTGATGTCTACTGACATTGGAATTAGCATGTCTCTATGGATGTATCTGCAGCTGGTCAGTAGGTAGACAGAAATGCCCTAGTGCCCGAAGGAGACTGACACAGGCTTTAAAAACAACCACAGAAAGTCCAGAAAAAGAATTATCTCTATTTGGAAAATCAAAATTCCTCATGGAATTTCTTAGAAGTCCAAACACTGATATGGGTTTGCTGATAATCTCATCACCATGGACATGGGTACAAGAAGAGAATGAGAGGAAAAGTAGAAGGTCAAAGGAGTGAAAGAACCACAAAGAAAAAGACAGGCATGGTTAAAAAGGTGTGACATTGTTCAAAAGAAATGTACTCCTTATCTGACTTATATAATAAATATTTTTTTTTAAGAAGGAAGGAAGGCAGTTGAAAGCAGTGGCTAGAGAAGCAGAAAGAGAAAGTAGAAAGGGCAGGAAGGCAGGAAGGAAGAGAGATGGTTGGGTACTTGAGAAAAAACTGAGGGTGTCATAAAAATCAGTGGGGCATGGGAACAAAAATAATAATAAAATGCACACTGGTAGCATAGGCACTTAGCACTAAGTAAAGCCTGTTTTATTAGAAAAGTCGATGCTATGTAAATGGACCTCTCCAAGTGGCAGATACCAGCTATGAGGCAAAATATAATTGATTAGTTGAGTTTAACTGGATGGTGATAAGGTGTCTTCATGATGGATAATCTAATGGGTACCTGGATTCACTTTGGCCTCCAAAGGTCTTTGTCTGGTGTAAGAAAGCTTGTTTTAAGCTGCCAAGTATCAGGCGGAAGGATTTATTACCACTGAGACCTTAACTCAATGATGTCCCCTCATGACCTAGAAATGTCCTAGGGCATCAGTTGCAACTAGCTGCACAAGTAGGAGGAGTCTAGAGTTGCAAATTGATTTACACTTCCTCTACTGAATTCTTCGTCTTTGTTAAGTAATTTTAGAGTACCAAACTTTCAGGATGGGTAGAATTTTGAGAGTTTATTGTGTTCTTTTGGTGGATGGAGTGGAAGGAATTGTGCCCACTTGTCAACCAAAAGAGGATCTCTCTTTTAATCCGGAACATAAGAGTATTTAAAATATTCTGTGGAAGCAGTATTTTTATTGTCCTTGGAAAGTTAGCTCTATGTAAAAATAACTAACTTTTTTTTTCTGTAAACACTTGATTCTTTAAAAAAAAAAAAAAGATTTGTCCCATGAAGATCAGGTTAGTGTATCATGTGTGACCTGCCTTCTGTTCTACAGGTATGAAGTACGAATCCAAGCCTGCACAGTCCTGGGATGTGCATCAAGTGACTGGACAGCCACCCAGACCCTGGAGATCGCACCCCTGATGCAACCTACCCCACATCTGGAGGTGCTGAGGGCTGGAAACGGATTCCAACCCATGGTTTCCTTGTGGTGGGCAGAACCCCTCCAGCCAAATGGAAAAGTCTTGTACTACCAATTGTACAGAAAACAAAAGGCAACTCAGCCTGAACATCCCAGTCCAATGTTAATCTACAACGGGAGCTCACGTTCATTTATAGATTCTGAACTAATGCCGTTTACAGAGTATGAGTACCAGGTAAGAAATACGCACGGCCAATAGGTCCAGTGGAGGTTGTGTGCACCTACCAGTGCCTCCTCTCTGGGGAAAAAAAATTGATTGCAATTCAAAAAGCTACTCAATTAAACATGGTAATAATAAATACCCTTTAAAACTTCTAAACAGTAGCCAGACATGGGCAGCTCACACCTGTTATCCTAGAAACTTGGAAAACTGAGATCTGAGGGTCCCAGCTTGCAGTCAACCTGGAAAGTCTGTGAGATTCTATTTTCCAATGAACCTCACAAAAGAAAAAGAAGAAGAAGAAGAAAGAAAATGGGCATTTGGCTCAAGTGGGAGAGCACCTGCCTTGAGCAAGGAAAGCTCAGTGACAATGCCAATACTCAGAATTAAAACCCCAAGACTGGCACACAAAAAATAACAACGTTTAAGTAGCAAAGGAAAGGTGGAAGACTGTCAGTTTACCTTCTTCATTTTCTTGGCTCTTGACAAATTTTATATATACTTATTTTTCTATGTTAGGGGAAGGAGTTGCATTTCTTGTCATTCATGAAGTGGTTTCAAGCATTAAGTGTCGCAATAACAATGTTGCCTTGGTAGGAGATACCCCGTGTTAAAAGATCTCTTTGAAAATAATTCATCAAGTGTAATAAAACAAAGTGAAATTATAATGGCAAACATCTCTAGCGACTATGCTAGAGAAGGACCAGAGAGTTCAGGGAAGTCTAAAGGGATGCAAATCTCCTGCATATTGACATAAAGTAAGTTTGGTATCAGGATGGTGTAAAAAAGAAAACTGTGTGTTCCTGCAAAGCCAAGAATTGTGTAGGCTCTAGTGACTCGCACCTGTTACCCTAGCTACTCAGGAGGCTAAGATCTAAGGATCATAGTTCAAAGCCAGCCTGGGCAGAAAAGTCCATGAAAAACTCTAACTACAATTAACCAGCAAAAAGCTAGAAGTGGAGGTGTGGTTCAAGTAATACAGTGCCAGCTTTGAGCACAAAGCCTAGTGAAAAGCTCAGGACCCTGAATTCAAGCCACTGTCCTAGCACACACACACACACACACACACACACACACACACACACACACACACACACACACACGTTATGGTACCAAGTACACAATGAAGTTAGTTAGCATCCAAAACATAAGGAAGTTCCTGGGGGGTTGGAGAAATACACAGACATAAATCCACATTTCTTGTTTGCAATTCCAGATCTATGAATCTCTTAAACACTAAATGTGTTCTTGGTCAATCAGAACTCATTTGGCAGCAAAACCCAATCTAAACAGACTTGAGGCTATTTACAGTATTTAATTTATCCCACTGATACATGAATGCTTGCATGTCTTCTTTCAGTCATATTGCATTTTATTGTAAGATATTTAATGAGGTTGTGCTAGATATATTACAAAATATATACATTAGATGCATTGTGTTACCTTTCTGAAACTTCAAAAACAAAATTTTTCTAAAACATGTCAGGCTCAGAGGTTTAGGATAAGGACTCATGTAGGGAAAGAATGCAAAACCTACTGATGCCACAGTTGGAAACAGTCTGGCCCCGGGTGGCCATTCTTTTGTTCTTTTCTCATTATCATCACTGAGAAGTGTCAAGTTATCAAAGGCCTCTCAGTCCTCAGTTACCTAATCTCCCTTATGAATAACAATGTACCTTTGCCCGAGAGTCCAATGTGATTGGCCTGAAATCTTTAACTCAAATTAGACAGAACTGTAAACCACTCAAAAATACTAAACGCTAAGCAGAACAACTCCTGAAGCTTTGTATCATATCATTGGGTTGAATATTGGTCATGTGGCCTCTGGAAGCCTCATCTCGTTTGTTCAGGACTGGTAAATTCCAAGCATGTGTCTTGTCTCTAGTAAAATTTCTCATCAGGAGCTAAGCATGATCAAGGGACTCACATTTCAGAAGGGAGACAGGTTAAGAGTCTCCGGCTGTGCTGTCTCTTTTGTAATTGTCACTGTCAGCTTTATGTCACAGGCCTTCCTCCACACTCCTCTCACTCAAGTCACAGCATTTAATTTGGTTTTCATAATAAACCAACCTGAACTTTGCATTTATAGCTAATCGTGTGTTGTTACAATATAAGGATAGAGAACAGGAAAAATAAAGTAAGCTTATCAAACCCAGATCTTATGGAAAGTGATGCTTTTGAAAAGCAGAGATTAAATACTGAACTGCCTGAACTAAATGACTGGATTTATGTAACTGGACAAAATGCTGAGCCTTTATGGACCCTGAATACATTCGACCACAGCCTTCGGGGAAGTCACATATGGAAGGAATTTATTTATTTTTTAAACTAAAAAATATTTTGTCTTTGAGATGGATTTGCATTGCTCTCAACCCCATTTGTTCAGCCAGTGGTGCTATCAGAAGGTGGTGGGAGCTAACAGATGGGGCTTAGTTGGAGTACACAAGTCACCTAGGGTCTTGAAGGGTGCCTTCCTATTTCTCTCTTTGTTTCCTTGCCACCACGAAGTAAGCATCTTCCTTGGACTACCTACCAGATAGATAGATAGATAGATAGATAGATAGATAGATAGATAGATAGATAGATAGATAGAGATATATGATAGAGAGAGAGATACAGATATATGATAGAAAAAGAGAGAGAGAAAGAGATAGATAGATAGATAGATAGATAGATAGATAGATAGATAGATAGATAGATGATAGGTAGATAGACAGATAGATAGATAGATAGATATTTACAGGAATGGAAAGCTAACCCAGCACAGATTCCTGAGGGGTGGGAATTGAGGCTCCAGTAATCTATTTTTCTGACAAGCAGCTGAGGTGGTCCACAAACCACTTCTTTTGAAAAATACTGCCCCAAAGCAGCAGTATGCTAGTTAAGCTTGATTTTTTTTTCCAAGCGGTGATTTCCTAAATCAGTGGTTCTCAACCTTGACAGCACATTAGAGTCACCTAGGGAACTTTTACAACATTCTAGATGCCCATGACCATGCTCTCGCTGCCCTGTGTAGTCCTGATTCCCCAGTGGGTCTCACATCCCAGCTGTTCAAAAGATTCCCCAGGTGATTCTAATAGGCAGCCAGGGCTGTGAATTGCCATCACCTGAGAAAATGAAGCAAGCTACTCACAAGTGCTAATCCCAATTAATTGAAGATTCTATTTACCTTAGTCTATGCCTAACTTTTTAAAGAAGAGTCCCATGGCTTAGGTATAAACTAGAGCCAAGGTCAGACTGTATTATCCTGGAAGCTCTTGTCTCCATTCATCAAATCATTTCATTTTCTCCTGTATTTTGTTTCATTCTTGTTGTGGTTGTTTTATTTCATTTTGTCTCTAACTTATGAGGCCAAGCCTTTGTTTTAATTAAACATAGTTTCAAATGAGATTTCTCAACATGGAGTTATTTCAGCCTTGTTTCTAGAACTCTAGAGTTCTGAAGGATAAGAATAAAACCAATAAGGTCTGAAGTATAAACCAACACACAAGGAGACCTGATTGTGTATGCTCCAAGTATGGGTAAATGGCTTGGCAGAGCATGGCAGTATGGAGATGTGTTGGAAAGCAGACACTTTTTGTGAGTTCCCAAACAAAATTTAGTTTACCAAAACAGAGTCTCTCCACAACTCTGTAAATGTGGTTTTACACATAAATGAGATCCTTCTCACTAAAGGAACTCCTCCTAATGTGAAGTTATTTTCCCTTGATGAGGATTGCAGCTTATTCAGCAGCTACAAAATATTTACAAACCCAATACGATGTTTTAACAGATATGACTCATTTCTGTCTTTAGTCCTTCCCAAATTGGACCAGGCTAATACAGTATATGCATTATATGTACATATATACAAGTATATATGTGCATATATGTATATGTGTATGTATGTACGTATGTGTGTCTCCTTGACAAAATATCCTATCCATTTTATTGTTTGAGGACAGAGCTGTTGTTTAGGAAGTAGCCAACTGCTATGCTGAGAATATATATATATATATATATATATATATATATATATATGTTCAAATTCTTGGTTATTAAGCAAAAGAGATAGTACAATGATCTTTCTACAGGCTTCAAGAGGGACTGATCCTCTCCCCATAAGATGCTTCAGTTTTTGGAACTTCTTTCCACCTCTCTTTTGCTTATTTTGTTGTTGTTCATCACGTGGGATGGAGCCTAGGGCCTGGCTCTACCACTGAGCTCCATCCCTGCCTGGTGTTTAAGCTGCTCACCTCAGGGAGTGAGCACAGGCTAATGAGTAGCTCTTGATAATTGTGCATTCATATTCATACTCCTGCTTAAGGCAATGACTCATCATGGAGTTGCAAAAGCCTTCCAGGGCTCCCCCTTTTCTCTGAATCATGCTGTCAGTGACTTAATTAGTTTTCCTGAACCGTCCTCAGTTTGACAGATTTTTTGCAGTAAGCACCCACGTACACTCCATGGGTTTTGCGTGCTTCGAGTATCTCCCGGCTGGGCAGCTGAGAAGCTGCAGATCGGTCTTGGAGGAACATCTCTGGCTCACTGCAGTGAGGAACCAGTGCTGTACTGCCCGAGCCCAACACAGCATAGCAGTTGGCTGCTTCATAAAAAAAACAACTCTGCCCTCAAACAAGAAGAATGGGTTATCTTGTCAGGGAGACACCAAAAGGATTCCTTACTGTTCCTGTGAAAGACAGCCAACTGAAGACCACAGGAGGGTACTGGGGAAGGCGATTCCTATCCTGTCACCCCAAAAGACCGCGTTGTAGATGATGAGTAGAGAAAGGGAGGAGCAGGGACCACAGACAGCAGCTTCTAGTCTTTCTAGACTTCTGAGCAAATGAATCTCTTCAGGCCCTTCCTCATTGTCTTTGTTTGGGTTTGTTATAATGAGTTTTAGACACTGGCTGGCTTAAACAGCAACTATTTCTCATAGTTAAAGGGACTGAAAAGTCCAAGGTCAAGTTGTGGGTGGGTCGCATCTGTGCTGAAAGCCACTTCCGATTAGTGGTTAGCCATCTTATCATTCTCTTCACATGCCAGACCATAGAGGAGAGGAACAGAAGAATGAGAAGGGGACACAGAGGAGAGAGTTCCCTTTCTGTCTCTTTTTTTTTTCTTATAGGGACACTAATTTCATAGCTCCACTCTCTAGGAGCTAATTACCTCCCAAAGCTCTTGCCTGAAAATACTATTATACAGGGGATTACATCAATGGTTTGGTGGATTCCGTGATTTTATGGATTTGGGATACTCAGGTACTCACCTATGGAGAGAAGTTCCCTCTAATTCTAAATTCTATAGGCCTGGGGGAATAAGCTACATCCTTACTACTTTTAGCCTATCAAACTTCATGTTCTTTTGTTTGGCCTTTGTACTCTTCAGTTTGTAGAATCTGACAGAAGAAATCCTAATGTTAACCAACTTGATTTTCTAATACTGTTAACTTTTAAGTGGTGTTGATGGAAGCATGACTAGCTTCAGACAAGAAATGGTTATGTAGTTGATTAACCATCACCAAAATGAATATATGGAAGTTATCAGTGGAGGTGTTACTCACTGAAACTTATTCATTTACTTATTAGATTTTTTTGGAGATCAGGCCCTGGGCTCTGTCCCTGAGCTCTTTTGCTCAAGGCTAGTGCTCTACCATTTTGAGCCACAGTGCCACATCTGGTTTTCTGGTGGTTAATTGGAAATAAGGACCCCCACCGACTTTCCTCCCTGGCATGGCTTTTAACAGTGATTCTACACTCACAGTCTCCTGAGTAGTTTTCACTATAGGAGTAAGCCATCAGCTCCCAGCTATGTTTTACTTTTTTATGCTTGATATATTATGAAACATACATGTAAACCAATAATCAATATAACTTTACAGTTTACTACACAAGTTCAATTTATGGTCTTATAAAATGTACACAATTAAGCATTCATGATTTTTTTTTACACTAAATCATCGAAGACTGTTGAGTCAAATTAAACAGAAAGGAATGTTTTGTTTGTTTATGTAAGAAGGGAACTGATGAATTTTTTTTTTTAATAAACCAAGAGGTAAAGAACAGCAGGCTTTGGAAAGCTGGATGGATTTATTTTATTCCTTCTCATTTTCCTTTCCTCATCCTAGCTTGTCTCTACCTGACTTTATTCTATATAAACTGGCCAAGGCTTTTAAGAAAATCCCTATTGGCCTCCCAAATCTGTGCCTTGTTTTCTTGTCTCTAAACAATGAGTACGAATAGCCCTGAGCTTGCAGGTTTGCTCTCCTCTCCTCCAATAAAAACAAACAGTTAAAACTGTAAAGCTTTGGCATGGTACTTAATTTTCATACCCTCTCTGAGAACTAAGAAACATTAGACATTTAGCCAGGTGTTGCAAATACCATCTCTTCCTCTACCCTGTCTCCCAGCTCCACCTCCTTCTAGTCAAAATAAAGAGATGCTTTCTTTCAGGAAGAAAAGAGACCCAGAGCCACCACATTAAAATAATTCATTTGTCTTATCATTGAATCATTCATAAAATTTTAGGATGTAAAAATACCTAACCAAGCTGGGTACTGCCATTGGCCCATGCCTCTAGTCCTAGCTACTTACGAGGCTGAGATCTGACTACCGTCATTCAAAGCCAGCCCAGACAGAAAAGTCTGTGGGACTCTTATCTCCAACTAATCAGCAAAAAAAGCCAGAATTAGAGATGTGGCTCAAGTGGTAGAGTGTCAGTTTTGAGCAGAAAAGGATGAAGGAGAACTTTCTGCCCTGAATTCAACCCTCAGTATTAGAAAAAGAAAAAAAAACACAGAAAGAAATAAAAATATCTACTCAAGTGCACAGTTGGCCGTGAAAGTATGACACTCATTCAAATGGCAGTTTAACCTTCTTTGTCTCTACCATCTCTCTTCTCAGAAAGTTATTTTTCTAAATAGGCACAACTAAAATTTCTCCCAACTCTGACAGTCTGACTTATTTTTCTGCACCTTGCTACTCACTTCATGTTGCTTATTTTCTGTCGCCATCGCCCTAATCCATTCCTTTCCTAAGCATTTTCTCTGCCACCCTTATAGACCACTTATTGAACATGCTTTCTGTTTGGTTTTGGACTTGCATTTAATTAGGTCTTAATCTCACTAACATATTTCTGACCAGCATGGAAGCTTTTGTTTGGTTAGTTTCTCCCATAAGAACTAAGATCCCTTCGTTCCCACCTCCCAAAGCTCAGGGTTTTAAATGATTTATTGATATTGTCTGACTCCGGCAGTGCATGTGTTTAAAACTTAAATACTGAAGGCCACCAGGACATATCCTTGAGTAGAAAACTCAGGTCTGCCACCAGGCCTGGCCAAACCATGTCTCACCCTCTAGTATTTTGTTGTCGGTGAGATCATCTCACCAATCCTATGTGAAGGAATTCAGGAGTCTGTCCTGTTCTTGCTCTGCTTTTCTGGACATACTTTGGGCTCTGTGCTTAAACTCCTTTTGTTGGCAGTCTTCCTGGTCTTTGAGGCAATGCAAGAATAGAGCAAGAATCAGTTCTCCCTCTACGCAGATGCAAGTAGGATTTATATTTTAGTTTCTTCAGTATTGATATTTCTGCCTCTAAATTGGGTGTTTGCTAGACATACATGTAAAACATACCAGAACTTTTTCTCTAATTGAATGAAGATGTGTGACTCCAAGCTGCCCTCATAGCTCATACAAACATTAGTGGTTCCAGAATATGACCATGAAAATGAGAGTTCCCCAATGTCACCTAAAACTCAGGTTCTGGAAAATAAGTAATATTTGTGTGGTTTTTTGTTGGTGTTGTTTGGTTCATTTGTTGTTAGTCATGGGGCTTTAACTCAGGACCTGGGCACTGACCTTAAACTCTTCTGCTCAAGGCTAGTGCTCTACCACTTTGAGCCCCAGTGCCACTTCTGTTTTCTTGAGTGGTTAATTGGTGATACGAGTCTCACAGGGACTTTTCTGCCCAGGCTGGCTTCAAAGAGCAGTCCTCAGATCTCAGCCTCTTGAATAGCTAGAATTACAGGTGTGAGCCACAAGCACCCAGCTATAATTTATTTTTTAAAAAAAAAGAATTCAAAATCCTCCAGGAAAGGATGAGATGTATTATAATTATTTTTCTTTATCACCTACCTTTGACACTTAGTAACCTGTCATAATGAAGGACCTAATGTTCAGAGAGTATACCTAAGGACTAGAACTGAGGCAGGAAGCTAAAAACTATTGATTGTACCCCACCCGTACTTGAAGTTTAGTTGATAAGACAAAAAAACATACCAATGAATAAAATATTCATAAACATGTAACTCTGAATGTAGATTTAAAAAGTGACAGAAACAAGATAAAATAGAAATAAGATAAGAAAACAGAGTTTAGAAAACCTAGGTGATGCCAAAATCCAACCCAGAGAAGAGGCCTTGTTTTCTCTTCAGGGACAGCACTAACTCCACACTAAACTTGTCATGGCGATTCACATTCTGCTCTCTAGATGTGTGCAACTAGGAGTACGTGATAGGAAAGAGCTATTTGGTCCAAATCATACCACATCAAAAAATAATAGTAATACTAAGGAGAAACTATTTTTCTTTTTTATTTCGGTCTTACAGAAAAGAGGGAAGGAAAGAAAGAAGAAAGGGGGGTGTTGTGAACCATCTTCCCCCAGTTTCCTTCCTTATGACCAATTGTTTCTCTGAGCCACCTTGTATTGCTGCCACCTGTGTACCAATATTGGTACAAGACATTCTCCCCATGCATAGCAGGATCTCAGCACACTCAAAAGAGGGTATCTGAAGAAAATTTAATTTAGAAAATTATAGAGATGTAAGCAGAATTTGGAAATCAGTAAAGAATAGTTAAGTACTCAAAGACTAGGCCATTACACACAGCCAAAACCTGTTTCCTTGCAGACCTAAGAGGATAAGGGCAGAACTTTGAGAAGGATGCAACCTTGTCAAATGATGCTGCCAAAGACAGGGAATGGGAAGAACAAAGACTCTGAACTCTTTCCTCCCTGGGAACAGACCCAACTGGAAAGAAGCCAGAGGAGAAATGATCCCAGGTGAGGCAATCTGCAGATGTCAGCTTCCTGGATCACAGAGCAGGGCACAGAAGGTCAGCGGATGATCTAGAGGAAAGCCAGTGTGTCCTTACATCCAATGCCAGAGCTAGCTCTCATTCCATATGTTACATGACTTTCTTCAGTCAGATCCCTTCTAGACTAAAACACTACATACAGGTTTGCCTGAGTGACTTGGCCCTCTAGAATTATTGATAAAAAAAAGTACTGAGTAAATCGAAAGTCTTAAGTTGGATTTCATGTAAGCACTTGAACACCAGTGGTATATTGCCTTCCACTTCTAAATAAACTTAGACTTGGTCCCAATAAAGCAATCAAATCTATGGGTAGAAAAACCCATTGACATAGTTAAGTAAATCAGTTGCCTTCAGCTGAAATCTTTAAGAAGATGGTTGGAACTTCTTCTTGTTTATTGATTTATCTATCTGTTGATGGATCTGATCATTACTAAGATGCCTATAAAGCAGCTCGAAACTGTACAATGAGCTCTCTGATGTCTATAGGCATCTCTGTAATGGAAACCAGAAATAATATTCTTTTCTCTGAGGAACCAATTGGCTTGCTCCAGTGGTTTTTTTTTTTTTCTTCAAGCTTGGCAATTTCTTTGAGGAATGTTAATTAATAATAATGCAAAGTAGGAAATCTCATCCAGTGAACAAATTCTAGCCTAGGAACCATATTTCTGAAAAGCTAGGATTTTACTTTTTCTAGTCCTCAAAGGTCTAGAATTAAGATGCGAAGAGAGCTGTGAGCTAAACTCATAATGTTGTAAGGTTCAAATCTCTTCTTGATCCATAACAAGTAACTTTAACTCAGCAGTATGCTGTGGAATTGCCCTCCAGACCTCATGTCTTCTAAGTTGTCAAGTCACGCTCTTCTTTCTTCGCCCATAAATAATAAGGATTAATAATAAAATAAAAGCCAGCTGCATTAGCCCTCTGCTAAGAATCCAAGCATAGGCCTCCTGCATAGAATTCTCTTCCTGCAGATTGTCACATTGTGGCCTCCTGCCAATTGCATCTTGGCTTGACTCTCACTTCTTAGGAGAAGACCCTGCACAAAAGCAGTATCTCTACTATATGGTTATAGATAGATGATAGATAGATAGATAGATAGACAGATAGATAGATAGATAGATAGATAGATAGATAGATAGATAGATAGATAGATAGATAGATATAGATAGATAGATATACTATATTGTTGTTTCTTTTCTATCACATATAGCGTGAGTCATATCTGTTTCTCTCTGTGTGTGTGTGTGTGTGTGTGTGTGTGTGTGTGCGCGCACGCGCAAGTACTGGGCTTGAACTCAGAACCAAGGGGCCGTCCCTTAGATTTCTCACTGAAGGCCAGCACTCTATTACTTAAGCCACACAGCTCTCCTTCCAGAATTTTAGTAGTTAGAGATCATAGTGTTATGGGCTTTCCTGCCAGAGCTGGCTTTGAACCATAATCCTCGGATGTTAGCCTCCTGAGGAGCTAATAGGCATGAGTCACCCGCACACAGCTTGGCGATTTGAAAATGCTAGTGAAAGCACAATGTCTCTCTGAACCTTGCTTCACCTGAGTCCTAGAATTTAATTAAAATCATGTTCTGTCTTGCCTGATCCAAAGTGGTTTTTAGATGAAAGGAACTTGGAATACAGGGACTGTGTCTGTAAAAGTGTGATTATAACATATCAAATAAAGTACCATGCAAACAGAAATGCTAATACAAAACCTATTTGATAAAAAAAAAAAGAAAAATCAGACAGGTAGATAGTAAAATAGAAAGCTAACTGAACTTTTCAGTAAGTTGCTCCTCTACAAATGGAGCTTACGGGACTATTTGTGAAATAAAACCATCTTGTAATCGTGTTATTTCAGACTTATTACCTTCTCTTTCTCACCATGAACCACTCTAACCACAATTCTGGCCAAGCCCATTTTGGCATATTGCTATTCAAACATATTCAATACTCACGACAAGCTACCCTTTAAAAAGGCATTAGCGCAAATACCATGGGAAAATATCCTCCAAGGTTGTGGATGAATTGATATGATTTCCTTGATTGTATCTTTTTATTTATGAGGCATAATTTATGAGCACTCGAGAGCAAACTGCAATGAATGATGACTAACCGCAGCCAAAGTCATAAATCAGGAGCCGTGAGAGAAGTGGTGATTTTGATCGAATCTATTGAATTAGCTCTTGGCCTTAGCTGATACAGGTATTGGAAAGACCTTTTTAATATCTATTTGTCTCCCTCTGGGGAACGAGATAACAATCACATTACGTGGCCTTAGGAAACAAATAATTTAATTGTTTGCCTGTTAACATGCAACCTGTTTATTCTCCTTATTAATTACTGGCATGGCTGTTCATGTTGGATTTTTTATTTCTGATGTGAATCAATAATGGATCACAATTCTCTAGTTTGTAGAAATGATGGAGTTGTCTCATTTGCTCCTTGGCCTCTGAATTGTTAGAAGTTTTTAAAAGCAAAAGTTGTTCACATTCCAGAATCCAATGTTTATCCTACAGAGGTAAGAAAAGTGAAGGAAGGAGTAGAGAGGGGAGGGAAGGGTGAGAATGTTGAAAGGGATGACACTGATCAAAGTATACTGTATACATAAACTGCCTTTTTTAAATGGCAATTCCTTTGTACAACTACTTAAAGATAATTTTAATTATTCATTTCCCATAAGGAATGCACTATAGATTATCATAGAAGTTGCAGCGGGTTCAAAATTTTTCCATCTCTTTACCCTGAAGAGTCAATAGTTATAATACAATTCTTAAAATAAGCCACATGAAGAAAGAGCAAAATCTCAAATTGTACCAAGGGCAAGGACAGTCAACATTGCTTACCTTCTGAGTCAAGAGATGAGAGGGCTTTCTGTAGTTTGTTATTCCTGCATTCCATTTTTATGTAGAAAAATAATAGCAAATACAAGATGAAACAAACACCAGCTGGGTGCTGATAATAGAGAAAATATCACCAAGTATGTTGCCTGAGTTTGTACAAAACTTACAGAATATTCTCAGCTTAAAAAAGATGAAGGGAAAGAGCAGGCAAATGAATAGAGAGAGGAATGGTGAGCAAATACAGCCAAAATACTCAATGTAGAGAGATGAAAAGAAAAATTGAAGGGATGGGCCTGATTGAAAGGGGTTAATATTGGCCAAAATGCATTGTGCTCATACATTGACAGGCTGAATTGAAATCCCTTTGTACAGCTACTTAAAGATAATAATAAAACAAAAAACAAACCTAAAACATAAAGGGGTCATATAATATTTGCAACTAAGGGATTTTCTTTCTCATATGATGATTAAAAAACAAATCAAGGACTCTTCCTTTGAATTTACATGAGCAATTTTCTTTACCACTAAGAGTATTCTTGGAAAATATCTTAGAAAGAAGGTGATTTCAGGAAGAAGGTTACTTCCAGCCATTGAGACAAAGCATTCAAGTGAAAATTCCTCTAGAGTCAAGGGTAAAAATTGCACCGAAGAATCATCTTCTGGTGTAAGGACCCAGAAGGCACCACTGTGACAGAAAGTTGGATGCCTTACTCCTTCCATTCTCTACTGAACTGTAGGCTCTTCTCTTTGTCCCCCCCCCCGCCCCCCACACACACACGTTGTTGCAGTTCTGCTCACTAATCCTCACTTTCCTCCTAGAATAAAATGTAAAGGAGAAAGGTTGGGTTGAAAGGAATTTGGAGCACTTTACATGATTTTCTTCTGAGAAGCAAGAGGGGGGAAAATGGCACCCAGAAAAGTTCCACAAATACCAAGTTTCCAGAAGTGAAAACAAGGAGTCAAGTGATGCTTTCTGCAGAGATAGTCATTCCTGGTTCCTTCTGTAACTGTGATAAACATGGTGATGACCTTTATAATGGTTGCTGCAGCTGTTAAGGTACTAAAGATACACTCATATAACATTTATTTCAAAGACTGAAGGTGCTAAAGATAATGCACAGTGCAGCTCTAAACAGAGATAACATGAAAAGTAATTGAAAATTGATAATGGAGTAAAAAAAATGGGTTAGATGAAATGGGTTGCCATTTAGGTACCAAGTAGGTAAAAATATGATAGGTGAAAGATATATAGATGACAGATATAGATAGATAGATAGATAGATAGATAGATAGATAGATAGATAGATAGATAGATAGATAGATTCTGTGTGTGAGAGAGAAATAGAGGAAGGAAGGAAGGAAGGAAGGAAGGAAGGAAGGAAGGAAGGAAGGAAGGAAGGAAGGAAGGAAAGAAGGAAGGAAGGAAGGAAGAGAAGGAGGGAGGGTGGGAGGTAGGGAGGGAGGGAGGGAGGGAGGGAGAGAGGGAGGGAGGGAGGGAGGGAAGAAAAGAGAGAGAGAGTCATGCTGGAAAGTTAAAATTTTGTTTACCCATCCTAAGGATCACAGCCCACACTTGATAACAAAAGACAGATTAATAAGAGAAAAACATTTTAAAATGTGTTAATCACAGTTTTGTATGACACAAAAGTCTTTAGAAATGAAGACTCAAAGACCAAAAAGGGTGATTTTTAGGTTTCAATTTGATGGAAAATGGATATCCATGTGGAAATGGAGCTGGACAAATGATAGTGGACGGAAGGGAGCAACCTCTTGTTCAGATAACCCTCCTGGCTCTTCGGATTCTTCTTGGCCACTTCATTCAGGATTTCTGCCTTCAAGGAACAGGGAAGCACCCTCTGCAATGAGGATTGCTGGGAAAGAAGGGAAAGGTGGCTTATGTTTTCGGATTTATGGTCTGTTTTGAGGGGAATGGGAGAGTTCTAGTTTTATGACTTGCTTGAGGGAGAGGAATTCTGTTTGCTATAACTTTCAGGGAAGATGAGAATTAATAAGAATGCCAAGAGATCAGAAACACCTACTGCCAAGGCCTTCCAAGGTCAAGTTCAAAGAACTGGGCTTGCTAAGGTACCATAGATTTGGGAATTTTGTTCTCAACCCCATCAAAGAAAGAAAGAGATAGAGGTAGATGAACTAGGTGGAGATAGCTGAAGTGTTGCCGAATCAATGTGAATAGTTTTATCCTGAGTAACAAACTGTATTTCATGGAGATTTTATTTTCTAATTTTTATATGGATTCCTATAAACCAAAAAATTCGGAGGGCTCTGGGTATGGCTCAATGATAGAGTGCTTTACTAGTATGTATAGGGTCCTAAGCTCCAATACCAAATGGGGGAGAGAAAAGAAGGGAGGAACGGGAGGGGAAAAGAAAATGGGGGAAGAGGGAGAAGGGGAAGGAGGAGAAGGGGGAAAGGGGAAAAAAAGGGGAGAGGTTAATAGATTGGGATATATTGTTTAAATTTTCCCATGTAAGATTTCTGCTGCCTCTTTCTCCACCTGCATTAGTAGCTTTCCATCATTGTAATAAAATGCAAGAGATAAACAAAGGAAGGAAGATTTATTTGGGCTCAGGGTTTCACAGGTTTCAATCCATGGTTACTTAGCTCCATTGTTTCTGGGTCTTTGGAGCGTCAGAATAATTTTGGTAGGGAACATGTAGTGCAACAAAACTGCATTTCATAGCACCCATAATGGGGCTGGAGATAAAATATACACCATCACCACCATCACCACCACCACCACCACCACCACCACCACCACCATCATGCTCCATCGTCTACTTCTTCAAGGTTGTCCCATCTCCTAAAATTTCTACCTCCCAGTACACTATTGTGTTACGAATACATAAATAAATTATTCAATGCATATCAGAGTTCTTCAGATCAATAACTTTTGCAAAGTGCCACCTTTGAACACTTCTGTATTGGAGACCAAACCTTCGATACATGAGCTTTTGTAGAATATTTAGGATGCAAGCTATAATACCATCCTATGAAGATGTGTCCAAATCTTGGTGCATTGTTTCTCAGCAGAAATCATAAGTATATTCTTTGTATTTTTTATTCTGAATCTCATATGTAAGCATGCACAAAAATCTATAGTGATGGAGCTGGGAATATGGCCTAGTGGTAAAGTGCTCGCCTTGTATAATACATGAAGTCCTGGGTTCAATATAGAAAAAGCCAGAAGTGGTGCCATGGCTCAAATGGTAGAGTGCTAGCCTTGAGCAAAAAGAAGCCAGGGACAGTGCTCCGGCCCTGAGTTCAAGCCTAGGACTGGCAAAAAACCAAAACAAAACAAAAATCTATAGTGATGGATGGGGAGAGTGGCTTACTTGTATAATCCTAGATACTGAGGAGCCTGAGACCTAGAGAATCACATTTCGAAGCCAGTTCAAGCAGAAAGGTCTTTGAAACTCGATCTCCAATTAACCAGAAAATGTTACTGTAAAAGTGTTGTTCAAATGGTACAGCACCAATTGTGGACCAAAGGCCTAGTAAAAACATAAAGACCTGAGTTTAAGGTCTAGTACCACCCATAAAAAGGGGCGGGGGGAGAGTGGGTGGACACAGTGAATTTTTTATCACAGAATTTTTTTTGCATCAACAGAAAAAGAGAAAAGAATAGAGTCAGAGCCCAAGACAGACAAGATTAAGGCACTGAGACAGAAAGGCTTGTCATTCAGATTCTTTTTGCCTTTTCTTGTGGAGTTTGTTCTAACAGGGATACTCCCCATGGTGTAGATTTTATGAGATCCAGTGCTGTATTATCTCTACTTTCTCCTCCTTGCAACTGTTTTTCTTTTCACAGTAGCTCATGTAAATAAGCTGATCCTACTTTGCATAAGCACGTTCATTTATATGAATTCTATTTTGATCTCAAATTGATTGAATACTAAAAAGAAAGTCTAGGAACAAAAGCAATGTGTTGTGAAGGTCTTCTTTCAAAGACAAAAAGACAATAGATCATATCAAAAATCTCTGTTAGTAACTGGATTTTGTATTGCTAAAGTGTTTTGGAGAAACTTTTTTAAAAGAAATACAGCAAAAGCCCTACAATACTGAGGCTCGAGGATTTTAAAGTACAGTGAATTAAATTACTATTTGAAGCTTTGCTTCAGTGGCTCACGCCTGTAATCCATCCTAACTACTCAGGAGGCGGAGATCTGAAGATCATTGTGGTTAAAAGCCAGGCTGGACAGGAAAGTCAATGAGACTCCAATTAGCCATGAGAAAACAGGAAGTGGTGCTGTGACTCAGTGGTAGAGTGCTTGCCTTGAGCAAAAAGATCTCAGGGACAACACCCAGGCTTTGAGTTCAAGGGCTACTACTGACAAACAAACAAATAAATAGAATTTGAAACTTGGACTCCACCTAGTAAAACCCTATTCAACAAGGAAGTTCTGAGGTCTAGTATTAGCTTCAACACCAGCTTAAGTCCTTAAGGGTTCTACCTTCCTACTGTACGTGAAAGAACAGTTCTGGTTCACAAACATGGACCAGAAGTGTTCTGAGCTCTCTCTATGACTTACTTTTTTCCCCACTGTCCCTTAACACTCTATACCTGCATAACTGCTGTGCTACTGAGTAATTAATCAGCAACTTGCTTGATTTTTTTTCCACTCATTATATCGGATTCCACATCCATCCCTTTCTTCTGCCCCATCCATTGTGACTAATTAAAATTCTACATGCCTTTCAATCACCAACAAAAGCCACCCCCGCCCTTGGCAAAGAATTTGATGTTGCTATTTAAGATTTATTTCATATTTTTCCAAGAATATTATTGTCTTTTCAAACCTTGTCACTCAAGATGGCCCCAACCCACCTACTGGTAAAATACTTCAGTCAAAGAGGTTGGTTTGGAACTGGGACTCTTTCTCCATCAGTCCTGAAAAACAATCGCTTCATTAATAACCATGCACTCCTCCCTTACTATTGTAGAACTGACCTTGGCCTTGTCAGAGGAGACAAGAGAAGCTGAATTGTATTCTGACCTGAATTGTAGTTTCCAAAAGCTCAGCCCTCCCATTGTTAGCTCAATTTCCTGCTCCTTACTTTCCGAGCCCACTACAGGATTCCCACTTCTTCACAATATACTGAACCCATCTTACAACCATTTCCTAAGAGCCACCTTACCTAACCTGCAGATATTCACCTGACAAGTAACTTAATTCTTGTCATCCTACACACCTTCTTAATACATATGGATGACTTACAGCTCAAGTTTATTAGAAAGAACACTGGAGGGCAGGATTTTCGTTCCCATTCTCAAAACTTCTGCCCTATTAAAACAAAAAGAGTGACATGTTCTGAGTCTCAATATTCTCACCTGCAAAGGGGGCTAATAATCCATTCTCTATTCACCTTGTAAGGTTGCCCTTGTGAGGATGAAGTAAACTGACATGTGTTAAAGTGCTCTGTAGAATGTACAGAAGTGAATGATTGTATGCAAATGGTAAGAAGAGGTAGCTGAGCTCTTAAAAGAGCACGTTTGACTATGTAAGTAGGTTAGTTGTCTTTTTTCAATATGGGGCTGCTGGCAATTCTATCAGCAAGGGGCTGGAGATTTGCATTTGACAGCAATTCAACCTCAGAAATTTGCTTTTACAAAGGACTCTGGAAAAAAAAATATGAAAAAAACTAACAGGAGTTGGTCTAACTATCTGCCCAGCATTTCTTCTCTAGAAGACATTATTGATGTAAAAGCAAAACAAACAAACACAAAACTTTACTTCAAAAGTATTCACTGATTTTTTTCCCTAAATATCTTATAGTTTGAACATTCTGCCTGCCTTTTCAGTATACCTGGAATGTATATAGTAAAAATCAAATCGATTTTCCAGGATTATCTTTAAAGCTGAGGGTGAAATGTTTTAATATAGAAAGTAGAAGACAATGAACGAGAAAAAAATTTTCTCAAGTTAAACTTGCACATGAAAGCTTACTAAGGAATACTCTCCCTCCTAAACATACAGACAGTCTTCTTGTATTGCCATTTAGATCTATCATTCTGATTGATCACTCTGTAGTTGGCTATTATTGGGCCTAATTTAACCCTATATACTCACACATCCATCTACTCTGTCTATTGCACCTGACATCCAACAAATTACTTACTCATGCAAATAACGACCTGAGGCAACCTTTTAGGATATTCGTGTTTAATTATACAAATGGTTCTTGATAAATAAGATTATACATCTTTCCATATGTTTATTCCCTCCTTGATGAAAGGAAATTTAATTTTCATGCAGATTTAGTGGAGATGGTGTTTAAGAATTGCTGAGCTTTATGTAGTCTGCAGATCCATGCCATTTGCAGAAGTTGACAAAATCACCCTAACTTCCTCTGGGCTGAAACCAACTTGCAGCACATGAAACCCTAAAGGGCCCCTGTATGTATACATGGTCCTTCAGGACTATGAAGCTGCAAGATAGAAGTTTATCATCTCCTGTTGTCTTCAGTTGCTTTTAATGAATTTGTCTCCGTTTTGATGATGCCTTGCTTCTGACTGCTCTTGTTATTGTGCTGTTCTTCTTTGGAGGTCTGGGCAGTGAATTCTGCAGGAAAAGCCTGGAGTAATTGGACACAATGTAGAACAGGTCCCGCCCCTCCAGAAGGTCTCAGAGTCCCCACTTTCCATGCAATATCATCTACTCAAGCAGTGGTCAACATCAGCGCCCCTGCCAAGCCGAACGGGAATGTCAGTCTCTACAGGCTGTTCTCCAATGCTAGTGGATCTCAGGCTGTGGTGAGTGAAAATCCAGGACTAATTCATCTTAAAAGTCATTCCTGGCACTGGAGGCATGGCTGGAGTGGTAGAGTATCTGCCTCAAAAGCATGAAGTCAAGTTCAATCCCAGTACCACCAGAAGAAAACAAACAAAAAGAATAAATTCTATAATAAAGAATTTTGTTTGTTAGTACCATGATGCTCTTGCATTTTCTTCCTCTCCAGCCTGTTCTCAGCTGCCCTCTGAACTCAGTAGCATAATGATCACTCAGAGAGGAAAAGATGCATTTTTTTAGGAACCACACAGAAAAGATGGAAATACATTAAGAGAAATGCAAATGGTGGCATTAAAGACTCCATAAATGTTACAAACCTAAGTCTTTAGAGATAATTGAATTGATTTTATTAGTTAAATGTAGGCCAAGCACATACTAAGACACCAACAAATGATGGATGAAGTAAATCTTAATATGGAAAAAAAGAAGACAGCAAAGGCACTTCAATGAGTCTCCATTCTGATGTACAGATTGAGTAGACAAGTCTCTACCAGTGAAAATTTAGGTTTGACTCCATTCAAATGTAGCCTTTTAGAAGAAACCGGGGAACGAATGACTCTGTCAGCCCATCTCTGGCTCTGCTGTTTGTTTCCAAGGAGACATATGAACGTTGCACTTCGTGTTTTAGCCAAACCCCTTACAAGAGAGATAATGAAAACCAACTCAGCCACTTCTTGCATTATTAAAGTGAGGAGAACTGAGAGCCAGGCGGCAGTCTTCCATCTCAATGGCATGACCTGTGACACTCACACATTGCTCATGAATGAAGTAGAGATTATAATACTTCGTTCACACACATCTCATATAGAGCTTGTACAGATCCCAGTATCTCATTGTAAATTAGTTAGGCCAATTTAGGAAACCATTTGGGCAAGTATGAAGAAATCCTCTAGAATGTCAGGTATTGAAACACAATTTCAAGAGATGATTCACATCCAGCAAAAGCTTGCATTGAATGTTAAAGGAGTATTAGCATATTTTCTACATGGCTTCTTGCCCTGTAAATATAGATAATGTAAATACAATCAACCCTTGATTACCTATGCTTCCAAAGTCATAATATTAACAAACTAAAATAATTTCTGTTTGAGATGCTTTGTATACACTTTTTAAAAATTACAAGTAGCTCTTCTTAATTATGTTACTTATGTTGGTGCAGAAATTTACTTCTGGTTTCTGACAGCTTCTTACTCAAAGAGTATTGATTTAAGTCACAACAAAGTTAGAAGCTTGCTCCATATGACTCAAAAAAGTTTAAAATCCTACAACGAAAATTGGTTTCATTAAGATGAATACCCTCAAAGAAGAAGAGGAACTTTCAAGACCATGTGTGTACCTGCCTCTCACATTTATCGTAAGGGATTTTTGACCTAGAAAAATTACATGCAAGTAACATTGGCAGGATATGAAATCTGGTGATTAGAAATACAATTCAAATCAGGTAATTATGTTTTCTAGAAAGATAGCATTCTGTTATGCTACCTGTACCTATATTAATAAATGTGTATTCTGCACCATTTGTAATATCTTTCCAACATGAGATGATGGATAGAGTCGTACCTTGTAATCTCTGTGCTATTGCTTCCTCTAACTTCTTTTGATCTTTTATAGTGCTTGCAACAACTGGATTGGTGGTTCCTGTAGGAGGATGTTGTACTAGGCCCAATATTGCATCGTCCACAGTCCCCCGTGAGGTAGCACGCAGATCAATAAATGTTTGCCTACTGTCTTTGACTTGTGATGTTGCCTCCCATTGCTTTCTTTCCTCCCAGCTGTCTGAAGGCACTGCAACCCAGCAGACTCTTTACAACCTGCAACCCTTCACCACATACTTCATTGGCGTGGAAGCCTGCACCTGCTTCAACTGCTGCAGCAAAGGCCCAACAGCTGAGCTGAGAACTCATCCTGCTCCACCCTCGGGACTGTCCTCTCCTCAGGTCCAGACGCTGACATCAAGGACAGCTTCCATCCAATGGAGCACCCCCCTGCTAGAGAATGGTGTCATTCAGAGGTAGTGGATCCACAGGAAGAGGGAGGAAACCAATTGGATACACAAAGATGGACACAATGCCACCCATCAGTCCCCAAGAAAGGCTTACTCATTAAGTAATACCTATAGCAAAACAGATCCATTTGAGCGATAATGTTTCCCGTGATAATGGGTATATCATAAAATCAACTGAAAGAAAAGTAAACAACAGAATCATCTCTAAATAAGGAAGGCGATGCTATGTGTTCATATTTATGAGAAGAATATTCTCCTCTTTATGGTTCTCTGGAGCCCCATGTTCCACAGACAAAATGAACGTCTGTAGTTAGATGGGACTTGCTCTGATCTGATTTAAAATGTGAGAATGAGCCCTTGTTTGAAAGAACAAAGATAATACTTCCCTCAAATATTCTGGAGGAAAAAATGCTTTATTCTAAACTGAGAAGAGTTACTGTTCTTCTCTCCAAAAAGACAAATCTGTCTACTAACAAAAAGGACTAGTTGTTGTGCTGACAGCAAAGTCTGTAACTATTGGTCTCCCTTCTCATGTCTCTGCTTTGGCCACTGCTGCTCATCTCAGCCATATTAATAACATGCTTCTGTGAGCAGCTTTCTGCAAATGAAAAATTTAAAGAGCTGTGGTTCCATGAAAACAAAACGTCTTCTCGTAAAAGAAAACCAAGATTTTGTTTTTGTTTTATGCCTGTGCACCAGTCCTAGGGCTTGAACTCAGAGCCTGGATGTTCTCCCTGAGTTTTTGTACTCCAAGCTAGTGCTCTACCACTTGAGCTACAGCTACACCTCTGGCCTTTTGCTGGTTAATTGGAGATAAGACTTTTGCAGACTTTGCTGTGGCTTCAACCCACAATACTCAGATTTCAGCTTCCCGTATATCTAGGATTGGTATCCAGCTAAGAAAACCAGTTTGAAGCGAGCACAGAACTAATTCCATTTCCTGTATGTTTCTTTATGTGTTCATGTGTGTTTTAGGTATGAGCTCCAACTCTATGTGGCTTGCCATCCAGACTCAGCTCTGCCCTGTAAGTCCACCCAAACTGAGACAAAGTACACTGGGCCAGGGCACAAGGCGTTCCTCAAAGGACTTCAGCCATATACCACCTACAAGCTGAGAGTTCTGGCCCACAATGAGGTGGGCAGCACTGCTTCTGAGTGGATCAGCTTCATCACTGAAAAGGAATGTAAGTGCAAATGGCAGCTGCCATACGCCAGGGAGAAAGGAGGGGGTTGTTATGTCTTAGTAATTAGTTTGAATTTAAGGCCCAATGCTGGCTAAGCAGGCCCTTGAGCCACAGCTCCAGCTTGGAAACCATGTTCTTAAAAGGATTATGTTCAACCACATGGAATGCTACTAGACCTTATGAAGATGGATGTGGGATTTAACAGTGGAGGTCAAAGGGAAATTTAGGAAGGTTCTTCATGTCTGGAAAAACAGTCAAGTGAAAAATCAGTTTAGAAGATAAACAGTGGGAACAAAGAAAATAGATAAGCAATTATAGACCACCTCTGTTTTGTATTTAAACCTGGACTTGTCTTTTATTCACTTTAAGCCTTTTCTAATCTCTTTTATGGTTAGTATATATTACCTGTAAGAGGTCTCCATTATGGTCTACCCATACATGAATTTAATGTATTCTGATCTAGTTCACCCCTCTATCATACTTTCTTATCCTTCTCCCTCTACTTGAAACATTCCAACAGGTCTGTTATTCTATTTTAATGTGTGCATATGTTCACTCCATTTAACCTCTGCTTTCATCTTTACAGTTCCTGCTGGTTCTCACCTTCAGTCACTCCTTTTCCCCTGTGCACACATTATACACTCTGTCGTTCATTTTATTTGTTTGTCCATTAATTTATTTTTGTGTCTAGATTTTCCTTATGTAGGTCAATTTTTATCTTTTGTCAGTAATGGAGTTTGAACTCAGGACATCAAGCAGGCTTGGGTAGGTACTCTGTGACCTACCTCTGTGACCACATCTTCAGGCTGGCAGATGATTTTGGAGATGAGACTCTTAGATTTTTCTTTTTGGGCTGGCCTCAAACCAGGATCCTCCAGATCCTAGCCTCCTGTATAGTCAGGATTATAGGCATCAGCCCACCCAATATGTCTACCATGGTTAAAAGAAGGCTTTTCTTCCCTTTTCTTTTCAGGTTACATAGCATTATTCCTTGCTCTCCCAGAAAGGATTGAGACATGACACTACTGGGGAAAGTAAAAGAGCAATTTTTCATCTTTGTTCAAAATGAAGAATATCAGACTAAGCCCAGGACTCTCATATGTGGGAGGTCTGTGGTTCCATACGAACCACATGCAGAGGAAGCTAATCCTGACAATAATCCCACCCACCAAACTCAGCAGCTTTCAATACCTGGGCATAATCACTCCCTTTCACCTCTTTTCCATGAGTAGTTTTTATTACATGGCTGAATAATAATATAAATTTAAAGCCTCATACTTTTATTTGTATACTTGATAACATTTATATTTGTATTTTCTATGTCATTAAAAAATGAGTAAACTTATTTTCATTAAACTGAGAGTTGAACTCAGGACCTTATACTTCTAAAGCAAACATTCTACTACTTGAGCTACAATCTCACCCTGATTGCTTTTGTTATTTTTTTAATAGGGTGTTTTTGCAGAGGCCAACCTGGACCTCCAACCTCCTGTTTACACTTCTGACTTAGATAGGATGACAGGTATATGCCACCACTCTTAGATTTTACTGGCTGAGATGGAATCTCATAAACTCATTTTTTTCCCAGTACTAGCTTCAAGTTACAATCCTCCTAATCTTTGCCTTTTAATCAACTGGAAGTAGTTCATTACAGGAGTGAGCCCAGATAGCCAATAATTTTAAAAGCTAGCTAATATCCTATATATTTTTAGTATTTCAGTTGTTTTACTATTTCTCTTAATCACTATGAAGGGAAAATATTTGTAAATGATGAAAAATCTATAATTGGAAAAGGTTTTGGTTTCGATATTTCCTTTTAGTGTATGCAATGAACAAAATGATTTTTGAATGTTTGATTATTGTCTTAGATTACATTTACTACCTCAAGTGTTTTCACATTTTAAAGCTTTGGATACTAATTGCAAATTTACTATTCCAGAAAGATTATACTACATTCTAATCTCACCCAAAATACATTCTTTGACTTTAACTAATGAAAGAACTACTAGCAATGGTTTCTAAGCCTATAATCCTAGCTAGTCAGGAAGTGGAAATCCGAGGATCAAGGCTCAAAGCAAATCAAGGCAGACAAATCTGAGACACTCTTATTTGCAACTAACTAGCAAAAAGCCAGAAGTAGAAGTGTGGCTTACACTCATAACTACTCTGGAGGCTAAGAATTAGAGGACGATGGTTTCAATCCATACCAAAAAAAGAAAAATCTTTGAGGTTCCATCTCTAAAATAACCAGCAAAAGGCTGGGCTGGAGATGTGGCTCAAAAGATAGAGAATTAGCTGTGAGTAAACAAGCCAAGTTTTACTCAAGGTACTAAATTCAAACCCCAGTAGGCAAAAAAATATTTTAAGCCTACGTATTTATTAAATATATGCCTGATCCAAGGACCTTCATATATGGGACAACTCAGCAGTTGTATTAGGAATAGGTCACAGACTAGTTTGTTAGTGGCACTGTGTAAGCATTTTACAAACAAGTCTCTTTTTCCAAGACATTTTGCCTTTAACTGAATATAAATCTTCCAGGTTTTGTATAACACATCCCAAAATTCTCATAAGTGACCTAGGAAGTGGGTTTTCCATTTTACATATGTAGAAAGTTGGTCTTAACAAGGGTAAGCAGCAAAAACAGCTCCTGAAACCAAGCAGGGCAGAACCCAGATCCTACAAAGCACATGACATGGCATGTTGAGAATAATTACAACAGTGGTATAACTCTTGTTTCTGTTACATGGAGTTCATTTCACTTGGCATCTTCTTATGTGGTCATATGGGTGTAGCTATTGGGGTATTTTGGTCTTCTACCATGACTAGGCTATTCTTGTACTAGCTATTCCCTATGAAGGACACCATGTGGTTTATGTTTTTTTGGGGTCTGGGTCACTTCACTTAGTATGATTTTTTTCCAAGTGCTTCCATTTCCTTACGAATGGGGCAATGTCATTCCTTCTGATGGAGGCATAGAATTCCATTGTGTATATGTTCCACATTTTCCTGATCCACTCGTCTACTGAGGGGCATCTAGGTTGGTTCCATGTTTTAGCGATGACAAGTTGTGCTGCGATGAACATAGTTGTGCTGGTGGCTTTAGTATGGTCTTGCTTGTAGATGCCCAAAAGTGGGGCTGCTGGGTCGTAGGGTAGCTCTATGTTTAGCCTTCTTAGTAACCTCCACACTGCTTTCCAGAGGGGTTGAACAAGTTTGCATTCCCACCAACAATGTAGTAGAGTTCCCTTTTGGGAACATCCTCTCCAGCATTTGTTAGCATTAGATTTCCTGATAATAGGCATTTCTCAATGTTATTTTGATTTGCATTTCTTTTATGGCCAATGATGTAATTATTCTCAACATGCCATGTGAACTCGTACTACTTTTTTTCTCTTTTCCCTTGTCTGTTTGTTTGACTGAGTGGTTTGTCTAGTTTTGTTTCTCTTGTAGTCCCTTCCTGTGGCTGTACCCTTGCTACCGCTGTATTACATGCAAGTACCCTGGATATTGTCTAGATGGGTAATAGAACTGTGGAAGGGCGAGGGAATGTCAAAATCAAGAGACAAAGAACAAAAAGACAAACCCTTCAAAAAGCAACACTTACAAAACCATTTGGTGTAAACCAACTACACAACTCTTGGGGGGGAGAGAGGAAGAGGGAGGGTGAGGGGGAATGAGGGAGGAGGTAACAAGTAGAAAAAGAAATGTACTCACTGCCTTTCATATGAACCTGTAACCCTTCTGTATCACACTTTGACAATGAAAAACATTATGCCAAATACAAAAAAAAAGCACATAACAAATAACTATCTCTGTTCAGTAGAATCCAAGTCTCCTGAGAAAGCCTGGGGGGTGGGAGGGGGAAGAATAGAAAGTATTCCTGTAAGTATGAGAGTCTGCTACCCAGTGCCACCTCCGAGGACATTACATCCTCAACATACCTACAAGGTGCACCAATTATCCCAACTTAAAACTGAGCAGGACTATGCACGGGGCAATATAGTGTAGACCATGATCTGAACTCGGCCTCCTGGATTTACATCATTGGGTGGTGCTGACTTAGAGCCAGACTGGCAGGATACAGGAATACAAGCCAGTTCCCTATGCAGTAAATAAGCAGAAATGATATTCTAACTCATCACCACCAAGCTCACCTGCACCCTAAGGACTGCTGCATTCCTCTGGCCAACCAACCTCCTCCTCTTGTAATGAAGATTCCAGACTTTCTCCACCTTCTTCAAACCTCCTCCCACTGCTTCTGGCCTTTTGCTCCACAAGCCCACAGCCAGGCTCCCCCTCCTCTCCATTTATCTTCTGCAAACTCCCATGCCTTGTGATCCACTAGGATTGGAGGAATCATGAATCAGAAATTTCCTGACTGCCTTTCTACCCTAGACAGACAGATCCCCTGCTTTTACATAGTTCTTGCCAGCCATAACCAAAGGACTGTCCTTTGTCTATGGAAAATTAATCTGTCTACCTGTGCACCATCTCCTATCTCCTGTGTTTACTGTACTGCCTCTGTGTGTCCCTCTCTTTGCTTCCGGGTAGGTACTGTCCCTGCCTCCTATGTATGCACTATCTTCTGTCCCTGTGTGTGTGCCATCCCTGCTTCCCACGTGTAACTTCCCAGCCTCTTATATGTGTGCCACTGCTGCCACCTCTGTGCACATCTCTGCCTCTTTTTGGTGCAAGCCTTTGATCACGAGCCAACTCCCAAGCACCTCTATAGAGCATTGGAAAATGAATGAGTAAATGGTGCTACTTTAAATAAATGTGTCCTGGTTATAACAACACAATGCAGACTTTGGAGTTCCCCATGGGTCTGGCTTCAAATCCTAGACCTGCTACGAGCTGGGTAAAAGGCAGGATACTTAGTTTCCTCACCTGAAAAGTTAAGAATCACACTTCTCAGAAGTGTTTTGAGGATTAGATGTCAACTGCCAAGGGCATAATCACTCTTGCTATTTCTTCAAGTTCCATAAATGCAAATATTCATGATTATTTTGAAAGCTTGCAGTTTTCACTCAGTAAAGTCTCCAAATCCGACAAGACAAACTTCTTAGTTTCTTTCTTAATATCTGCAAGTTGTCATTCTCTATGTGTGTGTGTCTCTCTCCTTTCCTCCCCTCCTCCCATCCCTCCCTTGTTCTCTCTCTCTTCCCCCCACTTCTCTCCTCCTCCTCCCTCCTTTTCCTCTTTTCTCTTGCCTCCTCTTCCTCTTCTTTCTCCTCTTCCCCTTTGACCTCCTCCCCTTCCTCCTCCTCCTCCTTTTCTACCTCTCTCTTATTCTCTCTATCTCTTCCTCTCTCTCTCTCTCTCTCTTCTCTCTCTCTCTCTCTCTCTCTCTCTCTCTCTCTCTCTCTCTCTCCCCCCTGGGGATTGGCCTGGCATTTGCTAGGCTGGAGCTCTACCACTTGACTCATGCCTCTAGTTCCTTTTTTTGCACTTCAGAATTAGGTGAGGTCTTGCCTTATGCCCAGAATGGCCTAAGATGTGACCTTACTTACATTTCCCCATGTCACTGGGTATGACAGGCACGAACCAATGTACCCAGTCATTGGTTGAGATGCAGATTTCACAAACTTCTTGTTTTGTTGTTTGTTTGTGCAGGCCTCCAGTCTTCATCTCCACCTTCCAACTAGCGAAGGTTACACAACATTGAATTGAGGCACTACATTCAGCCACTGTTCTGTTTGATGTACTGTTTTGACACAGAGAAAAGACAAGCACAACCGTGTGTTTTATTGTTTTATTATTTTATTTAGGCAGAATTCATTCTGAGAAGAGCACAGATTTTTAAAGAGGAAGTGATAACTATTGACATTTGCAGAAAATTTTCTGTATAGTTCTCTGAAATGTGTTGCTTTGAAAGATAATAATCATATGGATCTTTAAAGCTTATTGTATTGTTATAAAGCAGTACATTATTTTAGATCCTTTTAAAAATCTTATAAGTAAGAAATTGTACAAAGAGGTTACAATTTCCTAAGTCAGGTTATAAGTACAATGCTTCTTAATCAATGCCACCCCTCATCATTCCTTGTATTTTTGTAGTTTCCTAACCTCAGAAGCACATGGATTTTTGTTTGGATTTGTTTAATTGTGCCAGTACTGAGGCTTGATTTCAGGGCCTTGCACTCCTACTTGGGTGTTGTAGCTCATAGCTAGTGCTCTAATAGTTGAATCATTGCTCAATTTCTGGCTTTTTTGCTAGTTAATTTGAGATAGGAGTTGCTCAGATTTGTCTGCCCAGGATGGCTTTGAACCGCAATCCTCAGAGCTCAGCTTCCTGAGTAGATAGGATTACAGAAGTGAGCCACTAGTGTCTGTCATGGATTTGTTTTTAAAGAAGGAGCTGATTTATTCACACCACTGACTGTTTTCTTAAGAGCCAATTTAATATAGATGGATGTCACATCAATACATTTCTAAAGGTATTGATTATTTTGGAGGAAAAAAAATCTCATGAAATTAATCTCTTCTGGCTTGACAAGCTGATATGGGATCCTTTCATTTCTTTCGATGAAAATTATTCATTTTGAAGATGAGCCCCATTTAAGGATTTCTGTTTCAGTAAGAAACTTGAAAGTAGGATGGGAACACACCTGTAAAATGCATACCACATTGCTTCTGTGTCTGATATAATACTTAGGAGACCTGAGCTTGATTATTATATACTAATGTACTATGTTATTGATTGATTGGTCAAGGCAATGAATTATGATGTTCAAATTGCTGTTTGCCAGGCTTTTTTTAACCATCTTAGAAAACAAACTAACAGTTCAAGAAAGAGCTTTAAAATAAATGGGTGCCAAAAGGATATAATTCACCATCTAAGCAGTTCGGTTTAGAGGGAAAAAATATATTAACTTCATCCAGTCCTTGGGGCTTCGTAGCAATAAATATTGATTTGATATGAAAAATAGCTACCTACTGTAGTTAATAGTGTTAAGGACAGTTTACCTGTTAAAGGAGGGAAAATGTAACGAAATATGAGCTCCAGGGTTGTGCGGGTGAGCAGATCCATTGTGTGTTAATAGTTTTATTTATAAAACACCACTCTTCATTGATTTTTTCCCCCCTTGGGAAAGGAAAGGAGCTGAGAAAGCACTCCACACATGTTCTCAATGGCTTTCATCTCACCCCAACGCTGGTTTATTATTTTGAATAGGTTTTCATCAGTGCTGAGCTTTGAGGGGAGCGGTGTTTTATTTGCACATATCTAAAACACTCCCTTATCAACCCCCAACACCAAAATAACCACTTCTAGAGCTGCTGTCTTTCTCCCAACAGTGCCTCAGTACCGAACCCCATTTTCAGTGGACAGCAACCTATCCATGGTGTGGGTGGACTGGAGTGACTCCTTCCTCCTGAATGGCCGGCTCAAGGAGTATGTGTTAACAGACGGAGGACAGCGTGTGTACAGCGGCCTGGACACCATGCTCTACCTACCAAGGACATCAGACCAAAGTTAGTTCCTGCTGCTGGACACCAGTGGCTCACACCCTGTAATCCTAGCTACTCAGGAGGCTGAGATCAAAGGATCGTGTTTTGAAGCCAAACCTGGGCAGGAAAGCTCAGGAGACTCTTATCTCCAATTAACCACCAAAAATCTAGAAATGCATTGATGGCTCCAGTGATACAGTACTAGTCTTGAGCAACACAGGTAAAGGACAGTGGCCAGACACTAAGTTCAAGCCCCAGTACTGAAACCAAAAAAGAAGTTAGTTTCATGTCCCACTACTTAGTATGTAATGAGTTCTTTTCCCCAGCTTCATGCGATATAAAGCCTGAAAGGTGCACAGCAAATGCTTGTCATTAAAATGTCTTGGTTTAAGTGGCCACTTCTTGTGGAAAAATTATAGCTCAGAATGGAAATGTGCCTTCCTTCCCATTTGCTATTTGATGCACTGCAGTTTAAAGCAGGTCCCGGGGAGGGTTCTGCCTGCACAGCACTTATGTATCCTCAGGAAGAAACCAAACCACAATGCAGGCTGAAGTCACAACACCTCATCATTCAGACTCTTGTAGCTCTGACTTCCAAACAGCCTTACCAGACACTAACCACCTCCACCTCTTAAGGAATTCAATATAAGGACTTTCTTTGACCTCTCTTAGTAAACCAGTTCTTAAGCAAACAAAAAGTACTTGGTTAATGCCAGTGCCTCATACCTGTAATCCTAACTACTTAGGAGAAGCTGAGATCTGAGGATCACAGTTCAAAGCCAGCCCAGGCAGGAAAGTAAGTCTTGTGAGACTCTGATATTCAGTTAACCACCAAAAATCCAGAAGTGGAGGTGGGGCTCAAGTGGTAGAGTGCTATCCTTGAGCTACAAAGCAAGTTCAAGGCCCAGGACAGACATGCACACACACACACACACACACACACACACACACACACACACACACACACATGCGTGCACCATGCCACTACAAAGGACACGTTCTTTTTCCTCTCTAGGTGCATGTACTTTATCCTGTTGTCTTATTTTTAAATTGAATTAGGGAAATGCTTTCTGAGGTGTTAAATATTTTCTAGTAATCTGCATGGTCACAGGAGGATAGATATGGAATTATTTTAAGCACTCTGGACTTATAAGATAAATTCATATTTTCTGGTATACTTGGGAGCTGTTTGTTTTGGCTAAAAGATGGGGGTAAACAGTGAGGCCCAGAATTGTGCTTACTGTGCTTGAGACTTCATAAAATTTTTACAGTGACCTGGATGCACATATTCACTGTCACAGCTCTTGGTCATTTGGGCAGTTGGATATGAAGGGAAGATGGACTGACAGTTGGCAGAGATGGGTTCTACCTGACCAGGCCTCTAGCCATCTGTGTGACCTTGCAGGAGTCCCAGGTTCCTGGCTCTTGTCTTGAATGGGGGATTTAGATCCTGTGATTTCCAAGATGCTATTGAGCAAGAAATCTTTGCTCACTTAATGACCCAGATTCACAGCAATATAAACTTTGTTATTCTTTACTTGTGAAATGTTTCTCCTTTTCCTTTGCTGTGTAAGCTCCCATCTTTAACTGATGATTATCAGATATGCTCTTATCCCAAATTTAGCTCCTTCTCTGGGTAACTTTTTGATTTGAAATAAGTTCGTGTATTAGATGGAAGTCAGCTTTTGATCACAATACCAAATTCCTAAGACAATCAACTTACAACAAAGAGCAAAGGTCTGTTCTGACTCATAGTTTGGGGGTTCTGTCTATGATCTGTTGGCCCCCGTGGCTTTGGGCTTGTGGAACAATGCAGACAGGACCACACAGGAAAGCAAACTACTTACTTACCATATGACCAGGAAGCAAAAGGATGAGAAGGAGAATGGGAACCCTAGTCTCCTTCACAGGCATGTAGCCAATGATCTAAAGACCTCCCAGTGAGGACCATAAAGGATCCACTACTTTTTGACATCATAACATCAAGGCCAAGCTTTAAACACATGGACTTTCAGGGGACACTGGACATCCAAGCTATAACACTAGCCCAAACCCCACAACTTGCTCTTTACATCTATTTTCAGAATTGTCATGGTATCATATCTTGGTCTTTCAAATCTATATCTTGTCTAACTACTAGTGGTGAATGTCTGCACAATTTACCAGTTCTTCCTTTGTCTAGCCTTTGTTTTTCAGGTCACGTGTACCACAGAGGTAGGAACTGTTAAAACACCATTGATCCAATATGATACATCTACAGGAGTCGGTGAGCATTTAACTTGTCTCATATTTGGCATAGCACCTGCTATTGTTCCTTCAAGAAACACACCAATGTTTGTTTACCTACACTGTGCTAAGGTATCAGCACAGGCTTTATGGAATAAACTGTGTTGTATAAAATCTTCTTGTATCCGTGGAACTCTCATTAGGCAAGGGGTTAGGATTAGTATTTAAATGTCAAATTATTAAAATGTTAAGTATAGAAAATGTAGATAGAGAGAGCTGACTAAACTTCTCTCTTGACAAAAAATTTGTCTAAAACTTTTGTGCTTTTGTATAGAGAAAGGTAATTTAGAGAGAGGAAGTCAGGAAAAAGAGACAAGAGGAAGAAAACACAGAGCCAGCTCATCTGGCACTGATCCTGATAATGGTAGTCAGGGTTCAGAGCCTAAAATGGTGAATTTGGGAAATTTCTATCAGTATGCTTCATAAAAGATTATGACTTACTATTAATAAGCAATTTAGTTGAAGAGACAAAATTGCAACCTTTTAAGGAGCATCTTTTAAACTGCATTCTGTCCATAACCTTTGAATATATGATTGAATCATATATATGACATATATATGAAATATATTTTAAATATATATGAAATATGTACGTATATATGAAATCTATCCTTGCAAAGGATATATTAGAGAAATGACAAATCTTCTGTTCAAATGGAGGTGAGACTAACACTGTATGTTCTTTTCTAGTAATTAGTGCTATATATATAAAACTTATGTGCATATGTACTTTGTAGTTCTTGGGATTGAACACAAGGCTTGCTCCACCACTTGAGGGCTCCTTCCAGCTCTCTCATTCTATACTTTGACTTTGAGATAGGGTCTTACTAATTTTTCCTAGTCTGGCCTCAGATTTGCAACCATCCTGCCTTTACCTCCCAATGTAGCTAGATGAGTAACACCAGACCCAGTTTCATATGTACTTTTTTAAAAATAAGCATCTCTCAACAGTGCATGTTTTCTCTCATATGCAGAAAACAGATATAAGATACACTGGGACATGATAAATTATATAGGACTTTAGGCATTCACACACTTTGAGTCCAAAGGAGGACACCCTTAGGGAAGGAACGCAAAGGTGCAATGCCTCTGTGCCTATGATCATATAAAATAATATTTATTAGGCTGGGAATGTGGCTTAGTGGTAGAGTGCTTGCCTAGCATGCATGAAGCCCTGGGTTCGATTCCTCCACATCACAAACACAGAAAAACAAACAGAAATGGTGCTGTGGCTCAAGAGGTAGAGTGCTAGCCTTGAGCACAAAGAAGCCAGGGACAGTACTGTGGCACTGAGTCCAAGCCCCAGGACTGGTAAAAAAAATAAAAATGAATAAACAAACAAATAAATAAATAAATAAACTCTGGGGAATAGAACCAAGAAGGCTTTTTAATCATTCTTTTTCTTTTTTCTTCTTTTTTTGTCTTGTTTATTCATTTTTCTATCTTTGAGGTGGTATGCAGGGGCACAAAAAATGGAGGACTATAGGGTGAACAAAAGCATCAGTGCTCTTCAGTAAAAACTATGTTGAAAATGAACTTGTGGTAGGAATAGGAAGGAAAAGCTGGGAGAGAACAAGGAAAGGGGTGACACTGTCCAGAAAGAAATGTACGCATTACCTGACTTATGAAATGGTAACCCCTCCTGTATAGCACCTTTTGTCATAAAAATAATTATTTAAAAAAGAAAAGGAAACATGTCTCAAATTTTATGAATCACAAGTCAGCATACTGTTATGAGAAACAGCTTCAATAGGTAAAATTTGGTTCGGCGTCTAGATTTCACATATCTGGGCGCCACATAAAATCTCTCACAACAGCTAATTTATTCTTCCCACATAACCACTCTCATTTAATGACTGCAAAAGAGAGCGAAAGACCTCCTTTGGTATTCTTTTAGGAACTCTAATGTTGCCATAAGCAGATGGTGGAGGTGTGGTAGACACAAGAATTTATCCAGGGAACCTCTGAGAGCTTGTTGCTACGATGACCTGATGAATTTGGCTCAAGACTGTATGTTGCGATGGCTGTCTAATTTCCTGTGAATAAGATCAAACCAGTGCACGTCTGTATTGTGTAGCTTCTTCACAGACCTTAAGCAAAGACAATCAGAAGGTTGGGGTAGGTAGTAAGTATGTCACTATGTAACTCCTGCCCAGTGACTCTGACCCAGTGATTCAGGATCACATGCTGACCATTCTCACATCTCACAAGCAACAAGAGTTGCTTTCACATGGAGTGGACACTGGGATTTCCTCAGAGTTGAGGCCCAGCCACTAATGTTCCATATTCTGACTGTGAACTTCCCAACTAATGCACACACAGGTGCATCTCTTAAAGTGAAAGAGTACTTTGAAAAAACACTAAGATAAAAAAAAGAAGTCATATACTCTACCCTGATGTTTGAGCTCTTAACAAGAAGTGAGAACTCTCAAGGCAGTTCTTGAATATATATGGAGGTCTCATTGCTGAGCATTGGGCCATAACCCATGGCTCTGGTGTCTGAAGGCTGAGAACTCTGGGCACATGCAGAGGGAAGGAACTCTGAGGACTATGCCAATTCCAAGATGTTCCTGTCCAACTGGTATCTGTCATCTGTTTTAATTTTCATGATTTTACTTCTAAAACTTTCCTGTTCCACTGCTTCCTAGTGGGCCCTCCAGCCCGTCTGATCAGTTCCTGGAGGTCCTGCCCTGTGTCATGCACTAAGGAAGCTCAACCCTTCTCTCAAGTGGCCACAGTTGGCTTGTTTTGATCAAACAACACACACTGATTCCTAATGAAGGGACTTGCTGATGTTGGATTTGTATTCTGGCATGAAATGTTCATTTCAGAGATAGGAAATCCAGGCCTTATGTGAAGGAGGGGGTTAAACAAACCCATAGAAATGTTCTGGGGTAGAACTAAGGTTGGTAAAGGAATATCCTTCCTCTGTCAGTGTTTCACATTTGGGTTTAGTCATCATCTTTTTTTTTTTTTTTTTGCCAGTCCTGGGCCTTGAACTCAGGGCCATAACAATGTCCCTGGCTTCTTTTTGCTCAAGGCTAGCACTCTGCCACTTGAGCCACAGCGCCACCTCTGGCCATTTTCTATATATGTGGTGCTGGGGAATCAAACCCCAGCTTCATGTAAATGAGTCAAGCACTCTTGCCACTAGGCCATATTCCCAGCCCTAGTCATCATCTTTTCATGACATATTTCCACCCCAGTTCTGAACTCTTCTTAATCCTTGCCTGGACAATGTGAAGTACTAGCAAGCCCTTAATGCCCTTTAGAGGTTGGAAATAGGAAAGTGTGCCTAGTGCATGAGTAGGTACGTACTTGAGACTATGTCTTTCTGGCTTCTGACCCTAGACATGTGCTTTCAGCAGGCAGCTCTGTGTCTCACAGTGTACAGGTCCTTTGCCAGCCAGGAAGCAATGGACTCCAATCTCTAGGCTTCAGAGTTGATCCAGAAAGCAGTTCAGATGATCTCCAAGATCACCTCTTGATTGACAAGCTGCTTTGTATTATCCTATAATAACCCCCTCAAAGCCTTTCTCCTGGATGCCTCAACTCATCCAGCTTTCTCCACATTTGTAAGACTTGATAATGCACTACTGCCCATCTCTAGCTCTGGAAAGCTCACACTATAAGAACTTGTGTAGGGTTAACATTCATTTATGTCCGTCAGCCTTCCATCATAACAAAATTCCAGGGCAGATAAAGCAGAGAAGCTTTATCTTGACTAGCGGTTTCAGAGGTTCTAGTTCACAGTTGCCTGGGGTTTCTGTGTGTGGTTTTGGATCTTGGTGAACAGAGTAATAAGGTTGGAAATATATGATGGAGCAGAGCTGTTCAATAGCCAGGAAACAGAGGGGAAGGGCTCAGAAACAAGATAAACCTAGCAAAGTCAACTCCAGTGACCTACTTCCTATAACTAAGCCTGAACTCGAAATAGCACCTTAAACACTTTTTACTTATTAATGTACTAATTCACTGATGAGGTTACAGTACTCATGATCCAACCACTTCTCAGTAGCCCCATCTCTGAACATAGCTGTCCTGAGGGTCACACATGGGCCATTCCAGATCCAAATCATAGCACTCATTAAATATGATCTTTTATTAGCTTCATGTAAAGACAATCACTTTGACTTTTAACACATGAATCGAAATCAAGAGTAAGCAACCCCCTGACTAAAGGAATTTTTTCCATAAGGTGATGGTTTTTAACAGAGAAGCCGGGGGACAAGATCTATAAAACTGTACATTAATAGCCAAGTATCAGTGGCTCAGGAGGCTGAGATCTGAAGATCACAGTTTAAAGCCAGCCAGGGCAGAAATTCTTATCTCCAGTTAACCACTAAAAAGCCAGAAGTGGAGCTGTGGTTCAAGTGGTAGAGCACTAGCCTCGAGCACAAAAGCTCACATTCAGGCCCTGAGTTCAAGCCCCAGGCCCAGGACATACACACAAAAAAGCAAACCAAATACTAGGTTTTAGCACAAGCCATTAATATTCAGAGCATAGAATGGAATCCCGTATCTCAAAATACAGTTTGTACAAAACATCTCAGGAACAGGGCTATGGCAGCAAATGAACAAACCCTGGAGATCCATGACATTGAACTTATCTGTGACTCTAGCAGTCACCCTTAGGAGAGCCTGTTGTCAAGGAAGACGCACAAAGGTTAATTAAGGAACCCCAGGATTACTTTGGTAACTTCTTAAAAATTGCTGACTCTAACCATCATTCCCAGAGACTTACTGAGGCAATGGTGATTGGCAAGCAAAATGGCAATGCCAAGAATGCCAGTGAGGTCTTTGAAGGGCTGTCAGTTCCAGATTAAATCTCATAAATCCACTGAACCATTGGCCTAACCTGCACACAAATAGAACAAGCCCAGAGAAACATGCTGCTTTCAGCCCTTTTCTGTTTACAATAAAACAACAATGCCAGTGATCACAAAATTACCTTCGATAAAAAATAGTTTCCCTTTTCTTCACCTGGATTTTGCAGGCCTGGTGCTAACAACTCCTGGAGAAAAGAAGGGATCAGGGGGCAAAAGTACAAAGTTCTACAGTGAACTGTGGTTCATCGTCTTAATGGCCATGCTGGGTTTGATCTTGTTGGCCATATTTCTCTCCCTACTACTACAAAGAAAAATCCACAAGGAGCCATATGTCAGAGAGAGGCCCCCCCTGGTACCTCTTCAGAAGAGAATGTCTTCATTGAGTGCCTACCCACCAGGGGAAACTCATATGGTACGTATGGCCTTTTCTCCACCATGAGGTGACTTGTTTTCTTTCTTATCAATTCTAATGGCTTTGGGATGCAATATATCGGTTGTTTTTCTATATAAAACCATGTCATCCGCAAACCATGCATGCAGATGACATTTAATTTAACTTCTTCCTTTCCAATTTGATACTGTTTTTCCTCTTGCTTCTCTGCTCTTGTGAACATTTTTCCAGTATTATATTAGAATGATAGTGGTGGAAGTAGACGTCCTTGCTTTGTTCCAGATCTTTTCTTGAGGGAATGCCTTCCCCCTTTCCTCACATCCTGTAAAGTGAGCTGATAAATGTCCTTTACTAAATGGAGGTATATTTCTTGTATGGTTAATTTCTTCCACATGGTTATCATAAAGAGAGGTTCTGCTAAGGAACCCAGGCCCCTTTCCTGGTCCACAGAGACAAGACTAAATCATTATGAGACTTCTCGCACTAATAGTGGCAGTCCTAAGGCTGTGGGCCATGAAGGAGAACTTCTCTAGATCCCATCCATCAAGGGTAGGTGTAGGCAAGAGTTAGGACTATTGCCAGCTGTGTTCTTGGAGCTACTCAGCTCAGCTGGAAACTTACATCACTCCTGAAGCATGGCACAAGGGCAATTAGGTTTTTCTTGCAGTAGCTATAGTCTGAAGGTTTTAAGCTGGGTTGGGTCCTCTTTAGATACTGTGTGGCAGAGCACATTTATTGGTGGGGGCTAAGACCACTATTAGGTTAACTGCATTCCTGGAGCTGCAGGGTTTGCCTGGTCTTTTCCCAGCTCTGAATACATAGATACGGTAACACTTAGCTTTGTCCTACAAATCTTGATTCCAGTCCAACAATTGTGGTCTGGGGAAATCTTCCTCAATTTCCCAGAAGACTGGCATAGGGAAGTACCTTGATCTTGAAGCTGCAGGATCCTGAGGGAACTCTGCCCAGCCAAGCCTCAGCCTACACCTCCTGACAAGAATCAGCATCTGTCTTCTGCTCACATATCAAGATGACATCTAGCACATGCTGTTATTATAGTTTTTGAGTCCTGACAGAGGCCCAAAGGAAACTCCTTCCTTAGTGCAGGGGAATCACTTTTCAGGCCTTCTCTGATGGAGGGGAGTCACTTTTAGACCTCTTTGGGGCTAGGGAGTTAGTTTGTAGACCAGCCAAATTCCAAAACTATTTTTTTTAAAAATGCTTGGATTTTTCTTGCAGTTAGGACTACTAGTATTCTACAGCTGAGTTGCAGGCACATGCTTACTTATGCCAGCAGTATTGGGTTCCTGCATTGGCCAGGACTGTTGACTGTGACTTTGTTTTTTAAATTTTTCTAATGTAGACTGCTTGATTCTCTTTAGGGACTTAGGATTTCCATCACTTTGCTAGTTTTTAGAGTTCCCACTTCTCTTTTCTCACTCCCAGTACAGTTTTTCCTTTGCTATCCTGACTCCTCTGAGGCAGTCATGAGAAAGGGAAGTCTATTGAGCCATCTCGGTTGTAAATTCCTAAAACTATTTTAATGGTTTTCCTTTTTTTTTTCTCAGTTTGATTCTGTGGCTGATATATCTGATGTGTCCAGCAATGTCACTCTGAAAAGTTACACCATGCACTTTGAGGTACCAACGTGTGTTGCATGTATTCAGACTGAGAAGCAAGAACATTTCATTGCTTACACCAGCTAACCTAGAAACTTTGGAAGTTTAGAATAGCTAGAGTATCTCATAGCATATTCTAGGTCCTCATCAAGGAGTAACTTTGTCATGCTGTTATCTGATTTAATCTGGAGACCAGACTTCTATAATGAGAGGAAGATCAGAAAATAAGAAATGAAGGGGAAAATTAGTACTGTGAAGAATAAAATCCTATTTAGTGAGCAACCATGAGAAAACCTTGTTTGCTGTGTAGAGGGGTTGTTTTTAGGAGGCAGACTGTATACCAACATGTACGAGGTATGAAGAGATCATCTTGTAAATCATCCTCCAACCTCTTCATCCAACTGGTTGACAAGCATTTGCTCCACAGGGACAACAACATGAGCATCCTAAACCAAGAGCAGTGGCCATCGAATACCAATAGGAGATCATTATTTAATCCTTACCAAGAAACCTAGACATTAATATTCTAGGGGATTACAGCGGCTGAGTTCCGCAGAAGCCTCTGAAGTCATTCCCTTCATTGGCACTGTGCTAGCTGGAGTTCCATGCCATCTCTCAGGTCTATTTTCCATTTTCTTTAGATGTTAATCACGGATGGTAATTTCCTTTCCAGGGATTAGCTGACACCAAAATTCCCAGAACTGGGACCCCTGGGAGTATAAGGAGCAACCCGAGCATGTCTGTACTGCGTATTCCAAGTCAGAGCCAACTAAGCCAGTCCTATTCGCAGAGTTCTCTCCACCGCAGTGTCAGCCAGCTCATGGACATTCAAGACAAGAAAGTCTTGACTGATGAGTCACTGTGGGAAACCATCATGGGCCACAGCAGGGGTCTGGTGAGTTGATTCCCCCACCCAGAAGCCTTTGCTAAACAGTTGAGAAGCACTCTGCATCTTTCCAAGCACCTGCCCAATTATCTTGTAACCAACTTATTAGCCAATGGTACTGAAATTGTCAAGCATTCTTTTGTTACACATGAAACAGCAGAGCAGGACAGGCTATACTTTCTTCATTTGAAGAGGAAGGGTCAGAAAACATTGGCACTGAACTAACATAAGCCAGAAAATGCAAGTACCTGGTTCTCTTACAAAAGGGGGAGGAGGGGGAGGAATATTATCTCTTTCTTACTAGCCTATCTCTCAACAGATTAAAATGATTTCTTTTGTTCTTGGTCCTGGGACGTGAATTCAGTGTAGGTGCTGTCCTTGAATCTCTGGGCTCAAGGCAAGTGCGGCTCCACTTCCAGTTTTTTCTCAGAAGTTTATTGAAGATAAGTGTCTCATGGAATCTTCTGCCCCGGCTGGATTCAAACTGTGATCCTTAGATCTCAGCCTCCTAAGTAGCTAGGATTACAATTATGAGCAACCAGCGCCCAGCTAAAATGATTTTTAAAAAATCTTCAGGAAATTAGGATAAATAGTGGTGTTACTTACTATTATGAGTTTTATCTTTCATAATTTTATTTAAGTGGTATAAATAATTGATTCTTTAAAGGATCACTTTATTATCTTTAAAAGATACAATATTATCTTTGAGAGATAACCTTAGATAAGATTTTCTAATATTTGCTGTGACCCTTCTTGTGGGAAAGGGAACTAAAACCCTAGATTTTTACCAACCACTGAGCTTCATCTTGATGCTAGCTGTATAGATATCTGCCTGAAGATGATTCTAAGTAGATAACAAAGAGGTAAGTAAGACCTTAGCTACTGTTATGTCTTGAAGGCAGAATTATTCACCTCCATTTCTTTCAAAAATCTGCTTCTGTTTTTCTCATCTTTCTTCACTGATAAGTGAATGCCTCTTAAGAATCTTTCCATGAAAATGGCAAATGACAAAGGGAATCCTTTGACTCCTGGTTCCCTATCTCTCTCTCACACACACACACATACACACATACACACAAACACACATTTAATATAGTAATATACTCACAAATACCAGTGTGTTATATATTATTGCATCATATGCATTACATATGACTTAATAGTATATATTTAAAAATACGTATTTCTTTATAATTATTATAAAATAAATATTTATTTGTAGTATAGTAATATATATTAGTATAAAATATAAAGTATATTATACTATATACTTATATATAAGATAACATATTATATAATTATATATAATTTTATATTATATAATTATATCTACATAATCATATATAATATATAATCATTACATATAATTATTATGTAATGTATGTTATACATAATTATATATTATACATAATATACATATTATATACACATATATTATACAAATTATACATACTACAAAATATATAATTATATAACATATATGTATTAAATAATATTATTTATATATTAATATTATAATTATATAATATATGTTAAATATATTAAAATAATATCTAATATATATCAGTATATATCATATATTATGCCAGTATATTATATATCTAATTACATACAATGTATAATATATTTTTATATTTTATATTATACATTTTAATAGATATACTTATTACATATATTATACATAAATAATATATTATAGTTATCTATAATACATCTTATATTTATATATTGTATAATATATTATATAACATATAATATATGTAATGTATATGAATATACCATATATTAATATATAACATAAACATATTAATTATATTTTATTATTTTTAAACAGATAAATATTAAATATAAATATTATATAGATGTTAATATATAATGTATTCATATAGGGTATGTTATAGAATATAATAGTACATTATTTTTAATTATAAATATATTATATAGATTATATATATTTATGCAGTCCTTCATGCTTATTCAACATGATGAAACTTATAAACAATGGTACATAAATAATCTTTTTGAGGGGCCGGGATCTCCAAATATCATTTGATTCCAAAGCTTCTATTTCTGATTATTTCACTATGTTGTCTTTTTTCTTTGTTATGGTGTTAATTGACAGCATTCTTTGAATCAAAAGGCTTCAACATTTTTGAAGGTCCAATACGTGGCAAGTCACTCTATTATAAAATTTTAACAAAATTATGAACCTAGTAAATATACATGAAATACAGTAATGGAGAATGAAGCAGTAGGTAACAATAATTTGCATCAGCTTTTCCATTTATTCATCTCCTTCCAACTTTACAGATGAGAAAACTGAGGCTTGAAATGGTTAAGATATCAATATAAACTCAAATCACACTCTGGATTTGCTCATTTTCAATACGGTGATTTAAAGGATTGTCTTTAACCACACATTAGGGTTAAACATAGGCTATTAGGCTGTGAATACATATATAGTAAGTAATTCTTACACGCCTTAAGTATTGACGGTATCTCCCATAACCAATGGTGTTGACGGGCTTCCCTTTCAGTATGTGGATGAAGAGGACCTGATGAATGCCATCAAGGGCTTCAGCTCAGTGAGCAAAGAACGCACCACGTTCACGGACACCCACCTGTGAAGAATGGAGGCTTTCATGGCCTAACCCATGGATGCTGCTCATTCCTCTTGGATTGTCACTGACACCAGTGTTGAAAATAAGTTTCCCCATAGTACTCTGTAAAGAAATTAGAGCCATTTTCTGACAAAGATTTAAGAAGCAGCCTGAAATTACGGATAATAATTCCTGGAAAACATTGTTTTGTGCTATTTTGAGTATGATGAAGCGTGTAATGTTTGCTTGATTTTAGTGATAATACCATCAGTTAACGACTTACCAGTGGTAAATTGTGGGCATTCCCCAGCTGTTAGAATAAGCCAGTGGTTTGAGACTATATCCTAGTGTCTTAGGAAGGTGAGATTTGGAGGATGAAGCTTGGAAGCCAGTGCAGGTAGAAAAAGTCCATAAAACTCATCTCCAAAATGACCAGTATGAAGTCAGGCTAGAGGTATGACTCAAATGGTAGCCTGCCAGCCAAGCAAACCAAGTTATAAGCATAAGGCCTTGATTTCCAACTGTAATACAGGCTCCCTCAGGGAGGGAAAAAAATCACTCCTGAAATGTTTCTGGTTTGACAATGAGGCAGGTCTTGTGACAGGGCATGACAGCTGCTTCCTTCTGTCTGTCATTTCAGGGCAGACAGAACCCCAGAAGGAATGGTTCATCTGAGCTGCAAGTGAAACCTAATCTCAGGTCGTGCCAGGTCAGAAACACACAGCCTTGCAGATACACACTTGGCTACAGATTGCACTTAACTACACAGTTTGGGGTTAATCATTCACTAAGCCTCATGCATTTCCATTCTTTCATTCATCTATCTTTAGAAGATCTAAGGAATAACAGATAACTTACAAAAAAACTAGTTGTTTCAAAGGAAATACCTTCACATCCACTAATGCTGTTGTTTCACATATTTTATACAAAACTTTGAAATTCCAATCTGTGTTTTTCACAAAATTTTGTCAATTCATTGAATGCTAAGGACTTCTGACATTTTCATCTCAGCACAACTGTTCTACTCACAACAGTTAGCATTCATGGAAGTAAATTTTTATTTGTACTCCTTCTAGTTTTGAAATTCACATAAGCACAAAAGTATGCACATGTATGTGTGTATATATACATAATGTCTCATATTAATATGAACTATAACCCCTTCATTTTCAGATCTTATTACTTGTCCTAGAGTAAGAGTTGGCTACATAATTTTTAAGAGAATATCAACTGTATGAGTTTCATTATGTTTCCATACATGCCTATAATATAAATTGATCAAATGTTATTTGGCATTGTAGGGGTTTGAATTAAGGCCATACACTTGGCTAGAAGGTATTTTACCTCTTGGGCAATACCCCCAGACTATCAGAACCAATATCTATGATTCAAAAGTTCCTGTTTGGATGATGAAGCTATTAATAAAATCCTAAATCCTATGGCAATTTTTTCTCAAGTCATCAGCATAAATATTTAACTTTGTTCTTCTTAGAAAACAATGTAAGACTCTTAAGACTCTTTTTCTTTCTTTTTTCTTTCTTTTTTTTTTTGTAGGTTATAGGGCTGGAACTCTGGGCCTGGGCACTGTCCCTGAGCTCTTCAGCTCAAGGCTAGCACTCTACCACTTAAGCCCCGACTCCACTTCATTTTCAGGTGGTTAATAGTAGATAAAAGTCTCACAGACTTTCCTGCCAGGCTGGCTTTGAGCCACGATCCTCAGATCTCAGCCTTCTGAGTAGCTAGGATTATAGATGTGAGCCAGAATCACCCAGCACTCTTCATTAATTCTTAAAGGGTTTTAATCATTCTATGAAATATCTTGAAGTTTTCTCACATACTGTAAACTAACCTGACAGCATTTTGTGAATCTGTTTCTTGAGGGCACAGAGATTTCTGCAAAGCTGAGACAGCAATTTACAAAGTAAGGAATAAGTTCACTTTCTCTGGATGAAAACTATGAACTACACTGTATACCATAGTCCCACAGTCAGAGGGCTTTGAGAAGGTACCACAGCTACCCAGATCTGTGGGAGAGGAGTTCCTCAGACTAACTCCTAGACAAAACTTGTCAGCCATCAGTGTCAAAAACACAGACTAGTATTAAACTGTTCTGCATGTCACAACCACTATGAACAAGTCTGAAACACCGACAACAAATCATGTAGATTAGGCAGTGACTGCACAAATTACATCTTTTCTTGCCAAAAGTTTCCACTTTGTGAAATGGAAACACAGGGTTGGCTAGTTCTCTGGTCTTCATTTTCATTCGCTGATCCTGGATCAGTGAGTTGTCTAGAGCTAGGGCAAATGAGTCAAGTGAGTTCTGTTTGCAAGTGTAGAGGGAAGAAGTGGCATTTCCTAGTGATTTGCACCCACATCCACACTTCCGGTGAATTCACAAGACAGAGCTCATGATTGGTTTTGAACATCTTACTACTTTATTACTATATACTTTATAAACTTTAAAAATAGAGAGCAGTAGGGGTTTTACCTTCCTGTCCATATAATCATCTAGTTATTAAAATCAGTGGTCTCATTTGCATTTTGACCCTATCAATCAGAGTGGACAGGTGGTGTGGCTTCACCCCAAACAGCACCCCCTCCAATACTCCAAATCTTACTTGAATCCTAACATTCTGTTTTACTAGTTTAAGTGGCATTGCATGCCAAACTACAATAGACTACGTAGATCTACACAAACTTTGTAGCGCCACTGCAGTGATTTTAGTTCAAGAGTCGAGAGGGACTACGGCATCTGGATTTTAACATCTCACAGGTGTCACTAAGAAACTAAGCAACCTGGAAGAAATCCTGTACAGAAAGCAGTATGCTCTGAACAGGAAATGGCTTCTCACTTCCCCCTAACACAGCAAAAAATGATTGGTCTGCAAACTCTTAAATCTGTTCTACATTTCCTCTGACTAATGGCCTATCAACAGCCCAGGTAACACTCCCCCAGCATGTTTTGTCATTACTAGCATTAGCTATTTGTAAAGAGAACAGTTACGTTTTTAGAAGCCATAGTAATTATTGCTTACGGCTATAACTTCCAGTGAGTGGAGAATTTAAATAAAATTTTGCTGCAGTACCTTATACTGGTGTAATGTTCATGTTGGCCTTTATATAAAAATAATTCCACTGAAACAGCCTGTAAACATAGGCCAGTGAAATAACTCAGCGATAAGGAAACTCAATTACATTACATAGGAATGGTAATTTGTTCCCAATACACAAATACCATGAAAATTAATCTAAAAATTATTTAATAAACATGTAAATGTGAATCATTTCATTTAGTGCATATATAAAAAATACTCTTAGCATAAGCACTTAAGAAAATCAGATGTTGTGGATATGTTCTCAGTGTTTAAAATTAACTGTGGTACCTTTTTTCAAAATATAAGTCCTAACTATATAAGATTCAAACTGAAGACTGGGTTCTTTTATCCTGAGGGTCTCAGTGTTAGCATCTGTAAAATAAGAACAATTCCTACCAGTGTGCTATGATAAATACAGGATCTAGAATCAGCACAGAATGACTTGAACAACTCTGTGACATGAGAATTCTCATTTTTTATGAAAATGAAAATGTAGTGGAGACACACATCAACTACTTTTTTTCTAGTCACAACATCCTTAATGATGCAAGTATAATGAAAAAATTCAGGCAAGTGGGGCTGGGGATATAGCCTAGTGGCAAGAGTGCCTGCCTCAGATACACGAGGCCCTAGGTTCGAGTCCCCAGCACCACATATACAGAAAAAACGGCCAGAAGCGGCGCTGTGGCTCAAGTGGCAGAGTGCTAGCCTTGAGCGGGAAGAAGCCAGGGACAGTGCTCAGGCCCTGAGTCCAACGCCCAGGACTGGCCCCAAAAAAAAAAAAAAAAAATTCAGGCAAGTGATAATGTGCTCAAACTTATAAGGTACTTATAAGGTATGAACTCAAATCTCTGCTTTAATACCGATGTTTAAATTCCTGTACATGAAAGTAATGAGCAAGAGTAAACATGTACTATAATATAATCTATGGATTAGTTTGTCTTTTTTTTTTAGTCTCTTATTCCTAGTAAATATTCAATATTCCATTTTAATTTTCTTATTTGCTCATGGATGAAAATATGACAGTAGGGAAAATGAGTGATACGAATTAGAGTAAGGAAAATGGCCAAAATAGTCCTCTATGATTATAATTTGCCTAACTTCATTTATAACCCATTTTTATATTAAATTCTACCTCATTATTATAGAAAGAAAAAACAGAAACACATAACAGAAAGGTTATTTCAATATTCATAATTACAAACTCATTGCTTAATCATTTTTATTTGGTTTAATTGATAAATAAATACAAGAGAATTTTTGAAGACCATTGACAATATAGTAAACTTTAAAGAATTTCAGCTTCACTCACTTATACTTCTTGGAATGGGATATATACATTATTCATCAACAAATGCTTAATGTGGCTTAAATTTACATTCACCTTATTTTCAGAAACTTGAAAAACAATCTAATTAAATGAATGATATATGAAAATTTTTTCTTTCTCTGAGAAGTTAAAATCTTTTTTACAAGTTTAAACCTTTAATAAAAAATTTAGAATTAGAGTGCATAAGTATAACAAAATGGCCACATTTACATATTTTGATCACTAATAGTGAAAAAAAAATATGGTGGCTCCTAAAGCAAATGAAATAAGTTAGTAACTGAGATTTTTTTTCCCTTCTGGAGACTCAAAGTTTTGCCTTGATAACTATTTTACTTCAACTTTTAAACACAGTTGCTCCAACTTAGAAGAATGTTTTTATAGACTTTTAGCCTTGAATATTGGTTATACATGCTAAAATTTAAGAACTTCCAACAATGAGATTCAGAAAACGACCCACAATTAAAATAAAATAATCCTAAAGGTCTTACTACACACACTGGAATGTGTTATTCAACATCATTAGTGTTTCTGAATTACAATGTATTTTTTTTCACAAACATAGCACCTCATCAAATTCCTGGTAACTACACTGCAATCACAATAAGCGTTGGAAGCCTAAGTTCCACGAAGAATCACATGATTCACTGAAGAAAGCATTGCAAGACACGGCTCAGGCATAGGAAGATGAACAATAGTCAGTTCTCAGGCATATGAAGATTAGGAGTCAGTTCTCAGGGATAATGATCACAGGGGCACTGTCCAGTAAGACATGGAACTATGATGACAAATCAACAGTGAGGCGCTAAACACTCAAGTGTTTACTTTGCATTAAAGTGTTTCCTGCTTTAGACATGATCTCTTAGACACGCTTGTGAAACTAAAAAAAAAAAAAACAACCAAAATTACAAAATGTCAAGAGGTTATAATGGTTGTATCTCTTTATTTCAGGTAATTCTGCTAAAAAGATACTAAATGAAGTCCAATTTTAGTTCGTAAAATTTTAGTGTTAAAAAAAAATTCATGAAGTGTTTAGTTTTCTTCTAGATGTAATAAAACTCCTATTCATGTTGGTCAGTTTTCACAAGCTGTACTCCTGACCGGAGGAATCACTCTTCTTATGCCGAGGAGACGGAGTGGTCTTTGTAGGAGACGGGGATGCCGTACCGGGAGAGTCCGTTCCACCATCAGAAGTGCTCGGGGAGGACGCCAGATGAGGAGCTTTCTTTCTTCCGAGGAATCCGCCCCCTTCAAATCCTCCTCTCTTCCTTAGTTCCACTTTATTTTCATTATCATCTTCGGATAATCTTTTCTTGGACTCTGAAAAACCTTCCATTGTTTTATGCACTTCAGGTCCACTTTCTAATTCCTTCAGATTTTTCATTTCTGTTCCAGGAGACTTTCTCTCAGATACATTACATTCTCCTGTTGCCCCTTTCATATCAGCTTGTATTGGACCCAAGTTACCATTTTCAGGGACAGCTCTTTCCACATTTCTGTTCAGATTAATCGTCTGGAAGTCCCTGTAACTGTGAAAGCTCTCGGTCCTTCTGGCTCTGGCTAACAAAGGACTCTCTCTATAAGGCCTCACAGAGCCATAAGTAGCTGCTTCGTGAATGGTTTCATGGTGCTGGAGCTGGAGGCTGAAATACAGGTTTGAAGAATTACAGTTCAGGTCTCACTTGACTTTCTCTAGAACATATCCATTAGCTAAAACTATAGGTAAATAAAAGGTATATTATATCTACATTTCTTTCTATAAAATTATACTGATCAGATAGCCGATATATCTTTACCAATGTAAATAATGCCATACATACATATTCATTCAAAACACACTTTCAAGAGTTGAAAATAAACCAATAAGCAATCAATCTACTATTTATCCCTCTGTTCTTCAGTTTGCAATTTGTTAATATGCTAAAATAAAAGGCATACTCTTATCACTACACTGGTCGGTGTAATGCTGTCCCTGAGGCAATGGGCACTGTAACTCCATGCACAGTAGACTCTTATTATTGACACAGACACAGTTTCAGGGAGACCGCTACTGAGGAAAACCCAGAGAGCTCAGGATTCGTAGAGTTCAACACTGAACTGCAGATGCTTGATTCATTTTTTTCCTTTAACATGGCCCAACTTCCACTATAATCATAGCACCTTGCAGAAACTTAAAACTTTCATTTCATCACATAAGTTAACCACACTAACTTTGATCTTGCTTTTATTTATTTATTTTTTTTTGCCAGTCCTGGGCCTTGGACTCAGGGCCTGAGCACTTTTTGCTCAAGGCTAGCACTCTGCCACTTGAGCCACAGCGCCACTTCTGGCCGTTTTCTATATATGTGGTGCTGGGGAATCAAACCCAGGGCTTCATGTATATGAGGCAAGCACTCTTGCCACTAGGCCATATTCCCAGCCCCTTGATCTTGCTTTTTAAAGGCATATTTTCACAAAAATTAAGGGCAAGGAAACATTAGGTCACACAACAACTTAAACACAATTGACCATAATGTGGTACACATGAACTGAGTTGCACAATACAGATGCAGAAATCCCAAATTTTTGCTTAATGTGTATTTTTAAAATTTTTATTATTTGTTTTCACTGTTTGGTCAAAACTACATGAAATAAATACATGAATAAGGAATAAGTCTCTTACTACTACTACCCAAGCAGATATGTAATTTTCCTAATTTTGAATGAATGCTTGATCACATAATAGGCATTCTAAGAAAGTAATTCTCAAGTTGAACTGAGGTAAAATGAGGGAGGCATCTAGTTCGGCAAGAGAATGCATGCTTAGCACGCGTAAAGTCCTGGGTTCATTCTCTAGCACTCACTCCCACCAAGAGAGGGCAAAGCAAAAAAGAAAAAAATCTTTACTATGTTAAGAATGAAATATGCGTATGGATGACAGATACATTCAAATTTTAAATATTACATACCAATGTAAAGTTTTAACTAAATATGTACTTTGAAAAAATAGCCTTTGTAACATCTGTAATTAAAATATGTCGATCAATGTTCCCTAAAGCAATCGATTCAGCTTCAGCTCTACTACTCAATGCTTTAAACTACCTGGAATTTGATTCTCGCAGGCGGCTCTGCTGAACAACGGAAGTGGCTGGACTAATGTTAGGAGTGGCACAGCGGGACGTGCTCAAGTCACACTGGTCTAGTAACTTCAGGAGCTCTTCTTCAGTCGGACCTCCTACATCTGAGGAAAACAAACACTCCTTAGAACCATGTATGTCAAGCTTGTACTCAAGCCAAGCATCTTTCTCATGGGAACCTACCCTTCTCTTCACTTTTGTTCACCATATCCATAGCAGTGGTCAGGTCCCACATTTGAATGCTACCGTTCGTATGGCCTGTAAACAAGTAGCGCCTTGGCCTGGAGCCCATCCTACTGGAGCCCTCACATTCTCTCACTGTAAAGGAGGATATTGTAGTACAGTCGACAGCTTGAATCTCACAAATTCTGTAAAAAATAGTAGATGACTGTAAACTATGGGAAACAATACCATTTTACAAGTAAGATTTTTAATTAATGGCAATGTGACAGTGGAATTAATATCGAAAGCAGACTTAAAAGGGTCAAGAGATGTCAGTAAGAGGATATTACAATTCTTGCTTCTTTGGGAAAAGAGTCATATACACCAATGCTTTAGCTGACTGAAGGCAAATAATTAAACCACAAAGCCCGAAAAGTCTTAATAAGGTTTAAAAGTAAGCCATGAAAAACAAAGCTGAAAACAAGCAGACAGAAATCATGCCAAATTTTGAAAAATCCATGAAGACTTGAAAAGTTTAAAAATATGAAACCAGAAAAATACATAGATGGCATACAGTATATGTTCTTTGAATATATTTCATCAAAGCATATCTAAAACAGGTACCTCACTGATTTTCAAACATGATAAAATAACATGAACAATTATTATCCATCCTGACAAATGAGGAAACCAAGGGATAATGTAAGCAAATGATTTCCCCAGTCACATGAGAGTTAGCTGAATTGTACTGTAGCCAACTATTTATCTTAGCTTACGTCACATCAGGGATGAAGAAAATTATCTGAAAATAAAGATTAGTATTAGGTAATCCACATAAGCTGGGGTATCAAGTAGTAGAGTACCTGGCAAGCAAGTACAAGACTCTGAATTCACTCCAGTATGAAAAAGGAAGGAACAAAGGAAGGAGGGAGAAAGGGAAGGATCACATATAGTAATAGGTTAGTGACTTCACATGTGCACAAACATAAATATAAATTTGCTTATTCCCCTCTATAGGACAGATTCCTTAGAATTTTTCCTTCAAAATTCTCCACAAGAAGTGGCCTTGCTTACTTTCAAATAAAACACTTTCAATTTCCCTTCCACTAAGAGCCAGAACTTTAAAGAGCAAGCTCTGCTTCACAGCAGTTTCATAAAAGCTTCATCAACTGAAAAGTCACCTCGATTGTTATTTGTGTAACTACAGTTTGCCCAGAGGAATCATAAATTTTAAAATGAAAAGATACCATTTTGGCATGCAAAAACAGCTGATGACAACATACTGCCAGTGTCTATAATAACAGAAGAGAGACAAAAATTGACCATGGGAAGAGGTACTACATGGCTGGAAAGTCTTACACCAATTTTAATAAGCATTTGGCTGGGTATTTTGTTGTTGTTGTTGTTATTTTTGTTTTTTACCAAATATGCACTGAACACTAAATCGGTGACTCATAACAGTTTGTGAGATAATAATTTGTTTTCCATCTACATGGAATGTAGTAGCTTGAAGCTCCTAATTAGGTTTTCTTCAATTAAAAAACAGAAGGCTGTCAAAAGATAGCTTAAGTACATAAAAATCAATTTCTGGAATTAATTCATTTATCGGTTGCTAGTGACTACAATGTACTATGAACTTTGATGGAAAGAAAATTTATCTTTAAAGCCCTCAAGAGCATCAGCAGCATTCAAATGAAAAGCAACTTGGTGAACGGACAGTAGGTAGGAATGTAATTTGCTTCTTGTTTAACATGCAAAAAAACTTGTTTTGAAAAAGAATTGTGAAAGCTCAATCTGAGGCTACAATTTTAAAGGAAGTAAAAGTTCAAATGCAAAAGGAAAAGGAAGGCAACTTGTATTCAGTTACAGTCAGGATCATAAAATATTTTATATTTTAAAGTCATTTTATCCTATGACATATTGTCTGCATAGTTGAACCTTCTTTAAAAAAAAAAATAAGGAAAAACAAACCGAGGCTAAGGGACACAACCTAACAAGGTGACTTTACACAGCTAACAGAAGGAAGTATAGAACTTAGTTTATCTGTCTTCACTATATTCTTCACTTGAAGTTTGATTAGAAATCATTTCAGAAGGAAAATACTGCAGTGCCACACAAGGAAGCAGGCACGCTGTGCAAACACTGAGAACACACAGACAGGATTCCTCTTCTCATGAAGACAGAAATTAGATGTGGGTTCACAAAATTGTGCCAAGATTATATAACTTGTTATTCTTCATCAAGGTTTAAAGCTATCATTTTTATTCTATACAGGGACATTCTCAGGTAATCTGCAATATATTTTATCTGAGAGATATAAACAATGCATATAGAACTGAACAGGATGGGACAGAAAGTACTTAAATTCTAGCCCCTCTAGGAAGAAATCAAAGATTTTAAAGGAAAAGCTTAGTAAGTAGTTGTATTTGGCCATGAAAGAATTTCAATGTGTTCCTGTTCTATTAAAAATTTTAAATCGTAGAGAATAAAAACTAAGTGCATTTCTTTAATATTAACTTAATACTTAATGAATGTAACAAACTATAAATGTTTTCAAAGAAATAAAGCAAGTTCTTAGTGTAAGTATAATTACAATAAAATATTACCTTTTCCCAGTAGATGACAGTCTTACGAATAGTTTGTTTGTGATAGGAACAACTTTCTGGATAAACACCTGTTGATCATCTCGTTCTCCAAATGGCCCTTGATCAGAAAACAGCAAATAAAAAAATAAATAAAATTTAACTTGTATCACTTTACAAAAGGAACATTAATACTAATATCCTAGTCCCCAAAAGAATTTCTTAAGCTAGCAATACAGCATTTAATTACAAGTCAAACCACATACAAAATGAAATAATATGGAATGATAAAAGCACTCTAATGTGCATTAGAAAAGTCTTAAATATACCCTATTTCAAAATTTTATTTTATCATTAAGGTTTTAAAAGCTGAGTGCATTCATTTTCTTAAGGCTCTATTAACCAGACAAGGAAACTTGTTAAAATACTTATTTTCTTTGAAGATATGCTCAAATTTTCCTTTTCCCTCTTTTTGCTTGGGTTCTTCTGCTGGAATTCAAGCACATTACTGAAAAAAATGCTGCATGTTTTCCTAGTAGATATTATAAAGCCACTAAAATGGCTCTGATTATATAAAACACTAGCTCTTTTCTAGCTTCAAATTTTATTTCAGTAATTAACAAGAAAAACTATTAAGTTTCAGATGTATACAGCATCAATACTATAAACAAAAATAGATTAACAGCTGAAGATGGCATTATATAAATAAGGAAGTAATAAGATAAATAAAAACAGGGAAAAAGCTTTTTTTTTTTTTTTTTTGGCCAGTCCTAGGCCGTGAACTCAGGGCCTGAGCACTGTCCCTGGCTTCTTTTTTGCTCAAGGCTAGCACTCTGCCACTTGAGCCACAGCGCCACTTCTGGCCATATTCTGTATATGTGGTGCTGAGGAATCGAACCCAGGGCCTCATGTATACGAGGCAAGCACTCTCGCCACTAGGCCATATTCCCAGCCCCAGGGAAAAAGCTTTACTGATATCATTTTGTGAATTCAGAGACCCTAAAGCGAACAAAATCTGTGCTAAATTTCTGATTTCAATGAAAATTTCACACTTTAGACTCATTTTCAGATTTGTAATGTGGATAAAACATTTCATCTGAAACACCTGGAAATGTCTGAAAATTCTCACCTATGTCGTTTCCAGAGGAGTAGCTGCCGTGACTTTCTGTCTCCTCCAAAGACAGTATCTTGAATGAGGCTAAAGGAGTGGAACCTGGCTGCGTAGAGATCATGCCTCTGAATCGTGTCACTGTCCATGTTCGTACATGATTATTATCTGCACAGACTAGGAGAGAAGGCGATCACAGACCATTACTATCTACAGATTACAAGGGCCCACCAAAATACTCTTCTAAACTCAGTTTAACTTTCTCATTCTGATCTCCATTAACAGCCTATACTATCATTTAAGAAGCAAATGATATATTTACCTTAAATTTGTTGCGTCTAGCTAAGGGGTGACAAAAGTGAATACATTTTAACTTGCTGAAAAGATGAGGTGTTACTATGCTTTTGATGGCCAAACTACACAGTGAATAATGGCCTAGCTTCTTTTGTCCAACATGGAAACTTTCTGCTTGAGTTACATAAATGTTAAATAAGTCCATAGTAGGAGTTACTGAAAAATTACTATTTGCATTTGTAAAATATGTAGTGATCAACTATTTATTCTCACTCCTAATAACATTAGATAAAATGAAGATTCTATACCAAAACAGAGCATTACTTTATTTTTTGAATGAAGTATATAAAATAAAATTTCTTCCAACCTATATCCATTATCCTTTCTATCTGAATAAGTACTCTTACTTAAAAAAAAAAAAAAAAACCTATACTATAAATAGTATCACTAATATAAGAAGTATATTTTCTGGCATTTCTTAATTTCAAAACACTAATTTATCATTAGAGAAAATCTGTTGTTATTTGTCAATGAGTAAATTAATAACTTCTAAGATAGTGTTTAAGACTTCTATATACATACCATTTTTCATTGAACAAATGTGTTATATATTGTAAAACAAACTTTAAAAAGAAATTTAATTTTTACAAATAGCAACAAGTAACACCTACACACTTTTTGTTCTTATGTAGCAAAAATCATAATTTTTAAATGCCTATTTTATAGATTAAAAAAGCAAAGAGATATTTATTCCTAAACTGTTTAATCAATCTCATGAAGTTTCCTGTTTTTACTACTGTTTCGAGGATTCAGAAAAACAATTTAAATAATATTAGTTCAATTGGGTAATTAAGACAATTTTTGTTAATCATTATACAACGTCTTAATTTCAGGCATTAGGACAGTTCAGAAAAAGAATGTGATTACATTGTTGCTTATGTCCACCAGGTGGCATACTTGGGATTATATAAAATACTCCAGATTTTAAATAAACTCGACTTTTTTTTCTTGACCAACTTAGCTGCTAAAATTTCAAATCCATAAGAGAATTTTTACATTATAAACAAAGTTCATTCAGTAGTCATTCCTTGGTAGCACATCTTACAATTCATTATAACCACCAAAATAATAGCAATTACTAAGCACTGTCACTAAAACATCACAAGACCCTTACAAAACAACCTATCTTGTCACAAGTTTGAAATGTCTCATTTTAGACATCTATTCAGTATATTTTACATGCCAAGAGCTATGCTAGAGTGGAGAACACAAGTTGCTGTAGCTGGAAAACTTATAATGTAGAATAGGGAGACAGATGTTGAGCAAATAAATACCACGTGAAGGAAACAAATGAGATACTATTAGAGAGCTATTTTTGGACAGAGGGTTTGGCTAAACGGGAGTGGTAGCCAAGAAGACCTCATTGGGGATATGTGAACCGGGACCTCAATGATAAGAAGGTAGCCATACAAGTTGCCTGAAAGAGGGGAAACATTTAAAATTAACAACAACAGAAAAATCAAAAACAAAAGTTCTAAGTCACTGGGGCAGGAGCAAGAGAAAGTGGGTGGGAAGTTAGGAAAAAAAATTTAACAGGTGAATAGGATCTAGAATACAGATAAGCAAAAAGGCAGGCCATGGTAGAGACTATGGTGGCTCAAAGCCTGCCCAAACAGACAAATCCATGAAACTCTTACCTCCAGTTAACCACCAAATGCCAGAACTGGAGGGGAAGCCAATAGGCATGAGTGAAAATTAGACAACAAAAGAAACACTATACTTCTGAAATCAAAGGAATCTTTGAAAACAATCCTAGGACTTCTTCAGTTACTAAATCTTCCTACAATTTCTTTCAGTATTTAGTACTGTTTTCTCCCTAAAAAATACTCTCCTTTCCTTCATTTAATTTGTAGACATATAGAAAATAACAAAGCCCAACTTTTACAGAGAATTTGTTCTCAGATTGAATTGTTACTTTACCTGACACAAGATGCTTTTCTGACAGCATGATCTTCGTAACAGGACTTCGGTGAACTGTGAAAGTCTGGAAAAGCTGAGGACCTGAGCCCACTGTCTCGGGGTGCTGCACAATCACACGTACTGCTCCAGAGCTCGTACCATAGGCGATCTCAATCCAGTTACCACTGACACCTGGAGAGTCCAAGGTGAAAGGCAGTGTGTTAGGTTATGAAAACTGTCCTTGAAAAATTATTAACTTAGGAAGGCTACAGTAGCACACATTTATAATCTCAGTACTCAGAAGGTTGAAGCTGGAGAATTGTGAGTTAGAGCCAGCCGTGCTATGTAGCAAGACTGTCACACAAAAACCAAAACTGAAACCATGGTCTGTGAATAAAAACAAACTGCTTACATCACACTTATCTACCTTGTCTCTCAGCAAGTCATGATTACAAATGGCTTTTTTAAATAAGTGCCCAGACCCCAACAAAAATTTAAAGGGAAAAAGGAGCTCGGTGACTTACATTGAAAAAAAAAATTTCACAAATACAGAACATAACAGTTCTTCCAGCCATTCTTTCTGTGTCACCTGAAAATATCAAAGGGAAAAGAGCATGCCATTGGAAATACAGCTAACCTGGAAGATGACTCCATTTTCTTTGTCCTTTCTGTGTTTTGGTGATACGGCTGAGATTTGATCTCACATAGACTAATGCTTGCTAGGCAGACATTCTATCATCTGAGTCATACCCTGAGACCCTTGTGGCTACAGTCACTTTCCAGGTAGTTTCTTATATTCTAACCCTGGACCATAACTCTCATCCCCATGCTTCCTGGTGTAGTGGTATTACATCACATGTGTGTATGCCTAGCGCACTGAGATGAGATTTACCTTCTATTTCGTTTGTGTTGTCTTCTCAACACAGTCTCTGCCTCCTGAGTAGCTGGGCTTACAGACATGAGCCACCATGCCTGGCTAGGAGGACTCCATCTTCATTACTTACAAGGTTTCTCGTCATCACAAAGAAATGCTTTTGATTTGTAAACTTGTCTATATTTTCATTGTTGTTGTTATTAACATGTATTAATACTACAACAGAGATTCACTGTGACAATTCCAAAAATGTTTTCAGTGTCTTATTACATTTGTATATGTATATGTGTACACAGAGAAGCTCTGGTGCTAGATTTGAAATCGGGAGTTATGCTTTCCCTTAGCTTTTTCATTCACAGATGGCATTCTACCACTTAAGCCACACCTGCAATCCTGACTTTTTGTTGGTTAAGGATAAAAGAGTCTCTCCAACTTGTCCGTACACCTGGCTTTGATTCTAGATCTAGATCTCAGTTCCCTATGCAGCTAGGACTATCAATGTAAGATCTTCTAGAACTCTACACTTAGTATTGAGTTTTAAGCTTGCACATGCAAGGCACTGGGTTGGATGACCAGCACTGAACAAAAGCAAAAATTCTTCAAATATAAGTTTATTTTCCAAAGCAGACTAATCATCTAAGACTTTTGGGGATAAATCAAAACAAAACAACAACAAAAACCCTCCTAATTTCATGGTAGAATGAGTTATTTTTAAAGGAAGATCGATCTACAGAAATTTTTAGATAATAATATAGCTTACCAAACACAATTCAGGAGGGAAAAATTCTTATTTCTCATCCCAAACTATGTTCACTTACTGGTCATTTTTCACTTCAGTATAAAGCAAAATATTTATTTTAGATTAATAGAGCTTAGCACTGAAGTTCTCAAAAGGATTGAATTAATTTTACCCAGTGACATAACAAATGAATAAAAACACATTTCCACAGAAGCTCTGGGAACTTATCATGACCACCATGGACTCACTTGTTTTGGGTGTGAGGTAAACACTCAGAGCAGTAATTGCATCATTGGAAGGATCATGGTAAAGTTCAGTAACAAGAAGATCGTTATCCTTCATTCGCAAGGGGAACTTCTGCATATCTAAAAACCAACACAAATTAAATAGCATTTCAAAATAATGCTTTCATTTAAAACTGGTCTCATTTAACAAGTATGTAAATAAAAACATTTTAAGTGTCTTACCTATATAATATATTGATCCATTGTTACATCCCAACAAAAGGAATGACCCAGCAGTGTCATAACTAGTTATAGGAACAACATCCTGAACCTACATAATGAGATTTTTATTAGATGTTAGAAAGGAATCATAATTTATTTTCTGTTCAATTTCTTCAAAACTTTGTTTAGATCAAAATAATACTCAATTCTATAGGGCTCAACAATTTAACTTTTTTCAAATGCTGGTCCTTGGTCTTGAACTCGGGGCCTGGGCACTGTCCCTATTCAAGGCTAGAGCTGAGCCACAAGTCTACCTTTTGGCTTTTTTGTGTGTGCTTAACTGGACATAAAAGTCTCATGGACTTTCTTGCTTGAGCTGGCTTCAAACCGTGATCCTCAGATCTTGGCCTCCTGAATAGGTAGGATTACAGGCATGAGCCACCAGTACCCAGATAACTTCATTAAGTTCATATACAGAAACACACAAGCCCAGGGAACTCAGACCATCTTGGCACTTGGATCGGCTTACTTTTATCTCATTTTCTACAAGTGGATATTCTAGAACTTTAATATGCACACTGACTCATATTATATTTCCCTGACCCCTACGACGATTATGTCATTCATCGTTAGCTATGAGAGATTTGTCCCAAGACTCCTGAGGATATCAAATTCCTTGGGTGCTAAAGTATAAAATGATGTAACATTTGCATATGACCTACGCACATCTTCTCATCTACATGAGTCATCTTCAGATTCACTAACAAAACATTAATTGTACTGTTTAACTGCATTTTTATGGAATAAAATAAGAAAGAGTATGTACATGTCCGGTACAGGTGCAATTTTTAAAAAATTATTTGCATCCAGTTGGTTAAATCTCAATGTAAAGGGATATTCTCTTTACACTGGAAGGCTTACTCTTTTTATCTTCAAGTCAGTTCACTAGGTGCTCTGAAAAGGCTCTATCACTAAGAACTGATCTCCAGCTCTAAAAACCCTAAACTTCTGATCATACCATTCTTTCTAGTAATTCTCATTCCTTGAAAGACCAGTCTCTTCTTTGCCTCCTTCAAAATCCTGAGATCCCTACATCTTTTTCTGCCTACTTGGCATTTCCTTACTACCAATTTCAGGTATCATAATTTCAATAACCTTCAGATACCTTAATTTCTCAAGGCTTTGTATATCACATCCACTTTTATTATAACTATAGTTCTGAACTGAGTTGACATTGTTTTTTTCTTCTCACTCTAGATCAATCTGACACCAATTCTGACATTTATAGAAATGTCTGTCAGTAGACTCATCTTTGCTCTGCTACCACTGTCAGTTGGTGCTCTCTGCTTCTTCCACTAGATTCCTCCATCCCCAGCCTGCCTTTCATTTTAACTACCAATGTTAGCCTTCTAAAATAGGATCCCTAGGGTCTTTACCTGTTCCTCTTCAAAATCAAGTATTAATAATTTGCTAGTCTCTATCTCCTTACTCATCAAGTACTTCAGAGTATTTAGTGGAGTATCTTCTCAGAACAGATCATGTATTTTTAAACAGATCTCTGCTTCCACTCAAGAAATGAAGTATGCCTAACTACCATGCTCACAACATGCAATATAGGACATTTCAAGGAAATGAAGAAGTGCCAAGTTACTGTTGAAAAGCACACATCTTTCCAAAGTAACACACATTTCTTGAATAATAGTAAAATATCTATCTAGAAACAAATTTATTACTAAATATATGTCATATATGTCAATGTTCTGAGGAACAGTATAGACTCTAAAAGGAAAAACTAGACATATCATGAGTCTAAGGTTCAGAATATTTTCACTGCTGCAGTATGCGTTAGTTACAACTAACCTGCCAGTGCTGAGTGACAGCGTTCCACACTCCCACTTTCCCGGTATGACTTGTGGCCACCAACTGGTTGCCAATAAAGAAGAGGGCATCCACGGGAACGCCAAGGCTGAACACTCCTTAGACGACAAAACAGAGAAAGAGGCTCATTGTTCACCACCTTTAGGATTAATCAAAGACAGATTAAAAATATCTCAGAGGTGACTTACTCAAGCCTATTTCCATTTCCAGGAAACCTGCGCTAGACCTTGCAGACCACAAAGAATAACCTGGAAAACTTTAGCAGTTTAGAGTTCCAAAGCAGAGAATCTTTAGTGCCAGTGCTGGGGCTTGAACACAGATGCTCATGCTCTTACTTGGCTTGTTTTGCTCAAGCCTGTTACTTTACCACTTGAGCCACCCCTCCACTTACCACCTGGAAAATTTATAAAGTAAATAAGCCATGGCAGAAAAGAGAAGATGACATAGGTAAAGAAAGTTGTAAGGAGCAAGCCTTACATATTAATATACAAGAGCCAAGTATGCCTAGCCAAAGAATTCCTGGCTCACCCTGGCAGGGCATCTAAATAGCTCTATATAATTACCTGTATTTAGCAAAGTAGTGTGCAAGGAGTCAAGAGAACGTGGATTGAAATACTAGTCCTAAAAGTACTGTTATTTTTCACTTTCTGATTCTTAATAACCTTACCTACAAAATATGGACCTAGCTGAATGTCTCAACAATCATGTTCATCTTTAAAAAGTCATAATCTAATTCAGGTATGTAACTAGTAACATTCTAGTTCTTTGGGATGTGTTTTTAATATTTTTTTAATCTAATAGTGATGGAGAATATGTCACACCTATAAAATACTATCTTATGTCTGGCGTGCTGGTGATCGTCTATGTGATTCTAGCACTTTGGAGGGTAAGTGAGGAGGACTGAAAGTTTCAGGACAGCCTTGGCTATCTAGTGAGTCGCACACAAGCCTTGGTTATACGGTGATACCCTCTCTTTAAAAAAAGAAAAGAAAGAAAAAAATTGTTTTATACAGATTTTTACTCAATTATTAGCTTGCTTATTTCAAAAAGAATAAGTATCTGTGTGCCAACATACACAATTTTGTTAGCATTTAGTTGAGGAAAGGCCTTGAAGAACTCATAGAAGAAAACAAGTACAAGTGCAGTGTGCTTAACAATAAGAAAAGATTGCTAGTTCCTCTTGAATCTCACACCAATATATATTATAAATTTTTTGAGAATTATTCTATATACAGAACCATTGGCAATAATTAGTACATTTTAAATCCTCAAACGAGTACTGAAATAGGTATTTAACAGTGAGAAAGACAAGAGGACATATACTGGACAAAAAGGAAGGAAGGAAGGAAGGAAGGAAGGCAAACAGAAACAGAAACAGAAACAGAAACAAAAAGTAGTGCTGGAGCCAAGCATTGGTGGCTACTCAGGAGGCTGAGATCTGAGGATCATGGTTCGAAGCCAGCCTGGGCAAGAAAGTTCATGAGACTCTTTATCTCCTCCAATTACCCACCAGAAAATAAAAAGTGGCGCTGTGGTTCCAACTGGTAGAGCAGTACCCTTGAGAAAATGAACTCAGGGAAAGCATAGGCCCCTGAGTTTAAGGCCCATGACCGGCAAAAAAAAGTACTGTTGGGAATATCATCTATCTTCTCTATATACATATGAATATAACACCTCAGTTCAGCTTGGCAACCAAAAAGACAAGATAAATGAAACACAGCATACCAAAAAAAACTAAGTCATATGACCACAGTTGGATAAGAAATAAATCTTCCACTTACAAGCAGAAAGTAATTATTTCACATTATATACAATTTTAGGGATTCTTCCATAATATCAACTTGAATTATGAGGCCACTAATTTTTCAAAATCTCTAAACTAAATTCAGGGCTGAGGCCTAAATGAAAGGCAGAAACAAAATCAGAAAAACTAATATTGCAACTACTCTGGAGAGGGATGGGGTTCTGGGCAATCAAGAGAGACATTCTGAATCTTGTCATTAAACTTAAAAGTACTAATCCTGAGTAGGCTCAAGAATCCTGACCTCTCTCCACAGGAAAGACAGTAGGGTAAATAATGACAAGTTACTGTCTTAAGGGCATTCTCAGTAAAATACTGCTTATAGCAGCAATCCAGAATAGCTGTCTTACACAAGTTATGATGAAGAGAGCTCAATGACTAGGAGAGCTCTATTACAGACATTCCAGCCCTAACAATTTTCTTCAGCTGATGATGTCAAGTTCTGGAGAACATTTGTAACAACAAATAGTTTCTTTTACAGATCATGAACATATTACTATTGTACCATCTCAAACCATTAACCTTTGAAAACAAAATAAAAATCTCTCTGATTTATAAAAGCAACTTGAAAAAAATATATCACTATGGTTTTCCTTTCTGTATAATTAGCACTGTACTATTTTTTTTCCTTATTTACTTTATTGTTCTTTTCAAGGTAATATACAGCAGGGTTATTACCTTTACATATGTCAGGTAATAGGTACATTTCCTTCCTTCATTCTCTCCTATTCCCTCCCTCTCATCTCCACCCATGAGGTGCACAATTCACTCTCATCAATGTGTACTATTACTTTAAAATTTTTAGTATTCAAATTTTTGTCTAAAGTGTTAGGGAGGACTTCTGCAGCTTCTTAAAGAAGAAAATAGTATTCATTTCAAAAAAGAAAACCTACACAAAATTTAGGCACCTGTTCTCAGGCACTAGACAGTAGGCAGCAGAGGACTTGATGCGTGAAAAGCACCTCATCACTCTACTTTCCTGGCTCAGGGCACTTTCTATCACAGCACAGAGAGGTGAAACCCAAACAATCAGTGACAGCTTCCCTGAAAGGAGTCAGGAAACTAATAGAATCTATGGGTGAGGTGCAAGAAAGTTCACTCTCACTGACTAGACCCTACAGAGACGGTGTGGCAACTCCAGAAAACAGTCCAGGGAGTGTCCATGTTTAGAGTCAATGACTCCCAAACTTCTACCTATCACATACGACACCGACAAGCAACATGCACAAAATTCTTCCTACCAATTTCACTTCCACTCCCGCCATCTTGTACACTCCACAGGATAATGCTACTCTCTGAGGCAACAGCAACCATCTTGTCTTTGTCTCCATGAGGACCTCCAACCACTTTTGCATTCAAAGCCACTCGTTCAATAGTCCAGTCCAAGTATGGGCTTGTGAATACTTGTTGCCATCCTGAAGATTCTTTGATTCTGTTAAAAAATAATAGGCACATAACTCAGATTCAGCAATTCGTCAAAAAGAATGCAAATTAGTGCTCCAAAAGTAATTAGGATACTAGGTAAATTTCCTTTGGAGAACCCCTATGGTCACTGTATATGATTTTGGTCCACTGCATATTGTATATATGCTTATCTGAACTAGGGAAGGGAAAAATGAGGGAGGGTGTAACAAATAAGACAAGAAATGTACTCACTACCTTATTATGTAACTGTACCCCCTCTGTATATCACCTTGTCAATAAAATTTAATTTAAAAAATAAAGAAAAAAAAGTAATTAGGAATCAGTTACATAGCCATCTTCATATTTAGTAAATATAAACTTTTTTATATGAAAAGGTTATCTCTGATATATCTCATATGTACTATGTAAGATAGCTGATGACTTAAAAAAGAGACAAGAGTTCTCTTTTTCTCAAAGGAGTAATTTCTGTTACCCAAAACATTTTAAAAACTCAAAATAAAGATGGCTGTATCTTTCACATTTGTCAATAAAGTCATACTGTCATCTACTATGGGTAGGGGTGATGAACAAAAATCAGAATTTTAAAAGGAAAAATAAATGTTAAACTCTTTCTGGTACTAATCAATTTAAAGTTACTATTGCTAACTGAAAGGCATGCAATGATCTGTTTTCTGTACTTTATCATTGTCTTGTTAGGCAAACCAAAATTAGAAAATGTTCCACATTTATTTATACCACAGAGCATTAAAATGAACAAAAGAGCAAGAGTGGGGCTCTGAAAATTGGTATGCAAAGTCCAAAATGTAAAACTGTATGGACTACTGGTTCCCTATATATAAAATCTAATGTATTCTTTAATACTTAATTTCTCCAACAAATCTACCTTTCCATTCCTAGTGACTATTGTGCACCATCTGACTTTATGTCTTTGTAACCTGCATTCTATGTGACTTTAAAGCAAGTTTTCATACATTTACCACCTAGTTACGAAATTACAATGGTGAATTGACTATTAAATACTTTTAAAGTTGCTCTAAATAAATGATGTAAATATAAATGTAATCTTCTCTGTGTCCTTCCTAAAGAGAAGTAAAAGATGAAGGAATAAAATTGTTTTCTCACATACTACTTGACATATTTTGCAAAAATAAAAATTTAGGGGCCCAAGGGTATAATTCAGTAGTAGACCACATGCTTATTAGCATGCAAAATGACCTGGATTCTATCTTGAGCTCCAAAAAACAAAACATCATCAAAAGTCTTAGGTATGCAAAAAAGACCTAAATAACAACACTTCTGTTCACTTTCATTTAAGTATGTATGCTGAAGTGCAACTGTAATTCCGAAAAAAAATCATCCAGCCTCCTTAATTTGAAGAACGATTTCTTACCTAAAGCTTCAAAGCATAAGGAAAATGTATTCTTCTAAGCATTTTAGGGTCGGTAATTACCCCTTTCAAACACTAGAGGGAATCATACGTTAAGATAAACCTGAACACAGTTATAAACTAAAATTTGACAAACATTAGGAATGAAATGTAGATGTGTCTAGAGACTGTCAGTCTGGGCGCAAAGGACTGAAAGCACTTCAAGAAACAATAACAACATGCTGCTTGGTGATGTGGATAGATGCTAAGTCCATAACAGTATTCAGTGAAAAGATGCTGAATTGATTTCATGAGGTAAATGACATGGTCTTGTGATCTTCAATTTAAGAATATAGGTAATAATAAAACTACATATAACTTAATCACTGACTAAACACATATTTCTAGTTAATTAGGGTACTGCAAAATACGATGTTTTAAATAGGATAGCATATGTAAGAGTTACTGTATACTACAGAATTGAACGCAACGTGAATTAATTTTGTTTCTGAATTAAAATTACATACAAAAATACACTTGCTATATAACTTTCTATACAAGTAATATGAGGTTCAAAATAAGTAAAAGAAGATAGAATGAGTGCTGATATTTTAGCAATCCAGCTCCTAATGGCCTCAAGGAGTCCATTGCGCAAAGGTTAGTCTAGAGATTTTGAAGCTTACTGTACCTCAAATTGAATGGGAATAGATGAGTTATGCCATAAAAACATGAGTTCCAAAACACCTAAGTGTATATTAAACATGAAGTAAGATAAAGAGGCTTTCAAATTCAATAAGAGTAATTTATATAATAAATAACCAACACACAGTACCCACTGGGGGGAAAAACTCCTTAATCTGACATCACATCAAGTAAATTCTTATGGAGTAAGATTGTAAAGTAGAATATAAGATGTAAGAGGGCAGCAATTCATATGACTACTCTTCATAACACTATCACAGCTTAGGGTGAAAAAGGATTAAAACAGGATTATACAGTCACTAGTGGCTCACATCTTTAATCCTAGCAACTCAGGAGTCTGCTTTCAAAGACAGCCCAGGCAAGCACGTCCTCTCTTATCTCCACTTAACCATCAAAAAGCCAGCCTGGCTTTTTGGCTCCTATGTGTAATCCTAGCTACTCAGGAGGTGAGATGTGAAGACGGAGGTTCAATGTCAGCCCAGGCAAAAGTGCCCCTGAGACTACTCAAACAAACAAACAAACAAGCAAGCAAACAAACTAGAAGTGGCCCTGTGTAGACTGAAGCAAAAGAGCACTGAAACAGGTCCAGGTTCCAAGTTCAAGTTCCACAACAACTGACAAAAAAATCAAAACAACAACAACAACAAAAAACAGCCTGGAGGTGTGCCTCAAGTAGTAGCTGAGCAAAAAGGCTGAGTGAGAGCCGGAAGCCCTGAGTTCAAGCTCCAGGACCAGCACAAAAAGAAAAAAAGCCTAACAACATAGAAACTTATTTCTGAGAACACACGGATAGGCATTCACAGTACTGCTCTCTTATTTTTAAAGTATTTAAGTTAATACAGAAACTTGAAGTAAAAAAAGAGCTTGTTGAAAACTACACATAAAATAGAATAAATGTCTTTTGCAGTATTTTCATTGCTGATGTGATGAAACATTACTATTTGTGAGAAGTACAGTATTCCCTCACCTCTTTTCCTTTTCATATCACATCAGCATACTATGGAAATATCATATAGTGGGATATACAATATCTTGGTCAAAAGTAAGCTCAAGCCTGCTGCTGGTGGCTCATGTCTATAATTTATAATCTTAGCTACTCAGGAGGCTGAGATCTAAGGACTGCAATACAAATCCAGCCCAGACAGGAAAGTACATGAGACTCCAAAAAGCTGGAAGTGGGGCTTTGGCTCAAGTAGTAGAGCACTAGCCTTGAGCAAAAGAAACTCAAAGACAGTGCCTAGGCCCTGCCCTAGTTCAAGCCTCAACACTGACAGGAAAGAAATAATTCAAAGAATGGAAAAATAACAGCATCACTTATTTTTGTCACTCACTGTGTGAAGTTCAAGTGTCCATCTCCAGCACAGATGTGCAGTAAAGGGCAACTTCCATTGTTACACTTACATAAATAACCACAATCAGTTAAGTCCCTTATTGATTACCAAAAATACATATACATAATATTTACACAACCAAAAAGAAACAAAGTACAAAAATCCTTCAGGCTCAAAAATAGTAAAATCAAAGGACATTCTGAAAATTTTTGTTTACCTCATATAAAAGTCATCTACAACATATTTATACAAAAATGCATTGCTTCAATATGTACTAATTAAAATTTAAAACTCGTAAGACACTCTCAAAATCAAAAATCCATATCTAATGACTACTATAACAAAAATATAAACCCACGATAACTCAGGTGAAGTACTTTTCATAAACAGAATTTTAAATAAACAGAGGATTCTTTAAAATATATCTATATTTAGGAAACTTTTGTAATTTTTTTTAACAGACCATGGCTATTTTTTCATAGCCAAAGTGAATAATTACCAAAAAATTATATATATTCTCTGATTTTTCAGAAAGTAAATGTAATGATCTCATGATCTAAGGTAGTAAATTCTACTAGAAATCACTAGATCCACTTCTAGGCTTCTATACTAGTCTTCACCATCAACATTTCTTACTGCATATAGTGATCTAAAAAGTCTAAACTATATTCTCTAATAAAACATCATCACTAGTCTTCATTTTCTTTTAATCCCTGAGAACACAAGAACAAGTAAAAGCATACTATATGAAATGTACATATTACAAATCCTACACCCCATTTGTGCACTCCACTTGTGCATACAACTGTACTGCCTCATTAATGCACTTCTAACACAGCAGTAGTTATCACCAGTAGTCTAACTCTTCCCTACTACAGAGTATGAACAACTGACTCACTATAGAAAGGAACCATATAGGAATAATCCTATCTAATGTCATTTAATATGAAGCTACATGAATCTTAGAATAATAATGCAAAATAGAAAATAAACTATCACTTATTACACAGCACCTGTAGCACACAGCAAAATGTGCATATGCAGCTACAATCCAGTTGTGGTGGCCAGCTACTATCAGCACCTTTCGTGGATCCACAGGAAATCCTGTGAAGTTCAGAGAAAGAATATTTTACTTTATAAAACAGAGTAGACAATTGTGGCACGCTGGCCAATTTCATTCTTCTTTTTGTTTCAGGTAAGTTTGTTAGGACACGGTCGTACTCATTTGTTTAACTACTGTCCAGCCTGCTAGCATACTACCATGAAAGTGAGTAGTTCCAGCAGAGATTGAAATTCAATCTCTGCCTCTGAACAGAAAGTGTTCAACCTTTGTTCTACGTATGCAGAAGATCACCTAACATCAAATAAAAGCCATCTACGAATTGAGCTCTCTAAAATAGAAATGCAGGTTCAAAACAGACATTAAGGGGTTGGGACACAGCTGGTCAGGAATGAATGTCTGTCTAGCCATGTGAGCGGTCCTGGGTTTAACCCACAGCACTACCCAAAACAACAAGAACTCAAAAAAAAAAAAAAAAAGAGAGAAATTGGACATATACAAAATTGTACATATTACAAATTGTACATTTACAAAAGAAAAAATACAGAGTGTCACTGAGAAATAAAACCAGGTTTTCTTCCTGCTCTATGTATGGAATTTCTGCTTACCCAGTCTAACAGTCTCTTCTCCAGTTCCAGAGAGAACAGGCTGTGCACCATTTCCACGGGCTTCTCCTTCTGCAGAATTCAGTCCATTCCTAGAATCAGCAGAGGATCTGGCTGCGTTGTTTATCTTACGACTAGGAATACCTAAAAAGAAGATATTTCAAACGAACCCCCCCGCCAAAAAAAAGTTAAAAATATCATATTACACAGAGAAACAAAAATGTGAATTTCATTATATTTGAAATCTTCCCACACAGCAATTTATTGCAAAAATTTAGTTATAATTTAAAAAATAGAGAAGACATGTTTTAAGGGATTTGTGTCATTTGCCATATTATTTATAATAAGAATAAGGTTTATCATGGGTATTCCACACTCACCTAGCTTTGTGCTACTAAATTAATAGATCATCAACTCATGCAATCTGTGTGCCAGTGTTTATATGTATGCACAGTTACCATGTGGCAGGTAACTATACTCACATGAGTTTCAACTCAGAGACACTTGCTAAGCATGGACTCTACCACTTGAGCCACTCTGCCAGTCCCTGTGTGTATTGGTTATTTTCAAGATAGGAAGGCCTCACTTTATCCTTATGTAAGTTTAGAAAGCAATCCTATTTGTGCTTCCTGTTCTTCCTGGGATAACAGGGTCATACACTGCACCCAGACACGGTGCTTCACTATTGCTTGACAGGTGTGCCCTGTCTTTAGTTGAGCTGTAGTCTCACCAATTTTTATACCCAGGCTAGCCTTGGAGAACTATAGTCCTTGCATATTTCACTTCTCAATGAGCTAGGATCACAGACTGGAGCCACCATGCCTGGCTTCATGGGGAGCCTTTTTAAAAGCTAAATCTTGCTTAGAAACCCACTATTACACTGGTAAAGGCTTAACTCTCCTGAGCAGAGTTGAGGTCCCCAAGTTCTACAAAACGATGTTTGACAGCCTGGCTCCTGACATACAAGTTAGTGGTCTACGGGGCAGAGCTAAGAAGATGCCATGAGATCTTTTGATCTTTTGATTCATAAAGCATATCTGGTCCTCTACAGGAAAAGTTTGTAAAAACCTATTCTAAAACATGAACATGTAGTAAGATTTTACACTTGCAAATTTTTTTTTTCCCTAACTACAGGTGTATTAAAAGGAGTCAAAATCAAGGAAGAGTTTTCCTTTGTATGTATATTTGTACTCTCTTAATGATAAAAAGAATTTATTAAACGACGGAATAAATTAAAGCCAAAATACCTGGTGGGGGCAGGTAGCCATGAAAAAGGACGCTGCCACACGAGGACCGCTCCAGTTCTTCACACAGGAGAAGCCTTCTCACTAGAAACATTTCAAAGCAAACCAGTCAAGAGCACATGCAAACAGAAAAACACTGCTCCATCTTTATTTTCTCTAGTTAAAAAGGATAAGAAAAAAAAAAGGAAATGGTCAAGTTGACAGTATCTTTTTACCATGAAAATCCATAAAAACTTAAGTTCAGAACTCTCCCAACAAAAATTATGTCCTGATAGAAAACTCGTTTCATTTGAGCAAGGTTACTGCACAGTCGGATAATAAACATAAACCACTGAGATAAGAACACATACCTAAAGGGGTGATTCCATAAAACTCTGCTTCGTGTCTGAGAACATTAATACTCACTCCCCTATAAAGAAACAAATGAACGTGCATTCTCTTAACAGTGGCAACTTAAGATTATCATCTGAAGCAAAAAGAAGAAAATACTAAGTCATATGGACAAGGCAACTTACTTTCCTCTTAATATCTATTTTCTAACATCCTTAATTAAAACACTTCACATAAATATACCATTTTGTTATAAAACCATTTTTTTACTTACTTGAAAACCATTCATATACAGATTACTTAGCTAATACAGTTAAATAACCAAGAAGTATCAAGACAAGACTGTCAAGTGAAACCACTCTTTTATGGAATTGCTTTTAGTTTTAAGTATGTACTTAATGTGTGCATTATGCTGAAAGCTTCCTAAAAGCCTGGTCTACTTCTGGCCTATGTGTTTTATTTCTTCAACCATGTCTAACACACTACTTACATAGCCATGTAATATGATGCATGTGGCAAATGAATAAATTTTAAAAATTTGTTTTCTTAAAAAAAAAACAACTAGCTTTAGCAAGGACTATCTCCAATCAAATGAGGATGATGTTATTATATATTTACACGATTAAGTAACATGAAAAGTTTAAAAGTAAAAAGTTTAAAATACTAATGATTAATTTTAGTTTTCAGTTATAATCTGCTCTTATGGCTATAGACATTCCCTGGCCTTAGCAAATAGGTGTAATTGTGTTACTAAGCTGTTCTTACATGTGAACTGACTGACTAGTTTAATGTAAGAGTGCTTAAAATATCATGATTCCATTGCAAAACCGTTTGTGTTAACAGAACACAGCACAGTCCACTTACAAGCAAGATGGTTCAGACACAGACTACCATTCTCACAGAAGTCCTTTCTCCTAGGGAGTACAAGCAAATAGGAACAATACCAAAAGTTTTATGTGAAGATCAGAATTAGAACAGTTACTTGTTTTCTGTTTGCTTTTTAAAATTTATCTCTTCCAATCTTTATAGAAGACACTATTTAGAAAACTTAAATTTGCTAGAGAGAGAGTGTGTGTGTACTAGGGTTTGAACTCAGGGCCCCAGTGCTGTCCCAGAGCCCTGTGGGTTTTCTTTTTACTCAAGGCTAGCACCTTATCACTTGAGCCTCAGTTCCCTTCCAGCTTTTGCCTGGTTAACTGGAGATAAGAGTCTCAAAGACTTTCTTGCCCAGAGCTGGCTCTGAACCAGAATCCTAAGCTCTCAAGTCTCTTGAGTAGTTAGGATTACAGGCATGAGCCACCGCTACATGACTAAATTTGGTAGGCTTTGTAAGTTTGTTTTTTTTTAAAGGCAGTAATATGGAAGAAAAGCAGTCAATAAACAAAGGCATTAAAATAATTCTGTCTTTCATGGTTGATATAATAGTGTATTCATTACAAAGATACTGACTTCGTTAATCAAATGATACACATAAAACTCAAGAAGCAATTAGTAATATATTTCTCACCTCCAAACAAGTCACAGCCACAACACAGCCCCTTCTCAAAAATATGGAAAGAGGGCTGGGAATATGGCCTAGTGGCAAGAGTGCTTGCCTCCTACACATGAAGCTCTTGGTTTGATTCCACAGCACCACATATATGGAATGTGGCCAGAAGGGGCGCGGTGGCTCAGGTGGCAGAGTGCTAGCCTTGAGCAGGAAGAACCCAGGGATGATGCTCAGGCCCTGAGTCCAAGACATAGGACTGGCAAAAACATGTGGAAAGAAAAAAGCTCCACATTCAGACAAGGAAAATGGCAGGGACTAAACCAAACCAAACAGCCTGTGCGGGAGGGAACATGTTTAGTGAATATAAGCCAAAGCAATCATATCATACCAAGAGGCAGCTAAAATTATCACCTAGATCTCTACAAGTTGTATCACAAAACAGTAGTAGCATGCCCTAAGAACAATAAAACACAAATTATAGCTTACCAATAAGAACAAATTGTTGCAACAATCATTCATTCAATTAACCACAAACACACACAGAGACACACACACAAAAAAAAATAAATTATTCAGCAACCCTACAATGCATCAAACATGGTTCTGGGTGCTGGGAATCTTTGCCAGTGGCTGCCCTTCATTGAACATAGTCTCAAGAAGACATACTAGTGAGAAAAGAAACACCTATGGCAAGTGCTGTGGTAATGACAGGACCAGGGAAAAAAATTCTAGTAATCAAGTTACAGACCAGCAAAATTAAGCAAGGACTGGATTATAAACAGGCAACATCCAAACTCTTAAGTCTCATACAACATAACAAATAAAGGTCTTAAACAGAGTAACAATCTAATCTCATACGTATTTTCAGAGAACAATAATAGTTGCATTATAGAAAATAAAATGAAGGAATACAAGGCAGGGAAAGCTTAAGAACCTGTGGGAGCACTCTTTACACACACACTCTTTACACACATACACTCTCTCGAAAATTTAAATTTTCTAGTGTCTTCCATAAAAAGGTGATGTTAGCCTCTCCCACTGGAAGTTTAATTAAGGGCACTTTTAAGATTCCAAGCCCATAGAAAGGATAATATTTTATAAGGGTGTGGGAAAGGACAGTAATAGAATAATTCTGACGTTTAAATAATGTAGACATTTAAAATAATTCTAGAGTTGTAAGAGTATCAGGCAGGACCAAAAAGCCCAAGTGAAGCATTGACTTCAAGCTCCAGTACACATAGTCACACTGACTGACAAACAGACACAGACACACACACACACACACAGAAGATAAAGAAAAATGACATTTGAGGAAACAGAAATGATAACTGCCCTGATTTGATTATCACACATACTGTATACATGAATCTAATTATAAAAGTGAAAACCATAAATAAGCAGATATAATGTCAATTAAAAATAAGGCCAAGTTCTTCATTCACAAAATGTACTCAAAATACATAGCTATCAGTAAGAATGCATTATTAAAAGGGTGAATTTCTTACCTTAAGTCTAGTTCTTTTGTCCGAAGAAAATTTAAAATGGGTGCAAATGCTGCTGGATCTCTATCAATAAATATCTACAAATGAAAATTTAAAAATTAGTATTTATCTTCATTATCTGAAATCCTAAGAAAAGATTAGGACTGAATTGTTTAAAGTATTCTACTTCTTTGATTCCACTTTTTAAATGTTTCTAAATCAGGACATAGTTGTAACTGTACATTTAATTTGACAGTGTCCATTTTCTTATTTCTACTTACTGGTATCTATAGGGAAAAAAACACCTGAGCAAACAATTTTATCTGAAATTTTAGAATTCAAGAAGTCCTTTGAGAATATTATGAATAATTTCTTATACTGAAGAATCTAATTGTTGGTGACAGTGACTGAGATTAAATAACTGTGACATATATTTATTAAACCAACAGTGGCTTGAGTAACCACAAAAGTGTTTTCATGGTGCTATCAAAATTGTAAGAGTTTTACTCTCACAGCACTTTTTCATTTACAGTTTACTACCTCAATTTACTCAAGGGTTGTAAAAGAGTGATGATAAAATAAAAATTATTTAAACTAACAAGTACAACACCACAGCATATACAGGGGAAAGAAAATCTTTAAAGTGGGAAATATGTAGCTGATAGCATTTTAAGGCAATATGTACTAACACTATTTTGGATCAATTTCAAGAGGTCTAATCATAAACTTGAAAACCATTTAATGTTTACCAAAGTCAATTAAGGGAAAGAACAGCTAATGATGAAATTTTTATACTATGATTAAATGTGTATTCACAAGTAGTGAAATTCTTTTGCTTCTGTTTATATTTGAATCAATCAGAAATCCAAGAAATGTCACAGATTTGTGGAGTCCTTATTACTGATGGAGATGTTTTATAATCCCACAGGGACGTGTCTGCTTTATTACCTTATTTCATTTGAAAATCTTACCATGGCAAATAAACATGATTGTCTTGCTGTCTCCAAACAGACTTTATGAGTATCTGAGCTGCTACTCTAACGTTGCTGTATATATAGCAACAACTTTAAAATGCATTTTTCGACTGAAATTTTAGAGACCTAGAGTTCCTCCTAATAACATTACATACAAGTTTATAAGGTTATTCCCCAAAATAAAATTTTAAGAAGCAGGACTTTACTAATTTGATATGTCTTAGCATTCTAATATCAAAACATTTTCTTATTTCTACTTACATGTTCACTGTTAAAGTTTTGAGCTATTCAACTATTTCTACTACTGCCAATATAACATCATATCCTACCATTTCCCATTTAGGAGTCTCTTTCCTGTTTAAACATGGCAAGAAATTGTGTGTGTGTATAGACATATATACAATATATTACGCATATTATATGTAATATACATTTATAATATATTTATATATTTCATGTGTATATATACATATACACATATGTATAAAATTATATGTTCTCATATTATATACAAAACTTTCATTTAGTGATTATTAAAATGCTAGTTTTCCTATATTTAGTCACTGTATACTAAGGATTAAACATTAATTAAATTAGAAATAAATAACATTATATACTCACAGCACCAGTTTCATCTCGAAGTGTTGAAATTCTTCCACTCAGCAAACTAGAAGCCATCGAAATAAGATAGAGTTAGCTTCTGAAATCTATACATGAATAGCTTATTTCCTTATCAGATGTCAAAGACCTGGTACAGGTCTATCATCCTAGCACCTAAGAGAAAGGAACGCAGGGTTCCAAGCCAGACTATGCTACAGAGAAAGACTTCTGTCTCTCCACCAAAACCAAAACAGGTCTATTTTAAACATTAATATTTGGAAGCCAGATATAGTGGTTTATATCTGCAATTCTAGCACTCAGGAGGCAGCAAGAGAATTACGAGTTCAAGGATAGTATAGGCTACAACAGTAACATGTCTCAAAAAAAAAACCACTCATTTTCTTCATCAGGGGTGTGTACATTTGTATGTCCATCCTGGGCTGGAACTCAGGGCCTGTGCATAGTCCTTGAGCGTCTTTTGCTCAAGGCTAGTGATCTAACAGGTGAGCCACAGCTCTGATTCCAGCTTTTTGGTACTTTATTAGTGGTGAGGTGGCTTCAAACTGCAATCCTCAAGCTCAGCCTCCAGAGAAGCCAGGACTACAGGAACGTGCCACTGGTGCCTGGTCATTTTTCATTTAAAAAAAAAAATCTTAATTGACAAGAAAAATCAAATATGTAATAACATAATAAAGAACTGCATAAATTACCTCGAAAAAAAAGAATCTGGAATCCACATAAGAGTTTGCCTTGAGGTACTAAATCTGCAAATGAAAATTATTTGGTATTAGAAATGAAAATAAAATTTGAAATTTCAGTTAACTTGTTTTAATATGCTGGCTCATAATTGTAACCATTACATAATTACAGCTTACATAAACTTTATTTTATTACATTTAACATATCTAAACTTAACTATTTTCAATTCAGAGTTAAGATTATTTCAAGGTGGTCTTGAAAAAAATCAAATAATTATTTCTCTACCTGATAATGTTTCTAGACACAACTTTTGGTTCAGATTCTAACTCAACTCTCCAAACTTTGTTTATCCTTATGATAGCTAGGATTCTATACCCCTAAACAGATCATGTTCATTGTGTTGGTATCTTTATCTCAGCCTGGTGGGTCTCTTCATGTCTTATCCACCTTTATTGATACCATTAAGGCATACCAAAACTGGAATGTTTTCCCAATTATTCTAATTCATATTACCTGTCTTTTGGTGTTTTGTTTGTTTTTCAGTACTAGGGTTTGAAATGGGGTCCCCTCAAGGCATTCTATTACTAAGCCATGCGAGTCCACTTTTTTTATTTGCATTAGTTATTTTGACATAAGGTCTCAAACTTTTCCCCCAGAACAGCACTGAACCACAATCCCCCTAAGCTAATCTAGGATTATAGGCCTGGGCTATTATGTTCATTTTGTCTTCTTTATTTAGGCTCATATTACCTCCATTACAAATTATCCATTAAAATTATTTCTATATTTACGTAATAGTCTTGGGCTATTTGGAAATGTTGCACTTATTCACTCAAAAATCTCTCAGCAAAGCTAGGTAATGACCTAGAATTCCAGCTGTCTGAGAGGGTGAGACTGGAAGAATAAAAGTCGGAAGACTGAAGTTCAAGGACAGCATGGGCACAAAGTTCAGGAAATATTATCAACTGATAGCTGGATATGGTGGTAAGTACCGGTGATCCTGAGATTCTTTACTGAGATGAGGAGGATCAAGGTTTCAGGCCATCCTGGGCAGAAAATTCCCTAAGACTATCTCCTTGAAGAAGTTAAACATTAGGTAGCGTGGACCTGGCATCACAGATAAAACAGCAAACCTAAAATAGATGGATAATGATCCAAGCATGACCCAGGCAAAAGCACCTTGCCTAGCAAGCCTGAAGCCCTGACTTCTAACCACAGTACCATGGAGAAAACAAATCACTCAAGGTTTTGAAGCTAACAACCACTTGATTGCCTACTATCATCAATTCTGGGGAGAGAGTGTTTATCAAAGTACAGGTAACAGACTGGGGAAATAAATTGATCACCAATGATTTCATATGTCCTCTAAGTGTTCAGTAGTTCTTATGCTCACTAATCTGATTAAGAAAGGAGGCTGAGGCAGGAAGATGGATAATTCCAGGCTAGTCTTGCAAGTTCAAGGACAACCTAGGATACACAATGAGAACAAAAGAACATTTTTCCCATGTATAATCTCTCTTAGCAAAACAAGACAAAATAAAGATGGCCACTAGTCACAGAAAATGTACCTGACCAATTAAATAAATCAAACAGGTAACTCTAAAAGACCTCAAGGATCACAGCAAGAAAAGATTCACTGTTTGGAAACCATCAAATTAATTCCAAGTAAGGATTTGTTGTCCCTACTTGCCTGAAAAGAAATATATTGGCTATAAATAACCATTAGAAGAAATCAGAGTAGGAACATCAAGTGACTGAAAACACTGTCTTTAGTAACACGTGTACAAGACCTATTCTTGTGAGCTATATTCCATTATTCTCATACGGGGCGGGGGGGGGGGGGGGGGGGGGGAGAGTCCATGTCCTACATTAGGAGGTATGAATCTCCATATGATTGGTATCTACAGCATGCAGTACTGTTACAATTTCTCCAAGTATTGCTGTTTCTTAGACTGGATTTTCTAGCATATTCAGAAAGCTATTTATGGGCAAGGATTAAACCATGGCACACTGTTAACATTTTGCATTTTTAAAAAAACACTGGTTAGGAGTCCAAGATGTTTAAAACCTGTCTGTTTCCAGAGGCTGTCTCGGATGTTTTTCTCCTGGTGGGCTTGATGATCAACTACCCCTTGGTTCGAACACAGCTGGCATACTCCCTTTTCTGAGAAAGGTGACTCATAAATGGTGGCAAATACACAAAAACTGCCTTTTTCCCTCCCATTAAGCTTAATAAAAAGCACACAGAGGAAGGGAAGGCCTGAGAGAGGATAAAGGAGTGCTTTCAGTCAGTTTACAGTGCCAATGTCAAAGGTTCCCAGAATCAACTGCTACAGCGCAGTTGGGGAGGGGGAGTGGGGAGGAGGCACCACGAGTTAAACAGAGCCTCAAATCCCTGTACCAAGAAATTCTCAAAACCAACCATGCAAAACCTACGGCGGCGGTCCTTGCATCTTCCACCTGAGAAGGCTTGGAAAGCAGTACTGTACTTGCAGGGGGGCTAACCGGACTGACAGCCGGGTAACCCACGAGGAAAGACAGGCAGGCAGGTTCCCCCGAGACAGTCTAAATACACAAAGTCAGTTCTGCAAAAACAGTTCTTCAAACCCGGCCCAGGGTGGGCTCGGGCGGGCTGTGCCCATCCATGCTTCTCTGGGCCTGGGTGGCGTAACCTCGTGGCCCGGGGCTCGCTCATTCCGGGAAGCCGTCCATCTACCTCTCCCGGCCAGGTGCCCTGCGGTCACCAACTTCCAACTTCAGATCTGCGCCCAGGCCGTTCCACCAGGGGGTAGGGGGGAACCCCGCGGCTGGCACTGGGCTCCCCCCCCCCAGTCGCTGCGGCATCCCCCGCCCTCCAGGTTCACTCACCTTTGCTCCCCCGGACTCACCCGTGCCCCTCCCCCAGGATTCATCCGGACCCCGGGCTCACTCACCTGTGTCCCCCCAGTATTCATCCGACCCCCCGGCCTGACTGACCTATGCTCCCCGGGACTCACCGACCCTATGATTCATCCGGCCCCCGGCCTCACTCACCTGTGCTCCCCGGGATTCCCCTGGATCGATCCCTCCCCAGGACTCCCCCGTGCTCCCCGAGATTCCCCTGATCCCTAGGACTCCCCAATGCTCCCCGGGCGGGAACCCCCCTGATCCCCAGGACTGCCCCGTGCTCCCCAGGACTCACCTGGTCCCCCCTACGTTCAGCTGCACGATCTCCCCGCTGCCCGCCGCCGCCGCGGCCAGGCCGCCGCAGTGCCCTCCCGCCATGTCGGGCAGCTCGGGGCGCGATCGCCGCGCCGCTTCCACGGCCGGGGCCGCGGGGCCCGGACCCGGAGCGGGAGGCGGCGGCGGCGGCGGCGGCGGCGGCCGCAGAGCCAGCGGGGCGGCGGCGGGAGGGCGGGAGGCGCGCGGGGCCTCCTCCACCTTCCCCGGGTCCGGGTGTGACTCGCCCGCGTCCACCTCGGGCCCCTCCGGCTCTCGCGGCCTGCAAGCCGCCGGGCCGCCCGGGCCTCTCCTCAGAGCGCGGCCGCCAGCGTCGCCGCCACCTCTGCGGCCACCGCCGCCGCCGCCGCCAGCTACCAGCTGCCAGCGCGGAGGGGTCACCGCGCGGGACAAAATACCGCGGCGTTCGCGCTTCGCGCGCGGCGACCGCGGGAAGCGAAGGGGCGGGGCGGGGGAGGGGCGAGGGGCAGGGCCTCCCGGTAGCCTGGAGGAGCGCTGCGAGCCGGGATCGCGCATGCCCGACTCAAGCCGGCGGGTGCCGGGCATGTCCAGGCTCGTACCCCTCCCTCCTCTCGGGGATTCCTGGCAGCAGGAATTGGATCGGAAGAGCGAAGGCCAGGCTGAGCCGCGCTTCCCCAGCATCCTTAGGGTCCTCCTTCTGCAACCTGGCCCGGGACCAGCACCGGAAGGTTCCTGACGGGTACAAGTCGGGGCCTCCACGCTGTGAATCCTGGAGGAATCTGACACCTTGGAAGGCTTTACCTGGACGCCCATGCCTGTCCCATCCCTAGCCCACCCCACCAAGGTGTTACTTTTTTATTTTTAATTAGGCAGGAAAGGAAACAGACAAAACCCCCAAAACTCTCGGGTTGCTTAAATGCCCAATAACATGTTTTTGGAATACACTATACTTTCAACTAATGTGAGATACAGGTAATAGTTTCGGGTAAGAGATAATATCACTATACTATTTTGTTTCTAACGTTGGTTATATTAGAACCCAAAACCTTAGTGACCCCTAAATTATATGTTTTTAAGTGCCCGGCTACAGTAACCGGTGTCAGCTACCAAAGGCTAACAACGTGTCACAGGTCACTAGTTTGTAATGCTAAATTCTCAGCACATATTGTATTTTGTGACAGTTTTACTGTAATAGTTCAAAATGATGACCAATAAGGTGGTAAGTTTTTAAGTCGGATAAGAAATGTACTCACTGCCTTCCACATGAAACCGTAACCCCTCTATACATCACTTTGGCAATAAAGAAATGGAAAAAAATATATTTTTTTAAAAGGCAGACATAGGTTTCGGTGTAGGTGAAAGGCAGCATGCTTGTTCCTCCAGGAAAACATTAATAAAGTCTGATGTTTTGAGCATTCAAAAAAAGTGCTGTTTTTTTTTTTCAAAATGGTGGCATGTAAGATGGTAAGGATTTTATTATTATTATTATTATTATTCACATTGCTATATTTTAATTCTGATGACAAATATACCAGTGAGATAAAACATTTGATCCAGATTTGGCTTTAAAAAGGAGAGCCATACATAAAAATATAAGAGAAATGCTCTCCACCCCTGCTAATGATGATAAGCCTAATAACAATAAATGTTTAATTTTTGTTTATCGAGGGTTTTCCCTATAGGCTCATGGTTCTGATATTTTCTGTCCTTTTTCTCTTCACAACTTTTATCACTGTCTACAAAATAGAAAACTGGGCCTTAACATGACCAGAACATTTGCTCAGAATTACACAGCCAGAATGAGGCAGAGCAGGATTTTGTTGAACTCAGGGCCTCTGTTATCCACCCATATGCCCTGCATTACACTTCTTATCCTCTCTTCAGAGGGGGAAGATGAGAAACCGCAGGAAGAATCCTTCCTATGTTGTAGTGCTAGATGTCTTTGCCCTGACCCATACTATCTGGACTTTCAGGAACTAGAAACTGGTTTTCAAATCCCTGGGATAAAATTAGGTGGGTATAACCACCATATAATTTCCCATAGGCCTAACTTGAGAGAACTACAAAGAACCCTGGCCAGCCACTGTTTATCTTAATGCTTCAAAGAGAAAACTTGAAGAACAAGTCTTTTGGATTTATAAAGTTACTTGTAAATGGAGGTTCTTTCTCTCTCTCTTCCTTCCTTCCTTCCTTTCTTCCTTTCTTCCTTCCTTCCTTCCTTCCTTCCTTCCTTCCTTCCTTCCTTCCTTCCTTCCTTTCTTTCTCTTTCTTTCTTTCTTTCTTTCTTTCTCTCTTTCTCTTTCTCTCTTTTTCTTTCTTTCTCTCTTTCTCCTTTCTCTCTCTTTCTTTCTTTCTTTCTTTCTTTCTTTCTTTCTTTCTTTCTTTCTTTCTTTCTTTCTTTCTTTCTTTCTTTCTTTCTTTCTTTTCTTTCTCTTTGAAATGTTGGGTAAAGTGCAGAGGAACCATGAATGATCAGCAGAACATCTGTCTCATCAAAAGGAAGGTGGCTCGCTATTTCAGAAAATAAACTTTTGGAATTCATCATGTTAAGATCAACCCCTCTGTATATCACTTTGACAATAAAGAAATAAATTTAAAAAAAAATAAAATAAATAAGTAAGATCAATATAGGAGGGATCTGAAGGGATTTCTCACTCATATGCAGTGAGGGGAGACAGCTCTTGGCTCACAGAGGAGACCGCTCTAGGCTCAAACTACTCTCATCTTCACTAACCTAAAGCTTGGGGACATAAGGCTTTGAGAGAGAGAGAGGATTGCCCACGATCCCAGGAGAGTGAGCGTAGAATGAGATGAAGATAGGAATCAGAATGGACTTCATAACTGTCAAACATCAAGATATTGAAGAGGGGAAATCCTAATGAAGGAGAGTAGGAAGACACATGACTGGGATGCAGATAAACCAAGGGCCCTTCGAGACAGTAGCTCAAGACGGTAGATCAAGACAAGGACTGGGAACCTTTGAGCTAAGCACCCTGAAGGAAATAGGTGAGTATGTGAACAGAGGCAGCTCTAGTTGCATGGTGGGTGAAACATTGTTTACAGTATTTTTCTGCAAAGAGAAGCAAAGAAGTAGTCGCAGTCAGGTGAAGGACAGTCAATGGAAGACTAAAGATTGATTTTTTAAAAAAATTGTGTTGATGAAAACCAATGAGTAGACAGCAAATAACTGGTAATCAAGAGCGGCAGAGATAATGAGTGGAAACTTTTCTTTGAGGAAATCAAAGACACTACCCACTCATCCACGGGAGGGATGGGTAATCTGTCTAGTGTTTGCTGTTACCATTGTTATGGGTGCCATTTTCTAATCCACTCCAAGTGTAGACACACCCATTTGGGCTGGAGTATGACTCTAATACTATACTCCCCTCCACACACAAAGTGTTTAGCTTTGCAGACTGAAGACTGCAAAGAGGACTGCAACAGAGGAAAGTCCCTCCCATACAATTGTCAAATCCAAAAGCTGACTTTGGAAAATGGGTAAGTCCCAGCCGCGAAAAAAATAAATATGCAAAATGTATTCATACACTCTGAACAGGGTGAGAGTTGTAATGGGTTACCTATAATAGGAAAAAATATACCTATTTACTTAGCAGCAATCTAAATATAGGAGGTCATTAGTGCATCCAACCTATCAGACCAGAAAAATACCAATCCAAAGACATCTCATAGTTAAAACAATTCTGGAAAATCTGAGGTCTACATAGAAATACTGAATTTTGATCCCTATCTCTAACCCCATACTAATGTCACTTCAAAGTGGATAAAGGATCTTGATGTAAGACCTAGAACTTTGAAATTACTGCAAGAACACAGTAAACACTAGAATATTCTGACATTGTCATTTCCTGAATGGAACACCAACAGCTCAGAAAATAAAAACAAGGATTGACAAATGGGAGTGAATCAAATTGAAAAACTTTTACACCACCAAAGAAAGAGGTACTAGACTGAAGAGACAACCTAGAGAATATCTGACAATAGGTTAATAATCAGAACATACCAAACTCAAAAACCCAACAACCCAAGTAGTAAATGTACGATGAAATAAACAGATGATTCTTGAAAGATATACTGATAGCAAATAAATACATGAAGAAATGCTCAACATCCTTAGCCATAAAGAAAATGCAAAGTCAAAAGGGCATTGAGATTTCATCTCAGAATGGCCATCATCAAGAACACAACCAATTGCTTGGTCAGGATGTGGGGGAAGGTATCCATGTACATTGCTGATAAGAATATAAAACACTGTGGAAGTCAGTATGGAGATTTCTCAAAAAACTAAAAGTAGAACTACCAGACAATTCAGTGACACCACTTGAGTGTATTTATGAAAGAATATCTGCCTAGATACAGCAGAGGCACTTGTACAACCATATTCATTGCAGCACTAATAATCACACAAGTGTGGAAAGAAACCAGATGCCCTACACCCAGTGAATAGCTCAAGAAGAGATGGTACAAATCAACAATAAAGTATTATTCAGCCATAAAGAATGAAATTACATCATTTCCAGAGAAATAGATGAAAGTGAAAAACATCATCTTAAGCAAAGTAAGTGTTCAGAAGGACAAAGGTCACATGTCCACATGTTTTCTATCCTGTGCCAATGCTAAGCCCAAAAGGTAAACATGTAAACACACAGGTTCCTGTACACATGTATAGAGAACATGCTAGAGACGGTGTCAAGGGAGACTATTAAAGGGTGAACAATATTGATATACATATATGTATGTATTTGTGCATTAAAATAGAGAAATAAAACCCAATGAAGCTGTTGAATAGTATGGAATAGTGGGGATGAGGAAGTGGGAGGTAAGTGAGGGGGTATAAGTGAAACCCCTTGGAACAATTAGTATGTAATAAACAAATGGACAGAAATGGAAAACAAGCACTTTCTGGTATGAAGTCACTAAAAGAAGGGGAAACCAAATAGAGAGGGTGAAGGGCAGTGAGCATAGCCAAAACACTCCACATACCTTTGTACATGAGCATGTGAAGGTTGATTTGGGAATCAGGAGGGTGATGAGGGAAAGTAACAGCAACTAACATCCCAATGATGCAATCATGTGATCAGAGATGGAGGAGCATGTCATGTATGCACATATACTGTTTACTCTCTGTGGCACACTACACTCTTTTTTAAACACTGCCTTTAAACTTTGATATGGTGCTGATGCATAATTACATTTTGATACTTATAACTAAGTCTTATAACTAAATCTGATGCTTACTTTTTCATGTGAAAATGAGTGATGTATGTTTTGAATAGTCAGCATTTTATTGCTTTTAATACCAGGAATGTTTTGTAAAAGGTGTGTGTGTGTGTGTGTGTGTGTGCGTGTGTGCGTGTGTGTGTGTGTCTGTGTGTATATTTATGAAAATAAATAGCAATTAATTTTTAAGCCATCAAAATAAGCCACACATAAGAATGTTATGTTCCTCCTGGCACAGCCACGCACACACACACATACACACAGCCGCACACACACACACACACACACACACATGCACACAGCTGAACACATAAATGGTTTGTTGACTCTGATGCATGAATGTTGCATCATTTTCTATCTCAGCTAATATATATTCATACAATATTCCTTTAGACTGGTATCACCACCTCAAATCAACCCCTCGGTACCTGCACGTAACCAGTTGAGGACCTAGTAAAGCATCTTATAAGTGATCAGTCATCAAAATGTGGTGGAAATTTCTGTATTTTATGATTTTAAAAAAGTCTCCTTGATCTTAGGTAAGGTGAAGCTGTAAACTTTTGCAAAGAATTTGGAACTTTCCTATGGCAATAAAATGTAAGTCCCTGGAGGAAAAAAAAGGGGGGGGGAGTATGTAAGTATTTCTTCACTTGCCAGCTATCCATCTCCAAATAAGCACCAAGTAACTCTTGCCACCACCCATGGCTTAAGAAGTAAGATCCTCAGAAATATCAGCAGGAAGGAATTTGAATCCTTTCCCTGCACAGCTGTAACTTGTCCCTTAGATACTTTTTTTTGTCCATGAAATTGGTAGCCAATGAGCAACTAAGGTTATCTTCAAAAGAATTAATTGTAGCATACTATACATAATATAAAATTTATCATCTTAGCGATTCTAAGCCAACAGTTCCAGTGCCATTAAGTGAACTTATGTTCCTGTGCAAGCATCTCTTTTATCATAGAAAACTAAAATTGTATGTCCACTCAACAAGAATATCCCATTTTTCCAGCCCTTAGCCACTATTCTTTTAACTACTCAAGTCTATGAATTTGAATAAGTTCCACATATAAAAAGATTCACACAGTATTTGTTGTTTTGTTGGTAGTGGGGTTTGAACTCTGGGCCTGGGTGCTGTCCCTGAGGTCTTCAGCTCAAGGCCAGCGTTCTACCACTTGAACCACAGTGCCACTTCTGGTTTTCTGGTGGTTAATTGGAGTAGAGTCTCATGGACTTTCCTGCCCAGTCTGGCTTTGAACTGTGATCCTCGGATCTCAGCCTCCTGAGTAGCTAGGATTACAGGGGGGAGCCATTGGTACCCGTTGGCACCTGGCTAACTAGTGTTATTTTTACTCAGCATGTGGCCTTCCAGGTTCTTCCATGTCGCATGTGATAGAGGCTTTCCTTCTCTGTGAAGCTGAAAATTGTATTTCTTTGTATGCACACATTGTGTATCTATCAATGGACATTTGGGCGGTTCACATCTGGTGAATATGATTGGGTAAAAACAATGGGATTTGCAGTTGACACTGGGAACTGAGATTGATTTTCAACAGTCAGAGTTGGTCATACAACTGGGATGAGCCTTAGTACCATTAGCAAAGGATTTCCCACCAGGAGGCAACTTTCCTGGGCTTCCTGGCATACAGCTCTTCATAAGAATGTAGGTGTAACACAGGTGTTGGTTTGGAGCCCAAAGACAAAAATGAATGCAGTGTGACCCTATCCAGTGACGAGGTGACAGGAAGCTTGTGCCCAGGACAGCGGAATCTCTTTGACTGCGCATCTTCCTGTTGCATACATAGTGATTACCTTTGGCAGGAATAGCAAGTGGATGAGATAGGGACTACTCTACTACATATAACCTAGTTTGAGCTTGCGTATGTAGAGCTATTAAGTCCATAGGTGTTTGCTACATTATTAGAATATACACACGCAGGATGAGCTAATGCAACAATGATACTCACTATACATTTTGCTGGAAATGGAGGAAGTAAGGAGGAGTAAACAGGAGAAAATGAAGGATGGGGTAATAGTGTTTAAAAAGAAATGTACTCATTACCTAACTTATGTATCTGTAACCCCCTGTTTATCACCTTTAAAATAAAGATATAAAAAAGAATATGCACAAGCAGAAATACTTACACACAGAGAAGGAGCCATGCATCAGCCTTTAGTATTATGTGAGGTAAACGTAGGAAGAGTTTAATAATTATACAGCTCAGTTTAAGGAATCTCATTTTTTTTAATAAATTGCCTTCTTGAGACTCAAGAAATGAGATGTAAAAGTAAATTTCTAAATTTTAGTAACTGAGGGGAAAAATATATGTTTAGTGAATAGGAAAATACTTAATCAGTGAGTAAGACTCAGATTAATACACTGTTAATACAATGAATACAGGTAAGTGAGTCTTTCAACTTGACCACTAGATGGTAGCATTCTTCCAAAAATTGTTTAATATCCACACTGCTGGAGCCTTTAAAAAAATTTTTTTAAAGTAGTTCCACAAAGGAGTTGCCATTTAACAAAGCAGATTATGAATACAGTATATCTTAATCAATGTCACCCCTTTCAACATTCTCACCCACCCCTCCCCTACCATTTCTTAGCTCTTCTTAATTTTGTAGGATATATATTGTATTCTGGACTGCAATTTCTCCCTTTCCTCTTCATTATCTACCCCCTTCCCTTTAACCCCACCCCACCCTTTTCAATATCCACTTCCTGATGTTTTATTTTGTTGACTTTGGGTTTTGCTTTCTAAGGAATTTCAATGAGTTCTTCTCTGAATCTACCATAGTTCATTTAATTCATTTGTATACCCTTGCCTACCCCCACCCCCCATATTGACTTATAAGTTTATAAGCTAAACCTGCATCCTTTGTCTTCCTGGGTTTGACTTACTTCATATAATTAGCATGATATTTTCCAGGTTGTTCCATAATGAACATATGTTTATAGTTCTATAATAGGATAAAAGTCACAACACAGCTAACATGTAGGAATAAACATGTGATATAGTATAGTATATTTGCATGACCAACTGTAAAATGCATGCTTAAAAAAAACTCACCATTGTATTAGAATGACATAACACAATTTGAGAAAAGCCAATTTATTTCATTTTCCGTGGTTAAAAAAAAGCAGATGTTTAAAATGCATTGACATAAAATGTAGTAATGAGAAAGACTTAACAAAAACCTAGAGTGATGTACCCAACACAGTGGTCATAATCCCTTCTCAATTTCTAATCTTTTTCTTGGCCTGAGCCCGGAATTCCTCACAGTTGTATCCAAGTGCTATGGACTTAGTCACTTTTTATCCCTCTTGGTCTTCATCCCTCTTGATGAAGCTGACCATCCTCTGTGGTTCTTTCTGCACCTCTGCAGTTCCTGTGCTATTCTATCTCTAGCCCACTCTCCAGTGGTATTTTAAAAATCTGTCTTTCAACTTCTCTGGGATCTTTGCAGTATAGGCACTGGGTATGTAGTCTGGCAGTCATATCTAATACATATTGGGAAACAATGTTTATCACCAATGAAACAATAAATGCTATATATTAGATCAAAATATTGTTTGACCAAAAATTTATCAAACAAAATTATCGTATTTATTTATTTTTATTCCTCTCTAGTGTTACCCCATTTGTTCATAGATAAAGGTACTAAAACCCTATCCTATTGATAGGGATGAGGGCATAGCTTAGTGGTAGAACTTTGTCTAGGATGGATGAAGCTTTGGGTTTGGGACCCAGCACTGAAGAACAGCAAGAAAAACTTACAGATCGAGTTTAAATACTTTGGGTTCATTTGATCTTTTTGAATGTGGAAAATATCTTTAAAGTTAGTTGCTTTATGATAATAATGTAGTATAGCGATGTGGTTCCAAACCTTTAGAACTCTCTAGAAGTGACTTAACAATGAATAGCTAATACAATGACATAGAAATTGAAGCATCTGAGCAATGCATGAAATATACACAGTGGTGAGCCAGGCACCCATGGTTCACACCTGTAATTCTAGCTACTCAGGAAGCTGAGATCTTTGGATCATAGTTCAAAGCCAGCCTGGGCAGAAAAGTCCATGAAAAACTCTTTAACTACAATTAACCAGCAAAAAGCTAGAAGTGGAGAGGTGTCTTAAGTGATAGAGTACTAGCAAAAAAGCTTAGAGACAGCACCTAGACCCTGAGTTCAAGTTCCAGGATTGACACCAAAAAAAGAAGAAAGGAATGAAGGAAGGAAGGGAGGGAAGGAGGGAGGGAGGAAAGGAGGGAGGAAGAAAGGTAAAATGAAGGAAAAAAGGGAAGAAAGGGAAAGAAGAAAGGAAGAAAGAAATGTACACAATGGTATTACTTCTAGAAACTTTAATGAAATTAGGTCAACTGTTTCTCAAAGATGATTTTTTTTTTCTGCTTTGGAAGTAGTGGACTTTGAATGTAGGGCCTTTCACTCTTTATTATTTTTGTTCTCTCCTCAGCCTTAATCTAACCAATTTTGAAAATCAAATGCATCTCAGCTCTTATCCTGCCAGATGCTATGAAAAGCAAGGCATCTTAATTTCATTTGTGTAGAACACTTGAGATTAATAAAAGTTTACTCGATATCAGAACTACTGTAAAATTTTATTCAACTCCACTCCAATACTCCAGATTCTATTTTACTACTTGAAATACATACATTGTACCAGTGGAGACTTTTCATTAGATCAAGAATACAGTGGCAAGAGAGCTTGCCTCGTATACATGAGGCCCTGGGTTCGATTCCCCAGCACCACATATACAGAAAATGGCCAGAAGTGGCGCTGTGGCTCAAGGGGCAGAGTGCTAGCCTTGAGCAAAAAAGAAGCCAGGGACAGTGCTCAGGCCCCGAGTCCAAGGCCCAGGACTGGCCAATAAAAAAGAATACAGTGGCAGCCCCAGTAAGCTGAATTTAGTGACTCATACTGATACAAAAATCCTAATTTTGAATGAATATTTTATAAATTTTGTGTTCGATTACAGTTATGGCATTTACTGGAGGATTTTTATTATTTTTATTTTATTATTAGAATAGTGGAAATTAAAATAAAAAAATAAAATCTGTTGATTGTTTAACTTAAAGGTTTACACAAGTAGATATACAGGCTTATAAGTGTTATGTTATGTGTGTTAATCCTCCTACTGTGGTGATAGCAAGGTGTTAATTACAATGAACATTTCTAGTACTTTGCAGTCTGTAAACATTTCTTCCCTGTGTTGTATTCCATTTGCTTTGTCAATGGTCTCCAAAGCTAGGCAAGGCAAATATTTCTTTCTCTACTACTAATAAAGGAAGTAATAACTTGTGATTTTAAGGGACTTGTTTAACAGCATAGAACCAGTCACATGGCAGGGTTTAGTTTGCAGCCTAGGTCTCCTGAGCCCTAATAAAACTGCTCAGCCATTTATCAGTTGTGTGAACTCTGGCAAATTTCCTATACTGTGTATTAATTTTATCATTTTAAAAATTGATGTTGCAATGTATTGTTTTGTTTTTAACATAATAATAACTAGCAACCATGCTTATTTTCAGAGAACTGTAAGCTAAGGAATTATAAGATTAAAATTTTTATTTTAACTTATTCCATATTGGGGTAGGGGGAACTTTAGTAGCCACAAATAAACCCTATTTCAACCTTCAAGGGAAAAAGAATCAAAAGGTTTTATGAAATTAGCAAGTACTACCACAGTGTGGCATCCTTCACCCACTTAAGGTTTGTCATTCCAAATTTTCTCAATAAATTGTGACTTGTAAGGGGCAAAGCCATACTATACCTGGAGAATTCATTGTGTGGATGTGCTTTTTAATTAAACATTGTTATAATTGTTTTAGTCATTTACTACAGAATTGACTAAATATTATCACAGCAGTCCCAAAATGATTTGAAAAGTATAAAATATATCAACCTGTTGACTTGGTCTCCGAAGGTGCTATTGTGATAATCTGTCACAATCTGAGATGTGAAATGCAGGATCTCTCCGGAATAGAAATGAAAGGACAGCTTTAAAAGGAAAGATGTGGATCAAAGAACAGAGTATTTACATGGAGGCCCCATGATATTCCAGCTGCTGGCATCTGTGAAATTCAAATGTGACCCCACGTATCTGTCAATAAGATGTTGTTTAGAAGTAGCTCAAGGACTTTTTTTTTTAATAAAAAATTTATCCCATCACAGACAAGTCATGAATTTCATGCAAGAAAAATAGACAAGGACATTGGGAACGTTTCAACCATTCTGGATCTGAGAATACACAGGTTTGTTAGAGGGTGAAGCATCTGCAGGACAGACTTCTGGGAAATCCAATAAGAGATACTCAGGTGGGGTGGCGAAGCTGGAGTGGCCCACTGTGTCCCATTCTGCTTTGTCAGGAAGAGGAAAGGATGGTGGTCTACTTGCACTTACTTGGTCCTAAGAAACTGGTCAGACCTACATACCTAGACATTCAGGCTCTTCGGACCCCTTTGAGGATCCATCCTTGCAGACAAAGAGTATCAGGTGCTCTATGTGAAAATTACATGCTTGTGTTTCTAATTTCCAATGGGAGGGAGAGGAGGAACAAAATAGCATAAAAAGGTGCTGAGTGGGACCTAAATACATTATATGTATATATAGAAAGATGAGACTCCTTACTCTGTAGAGATAATACCCATTAAAATATTATGTATAAGGTATTTGATATGTATTATTTAAAAAATTATTGAGTCAAGGAATCCTAGTTCTTTCTTCAAAAATATAATTTTATTTTTATTATTAAGGTATTTTACTGAGGAGTTATCATCTCTTAAGTCAGGTAAAGAGTGCAATTCTTTTTGGACACTATCACTCCGTCCTTTTCTTTTCCTCTTGCTTTTCCCTTCCTGTCCTTGCCCACAAATTGCATAGTTCATTTTCCACATAGTATATACTGAATACCATGACCACATGTGTTCACCTTTCCTCCAGAATCCTAATTTATACAAAACCCCGGAAGCATATAGTTACCATCAACCCTATTTTATGAATTAGAAAAATAAAGTTGACTGTCAAGAACAGAGATCATCTGATTTCAGAACTCATGATTTGAGAACCATAATCCCAGGCATTTCCACCCTTCTAATGCTAGTGACCTTGGCACTGTGGAAAGGGCAAAAGGATCACTGAGTAGAATTGGTTCTGATTTTAGGTAGTAGGAGAGAGGGACCCAGATGTGGAATCACATTCCAGATGGAATGAAGGAGGCGAGCAACTGAAGAACAAACTGTTCTTTTTGTCTCTTGTTTTGACTGCAGAGGAGCCAGGTAGCAAAATAAGCAGAGTTTTCAGGTCATAAGGCAATACTGGATGGGTGAGAGAACTTCACAGAAACTATTGAAGGGGGGAATGAAGAGTTAAAAGTAAACCCCATTTTTAGGCAGCCCCCGTTTTGTTGTCTGAGCAAACCCAGGGCAAGCTTATTAGGGCCCAGCCGGTCAAGAACTCTAACCGCCTGGGAATGCTTAACTCTAACAGCCCCTAGAATGCCTCGAACCCTGAGCCAATCAGATTTGTACCCGTAATCTTGCTTGCTTGAACACCTGATTGCTGTAACTTTGTTTTTTGGCCTTTATAAGCTCTGTGTAATCGCAGCTCGGGGGGCTCCCTCCTAACCTCCGCTGTGTCGGTGGGTAGGACAAGGCAGGGGCCGCGGCCCCGCTTGAATAAAGTCTTGCCTTGCTATTGCATTTCGGAATGTCTGAGTCTCGGTGGTCTTCTTGGTGGTGGTTTCGCAACTTGGCATAACACTATTCTCCCTAAGGCATATTCCTCCAAAGCCTTCTCAGTGGCCAGAATACTTTTGATATAGCTCTTCATAGTACTGTTCCCCTTGTAAGTTCTGCTCCAGCCACCCAACTGGAAAATTCTAGAAGATCCTCACCAGCACTAGCACCTCTGCACATGCCCTTCTCTGTGCCTAGGGTGTCCCTCCCCTGAGACACCAGGGAGGTGTCTCTCTCCACTCCAGATCAGCTTAATCACTGAACACTTCCACTCAGTGTAAATAACAACTGCACACTACTGCCTTTGCCCCCTCCTTTATTACTGCCCTGAGATTACAATGGAGAAGACTGTTAAGTGGATATTCACACAGTGGCAAACTGGATATAGCAAGCTGGGAGAATCAAATATCCAAAGCTTTGTCATCATATTATTTTATTGGAGAGATTCAAGCAGAGAAAGAAGAGAATGAAAAGCAAACTGGCAAAACAGGGAGTTATTAAGGAATTAAAGATGTGGTGAACTTGAGAGGGAGATTTATTCAGAGTGACAGACAGAAGGAAAAAGGTTGTTAGTTGGAACTAGAAATTTCACAGTTCACTATTAAAGAAGTGAATCAGATTCGACAGTGATGAAGTTTATGCTACAATGACCTGAAAATGAGGAAACAAATTCAAATTGAAGTAAAGATCTTGCAAAGGCGACCTTGCTTAGCTGTCAAAAACTCAGCTTTTTAAATCAAACACATTTAATGTCTATGCAAATAACAATTGAGTAAAAACAAAATCTTCATCTTTTAATAAAAAATGGGAGATACAATCTATTTACCCAGTTCTTCTAAATATTTGTATTGTGCTAGAATAGCAGTAGAAATTGACTTGCTATGTTTTTATTATCATTATTACAACTAAGGGTGAAAATGGTACTGGTGTGTTAGCTAGTAGTGATTTTACCGTGCATTTGGATCCTGTAGATTAGGAGATTTAAAAGTGTGAAAAACTTCCCTTTGAGAAAAGTATAGAGGAAGCAATACATATCTTTTGAAGAAGTAAAAGAAAAAAAAAGGAATCAAGGTTTAGTCCAACACAAATTCGTATTTTCAAATCTTTCAAAATGTTGTCTAGTCATCATTCTACCTGCCTTGATTTCCTTTCCTATACTGCTTCAAATAGATAAGAAGGAAGGGATGGAAGGTGGGGAGGGAGGAAGGAAGGGAAGAGACGAAGGAAGGAAGGAAGGGAAGAGACGAAGGAAGGAAGGAAGGAAGGAAGGAAGGAAGGAAGGAAGGAAGGAAGGAAGGAAGGAAGGAAGGAAGGAGCAGAAAGTGAGGAATACCCCAGTACTTCATGGATTTACCTCAGTCCTTGAACTGCCCTCAACCAAAAAAAAAAAAAATCACTTGACCATTCTTTGTCACAGGCTAAATCCAGTCCAGAAATCCAGTCCTACAATACAATACAATACAATAATTATTCTATAATAATTATTGAAGGGCATTTTCCTCCAATTTCTCTGAATTGATTCATGATTCCCAGCTATTAGATTGAATGTGAAGGGCTCATGAGCCTTTATGAAGAACAGGAAATAATTAGCTTCAATAGCTTGGGAATAACCAGAAGCTCTTTGCTTGAAAATAAAATCAGTCGGGCTGGGGATATAGCCTAGTGGCAAGAGTGCCTGCCTTGGATACACGAGGCCCTAGGTTCGATTCCCCAGCACCACATATACAGAAAACGGCCAGAAGCGGCGCTGTGGCTCAAGTGGCAGAGTGCTAGCCTTGAGCGGGAAGAAGCCAGGGACAGTGCTCAGGCCCTGAGTTCAAGGCCCAGGACTGGCCAAAAAAAAAAAAAAGAAAAGAAAATCAGTCAACACGTTCATGTGCAAGCCTCTCTATAGCAAGCAGTTATTCAAAGTGTGAATAGTTGTTTTCTCCCTGTTTAGAAGGCCCAATAATCTCTAATGTTATATATTTACTTAGCCTCTTCCCTTCACATTTAAGTCTTCTTTCTTCTTTCTTTTCAAAAGAAGAGATACAAAAAGCATCATCATTTTGTGAGTGCGGATGAGTTCCTGGGTGGTACAAGGTTAGCAAGTGCTGTGGACTTTAGGATTGATAGAGCAACAACAATGAAAGACTTAGTGACAACAAGACTCATTCCTCTTGGAATGACTTGTCACCCCACAAAACAAATCTCTTGGGATTTTTTTCCCTTTAGGACTGTTTTTAGTAGCATTAGTTTTCAAGTATTTTAAAATTTTGTGTTTTAGTACTAAGTAGTTGTACAAAGAGGCTATAATTCCATGTCAAGTTATGAGTATAATGCTCCTGAAGCAATATCACCAATTTCATCAATGTTCTCTCCCATTTCCCCCTCCAATCCGTAGCTTTGAGTTATGTAATTCAATTCGTAATTTGTACACCACGTACGTTTTATGGGTGGAACATGACTACTTTTGATTTTTATGTTCTTTAAGGTGGGATGCCATATTGATATCTGTTATGAATTACCAGTTTTATATGTTGCAGATTGCTAATTTTACAAATGAGAACATGAAAATCAGAAAGGTTAAAAAACTGCTCCAAGGTAACACATCTAGGGAATAGAAGATTCCAAATTCTAAACTATGCTTATTTTTGTCAGCCCCATGCTGCCTGTGACTAAAATATTGATGACTTAGCCTAGAAACCAAGTAATGACTACTGTTATGCTAAATGCCATAATGAGACAAACAAGTTTTACAGATACTAAAACTAAAGTTGGCTGAATGGAAAAAGTTTAGAGCAGATGCTTATATTTGATGACCATCTCCCAATTATTATGACATAATGGGGAGAAATGCATCCTAACCCTATTTCCAAATATTGTCTTTCCAAGTTGATAATGAAGAGGAATGATAATTGGAAAGCTTATCATGTTAATTAAACATTTGGATCTAATTTTATATCACTTAGGAAGTAGAAAGGTTGGCTTCAAGATAATAATTTTCAAACTACCTACTTTCAACTCGCCTCAAGAACTGGGCAAGTATTCCCATGGATCTATAAACAAGGCACGTGAAGCCAGTCTTTCTTCCTTCAGCTTCATGGTATCTGAGAATATGTGACTTCTAACCTCTCCTCATCATCTAGAGACTTCTAACTATTCCTCATCATTAGAGACTTCTAACCACTCCTCATGGTCTAGAGACTTCTAACCTCTCCTCATCATCTAGAGTGGATTGTGCTTCCAGGAATCAAGTCACCAGCTTCAATGTGATACTCTAAGACATTTCTCCAGAACCCTCATTGTTTCCTCCCAAATACCTGCCACCCTGAACTTTGCACTTTGAATGTGGAATTTCCACATTATTTGAGGAATTCTATTTTTAGGTGATTATTCTTTTTAAAAAAATGACATCAGTAACAAATTTGACCAGCAAGAATTTATGAGAATTAAAGTTCTCTCTCAAGGAAATTAAATTGAGTTCTGATTACAATATATTAGTGGTGCTTTTTCTGCAATCATTTCACAGCGAGGTAAATTAGGCCAATTTTGGGGAGAATCTCTCTTGTTTTCAAGTACATTTTCTTTAAATCACATTGATGTGAAAGTTTCTATAATCTTTCTAGTTATGCTCCTCAGATATTTTTGAACACGTTAAACCCAATGGTTTAGTAATTCTTTAGGTGTAACAATAAACCTGTTGCAAGTTATTGACAAAGGATTTCCACTTTAACTTGTTTTGGTTTAACATCTCTGAAAGGAAAGTCACACATTATTCTCTATTCATGATGTGTACGCTGAAAACAAAGTAGTTTTGCTTTCACTGTCTGTCTACTTGAAGTAAAACACTTCAGGACTTGACCTTTCTGTGTTGAGATCAATAAGCAAACTCAGCTAGTGTCAGGAATGGAGGGCAGAGAGAAGACAGAAAGTAAGGGTGACAAGAGACAATGGCTGGAGACATTTAGAGGAGACAAACTGAGGGCTGGAATTCCGTGATGAACATTGAGAATGGAGTTAACCAGTATTGTATTTTTTAAAAAACAGAGGTAATGTGAGGTTGTGCTCCTTTTGGGGGACCTTATTATTATTTAAATTTAAAAAATCAATAATAATATTGCACTACCTATTTAGTTACAACATACAATCAGAAAAGGAGAAACATCTTCTTTTTTTATGACAAAATAGATCTTTATTTGTATTCTCCCAGAGAGCTGCTAGTTTGCTATTTTTATAAAATATTATCAATTATCTGCTTACTTAAATTTTGCACATAATTAAAACTGTCTCATTATTCCTTTCAAAATCTGAATGAAATTTATTTTCAATTGGTACATAAAAACATATACATACTGATGAGGTTCATGTGATGCTTTACACAGAACATTGTGTAATGTTTAAATAAGACAAAACAGAGCTGTCTCCTTTGACACTCAGCATGTTGTGGGGGTGGGGAGAGTCCAGCATCCATTCTTATAGCTTTTTTGAACATAAAGTACTTTGTTACTTACTGCACAGCAGTACACTTTTGCAACTGTTAACTTAGTACCTACTGGTTAGCCTCTCCCCATCCCTCCCTTCCTGCTAATGTCACCAGCCCCTGGTAACCGCCTTTCTACTTTTTTTTTTTTTCAAATTTTTATTATCAAACTGATGTACAGAGAGGTTACAGTTTCATACGTTAGGCATTGGCTACATTTCTTGTACTGTTTGTTACCTCGTCCCTCATTCCCCCTACCCTCCTCCCCCTTTCTCTTTCTCCCCATGAGGTGTTCAGTTCACTTACACCAAACAGTTTTTCAAGTATTGCTTTTGTAGTTGTTTGTCTTTTTTTACCCCGTGTCTCTCGATTTTGGTATTCCCTTCCAATTTCCTAGTTCTAATACCAGTATACATGGTTTCCAATATACTCAGATAAGATTACAGAGATAGTGTAGATACAACTACAGGAAGGTGATACAAGAACATCAATAGTAGAAGCTACAGATACACATGGGACGTTGAAAGAAGTTACAACTGTGATATAACAATCATTTCCATAACATGGAGTTCATTTCACTTAGTATCATCTTATGTGTTCATAAGGTATAGCTATTAGGCTCTTGTGATCCTCTGCTGTGACTTGCCTAAACCTGTGCTAATTATTCCCAATTAGGGAGACCATAGAGTCCATGTTTCTTTGGGTCTGGCTCACTTCACTTAGTATAATTTTTTCCAAGTCTTTCCATTTCCTTACAAATGGGGCAATGTCATTCTTTCTGATAGAGGCATAAAATTCCATTGTGTATATGTACCACATTTTCCTGATCCATTCGTCTACTGAGGGGCACTCTGGGTTGGTTCCAGATTCTAGCTATGACAAATTGTGCTGCGATGAACATTGTTGTGCTGGTGGCTTTACTGTGATTTTGTTTGTGGTTTTTTGGATAGATAACCAAAAGTGGGGTTGCTGGATCACAGGGGAGTTCTATATTTAGCCTTCTGAGGAATCTCCATACTGCTTGCCAGGGTGGCTGAACCAGTTTACATTCCCACCAACAATTAAGTCGGGTTCCCTTTTGGCCACATCCCCTCCAACAATTGTTATTGTTAGTTTTCTTGATATATGACATTCTTACTGGGGTGAGATGGAATCTCAATGTTGTTTTGATTTGCATTTCTATTATGGCCAGTGATGTAGAGCACTTTTTCATATGTCTCTTGGCCATTCTCATTTCCTCATCAGAGAAGTCTCTTTGTAAGTCTTTAGCCCACTTGATGAGGGGGCTATTGGTTCTTTGCGGTTTTGTTTTGTAGGAAGGTAATTCTTTTAGTTCTGCATATATTTTAGATATAAGGCCTTTGTCCATTGAATGTCCGGTAAAGATCTTCTCCCAGTCTGTGGGCTTTCTGTTTATCTTGTGAGCTATGTCCTTTGCTGTGCAGAAGCTCTGCAGTTTGATGCAGTCTCATTTGTCCAACCTTTCTTTGATTTGTAGCCTTTCTGGGTCTTTGTTAAGGAAGTTCCATCCTGTGCCAAGGAGCCCAAGTGAGGAGAAACATTTTCAACCTGATGTTTTCCTTGGGATTTTTTTCACTTGTTTTGGGGCTCTAGGTTTCAGGCAATGAAGAAGCCGAGGCCACTCTACTGCTACGCCACATTCCCAGCCCCTATGGTGATGTCTGGATGTAAAGAAGCATGATGTGCACTGTGGGTGATATGCAAAAGAGTACCAAAGCCAGCAAGCAAGACTACAAAAAGCTTGCAGCTCCCTTCAGTAAGCCATTGTTACACATCCTATGACAAACAGCAAAGAAAGAAGAAAATCTTAAAGCACTAAAACTTTGGAGCTGTCATTTATTACCTAGATTGGATTCTGCCATGCTAAAGAAAAAGAAATAAAAGTCTAAAGTCAAGATCGCTTGTGGAATGCTAAAATTAATCTCGTAGCTGTAGACAACTTTATGCCGCAGCAAAAGGAACAAGAACCTCAAAAGTTGTGCAGACTAATGCTCTGTTCAGGAAGCTGTCCAGACAGCTCTTTATTCTTCTTTAAAGAGCATCCAGGGGAAAGACATTCCACTGTTTGCAACTTGGTAACTTGTTCCAAGTTTTAAAAACTTGTACATGAAAAAAAGTTCTGTGTAGACACAGAGTTCTTAAAAATGCTTTCCTATCTATCTATCTATCTACCTACCTATCTGTTCGTCTGTCTGTCCTTCTATCTATCATCTATCTATCTATCTATCTATCTATCTACCTACCTACCTACCTATCTGTCCGTCTGTCTGTCCGTCTATCTATCATCTATCTATCTATCTATCTATATATATATATATATATCTATCTCTATCCATAAATATATACTATTGGTAGATAGGTATTGTACCAACCTTAGGTAGACAAAACTGATTTTATAACTCAAAGTCATATAGTTAAAACCTACAATCAAGCTATTAATTTTAGAGTTTCTTTTATAACACTGAAGTTCTCACTCTCATGACTCCTTTTTTACATTTAGATTGTTTCTTGTAAATTTTCCAATCAGATATTATCTTAAGGTCTCTGCCTGCTTTGGCAAAGAAAACAACAACAACAACAAACCAAAATAAACCTTAGAGGCTCTTGCCTATGCTCATCATTGTAGGGCTTGAACTCAAGGCTAACGGTCTAACAGTTGAGCCACAGAGCCACTCCTGTTTTATGAGTGGTTAATTGGAGATGAAAGTTTAATGAGGACCTGGTTGGCTTTGAACCATGATCCTCAGAGCTCAGACTCCTGAGTAGCTAGCATTACAAGTGTGAGCCACCCACACACAGCAGGAAATATTTTATTTATTTTTTGTCAGTCGTGGGGCTTGAACTCAGAACCTGGGTGTTGTCCCTGAGTTTTTTTTGTTGTTGTTGTTGTTGTTGTTTTTGTGTTGTTGTTGTTGTTTTTTTCTCAAGGCTAGTGCTCTGCCACTTTGAACTACACTTCTACTTCTTGTTTTCTGGTGGCTAATTGGAGAGAAGAGTCTCATGACCTTTCCTGCCCAGGCTGGCTTCAAACTGCAATTCTCAGATCTCGGACTCCTGAGTAGCTAGGATTACAAACATGAGCCATTAGCGCCTCATTTACTTCATTATTTTTAATTTAAGACAGGTATCATTGTTATAACTGTGTGATTGCCACTTAGATTATCTTTCAAGAGAAGGAGTTTATTACTAGGTAATTCTGTTCACAGGAAAAGACTCAAATATATATCTGTAATCATAAAATACTGTCCAATGAAATATACCATCTTTTTTTCTGCTCTCAGAAAGGATTTCATTCAGTTAAACTATTTAGGAATATTTGAATATTTAGGAATATTTGAATAATTCCTTATGTAGTTTGAATGTGATAAAACACTAACATTTCTGTAAATGAATATTTTTTAAATTCTAAAATTATATGCTTTAAGGTTACATAAACACTAGCTATACACTGTAGCTTAAAATTATGTACATATGTGTAGTAAGAATACACATGTAGGTCATGATATCAAAATAACTCAGCTATAAAAGGAAAAGTACAATTTAGCCCATATTCTATATGTTTCCTTTCTTAAATAAAAGCTAAATTGATTACATTAGAAGAACTTCTCTTGATAAACATTGCTCTGCATGTACCATAATCTCTGAACATGGCATATAGAATTGCACGCATTTGATTTTTAAAATTATTTTGAAGAAGGAGTAATTTGGAGTAGCGCTTTGCATTGTTTTCCTAGTAGCATAGAATAACCTGTACTTCTCCTAATGTACTGCATAGGCCAATGTTATGAGAATCCATGGATAGTTCTTGATATCAGAGGAGATAATACACAGTAGAGCAAAGAAAGTAAGGAATGGGAGTCATCAGCAGTGCAGCATTGGCAGGGAGAATGATTTATCTCTCATTGTTAGACATCAAATCTGTTGAAATCTGTCAACCAGCTTGAAGGTCAACTAGAACTATGTCAATAAATATGATACCCAGACCTCACACAGGAGAGCAGCGAAGAATAATAAGAAAACATTCATTTCCTTGGGGGAGATAAGGAGACACTTACAAATACATAATAGTCCCATCAGATTTTCTTTTACAGCTCCAAGTTCAAGGATAACAGTCCTCTCTCACTGTGGGAAGAAAGAACACAAGCTTTGTAATAACTTTAGCCTAGGATGATATAATAGGATTAAAAAGGTATGAAATTTGTTTAGAGCGGCATGTACTGAGTTTGCACTGTGAATAGAGACCTTTATATAAGGCCAGACCCCCCAAAAAAATGTTTAAGTTAGAAGTGGAGAAGATGAAGAAGGAGAAAAGCGAATCAACCAGAGACAGAGGAGACCAGGGTAAGTCTTCAGGGAGGAACTGAATTTAAACAAATCAGAGCCTCTGAAGCTTCAGAGAAATTCTTCCTCATTTAACCAAACCTTACTCATGCCCCAGACCTTCCTCTGGTCCCATTCTTTGTTCTGGCTTATTTCAACCTCAACTTCAGAGAAATCTCCATTTACTGACTTCCTGTGATTATTATTCATTCTTAGCCTTTAGAGGAGATTGGAATCATGACCAGACACACAAAGGTAATTTAGAGCCACATTAAAAAAAGATAAGTCTGTGATTTCTCCCCTTCCCCTGTCAGCCATAGTACACATGAATAGTAATGGAATAATTTAATATGGTTTGGGACTTATCATTTTGTGGGGATTTTCATGTAAGAGGTTTGCAAATCAAAATGATTGGTTTTTCGGCTTGGTGTCCTTTGTGTCCTTTAGTTTAGAATTTATAAATTGCAACAGACCCATTCTTCTTTTAAATAAAGATGATTTAACTATAAAACCATATTTGATTTTATTTGTGTCAACGTGAGAGGTTTTAAATAAACATAAATGGGAAAATATGCATCGGCACTACTTATTAATTATTCAGGCACTATATATAATGTCATTGGTCATGAGAGACAAGAGACAAAAAAGTATGGCTCCTGTCTATGCAACTGAATTTCTTCTACTCATGTGACCATACCTTGTTTGCATGGCTACAGAGTTTGTTCTGTTGGCTTGGCTTTGATAAAAAACATAAGCAAGGCTTCCTGTTTTAGAGGAAGCGATCTCCTTTCTTACTGGTTTCTAGAATTCCATTTTCCCCACTGGATCATACCAATGTATGAATCCTTTATAGAAATAAATATATTTTCAGCCTCATGATAGAAAGTCAGGCCTTATGGCCTGATGCTCCATAAATTACAAGGATATTGTTATTATGAAAGATATAAGTACTTGGAGGCCAATGGTTAGAGTTGAGAAGTTTGCTCGCTGAGTAACACAGGAATCTCTCATTGCTTACAGCTGTGGATAATAGCTCTTTTTACAGTTACTTTAAAAAATATGATACAAAATACAGGTCCTTATTCCAAACGCATGTATATACGACAGGAAACTGCTTTTGAAAGTATTTGTGTCCATATTTGTATTCATTCATTCATTGAGTACCTCCTGAGTGTTTACCAAGTGTTGTCTAGAAATTGGGAGTCATCTGTGAACTCCTCCTTTCATAGGATATATATTATGCTCTTCACACTACTGGATTTTTCCTTGGAATAGATTTTTATGATTCAAGAAAAATTAGCTATTGAAACATGCCATCCTTGCCAAGCTGGGAACTGTAAAAATCAGAGCTGTGTCATCATATAATAGGGTCGCCTTGGCTACAAGATGCCACCTGCTCAATCTAACCTGTCCTGTCACATTTGTTAGCAATCATGTAATGGAAGTCAGGCATACTTCTACTAAATGTCTTGCCTGCCAGTATCAGTAGGGCAATGTCTTGTAAGGATATTGTGAGGATTAAATGAAATACGCTCCATAGATGAAGCTGTATGATCCTAATGCTGTTGGGGAATGCCATCCTTTAAAAATAGACTAGCACATTTGAAATTAAGTGAAATATGATGCAAGCTAATGGGTTGGATAAATAAAAATGAAAGAATGGTAGAGGGGTATGTATTTATACATTTTTAATTTACTTACACTGCCTTTCCAGAAAAAAGCTAACTTAACAATATATTTTCTCAAATTTCAAATTTAATTGTTATCCTACTCTGGAAGGACTTACAAATACAAGATTTAATTTAATGGTTTTCGTTTCCTAAGAACCTCCATGGATAAAATAAAATCCACTTTGGAATAGATTGGACAGGCATGTATTCATAGGAAATCAATTCCTCAAGCAAAAGATCTTGATTTTAACAACCTCGGGTGTTCCATAATTGACCTGTCCAACACGATCCATCCTGTTTCTTTCAGAAGCTTGTGTTCAGGCTTATATCTTTGTAATATGCTGATGTAGACTTATATTGGGCCCATTGCTGACTACCTAGAATGTATTCTACTATTTAAATCAACATAACTTAAGATTAAGAACTTCTTCTTCCCTTTATTTCTTAACTTGCAAAGCCATGGCTTACTGAGTTCTGCTCTTAAAGTTTCATATATGAGTCATGCATAAATTACCTTCTAACTTCTGCCATATGCAATGTTGTGGCTGGCTAAATAGCTGAGAATCTATAGGAAGCACCAGCACTGAATGTCACTCCTTTGCTTTGAATGTGCTTAGACAGTCATTCCAAGAAGCCTATGGTTATGGTGTACTGAATAGGAAGAAACTCAGGAGAGAGACATAACATTTGCTTACTCCTGGAAAGAAAATACAGAGTCAGACAATCGAAACTTTTCTAGTATGGGCATGTGCAAGTTTCACAATCATACTAGTAAACTTTCATTGGCAGATTGTCCAGGGTGCAGATAACCTGATCAGCATGGGTCAGGTTGGCAGCCAGAGTCATTCCTTTGAAAACAAATCAAAACAAAAACACCCCATAAAATGACTAGATCTAAACCCAAGGCTAAACCAAACACAATGATTTTTCAAACTAAATTATAAGAGAATATGAAAATGAGATTTAATAATACACAAGATTCACAAAATTTCATGGTGATCAGGGCTAAATTATTTCTCTTACTTTAAGTGGAATTTTTCATAATATCGAAAAGTAAAATGGCTGTCTTATGTCTGGTGAGGACATATGAATGGCATAAATTTGTAGGGTTTCTTGGTCATAGTGAAAGTTTTCCTTTGCATTATTCCTTTCCTTCTTGTCATAAACTCAGGACTACTGTAAAATGTATAATCTAAAAATGACTATTTTTAGGTGAACAGTATAGTCATGTTAACTATGAGTCTTTTCCATCCATTACAACATTTAATAAATAGTCTATGTTTAAACTTGCCTAGTTGTCCCTAAAATGCCTCATTTATTAATTGTTTTATCCAGATTATAACACTAAATTCTCTTTTGATCTAGAGCAGCCCTCTTTTTTCTACATTTTTTCAAGTCATTGTTTATTATCTTTAAACGGTTGTACAAAGGGGTTTCAATTAAACAAATAAATACGTAAATACAATGCACCTTGACCAATGTCTCCCCTTTCCTCATTCTCTCTCATTTCTCCCAACTCTGGTCAACCCCCTCAATTTACCTGGTTCCATCTTTACATATATACTTTCAATGTTGTAACCACATTTGTCCAACTAAGATTATTGAGAGAAAAGTAGACCTCAGTTCTTCTGTAGAAACTAAACAGAATGGTTAAATCAAACTGACCTGAAAACAGGAAAGAAAGCAATGTATTTTATGGTAAAAACATCATTCTCCTTCGTCAAAGCTTGTCATGAGCACTCCACTACTGTGTTCTCTTGTTCTCCTAAACTTCTCTCTTCCTCCCTCTGTGCTCTGCACAATTTCCTCCTGAAAAACTGTCAGCAAAGCAGTGTTCTCAAACAACATAAGACACCGTATATTGAAAAGATGACAATAGATGTAGAAAGAGAGCAATTTGCCTTCTGTTTCAATTTCATAATAGACTCATCCTACTGATAGAGAAGAGTTTATCTAGAAAGTCTTTTTTCCTCATCTCATTTTTCATACAAAAATAGCATACCTATTGTTACAGAATTCTTTGGAAAGTCTTCAATTTAGAGATAATACTAAATAAAATAAATCATCTATAGCTTCTGCACCTAGTCTATCAGTGTCCAGTCAGGGACATGAACTAACTGTCATTTTCAGTGCTTTTTGATCATGGAAAATGAATTAAGAGACCTTTCTATGAAAAAGAAAATGTTACCAGTGAAAATACAAGTAGTGAATTCAGTTCCTCACTGGGATTTGTATGGTAGCTAAAAGCAAGCCAGATTTTAAGATACTCTTCAGTATTATTTCTTAAAATCATGGGCTGGGAATGTGGCTTAGTGGTAGAGTGCTTGCCTAGCATGCAGGCCCTGGGTTTGATTCCGCAGCACCACATATACAGAAAAAGCCAGAAGTAGTGCTGTAGCTTAAGTGGTAGAGTGCTAGCCTTGAGCAAAAAAGAAGCCAAGGACAGTGCTTAAGCCCCGAGTCCAAGTCCTAGGACTGGCAAAAAATAAAAATCCTATTTTACATTTTCTGTTGTAAATAAAGAAGAAAACACCACTAAGCCTGACTTGCAATGCTTGCTGAGAATAAATTTTCCCATTCTACATTGAAGAGATCTGTAACCCTATGGGCCCACAGTTAGTCTAGAGGACTGGTGTACAGTCCATAGAAAAGATATGGGGGGAAAGTAGTAAGATGCATTTGCTCTACTTCTCAGTGAAGACCAATGTCTGATTAAAAGATGAAATAAACCCTGCAGATAAGATACATACCTTATTATGACTATCCTAGTATCTAAAAACAGTGCTAAAAAGTATCTCCATAACATGACCAGAAACAAGATACCACAATTACAAATTACTCTAACTGGAGTAATAATAATGAACAATTTTCTTCAAGGAAACTATTCACTGGTATTAATAACTGAATTTACACTTACTCTACATTGTGTAGTACTATTTCTATACAGAAATTTTCATTTAGTGTGTCTTGAAATGAATACTTCTGTGTAAGAGATAGTGCAGAAACTAATTAGTAATTAATGTGTTCTATTTGTTGGTATATGCTCATTTACTAATTTATGAACTATAATTTTTAAAGACTTGTATTCATTTCCTGTTGGTTGTGGAATGAGAACAACAACAGACACTTATAACTAATAATAACTCATTATACTGTAATTATAGAGACAAGATGTTCAAAATGGATCAGTGGACTTGCATTCCTCTGAAGACACTAGGGAAGAACCTATTTTCTTTTACTAGCTTCTAGAATTTACTGCATGCCTTCTATAATTCATTGCATGCCTTGGTTTTGAGGTTCCTCTGTCCATTTACTTAGCTCTGATTCTGCTCTCTCTTTCTCTCTCTTTCCATCATCACTTCAGCTTTCCTGACACTCCTGTGTCTGCCTTAGAAAAACCCTTATGATTACATTGGCCCACTCAGAAAAAGCCAGAGGTAGTGTTGTAGCTCAAGTGGTAGAGTGCTTGAGCAAAACGAAGCCAGGGACAGTGCTCAGGCCCTGAGTTCAAGCCCTAGGACTGGCCAACAAAACAAAGAAACAAAAAACTCTACCCCATTTTCTCCTGAGTGCTATGACTTGTATATTAAATACAGATATTTCCTCTTCCTTTCTAGTAATTCACGGTAGGATGAGTTGCTGACAGCATTTAGGCAGTTTGTTCTCAAGATAAAAATGTTCAGGAGAGCTTTGGGATTTTCTCCTCTTTTGATTTTTGGAATACATGCACATACATCCTACAGTGGGCCAGGTGGCAAATGCCTAATTGTCCCTGAGACAACTGGTCAGCTTCTTTGTTTTGTCAGATTGTCAGATCACATCAACTGTTGTTGAGGCTGTCATCTGATAAGTCAGTCATCTATTCAGTGCCAGGAAGAAAAGGGAGAGGGCGTTGGTGAGTAGCCAATAGGGTGCAGGCTCAGGATTTGAATGTGAGCCTTCCGCCTACAAAGTCTAAATTCTTTACTTGTTTTTGTTTCTTTGAGATGGGATTTTATTATACAGCTAAGATTAGCTTAACATCATACCAAGCTTAACTTTTAAACTTTAATTATTTACTAGAGATGAATTTAGAAATGAGCTTGAATAAATGTGACCTACTGTGTCTACGAAATCAACTGCCATAATGAGTCTGACCTATAGCTTATTAGTAGTAAGACAACGGTCATTCTCTCCTCTAACTGCTCAAACCCTTAGCTCAATGCAATCTTTCCATTTTAATTGTCAGGGCTCCTGCATCCAAGACCCAAACTCTTGTCTTAAGCCAACATCTTCAGAATCAGTTTTTCCCTTGCCCTGTATGAAGTGTCCCGTTGCTCCTCGTTGCCATGAGCAAATGGGCCTCTGGACATTATTCTATGCCTAAATTGTGACTAATCTTGCGAAGTATGCCTCACTCACTAAAATGTAGGCATGGGTCATTCCACCCTTTTCTCTGCAGGTAGGTTTCTAGTAAATTCTCCTGTTTCTGTGAGAGGTTTTGAATATATGGATACCCCTTACTGAAGTTGAACTCTGAAAATCTTCCCTCAGACTTGGGAAAAACACCTTCATTTAAATATTGCCACAGTCCACATCATGTGGCTCTGAAATACATCAGCAATGTTCTGTTGCCCTTCAGGAAAACCCATTCTGATTCTTGTTAGATCTTCTGTCTAGCAAAAAATAAAAATAAAAAATACCACCACTACCATTTGTGTTTATGAAGTAGCTTTAGAAAAAGAAGAACCAATTCGTATATTGCAAATTGCTAATACTTATTAAAACTATATTACCAAGCTGGCTACATGTTCCTATAAAAGCACTGACCCCTTTTCTTTTCTATTCATCTACTGGTTATAAGCATGAAGAATGAATGACTCCTAGAGTATTTTACTGAGTGACTTTTTGTTTTAGAATGAGGTCTGAAGTGCACATTGTTTCTATTTCTTCCATCATCATAAAAATTTCTGTCAATAACTTGAAAGCAGAATAAAATTTTACCTAAATTATTACTCCACAGATTATGGCAGTACGATTACAAGCATGTGTTTCTTTGAAGTTTATTGTCAAGGTCCTATTATTTGGGTCCCATTGAAGATCAAGATGCAAAATCTTGAAAACTCTGCTGTGAAACTGAGAGCAAAAAGAATCTTAAAGTATTTATATTTTCTTGTCAAACATGATTTAGGGCCAAGATTTTATATTTTTAGACATCCATTTAGGTACTTATGAAGTGCAGCCGCATTGTGAATATTTTCAGTGTAAGCCATTAATATCCATTACATTTAGTGCCCATTATTAATATCGGTGGCGATGCCCTGGTTCTTATTCCAACAACTGATGATACTCCTCTGCCATATGGTGTTTACTCTGGTCAGGTGACCATTTCCTGCCACATGCCACATCAATCAGTATGGCTTTTTGTTTGTTTTGTTTGGGTTTCTTTTGGTTTTTGTCAGTTTGGGGGCTTGAACTCAGGGCACTGTCCCTGAACCTCTTCATGCTTGAGGTTAGCACTCTACCTCTTGAGCCACAGTGCCACTTCCAATTTTTGAGTGATTAATTGGAGATGAATGTCTTGTGGGGACTTTTCGGCCTAGGCTGGTTTTGAACCATGATCTTCAGATCTCAGCTTCCTGAGTAGCTAGTATAAGAGGCATGAGCCACCCCACCCAGCTGCCATTCACTATTTGACATTATTTTGACTTATTTATGAAGTTTGCTTTGGTGTCATGCATAATAGATACTTTCACTTTTAATTTCACCAGGGGTTAACCCCAGGTTTTCACACATTAACTCCATGCACAGTAAGTGCTTGGCTCTAGAAACAGAAGCCCTCTGTGCTATGATGGTGGGCCTTAGCTGTCATCCCAGGACTGACCCCCACCCTATTGCCTCAGGCCCATACAGACACCAGGAAGAACCAAGCCTGGGAACCTGCCTTGATATGCAGGCAGGATATTTCACCTAGGCCCAGCTGTAAACAACCCCCTGTGGGCCAAAGGAAAAGCCCCATCATATGGGAACCTGCTTTGATATCCACCTAAGCCCAGTTGTAAACAACTTGTTGTGGGCCAAACAGAAAAGCCTAAACCTAGACCTAGTGGTGCTTTCAATAATTTGCCTCCTTGCTTAGACCCCATATAAGCCTGGTCCCAAATTCACCCCCTAGCACAACCTCCAACCCAGCTGGAAGGTCTCTGCCCCCTTGCTGTTCTTCAATAAACAGTCCTCACCTGTTGATGATCAAGTCCAGCCAGTTCCTTTTCCGTTCTCCTCCATATTCCCAACAATCCATACACTTCAACACTTTTGCAGGTGCCCAGAAGTAAAGAAAGAAGAAAGAAATCTCCATTGGTATATAGTCATTCAGTGTAGTTTTTATTTCTTTGGCACTTTTTACAATTTAGAGAAAAATGATAGACAGGGTATAGCACAAAGAATATATAATAAATTGTTTCAAGCTATAATTATTGTAGTCAACAATAATTAGTTTCTTTATTCACCAATAGATCATCAGTGTTTTTTATATAATTCAGTACAATAAAACACTGCTTAAACACATAACTAATGCTTTAGTGGATCTTCTTAATACATTGGTATCATTTTCTGGAAAATCTTTGAAATTAAAGTAAAAATTTCAAGTACAAGAAGGTAATTTTAATGAAAGACAAAGAATGCTGGATTCTGAAAAGACAAGTATATAAAACATAAATTTTAATATTTTATAAAATGTATTGGCCTCCTACTAGGAGACTGACACTTTTCTAGGCATTGAGAATGAAGCAGACTGGGAAGACAAGCCTCAGCAAACTGCAGCTCACAGGCAGAAAAAAGACAACTAAGTGAGATAATATCAGATGGTATTAAAACCAGACAACCACCAGGTCTGGATAGCTTCCATGTATAAAATGTCCTCAAAGGGAAGCTATTTGAATAGAGAACTAAAGGAAAACAATGGGTAGGTACAATCTGGCAGTAGTTTGTTCTAGGTAGAAAGAGTGCTAGATGGAAAGGCCTTGAGGGAGGAAAACACATTGTATGTTCTGTGAATGGGACCCTAAAGCCAGTCAGAAGAAAAGGTAATAATGGAGGATTTTTCAGAGTGTAATACTTACAGGTTTCCAGTCTATGCTAAGGAGCTTTAAGAACTAAGAGCCATTTGCCTTAAAAGTGATAAGATGTGATTCAAGGCCCACCAAAATTATTGCTAAAATACCAATTCCTGATAAAGTGGCTCTGTAGGCTCTAAGTTATTTTGATAAGGAAATATTCTTCAAACCATTAGCTAACATTTATTTAATGGTGAACACTACAGGGTTATCATTGCAGTCAGGAACAAGACATAAGTACTACCACTTTTAATTAATATTCATTGGAAGTTCTAGATAATGATTTAAAATAATAAATAAAAGGCATCAATATTGATGAGTAAAGTTAAAATGGCTATTTGCAAATATGATTGGAGATCATAATAATTAAAAGAAAATCATTTACAAAGTATGTACACTGGCACCTAACTAATACTTTTATTTTCCTTTTGGCAATACTGAAGACTGAACCCAGGGCTTTACATTTGTTAGGCAGGTGTTCTACTATTTGATCCATGCCTCCATCCCATTTTACTTTTATGCCCTGTTTTGCTGGGGGTGAAAGGTACATGTCACTGTACCCAGCCATTGTATCTTTCTTGTAGCTGTCATAATAGGCAGGTGCCAATATGCCCAGTCATTTGTTGAGATGCAGCCTCATAAACATTTATGCCCATACTGGTCTCAAACAACAATTCTCTGATCGCTCTACCTCCAAAATATCTACTATTACAGGCGTGGGCCAAGGTGCCTGGTTAATAGCTTAAAAATACATACAATACATAATGGAATTATAAAATACTTAGAAATACTTAGGCAAGTACTTTAGGTAGCTAATGAAGAAATATTTTATATCACACAAAAAGAAACATGAAAAGAGAGATCATATTCCCAAGTTAGAAACCTGGATATTGTCAAGCTGACAATTCATCTGGAATGAATTGATAAATTTGTTCTCCATTAAGTGAAGGCTAATGTCACCTAGGGACTGAACGACAGAGAACAGACTAAATATTCAGGAAGCCCAGGGGAAAACCTGTGCAGGTTTTCTACTGAACAAAGGAACGTGCACTTCTGAATACACTACATTGCATGTTTTTCATCCTTGGCATTTTTATCTGGTTTATTTTTATATCTTTAATAGTGATCTATACTATGTTCATATTCTCTTTAAACATCTAGCTATATCTTTAATTGCTACATTAATATACTCATCTGCTATTTCTATCATATCTGTTATGTCTGGTTCTGTCTCTCAAACTAATTTTTTCCCTAGGTATAGGTTACATTTTTACTATTCCTTAGCATGTCTAATAAAAAATTTATGGAACATTGGACATTGTATGCTAATGTTGAGTGCCAGAATGTGTTATCTTTTTTCTGACAATACTGAATGTCAGTGATTGTCTCTATAGTGACAATACACAAACACCCTAGTGAGGGCCTACTGTGTAGTACAGAGAGATGCCGGTGGTCCACTCATGATTGGCAACACCAACCAAGGCAGCGCGGCTTCTGAATAATGGATAGAATTTTCAATGGAAATGTGTTGTTGAGAGACTAAAGCATAAGGTGGTCCATCACCTTGCTTTCCAGGGGAGGAGAAGAAAGGGTAGTTCCCTGGGCAGTGGAGGAGCACCCGCGTGACAGATGGCACAGAACATGGCTTGGACCTACTTCCTCCCATGTACTGCTTCACACTCACTTTGCTAATGCAATGGGAAGTGCTCCAATATGATGGTGTTGATGCCATCATATGACTTTTGATCCTGCTAATTTGTAAGGATAAAGACAAGTTGCTTTCCCATGGTAAAAATCATATGAGTAGACCAGAGAGGAAGCCTGCAAAGTAGAGATGAAGACCAAAGGGGGTGCATGTCTTTAGGCTGGGGGGGGGGGAACAATTGAGAAATCTACCATCCTGTATTCCTCAATGCAAAGTGTGCTGACTCTGGTTTAGCCTGTCCTGAACAAAACCCATCTTCTAGCTTCATGTGCTAGCATGGAACTTCTGGCTCAGTTCCTGGAACTGAAAAATCATCTGATGCAGAAGATGAAAAGTAAGAGTGCTATGGGGAGACCGTAAGACAGGGCTCAGAGGCAGGAAGAAAGGAGCAAGTCCACACACCAGAAGGCAGGAAGAAAGGAGCAAGACCACACGCCTGGCATAGAACCAGAATCACAGGGCTGGGAATATGGCCTAGTGGCACAAGTGCTTGTCTCATATACATGAAGCCCTGGGTTCGATTCCTCAGCAGCACATATATAGAAAATGGCCAGAAGTGGCGCTGTGGCTCAAGTGGCAGAGTGCTAGCCTTGAGCAAAAAGAAGCCAGGGACTGCTCAGGCCCTGAGTCCAAGCCCCAGGACTGGCAAAAAATAAATAAATAAATAAATGAAAAATTTTAAAAAAAATGAGTGCTTGCCTCATAGAACCAGAATCACAAGAACCACTTGAATACTGCCCCTAAACCAGAGAAACCCTGGTGGACTTACTCATTCCTTCTGTCTGGCACTACCATCTGTTTGGCAGCCAAACTGGCTACGGGACACACAGTGGTAGAGATGGTGTTGGTATACATATTTATCTATGGTGACCAAAAAGAATCTGTAAGGAGAAAGCATCATGGTGTGCTGGAGCCAGCCAGCAGCGAAAGGGAATCCTGAATGAGGGGGGCGAGGATTAAAGAAAAAGAAAAATACAAGACAAGAGACAAAGATGGGGTCCGGGAGGTCTGCAGCTCATGACTGCAGCCATGTTTATTCTTAAATTCCAGCTTTATGCAATTTACGAACCAGGGAATAGCATAGGGTTGCTAAAGTTCAAGAACCAAAAAGCTTTGAAGTTCACAACATCAGATGACAGTAAAGACAAGATGAGGTTGATTAACATAGGAATGGACTTCCGGGTTAGTGCTGACTTACTAGTAAGCAAATGTCCTCACACTTAGCATATCCTTGATGATAACAACACAGCCAGAGGTCAGAATGAGATTAGCTCCTGGCTTGGCTCCCAACAATCGTAAATGTCAGCCAACATGAAGCACACTTGTAGCATATTTCTGGACAGAGCTTTTGATTTTGTTAAAAAACAAGTATTTACCCACAAAAGAAGAGCCTAGTTGTCTCAATTTGGACACCCTTTTCTAATAGTATAGTAGAAGCATCCTTAGATTATCTTCCAGAACTAGATAAGGAACTAGGCAGGCTTGCTGAGAGCTCTGACAAAACTATAACAAGAAGATGAGGGAGAGAGAAGGGCCTCACTGGTGAAGATCAATATGTTATATATGCTGCTTACCTATTAGTCCTGACATATTTACAAGCATACATTCAGAGAGAAAGCACTACAGTTTTATCTTCATTATTTGTGTGTTATAAATGCTTTTTCATTTAATAGTGCTGCCTTGAAGCAACAAAAGATGTTGAGAAAAGCATGTTTTCTTAAAATACCATTTAGGAAACCTAATCTATGGGAAATTAAACTGGCTATTGCTTTTGAGTCTGTTGCTGAATATTATAGATACACAGTTCTTATTTGAAATGAATAGAGAATTTTCTAGAACATCACAAACTCTAGGGTTTTATGGCTGATTAAATTGGATTTCTTTTAGAAAAACAACATTGCAACTTCTAAAAATTAGCAAATAGATGAATCCATTAAAAGTCTTCCAGTAAGTGGAGAGAAACTATTTCTCTATCACAAAGAAACAACTAATGTAAAAAAAAAAAAAAAAAAAAAAAAAAGACTGTTTTCAGTCTTCCTTGCCCAACATGTTTTGTTCAAGCTCATTGCTCAGATAGAGCTCTAATTTTTCTGTCCTTATGACGACCCCCCCCCCAAAGAAAATTTGTGTCTATTTGATTCTGAAAGAATCAATGAAGAACTGAGCTTGAAGAATTTCTTAGAGATTGAGAATGCATCAATGTCAGCCAGTGGAAAACTCATTTGACCTTCCGAAATATGTTCTTTTCCCTTTGGAATCTGGGCTCCCGTGGGCGGTTGTAGCAAAAGACAAACTAGTGGGCGGTCCAAGAGAAGGAGGAAAGGTACAAATCCATGCCTTAATGCATTGCTTTGATCTGGCTTTACAAATGATTTACCATTCCATTGGATTGTTCCTCAGGGAATTGGGAAAATGTTTCCAGTGGTTTCTGGCTCCGTTTCTCTTCCCTTTAAGGATGACCATCTTAGAACACACCTGCAGTCTAGCAAGATTTTGTTCCGGAACAAAAGCAAAGCGGAAAGAAGAGTCATTCTAAAACATTCTGAATGGCTTGGAACATTCCACGTAGTGGTAGACTCTATGGCGCGTTAGATCTTTCTAACTTTGGTGAGGAGTAGTAATCATATCAACAGAATGATCTACCTCTTTCCTTCTCTCTCTGTCTGTCTACCTCCACCCCACCCCGCAGCATGATTTTTTTTTTTTTAACATCAATAAGGAAGTGGATTTTTGAAGGTAAATAAGTTCAGGAAACTTCTACATTAATCTGGAAAGCAGGATCTAAACAAGCAGAGATGTACAAAATGTTTCTATTTGAAAGTTGAAGGTTTAGCTTTATGGACAAGGTCATTCAAAGCAAACCACAGGAAAAAGCCAAAAGGAACATAACACAGCACAGATTTCTAGTTGCCCAGACTGGGAAGGGTCTGAGGCTTAACTTTCAAGCTTAATGGCTTAGCCTGACACTGTTCATGGGCATTGGTTAGAAGGGAAGAGACTCCTAGTTCAGGATGAACAACTTAATTTTCCCAGCAATGGTAGTAGCAGTGTCTGCACTCGATGCTGTTTCCTGCCCCTGCCTTGCATGGAGAGATGCCAATGATCCCTGAATTGCAGAAGGGCAATTTTGAGCATAGGGTGAATGAATCTTTTAGAAAGGGCAGTAGGCATGCTTTGCTATTGCTTGTGAGTGAGACTTTAACTTTATTATACTAAAATAGAAGTCAAGGCTACTGTTTGTCTCACAACATTATTTCTACTTTATAAGGCTATAAACCACACTCCTTAGTCCAGTAGGGAGACATGATCTTTATTACCAAGATCTATTGATATATGGACTTATTTGAAATAATAGTCTAGAACAAAGGAAAGCCCATGACTTACTTGCAAGATGAGTAGAAATGTGAGAAACTCATGGAAGCTTGCCTCCTGATATTTGTTTGCAACATGTGGTAATTGATTGTTCTTTTCTTTATTGGTGGTAGTAAGGCTTGAAATACTCTGGTGCTTTATTACACCATTATCTTGAAGACAGTCTCATGGACTTTTCTATTCAGTCTGGTCTTGAAACATGATCTTTGGATTTCTGCCTCAAGAGTACTAGGATTTATAAATGGGAGCCACCAGTGCCCAGTAAATTCTATTCTTAGCCACTAGTATTTGACTTCAGATAATCGACTCTCCATTTAGTTTTTCATTCAGTGAGCGAGTAGTCATTTACTAATCTAATCAATGAATTTGTTATGTCACCTTTATATAGCACTCGCCATCTTTGCCTGTGTCTGTCTCTCTTCTGGCTGTCTTGGATTCCAGGAATGACAGGAGAGACCAATGACAAACATCTTTAAGAAAAAGGATCAAAGCTATCTCCAAGCATGGGGAGGGCATTGAAGTACAGACCACTCCACACATAAAGGAAATCGTTTATGATAATGAGCTTGTATCCTGGAGCAGGAGTGAATCTTATAGGGATCATGTTGCTCCTCTTAAGTGAGGATAATAACTTCTCCAGAACTCCTTGCAGAACCAGAGCTAAGATAGTGACTAATCAGACTACAGTATGACAAGCTTTTACCTGCCTTGCAGCTCTGCATCCTCCACCATCCCTCCTTTGCTTCATTTATTTCCTTCTTCCATAAAACCTCAAACTTCATGTGGGCCTCTTAAAGAGGGATGGGATATTGGGTCTTTTCATCTGTTCTTCACATGGCCTTGTACAATTAAGTTCTTCATCAGAAGGAAAAGAATTCTGGTTGGAGCCAGGACAATGAGAGAAGGAAAGAACTATGAGTTCTGTAACTATGTAAGTTTTAAGCTATGTAAATATTGAGCTTTAATTAAGCCAATTAAAATGGTCTGACAAGGTTTTAGCTGGGTGTGTAGAATTTAAATGTGTGAAAATCATCACGCACATTTCATAGTAGAGCAAACGGAGTTAAGTGCCAGCAGCAGTGGCTTCTGCCTATAATCCCAGCTTCTCACTATGAGAGGATTACAGTGCAGACAAGAAGCTGGGTGTGATGGCTCCCATATGAGGCTCTAACTAGTCAGGCAAAGTGTGTGATCTTGTCTAAGAAAATAAAAAGAATCTGTAAAACAAAAAGGGCTGGAAATATGGCTCGAGTAGTAGAGTACATGCCCAACAAGCATACGGGCCTGAATTCAAACCCTAGTACAACACCACCACCAACAAAGCACTGTCAAGAAAGTAGTGAAAGTATGATTATAGATAGATAAGCAGAAGACACCTGTGTAATTACGAGGGTAAGTACCAAAGAATAATATGAATAGGTATAATTAGCAAGTTAATAGTAATTGAGAAGGGAAAGGAAGCTTCAGATAAAGCAGTGGTAAATCAAGGAAAAAGGAGGGGCTGGGGATATGGACTAGTGGCAAGAGAGCTTGCCTCGTATACATGAAGCCCTGGGTTCGATTCCCCAGCACCACATATACAGAAAATGGCCAGAAGTGGCGCTGTGGCTCAAGTGGCAGAGTGCTAGCCTTGAGCAAAAGGAAGCCAGGGACAGTGCTCAGGCCCTGAGTCCAAGGCCCAGGACTGGCCAAAAAAAAAAAAAAAAAGAAAAAAGAATAAGGAAACTTTAGCCACTTACCAAGGTAAGTGGTATATATGTGCATATATATGTATACATAAGTAAACAATTATTTAAGATGTTTAAATTTTTTTAGTAAAAATTAACTTTTAAAGTAAAAAGTTTAATTTCAAAGACATGAATAAATCTAATGAGAGCCATAAAACAACCCCAAAGTATTGGAAACATTACTGAGTAGGTAGACCTGAACACATGCAATAATATATTGTGATGATAGAAAAAGTGGAATTGTGACATCATGTATCTTATATTGATTAATAACTTTAATACAATCTAGTTACAATTCACATAGGTTTTCAAAGAAAAATTTAAAGTTGATATTAAATTTTATATTCAAAAGCAAAAAATTGAGTATAAACAAGAACAAACCTGGGAGATTTATGGTACTAGCTTGTTTAGTCTTCTTCCTTTCACTCTCCTCCCCCTCTTCTTCTTCATCCTGTTCCTCTTCTTCCTCTTCCTCTTTCTCTGTGTTGATATTGGGTGCAGGCCTCTAGTTCCAGCATTTGCTAGCCAGTTGGAGATAAAATTCTCTCAGATTTGTCTCTCTGGGTTGGCTTCAAACCAGGATCTTCAGATCTCAGCCTCCATGAGCCACCAGACTTCAGCTAAGACATTTCATTTTATTAAAATATATGAGACAGGGATATGGCTAGACTGTAGGCTGGGGGTGGGGAGCGGTAATCTAGAAGCAAACTCACACCAAATTGGTCAGCAGATTAACAAATGTTTCTGCAAGAAATGAACTCCTCTCTGTATAGCATAGCACCAGCAGGGCATCTTGTGAGGAAAAGATAAAGAACATTGAACACAATCAACCTTGTGTCATCCATCTACAACCATCATGATCAGGCAGAATCACAGATTAAAAGCAATATGGTTCTTAAAATAGGAAGTATCTTTATGCCTCCTAGGGTAGGCAAAGGTGAATTGAAGAAAACTTTAATAAACAGAAAACCAGCGGTAATAAACATGAGTTTATTAAATTGGTTTCATTAAAATGAAGAACTCCAGTTTTAATAATTCATCATGCAGAGAACAAAAGGCAATATATAGGAAAGAAGGTATTTATAATGTATTTACTAGCTAGATTCTTTAATTAAGCCTAAGAATAAGAGAAAGACAGGACAGTCTAATTAATGCATGGGAGAAGACTTGAGCCAGAACTTCTCACTGGAGTATACCAAGCAGCTAATACACATCAAAAAAAATAAGAGGCTCAACTTTTTATGTCAGCAGAAAATATAAATTAAACATGATAGGATAATATTACACATCTACCAGAATGCTACAATGAAAATCTGACAACTGTGGGAGGTGGTTGGATGCTGAAAAGCTAGAAAGGACATTTGTATAGTTGGTAGGAAGTCAGAACTACAAAACTACTTTGGAAAACCATTTAACAGTTGTACCCATCATCTTTTGGTTACTGTAACAAATATTTGAGATGACCAACATGTAAAGAGAAAAAGATTTATTTGGGGTCACAATTTTCAGTTCATGATATGTTGACTCCATTGCTTTGGGTTGTGATGAAGCAGCCTATCATGGCTAAGCAAATCTGCAGACCCGATGGCCAGGAAGTAAAAGGAGAAAAAGAGAGACTAGAAACAAGCTTCCACTGCTTGAAGACTTCCCACTAGTCCTCAACTGTGTGGGTGTGGGAGGTCGGGGGGGGGGGGGTGAGGGGCGGGAGGGGGCTGGGGCTTGAACTCAGGTTGTTTTTCCTCTCCCTGAGATTTTGTGTCCAACATTACCACTCTACCTCTTGAGCCACAGCTCGACTCCTGACTTTTTGGTGCTTAATTGCAGATAAGAGTCTCATGGGCTTTCCTGCTCAGGCAGTGTTTGAACCATGATCCTCAGATCTCAGCCTCCTGAGTAGCTAGGATTACAGGTGTGAGCCAATGGCACCTGGCCAGCCCTTCCCTCCTAAAGGTCAATGACACCATGCTAGAGACCACACTCTTACCAGATGGACCTTCAGGGGGGACACATAACATCAAAACTTTAGCAACAATACATATAATCTTTACTTTGTAATTGTACTTCTGGATTATGTCCAAGATAGATGCTTATATTTGCACCAGAGGCAATGTTCAGAGCAGCTTTCTGTGTGACATTCCCCAGACAGCTAAAATGCCCATGAATGGCAATACATACCTCCTGATACATCTCACAAGCTAGCTGGGCAACCGTTAGCCGTTTCATATGGGTATTGTGAAACCATGATTAAATCTTTCCGATACACTGAGGAAACGAAGCCAGACCCACAAGAGCACCTATGCGGGCCCTCTCTATGAATTCCTTGATGGAAAGTCCAAAAAAGAGTCACAAATTAGATTTGATGATAGAAATTAGTGCAGTTACCTGTGAGTTGGTAACTAAAGGAAGACAAATAAAGGAGCTTCTTGGGAGGCTGTGCTATATAAATGGGTGTATTTCCCTCTAAAACTTTGATCTGTGTACCAAATGTTTGAACACTTTCCACATGTTTTTGGTACTTAAACATTAAAAACTGAGCAGGCGATATTATCAGATATCTCACATTAGTTATGCATTCAATGATAGTCTAGGACTATTCATTCGTATTGTAACGGGAAGCATTTTTAGCATTTCTGAACTAAACAAATTACCTTGATGTATAATTTGAGAATGTAGGTCTCATATTAAGATACTATTACATTTATTTCATCAGAATATTCACCTGTAAAATAAGTGTAAATAGTAACATGCACATATTTATTTCAATAACTAAAAAGAGCAATCTGATTGCTGTTTTTAATAAGTGAATTGTTTACTTCTCATGTTTGTGCTGTTAGCAGATAACTTCACATTCTTTAGACATTCCTACAGGAAAATGCAATAAGTACAATCCAACTCCAAATTGATATTTTTTTGGTCTACTGCAGTTTGCTTTCTGACCATCAATTTGCCTTGGTGTCCTGGTAGAAAATGGTCCCGTGTCCAGCCAACATAGAGATCAAAGGCTCCGATCTCTTCACTTTTATCTCAGCTCTGAGCTCTGGCTGCACACCTGCTGCTGTGATTTTGTTCAGGGGAGCCAGTATCCAAGCAATTAACTGCTAACTGGCCTTGTAAATATCATTTTCTATGGAAAAATAATAGAAGGAAGCAAACATGAGGAGAGTTTGGGTTGGTGTTAGGAAAGAAGAAACTTCCAAAGAACGTCTTATTCTTGGAGTAGAAATAAATAATCCTCTATCCACACTCTGCCTAATTAACTCTCCACTGCCCTGCTTTCATTCCAAAGCCCAATCTCATTAGCGTTGATGGGCTTGTTAGAAGCATTATCTAATCACAACTGTCTCTTTGATTTAGCGTTTCTTTTATCCTGCAGTTCTGCTCCAGTATCTGCAGAGAGACAAGACCTAGTGCCTCACCACCACCACCACCACCAACAGAGTTAGAGGAATGTGATCTTTAATCTTTTCAAGCAAAAATTACTTACATTCTATGACCTGTGGTATAAAAATTACTGCGCATATCAAATACTACTTTTAGCAGCTATTTTGGACAATACATTTGAAGTGAGGATTTCATATACAATAGGGTCTGAAGGTTTTATAATTTATATATATATATTTTAAATCTACACTCTTTGTTGTAGTATGTATATATAATATTTTCTTGATAATTAAAAAAATAATATTCAATAGGAAATATTTTAAAAGAGCCATCCAACTAAAATTGAGAATAAGTACAATAATATTCATAATATTTCCTCTGTATTTTTAAACATAAGGTGGTTTAGTTCACTGACTTTTCCTTATTTAAAAAAAACCTCACTGCAGAGTTGAGGTTTGGGGTAATCTCTTTAAACCCACTCCAGTCCCTCTCCCTCAAGTGCAAAGTAGGAAGGTCATTGTCTAGGTTGGCCCAGGGTCTTATCCTAAAGGCCTTATTCTAATAATAGGGTGTGGGTCAAGTGGAGAGTGACTGTCTAGCAAGTATGAGGTCCTGAGTTCAAACCATAGTATTGCAAAAAGAAAGAGAGAAAAGCTAGCAGGCAGGCAGGCAGTCAAGCAGACAGGAAGGAATATTACATCTGTGCTAAACATACACACATTTTTCTTCTCTTATGCTCTAAACAATATGGTATAATGCTGCTAATATAGTGTTTATAGTATATTAGCTATTGCAACTATAGATAACAGAGTTATATGGGAAGATGTACACAGGTTCTATGCAATGTACTATGACATTTTATATAGGGGATTTGAACAACTATAGTGTGGTATTTGTGAGATGTCCTTGAAGCACTCCTGTAGGCCCTGAAGAATGACTGTGCTTGGGAAGACAGAGAAAGAAATTGTACCTGGTAGAAATTTGGGAAGAGGGAATGGAGAATTATTGGGATGAGCTTCCCAGAAGGCAGGAAGGCTAATAAATAGAAGCAAATGAGAACCAAAACCACATTTTCTTTTGTGACAAAAAAGGGACAGAGAGGAGAAAGAGAAAGAGGAAGGAAGAGGAGGAGGGTGGGGAAAAGGCAAGCAGGAAGGAATACAGGGAAGGAGGGAGGGAAGGAAGGAAGGTAGGAAAGAAGAAATGGAGGAAGATGGAGAAAAAGAGGAGGAAGGGGAGGAGGAGGGGCATTCAAAGATGTGAGGAAATATTTATCATAACACTCAATATCTACTTACAAAGAATCATAATGTATAAAGTTCAAATTATTTTACATGAAATTGCTACTTTTACACTTCATCTTTTATTTTTATTTTTTAAAATTTTTTATTATTTTCTTTTATTTTTGTGGGTTATGGGGCTTGAACTCTGGGTCTGGGCACTGTCCCTGAGCTCTTCAGCTCAAAGCTAGTGCTCTAGCTCATTGAGCCACAGTGCCACTTCCACACTTTATCTTTTGAAGTTGCATTTAAAAATACTTGAAATAGAATTTAAAGTTAAAATACTACTTTTAAATTATCTTCATTTTATATATTTTAATGTGCTGTTTCTCAATAATAATTTATTCTATTTATTTTATGATCCTATGGTGAAACCAGAAATATATGTATATAATCATATATATTATGATATATATTATATAAAATTTTACAAAGTAAAATGTATAAATAAATACATATATATACAATGTTTTGTTTAAAGTCAATTTGAGTTTTCTTTTCATTGTTTTTTAAAAGTATTATGAATTCTGAATATGCCCTTAAAACACTGGTATTGGATTTTGCAATTTGTGCAATTGTTCACAAATGTTAATGCTAATTAAATTCTTAGTAATGGAACCAAACAAAATACTGGTGTTAGCATGGCAATTCAAAATTGTAATGAATAAATATTAAAATGCTAGTTTGTTATTTTTCTGTAGTAATGCAATCAGAGCAATGGTAGGGACAAACATTAAAGTGACTAATCATGAGTTTCCATCCTGCTTGTATTAATTAAAGCCCAAGGCAGCTAATAAACTGGGGGCAGAGGGAGGGATAGCAAAGCAGGAATCTACTTAAACTAGGCCATAAGCTTCTCTGTTTGTGTATTATCCAAGGGCCAAACTGGAAGACTAGAACTGGGCTAATTTTAAGTGAAATGCTGTTTACTGCAGAGATAAAAACTATAGCATAATGGGTAAGCATTAATGCTGATTGTTCTGATAGAAGTTACAAGGAGACCTACATTCATTTATAAGGAGTATCCTAAAGTAACTCAACTCATGGAAATGCAAAGAAAGATGGTATCCACCAATGGGTGTGGGGGAGGGGCAGAAGAAGCTTTCTCATTCAGTGAGCATAGAGTTTTGGTCATGCCATTTGAGAAACCTCTAGAGATACAGTGTAACAAAAGGTTCATACAATGAACAATATTGCCATACACTTAGTGGAGATTAGGAGGTAAAAAGGAGAGACTGAGGTAGTTCAGGGACTTGGTAGTTGCCTTCTATGTGAGCACCATAGTCATTATTTACAATAAATCAAACTTGAAATGGAATTTTTCAGGTATTCTTATTGTTTTACATACACATGTCAACTTTTTGGACGTGCTTTATGTGTGTGTGTGTGTGTGTGTGTGTGTGTGTGATGTTAACAATGCATTCTGAAGGGAATCTGCATTGCTCCTATAACCCAATGCAGCCTTCAGGACCCATGGACCCCCATTCCCCTGCGGTCAGTTCTGGGAATAAACCTCACCCCCAGCCCTTTCTAAAAGTGTACAGTGCTCATGGTGAGGCAGTCTGTGGCAGCTGCAGAATTTCAGAACCTAATAGTTTCCTCATTTTACTGTACTTAGACCCCGGACCTCCCTTCCCTCCCTCTGAGCTCCTTGTGTCTCCCACCCTTCGCAGTGCTGTGTGACGGCCCTCTGCAGCGATGCAGTTGTGGTCTTTGCCTTTGTTCTTTCCTAACAAATGGTGCCAAAACCCAGGACAGAGTTTCCCCAGAGGACACCTGTCCTTGTGAGGGGCTCGGTCCACCTCCTTGTCCTTTCTTCTTCTCCCCTCTTTGTCCTTCAGTTATATTTGAGCATCTTAGGATAGGTCAGATGGAAATGATGCGATCTGCTGCTCATGTCCCAAAGCAGCTGTCTTCTCTGCTCATCAAAGGACACAGAATTCTGTTGTGATGCCTTACTTGGTTCAAGTTTCTGCTTTTTCCAAGGATAGGGCTAATGACTTTCAAAGAGGAAGTTTATCCTCCTACCTCTGTCTTGGATGGAAGTTCTTAGCATATTATTACAAAGGAGAAGCAATTCACCAACTGTTCTTTGACCTCACCCCCTCAAAGGTTATATTTCTAAATATAAGGTGTGTTAGTACACCAGTACAGACTTTTCCACATATTTTTTTTTATTTCAGCAAAACTGACTAAGGTTTAGATATAAAGACTGGGGTTTCTTTTAAACCCACTGGAGTTGCTCACCCTCGTGTCTGTTTTATTCTTTACAGATAATTTGACAGTCCCCAGAGCCCATCCAGACAATATCAACCCTGTCTGAATTACAGGAAAACTCTTGGATGAAAAATAGAAGGGTGAACCAATGCAAAGCGATACTCACAAGACACTATGCTGGAAATGAACTTTACAATTTGAGGGGGAGGGGAGTCAGGGTAGAGGGAAAATGGGAGAAAATGAGAGGGGGTAACACTATTTGAAAAGAATTTTACTTATTACCTTACCTATGTAACTGTTAATCCCTCTGATATCATCCTTACAATAAAATAAAATAAAATAAGAAAATATGGTATAATATTAAAAAAGTAGAAAATTCTTATATGGAATCCAGCTATCTGGATGTTTGATATGGAGAGAGCAACCCAAGCTGCATGATGTTGGTGGGTGGAAGTGGAGATGGCAAGAAGAGAAGAACCAGGACTAAGACAGTGGAGGGGAAAGCAGGGAAGGTGGGATGAAGGAGGAGGCAGGTCCTGGGCAGCCCACACACAGGAAGTTCAAAGAACATCCATTCTTCCATGGCCAGGGGAAGAGGTGGGTCTATAAAGAGCTGAAGGTCACACCACAACCAGTATATTAGGTAGGCTAAAGTTCACTCTTAGCTTAGTTGACATGAAGGCTAGATATTGCTGATACAATCAAGAACACAAGAAGAGAAGTGGTACTTACTAGACACGGTGTGGGAAAGGAACGAATACAACTTTATGGATGTGAATAGCATGGAAAAATAGAGAGAGCAAGGGAAGCATTGACAGTGTCCATAAAGAAATCTACTCTTTACCTAACTTATACATCCCCTTCTGTACATCACCTTTGTAGTAACATTTTTTTAAATGAGCATAAAGATTTTCCAACCTCTTGAATAAGTGAACACTCTAGAAGAACTTAGTATCTTTAGCTTTATCCTGTAGTTTTAAAGACTGTTCTTTTCCTGGACTTTACCTCCAAGATAAGCCAGTTCATATGAGTGAGGAGGTTGAAAAGCATTCAGAGGTTGGGAGTGACAGTAGTGCAGATCCGATACTTATTTTCAAATTACAAAGCCTCCTGGAGGATGGGCAAGGAAAATCACAAAGTCATGAGCTTGTTGGGATATTGCCAGCCTCATAGAACAAGTTAAGAAACATTCATGTTGCTTCTCTTTGCTGGATGAGACCATGGGGGTCAGTATCATGTCTTCCGCGAGTGTTTGCCAGGATTTATTTGTTAACCCACACAAGGTTGGCACTTGTAGGAGGATAGTGATAATTGATTGCTTTTTTTTTTCAGATAGATAGACCTATTCAGATGATGTAGTCCTCATGTGTGTTTTGGTAACTTGTACCTATCACGGACTTGGTCCTACCATGCATATTTGTGGTCATAACTTTGTTTATAAGATTCCATTTTTAATCTTTTGGACTTGCCTGCGGTAAGTAAGTCGCCAGGGTCCCTCCCTTTGTCAGACGAATGCTCTTCCTTTGCTTCTTAGTCTGCATAGAGCTCTATCTTTGTTTTTTTATTGTTGTGTTTTTTAAAGAACCAGCTTTTTGGCTGATTTTCCTCCATTGTTTCTCTGTTTTTCATTTCACTGATTACTGCTCTCATTTTCATTTCCTTAATTCTGCTTCTTTAAATTATTATACTTTCTGTAGCTCTGTAGGGGAAATCTTAGATGGTTGATTTTTAGGTCATCCCTTATTTCATACATATATATAATTTTATTAGATTATTAAAAATATAATGCTATTGAGTTTTGCTATATAAAGTATTCATTGTATCCCTCAAAATTGTATTCAACTGAAAGTAGTATCTTCATTTATATTTGAGTAAAGTATTTGTAAATTTCTTTTGCGAAGTATCCTTTGACACACTCATTAAATATACAAACTTTAATATTTAATACTTCTAAATTTATTTCCTTCATCTTACTCCTCTCCACTTATTCTTACAATTCTCAAGTATAACATATTTTTTCTATGATTGTATATTATCTCTCTCTCTGTTCCTTCCTCCTTCCTTCCATCCTTCCTTCCCTCCCTCCTTTCCTCTCCTCTTTTTCTATCAACGTAAGGTTCACAAACACAAAGTACTGGAAGCTCTGGCAGTATCACTTAATGATATAATAGATGCACTTAGAACGGCACCAGATAGAAGTAGGCACTTGATATTTGTGATTGAAGTAAAGGGGATTTTATAAAAAGTTTGACACACAAATGGAAAAACAAAAATAGGGTCTTTAAAACAAGGTTTTAAAAAACTTGGATCTTGATCATTTTTTGGAAGTTGCTTCTCAAATTCTACATGAATTTTTAATATTTCATTCCACACAATGTCTGCTGGAAGATTATGTACCCATTTGATCTCATCTGATCAGAACAGAACATACTTTAGACACAGTACAGAAGACATATTTTTACCTCCAGATTCAAGCAACTCTGAGTCAGAGAAATAAGACTTCCCATCAAACCACAAAATTACTCACTCTGTGAATCATGAAATCATATTTTTATATCTATAAAGAGAAGGAAATTTATATAATGTGATTAATCAAGGTATTATCCATCTTTGGGCACAAAAACTTTTCTCAGACATGTAAGTGGACCAAGCAATTAGGCCATGAAATCTGACCGAAATCTTTAATGTATAGAATTTGAGGCCAAGGCTTATATTTTATAGAAATTAATAAAGAACCAGCACGTGTTGGGAAAGATACATATACGTACCCGTATTTCAACATGACTCAAATGTTTTCATTCGGGGCTTTGGCAATTTCACATGTTCTCCTGATCCAATTATAGACTATAATGACTTTATTTCAATGTTCTATGGAGTGTCATAGTGACCCATTACAGAAATCACAGTTGGGATTGATCCTGGTGATTGGGAAATAACCATTTTTAGAAGACTGAGAGCAGTGGCCCCCAAAGTGTGATCCCTATACCACAGCACCAATGTCTAGACATACGTTGAAATCCTCAAGGCTGAGACTAGAAGGAGCAGCTTTCTTATCCCAATCATTTCCTCCTTCAACTTACCCAATGCTGCTTACATCATTGTCATCAACTCCTGTCATCAAGCTCCTCTGTTTGAGCCTTCTGGAATGGTGTCTGTTAGAAACAACAACAACAAAAACCCTTGCCCTAAAATATACAACCTAGTAAAATAATCCACACAAGGAAATGTTAGCCTACAGCTAGCTGCCTTGTAGTTTATTCGTCATTTGAAACCTTATTGTAGCATTTTCTTTAACACATACAATATTTCAGATATAAGAAAGGAGCTGCTGATAGAATTACAACAGATTTCTGTCTAATAATACTAGGTATAGGGTGATTCTGTCTTAGCCTGCGTTACCCTCCCTTTAAAAAGATACCTCTAAAATCAGCCAGTGGGAGAAACCTGTTGGTAGTATTGCTTGTTAGTGTCATAAATAACCTGAAGAATCATGCCTGGAATTTGCCACATCTTGTAGTATGAGCCCTAGACTCCAATAAATCTGTGTTTATTGGGAAGATCAGTCTCTTTCCAACTCAGACTTTGTTTTCTTATATGTGTGACTTCAAGCTTCTGACTGAAGGAATTATAGCCAATCATCTATTCTTCATATGTAATCTAAGCTGGGCATAGTAGCTCCTGCCTTTAATCCTAGATACTCAGAAGGTTGAGATAATGAGAAACTCACTCTAAGATTAGCCTCAGGAAAAGTTTATGAGAACCTCATCTCAAAATAGGCATGGTGGCATTTGTCTGTTACCCCAGCTATGCAGTAATAGATGAATCCTCATTTTGAATAGCCTATTCAAAGAGAAAGTTTGTCCTTGAGCAACAACAAACAATCTGAAAAGGGCAGGGGATGTGGCTCAAGTGGTAGAATGCCTGTTTAGCAAGCACAAGACCTCCAATTCAAACCCCAGTACCTCAGAACAAAATGTAATCTAGAAGTAAAGGTAGGAATATGAGCAAAGAACAATGGGTCAAATAATAAATCAAATGCTTTTCCTTTAGTCTTACTCCCATAAGTAGTATGCATTAAGTTTCTAGGTGCTATAATTACAATTCTCTCTTCACATATACATGTATATATAATATACCAATTGTAAGGTCCTCTCCCTGAGGGCTCCATGTAGCTGCCTCCACCTCATTAAGTCTCCACCCAGTTACCTGGGTAACCTGCAGACCTGGAGGCAGTTACCTCCCCTTTCCCTGAGGTCACATCCTAATCCACCTGGCCACACCCCTTACCCCTGCCCTAGATATAAGGCAGGGCTGGGTGGGGGTCGCTCTCTCTCTCCCTTCTCTCCGGCCATGGAACATCTTGGCCACAGGCCAGCAGTTCAGTAATAAACTTTCTTTCCTGCCTGAATACCGCGTGGCGTTCTCTTTTACCAGCTACCTACTTTAAAAACCTAACACCAATATCTATATATCTTTCTCTCTGTGTTCTACACTGAAGTTGGGTTCCACATCAATTATACTGTACAGAAACCATTTCAGTGGGATACCGTAACACTCAACTCTCATAGAAATTTTTTAGGTAGGAGGTGATTTGTTCAAGGCCATCCTGAGTGGCAGAGCATTAGTGGCAGGGCTCAGAAGGACTTTGTGTTCTTTAAATCCATACCTAGAAATAGCTTTTCTCCAAAGGGTCAAAGCATACAAACATATATAACTGCTAACTACAGTTCCATTTCAGTGTTGAAAGAACACCTGGGTGGGGGCATAATGACTGCCACTCATTTGTTTCCCCATACTTTCTACACTTATTCATTTGTTTTAAAATTATTTTCAAAACAAACAATAGCCAAAGCATTTGTAGCAAAAGCTTAGGATGTTTCTTGTTTGTTCTGCCTCTTTCCTATCTGCTAGGGACAGCAGTGTCCCGGGAGCTCAACAAGCTTATTGACTTGAAATAAAATACAATGTTCTTCTACAGAATAGTAGAAAGATAAATTAATAGTGAATATTATTTATCTCATCCTTTAATTGTTTTCCCCCTCCAATCTTTTGAGTCTTTCTAACACGTGTTCTACTGCTAGCAGAGGGCAAATGGAATGACTGATTTCTGCAAACGTATGTAGCATGGGTCTAATTTAGAGTTTCAGAATGTGAGTATATTTACTGAGCATAGTCAAACAATTTTTCCTACTTTAACCTATGTCCTCATCCAGGTTATTGTTTCATGATTTTCTCAAAAGAAAGCTATTGTTTCCAGGGATGAAGTCTCCTCAATATATTTGAAAGATTCTAGTAAAGTTCAAATTCCTTGATGATTACAATAATTTATATTCTTACACTCTTTGAAGATCTTTGGCACACTAATACAATGGATTTGCCCTAGTAGTCATTTTATTTGTTCCTTAGCAATTCTTAGGAGACCTCTTGGGTTTTCTTGCTTACTTTTGTTTGTTTCTACAGCGGCACTAAAGTGTTTACTTTGGTGTGAGGCTGGCCAAATTTAAATGCACTACCTGACTCTGTGGCTCTAAGTAAATTACAGAACATCTCTGTGCCTTAGCTGTACAACAGAGGCCATACAAACTTCTAATTGGTAGGATAATAGCAATGAGCTCAAATAATCTATGCATACAACCTTTGTATCAGCCTGACATTCTTTATTCCTCACATAGGGTCTCAGATGTAGGATACAGTTGAACCCACTTTACAGATTAAAATTCTGTCTTGTTGTTTTAAAGAAAGTTGAAACATGGGCCTAGGGATTAGTGAGGCCAAACTACCAAATACACATTGTAATGCTTTGACTAGTAAAGTGGCATCCTGCTTTCCCCTTAACTACAACAACTTCAAGTTAAAAAAAAATCTATAACTGTTCTTAAATCACCTTGCTTTGACCTCTTACCTGAACCTTTTCCTGTATTGCCCAAGAAATAAGAAAAAATAATTGTAGTCTCCTAGGTGTGGCTCTAGGTTCTCTGTATCTAACAGGTGTCCTCTTCTCTCTATGTTGATGTTTCTTACTGAGGTGAAGCCAATGTATCTATCATACTCATCACTAATTTCCAAAGTTAAGACTTTCTCACTAAGTGATCTATCTGCATTCCGCTACCAGGACATTTGCGGCTTTTCGGATAATGGCTAAATCAGCTGCTGGCTTGCAACGATTACAGTGTTGATTTTGATTTTGATTCTCAACAAATTGGTTCTTTTCCTTGACTAACACTACGAAACCTAATACAGAGAGTGGCCAGTTAAAAATGCCTGTCAAGATTTTCAGATGTTAGCTCATGCTGCTAGCAGGGTGAAAGGCAAAGGGGTAATTAGGACTAATAGCTGCTTTTAGAGCCTCATCCTACTTCACCCCATTTAAAAATCAATGTATTCTGCATTTTAATAATGAGCAATGGATGTGCCGGATGTGTCTCCATATTCAGGGTGGGTGCTGGTGGTTTCACCTAGGGCACTTCCGTTTAGCTTTCGGGTCTTGTTTCTGGAAAGACTTGGAGGCAGGCTGACTTTTGAAGCTGTTTTGAAAATGACCTTGCTTTTGTCTCTGCATTCAACTGTCTCCTGAGAATATTTTGTTCTAGGACATCATGATCAAGCCCACGGCGGGTACTCCAGGAAGTAAAAAGAAAAAAAAAATTCAATCATCAAATAAGAACTCTTAATTTCCCAGAAAAAAAAGTGACTAAAGAGGAATCAAGTTTTACGAGGGGAAAAATCTTCTTTCCATCATGGTAATGTAGCAATGTGAAAATCTCTTCTCGTACCACTTCCATTCCCATCCCACTTCCCCAGTGAGGAATCTATTAGGGAAGAATTTGGGTCTGGTTGTTGTTAGATCAATGAACCCAGCTCCATATGGGGGGCTTCTGTGAACTCAGGTTCACCTCTTCACTGGCTTCACTGTGTTCTGATTATAGAACTGCAATACATCCAAATATCACTTTTATCTAACAAAGCCTTTGTTGGGGGGGTGCTTACTAATAAACCACAATGGACAGGGCTAAGTGTAGAGGGTGAAGCTGCAAGGAGAAGTATCGCACAGTTTCTCACTTTAAAGAGCTCAGGCTACAGAAAGCCAGGTGGTTCATAAAGGGGTAATCACATGAAAATATCATATTCGAGAAACTATGTGTAATATTTCTAGGTGATGCAAATTAATTTAGTGGCAGGGCTTGGAATTTTGGTTTTGTTTTATTTTTTGGCCAGTCCTGGGGCTTGAACTCAGGGCCTGAGCACTATTCTTGGCTTCTTTTTTGCTCAAGGCTAGCACTCTACCACTTGAGCCACAGTGCCACTTCTGACTTTTTCTATATATGTGGTGCTGAGGAATCAAATCCAGGGCTTCATGTATGCAACTCCTAGGCCATATTCCCAGCCGTATTTTTGGTTTTTATATACAAGGTTATCTGTTCCCTCTAGGGTAATTTTTGTTCCACGAAACATAAAGAGATAGTCATTTTTGTAAAGTTATCTTGTATTAAAAGGAGCAAAGCCCCTCTTTGATTAATTATATTATTCATATCAAATTATTATAATAATTATACTGGGATCCATATGGACCCAACAGTTGAATAGTGTTCATCTGTGACAATTATAATAAGTGATGATGTCTTTGTAACTTGAGTAAGTAGCGACTTCAGTTGTTGATATCTTATGGAGTATCATCTCTAACCTATGTTCAGTTGCTGGTCAAGACATTTTCATGGAAGCTTATGTTATGCTTGGATTTAAGGTAGATGGTATGAAATGAAGTACTTTACTGAAGTGAACAACTACGACTGTTATAGGACCAGAAATGTCTCCACAAATTCTTATATCGATGTCTTAACCCTTAGTACCACCAAATAATACTCCATTTGGAGACAGGCCTTTTAAAGTAAAAAAAAATAACGTAGTTTGGGACTGAGTTCAATATGATCGGTATTCTGATAAAAAGAGAGAAATTAGGATCCATAAAGCCATGACTATCTGCAAGTTCAGTTGCCACCATGACTTTGGAATTTGAATTTTTATCCATTAGAGTATATTAGGTTCTGCTTTGACAATAACCCCCAATTCTCAATGCCTGTCTGTCTGTCTCTCTCTCTCTCCCCCTCCTCTTTCCTTTCTTCCTTCCTTCCTTTCTTCCTCAGTTCCCCTCCCCCTCCCCTCCTCTCTTCCTTCCATCCTTCCTTCCTTCCTTTCTTCTTTCTCTCTCTTCCTCCTACCTTTTCTTCTTTCTTTTTTCTCTCTCCTTCCTTCCTCCCTCCCTCCTTTTCTTTCCCTCTCTCCCTCCTCTCTGTCTCTTCCTTCTTTCCTTCTTCTTTCCCGTCTTCCTTCTTTCTTTCTTTCTTTCTCTCCCCTTCCTTGGTTCCTTCCTTCCTCCTTCCTTCCCTCCTTTCCTCTCCCTCCCTCCCTCTCCCTCCTCTGTCCCTTCCTTCCTTCCTTCCTTCCTCCCTCCCTCCCTCCCTCCCTCCCTTCCTTCCTTCCTTCCTTCCTTCCTTCCTTCCTTCCTTCCTTCCTTCCTTCCTTCCTTCCTTCCCCCTCCCTTCCTCCCTCCCTCCCTCCCTCCCTCCTTTCCTTCCTTCCTTCCTTCCTTCCTTCCTTCCTTCCTTCCTTCCTTCCTTCCTTCCTTCCTTCCTTGCTTTCTTCCTTCTTGTGCCCCTAATGAGGTTTAAACACAGGGTCTCACACTCTCAGATTCTTTTGCTCATGCCCAGATATCTACCACTTGAGCCTTTTTTCAGCTTTTTTTTTTTTTTTACAGGTTAATTGGTGATAGGATTCAGACTGCCTGTGCTAGGATTAATCCTTGATCCTTAGATTTCAGCCTCTTAATTCACTAGAATTATAGGTATGAGTGACCAAAGCTGGGCTTCTCAATGTCTTTCAATATAATCTCTAGGTCATACAGTTTGCCTGTTTCAGCTCAGTTGGCTCAACTCCTAATTGATCTCATTCGGAAACTAGATGATGTAATGTTCTCCTTTGGGGTATTGTGGGCCATTGTTTAGATGTGAAAGGAAGGGCCAAGGATAGCAGGGCTAATGGTTTTCACTAAGAGATTATGCCTGTCATCTCCACATATATTCTACTCAAGAAGGGCATGAAGAATATAATCTTTGTCATGAGATGGATGGAAGACAGCCAGAAATATCTGTAGATATACTAATGACTATGATATTTAACATATTTTCTGTTTCTCTTTGGATATTCTGTACTCAGAAAAATCACAAAGTTCAAAGGAAAATTTTACCAAGGTATTGAAATGAGAATGACCAAAATTGTCCTGATAAGCCAAGTCATACTTAGTTTTAGATTTGGGTGATGGTATTTATTTCCAATCCTATTTCACAGTGCCACCAGCAAAGTTAGTATAAAAATAAAGGGAAAAATTAAGAGATGAGGATAGAAAGAACCTAATACACACTACAAGACAAACACTCTTTCACATATCAACAATACATGAATTAGCATACATTTATTTCACATTACCAATCAATAAAAAGTCAAAATATTTTTTAGATGATACAACCTGAAGCTGAATGCTAATTTGAGACAGAGTGAGAATCTATGCCCACACAAATCTAAAGTCCTTAGTTGGTTCTTTACACTGTAGGTTTTTTATCTTTTGTTGTGACCCATTAATAGGCTAAAAAGCATAGCCAGTGTTGTTTCCAAAGTTAATAAACAAAAGAGAAAGCATGAGTGATTTACAAATTATAAGAATATTTCCTGAAACTATTTACACAGGAGTTACTCTTACTACACACATTTTTCAGTACAGTGCATTATTCCATGCTAAGAAAAGGATTCTTACATTAACCAAGCACTTTCCATCTTTAATCTCTCACACTAAAGCATTTTGCTCACTGAAATTTCTCTGGCTGAGCCCATGAGCAAGAATAGGAAGGTTTCATTACAAGGGGAAACATAATATCTGATGAAAACAGAACTCCGAGGGAATCAATTTTCATTTCTTTAAGTCTAGAGTTTTGAGACATATATTTTGTGAGAAAAATGTATAATTAGTGTGGAAACTCAGTTTCTGTCACACTGAGTTCTTGCAGTACAAATTTGTCTTGTGGAACTTGATTTCTTCCCATGAGTAAATACCTTCAGAAAAATCCTTGATTGCTTAAAAAAAAAAAAGGCATTCATTAGATGTTTAGTGAATAGTTCTTTAATTGGCATAGAGCACTCTGGGAGTGTAAATGGCTTTCATATCTTTACCAAAAACCTGGATAACCTCCCTGTGAATATTCAGGATGCACCATTGTGGAATGGGATTTAGGATTTGCTATTTTGGACTCATCGTTCACTCTTGTTCTTGGGCACTCAGCTAGAACACACGTTTCTAGGCTTTTGAAGTTACATACGGCTGTAGAGTTGAGATCTAGCCAATAAAATGTAAGAGGCATGTTTGTGCTCTATTGGATAGATGCCCAGGAGTGCAATTGCTGGGTCATAGTGTAGCTCTATGCTTAGTTTTTTTTTGTTTTATTTTGTTTTTTGGTGTTGTTGTTTTTTTTAATGAGCAACCTCCATATTGCTTTCCAAAATGGATGAACAAGTTTTCATTCCCACTAACTATGCAATAGAGTTCCCTTCTGGACACATCTGTGGCAGCATTTGTAATGATTAGTTTTCTTGATATTGGCCAGTCTAACTATGGTGAAGTGGAATCTCAATGTTGTGTGACTTGCATTTCCTATATGGCCAGAGATGTTGACCATCTCTTCATGTATCTGTTGGCCACTTTTTCTTCTGAGAAGTCTCTCTTTAAGTCATTAGCCCATTTATTAATTGGGTTGTTGTTTCTTTGAGGATTTAGTTTATTTGGGGGGAGGAGTTAATTTTCAGAGCTCTAAATGTATTTTGGATATTAGGCATATATCTGATATACAGCAAGTAAAAAATTTCTCCCATTCTATTTAGCATGTTAGCTGTGCCTATTGCCACACAGAAACTTTTAAGATTGATGCCACACTAAAGCTGCTATCACAACCATGTTCGTGGCAGCATTATTTACCATACTTGAAGATATGGAATCAGCTCAGATGCCCCTCCATGGGTGAATGCACCAAGAAAATGTGGTGTATGGACACAATAAAGTTCTACTCATCTATCAGCAAGCATGATATTTTAACAGTTATAAGGAAATGGAAAGACTTGAAAAAAATTATATCAAACAAAGTAAGCCAGACCCAAAGAAATATAAGTGCATCATTTGTGGTAGCTATAATGTGTCTATAAATCTGCAAGTAAACACACTGGGTGGTAAGCAAGGGATTACAACTGAGTTAACTGAAGTATAATATACTATGGATAGGGTAGATGGTGTAATTCTTTAAAAAGACTAGGTCAAAGCCCAACAAAATAAGTACCAGGGATGAATACTTGTAAGAGGGTAGGATGGTGCCAAGGGGAGGAAAGTAAGATGAAGGAGGGAGAGGGGGAAAATGTAGGCAAGAATTCATTGCATATACCACAGAATAGAGAAATATAAGGGAAGGGGTAGGTAGAAGGGGAGAAGATTTGAAGTGACGACACAGATCAAGGTGCCTTGTTAAATTGCAAAAAAAAAAAATCAATGCATAACTAAAAGTTATGATAAGGGAATGGGGAGGGTTGGGAGGGGCTGGTGAGAATGTTGAAAGGGGTGACATTCATCAAGATATACTGTATTAATAAGCTGCTTAGGTGAATAGCAACTTCTTTGTACAACTAGTTAAAGATAATAAAAATATTTTTGATGTGAGAGTCATAGGTACCACATGTAGGTCTGGCTCATAATAGCCTTCCATGTTTTCTTATTTATATCATTTCCTCTTTCCAGCTAGAACAAGAATATACTTGACCCAATCATGGCTCTGAAAGTCCCATGATGAAGATGATAGGGCTTCTATCTACTTGTTGAAATGCAACAAATCCATAAATGTTTCTGGAGACCAGTCACATCATGTAAGCATAAACTCAAAAACAAATGAGCAAGTAAAAATATCTTTCCATCTTATTCGAGCCATTACACATTTTGAATCTAGTCATTACAGCAAACAGGCTACTCTAATTAGTACAGATTGGAAGAAGATATTCCAGAATAAGGAAACTTGTTCAGACACAAATCATGACTAGTACTACAAGTCTACAAGAATAAATCATTACAGTAGGAAAAAGAATCCCACTTTGTTGATTTCCTATTGATGCTTTTCTCCCAGGCTTAAGAAAATGTCCTTGGGGCTTCTGTTACCCTTAGAGATCAATGATGGTAGAATGACAGTTCAAATACTTTTTTTTTTTTTTTTTTGGCCAGTCCTGGGCCTTGGACTCAGGGCCTGAGCACCATCCCTGGCTTCTTCCCACTCAAGGCTAGCACTTTGCCACCTGAGCCACAGCGCCCCTTCTGGCCATTTTCCACATATGTGGTGCTGGGGAGTCGAACCCAGAGCTTCATGTGTAGGAGGCAAGCACTCTTGCCACTAGGCCATATTCCCAGCCCTCAAATACTTTATATAGATAAAATATAGAATGTAAATTTGTTTAACAATGTTATAATGCAGTCTCAAAAACCCAGTTCAACATGCTCAAGCTTCTGTTGAGTTGGTTGTGTTCTACAAGCAGTAAGTATGCAATTGTTAGTTCTCATATTATGTTTTAAGGTCATGAAAATAGCCTAGAGTAGTGATCTGGGTATGAGTCCATTTCTCCTGATTTATTTTTGCAGAAAAGCTTTCCTAGTAATTTTATCAGCACTTACTCTTAAAGATTAGGTCACATCAAAGGTCAGTTACATGACAGGGTTAACTTTTAATCTTATTAGTGATAAGATTCAACTTCAACTATAAAGGATAAAAGCACTTGAATTATGATTCTTCTTATACAACATGTGCAGAGTTCTAGATTTATTTTTTTATAAAACCTTCTGATGATAATTAAATTCAATTATTTTTCCTAATTAGAATACTTTATACTTCCCTTGAAGAGTGGGTTATTACCATCATCACATTTGTGCTTCATAATCTGCCTGTGAGACCAAAAGAGAAGTTCTTAGGGCAATTATATAGATGAGAAAATTAAAGCGTAAGGAATTGAAGCAATTTTCCTAAGGCCACATAGCTGGTTAAGACAGAGGGCTGAGTCTTAACTGCTCATCTTTTTGTGTGTGTGCGTTTACACCACTTGTTTATCTATGTGAATGAAAGGAGCTATAAATACATTATATTTGGAACTTTGAGATTGAAATGATCTAAAGAAATTAATAAAAATATATTAAAAAGAAGAACCCCTGATTATAACTATGTCTTTATAGACTTAGAAAGTAAAATGAGTGAATGCCTGTAGCTGCATCTAACCCAGTGCTTAGGGTCCATCTGAGGCCCTCAGTAGAGGCTAGCTAGAGTTGAATTTCCATAAAATACCTGTGTAAAAACACTTCAGCAAAGCTCTTACTTTCTTCAGTGTTAGGCAGAAGATAAAAAACATGGACTCTATGGCCTCCCTTATTGGGAATAATTAGTACAGGTTTAGGCAAGCCATAGCAGAGCATCACAAGGCCCAATAGCTATACCCTTATGAACACATAAGATGATGCTAAGTGAAATGAACTCCATGTTATGGAAACAATTGATATATCACAGTTGTAACTACTTTCAACATCCTATGTGTATGTGTAGTTTCTATTATTGATGATGTTCTTGTATCACCTTCCTATGGTTGTACCTACACTAGCTCTGTAATCTTATCTGAGTATATTGGAAACCGTGTTTACTGGTATTGGAAGTAGGAAATTCAAAGGGAATACCAAATTTGAGAGACACAGAGTAAAAAAAGAGAAATAACTACAAAAGCAATACCTGCAAAACTGTTTGGTGTAAGTGAACTGAACACCTGGGGGGGGGGGGGAGGGAAAGGGGGGGAGGGCGGGGGGCATGAGGGACAAGGTAACAAACAGTACAAGAAATGTATCCAATGCCCAATGTATGAAACTGTAACCTCTCTGTACATCAGTTTGATAATAAAAATTTGAGAAAAAAAACAAAAATAAATAAATAAAATAAAAATAAAATAAAAAACCTATGTGTTTGTTATTCAAAGGCCATTGGTCAATGTGAGGAAAAGTAAAGAAAGGAATGCTAGAGGCAGAGTAAGAAGGCAACATCAATCAATAGCATTCTTTTTCATTCTCCAGAAACATGAACTATATACATAGGTAGCTTTTGCAATGTATGAAGCAAGGAAGGAAATGTGTTTCTGTGAAATTAGAACACAATGTATGAATTCTAAATTGTGGACTGCTAAGCATATGATTCTATGAATATTATTCTATGAGAAATAATATTATAAAAGTATATTAGTGCTTTCTAATGTCCTTAGTCACAATGTACATCTTGAGACTAATTTTTACTTTGTCAAGTTTCTAAAGATTGTACTGGTTTTGCCCCTTCATAGCTACTGTACGCTCACTGGTGATTTTGATCATAATGGTCACGGGGCAGCAGAGAAACACAGGCCGGCAGATTCAGCATTGGACTCAGCCCCCCAACTATAGCATGTCATCAAATACTATAATTAACAAAGGCTTAGCAGTCTCCCTGGACGTAAGCTGGGCCAATCACAAGGCCTACCTTTACCCTTAGGAATTAAAATCCTATATATCTGTTGCCCTACTTGTGACATTTTATTTTATGCATTTTATCCAGTTAGCTAATCCATAAGGGAGAGTACATCTGTTATCTGTTTACTCCAATATGTTCAAAGGTTATTTTAGTTGAATTTTATGGTATATTTATAGTTACCAACTTAAACATTGAAGTGCTATATAGATTTGCAACTTTTCTAGTATTCTGTGTAAGAATTTTCCCCCTATGGGCATTGCCAGTCCATGGACATTACCAATCCATTGCTTTTATATGGATAGACTAATTCTTTGCTCTACAAAAAATGGACTGAAAACTTGAAAATGGACTAAAAAGAGGTATTTTTCACCTACCACAGCAGAGCATATACAGTATTCCCTAAATTTGAAAGAGATATGATCTTTTCCTAAAGTTTTGCATCACACTGACACTTACATTCCATTCCATTATCCCAATGAGGATTTAGTTGCCTATGGAATTATGAGATGACGTTTCATACATACCAAGTAGAAAAAAATCGAGATTGCATGACATGAGAGTCCTACAATTAACCTATGTGAATTTTTCATATCCCCATGATCATAACAATTTTTGTAGTAAGACATTAAGTCTATGAAAGTGTCTTATTTCTATATTGATGTGTTTAGTTTTTTTTTTTTTGGCCAGTCCTGGGCCTTGGACTCAGGGCCTGAGCACTGTCCCTGGCTTCTTCCCGCTCAAGGCTAGCACTCTGCCACTTGAGCCACAGCGCCGCTTCTGGCCGTTTTCTGCATATGTGATGCTGGGGAATCGAACCTAGGGCCTCGTGTATCCGAGGCAGGCACTCTTGCCACTAGGCTATATCCCCAGCCCCTGATGTGTTTAGTTTTAACCTGTGAAGGGTATGTATTCCTACAAAAACATTAATATAAAAAAGCAGGTGGGAAAATTATCTTCGATTCATTTTTATCCACTGCTTCCTTGGAGTTCAAGATGTGAATAAATACTGAAACTTTACATCAATTGGAGAGTTGCACAAAAGGAATTCTTCATCATGTATTCCTAGTTGGTTTTCCCAAAGAGTTTGATCATACAGTATGTATGTTGAGAGTACATAAGATATACTTAAGTTTGGGGTCTGGGATGAATGGAAAAATGGCATGGAGGAGAAGACATTCAATCCACAAAAGAGACATCGAGAGATAAGACAATAAAGTTTGATTGCTATTGTGGGTTGAGTTGTGCTCCCTCACCCCCAACCCCTAAATATGCTGAAGTCCTAAACTCCTGGTAACTAAGTCAATGTAATTTTATTAATTACTTAAGATGAGGTCTGACTGGAATAAGGTGGGCTCTTAATTCAATCTGACTGGGGACCTTAAAAGAAGAATTTGTTTTTGTGTTGTTTTTTTTCCTCACAGAGTCTAAACCTTAAAAAACAAACAAACATGAATTTCAGGAAGGGAAAAAGGGAGTGTAAAGAGGGTGAATATGTGTAAGGTACTTTATAAAAATACAGTAATAAAATCTGTTAAAATTATTTTTAAAAATATAAGGAAGAGTAATATGGGGGGTGAACTTGATGAAGCACATTATATGTGTGTGTAGTAATGAAACCCCTTAGTACAATTAGCATGTGAGTAAAAAAATTAAAAACAAGGAAAGGAGGGTAGATAAAACAGACACCTAGGGAAGACATCCATTGGGAGACAGAGGCAGAGACTGAATGAATGCCCCTGAGGACATCAAAGAACACCAAGGCCTGGCAGGAAAGTCACTGCCTTCAGAAAGAACAGAGCCCTCTGACCTGTTGATTTGGGATGTATAACCTCTGTGAGAGAATACGCCCCCTCATTTTAGCCACCCAGTTTATGGTGTTTTGTTCTATATGGAAACCCTAGGAAATTAATACAAACACTTTAGTTTGCAACTACTTATGAATTCTTGAATCTTCAGCAATTATTTTAGTTTCACTATTGAGTTTCAACAATTGTAAAAAAAAAAAACCAGAAAAAACAAAGTAAATGGTGGTTGTTGTTTTCAAAAAATGATATTTCTTTAAAAAAAAAGATGCTAAATGCCTTACATATGAAACTGTAACCCCTATGTACTTCATTTAGACAATAAAGAAGAAAAAAAGAAAAGATACTTCTAGTACCTTATATAAGAATAAAAATAAACCAAATAGTCAGTGTAAGAAATAAGTAAATTCTGGCATGCCATTAAATCTGTCAAGTCATGACTATTTAATACATGTTAGTTAATAAATATTAGGAAATATTAGCCTGAAATGAAAAAAGTAAATTTTATTTTAAATATGCCATTAAATTTGTTCATGCTATCAATATGTTCTAATCATTATGAGGCTGAAGGCATTGAGGTAGGGCCATATTATGCAGTAAATAACAGCATGTAGTCCCCATAAACACTTTTCCTCCATAGTTAGTTCAGAGATATAAAAATACAACTAGAAGTTCATCTATCCATTTATCTATTCTCTAATTCTTTTTAACAAATAACCAATTCCAATGGCTTATAGAAAGGAAGATATAATTCAATTCAATGCAATCATTTAGCATAGGGTGGGTTTATTTTCTTGCTCAATGTTTTCAAAACTTAATTTTATGTTAATTATGGATCTGAAACTGCTCTCTGTTTAAAAAAAATATTCCACATACCCTTTAAAAATGCTTAGGTCAAATTACCTGTTATTTTATGCCATAGATGAGAGCAAGTCTGGACATATCAGAAATAATTGGACCAAATATTACTCTGGGAGACTAGGTGAACTTTACTTACAGAGAAGTCAGAGAGAGAAAATGAGATCATTTTTTTCAAGGTCTGACATCCAAAATGAGGAGAGTTTTACATCTAAAACAAAATTTCATACAATAGCCTTAGAGTGGTTGGAGACAAAGGATGGGAGGAAAGAGGGAGAATCCAAGGACCCTTCCAGTCTTGGGTCTCACTTCAGGATCCCCAGCTCGTTTTCCATTCACACATGTTCATACATGTGCACTCACCTACACAGATTCTACCCACACTTATACAACAGCTATAGGATACAAAAACTACTGGCAGTGAGGCTGGAAAAGAATTAGTGAGCTTGCATGCTCAGAAATGGGCAGATACTAGGGAAATTAGTAGAAATTAGCAGTAATTTTTTTTATTAAAGTCGAAAATAGAGCCAAGCAATCAGGACGTGTTCTAAGGGTTCAGCATCAATGTTTGCATTCATGATGAATAGTTTCTTCATACCTGAACTTCAAATGAGCACACATACAGGTGCATGTGGATCAGAAAATATTCCTTATCCTACAATGAGCTTTAAGACAAGAACAAAAATGTCAAATTTATTTACCTCTAATCAATATATTCAATTTTAAAACTCAGCTCTACTTAGAAGAGATGCCTCAAAAAGATACTTCTAAATAAATGTGCCTTTCTCTGTGTGACTCGTTTAAGCAGTCATAATCTTAGTTTCAAGGGTTGAATCTCTATTGAATATTTTGCTTGGCCCATACATTTTTAAACTACTATCACAAAAGAAAATGTTTTACCTATAGACCTCATACTTTGATTCATTTTTAAAAATATGAAAATTTAACAACCCTGGGGTCTAATTTCCTATTTTTTTTATCAGAAAACCCACTCTTTGATTTTCATATAAAAAACAGTTGCATACATTTGTGTTTGCTTCCTACTTGGTAATTGCTAGTGTTTACATTTACAACTTCCTTCTAAGTCATCTCAAATGCAATCACATAGTGCTGACATAAATGCAAGTCTACTGTAGAGTAAAATATAGATATTCATGTATTTGTTCATCCATTCACTTACCTATTATGTACAGACAGTTAATGTAGAAGAGAAGTAAACAGACTCACAATGTCCTGGCTTTTTCAAGGATAAAGTGAGCATGTAAATAGACAATGAAGAAGAAATGTATTTTTGAGGTGCTCTGGAGTCAATAAGAGGAGCTTCTAGCCAAATTTGAGAGAATTAACAAAGGTTCTCTCTAAAAATACTGTTAATTTGATACCATAAACAATGTCATTCGATTGCTTCTGAAAAGACAACTTTCATAGACCAGATACAGAGGGAGAATGGGTGTGGTAGAAAAATACAACATGCACAAAGACATGGCGATGAGACCAACATTGGTGAATGTGAGGAAATAAAAATAGCTGTAATATACACTATAGGCCATACTGATTTAGCTGATCACCTATTGATGCTAGGTAGTCAATATTATAAGGAATCTTTTTTTTTTTTTTGGCCAGTCCTGGGCCTTGGACTCAGGGCCTGAGCACTGTCCCTGGCTTCTTCCCGCTCAAGGCTAGCACTCTGCCTCTTGAGCCACAGCGCCACTTCTGGCCGTTTTCTGTATATGTGGTGCTGGGGAATCGAACCTAGGGCCTCGTGTATCCGAGGCAGGCACTCTTGCCACTAGGCTATATCCCCAGCCCCAGGAATCTTAAACACTATATAAAAGAGTTGGAATAGTAGGCCAAGTAGTCAAGAGCCATTCAATAGTTTTGAGCAAGCAAGTTATGGGATGTGTTTTTGTATTTTATTTAGACAAGTTGCCTTTATTAGCGTGTGAAATGCAGGTTGCAGTCGTCCAAGACTAAAGTGCAAAGATGTGAGGCTGACGGAGTAACACACGACAGCCTCGGTGATGGCTTGAATTAGGACAGAGGGAAATAGTTACAGAGGCAGTGGGTGGATTTGAAAAATACTTTGGGGTATAGAAGTACAGTAACTGGATTTGACAACAGCATATGTAGGCAGTGAGTCATAAAATCCAGAAACAAGGTTAACTTCACAGAATGACAGACAATTCTAGTTTCACACATCAAATGGGTTTGAATTGAAGTTAGGTTTAAAGGTAATGAAAAGATGGAGGAGTTAACATTTATAGGCATCTATTTTCTTTTTGCTAAAACTTATTATGAGTGGTTCTAATTATCCACAGTTTAGACAAACGATCCCTAGGTAGGGTTATTTTCCTTAAGGCAGAGACTTGTGATATCTAAATTATAGCCTGGCTCTCCACTCCACTTATTTGCTGTTTTGGAATGTTAAAATATACTATTTTTCCAAGTTGACAAGCTTCTATTTTCTCCAGCAAGTAAGAAACAAAGATATTGCCTAAGGCCAGGCATCGTGGTTCATACCTGTAATACTCGATACTATAGAGGTGGAGAGTGGAAATGTCATAGCTCAAGGGGAGCTCACCCAATCTCAACCAATAAAACTCTGGGCATGGTGAGACTCTCATTCCAGCTCTCCTTAGTGATAGTTGAACTTGTTATTAATGACACTGGACTGATTGTAATTCACATTAGGTACAAACTTGGAATAAAACTTTATGGAGAAAGGAACTTTCTCTTATTCTCCAGTGGAAGAATAAGAAGGGAGCTGTCACCTCCCTTACTTCCTTCTTTGTCAAAATGGATTCCAGTCAATCACATTTGTTTCTGTTTCCTTCTTTAACATCTTACTGCCTCAGGGGTCATCTACTGTGGAAGCTCTGCCTATATGTGCTTAAGTTTCTGCTCTATATTGTAGAATTCATTATGCTTATGTAACTTTATTCAAACCTTTCCAGGGATTAACGCATTGTTATTATCATTCTTGATTATTCTATCATCGGTTCATGACATTACTATTGCATTAGAGTTGTATTTATATGTCTTCCCACTTAAATGGATCTCTTTTGTGTATCTGTGTGTATGTGTGTAAGCTAATGACATTGTTATTGCATTAGAGTTGTATTTATATGTCTTCCTACTTAAATGGATCATGTGTGTGCATGCATGCATGCACGTGCACACCAGTCCTGGGGTTTGAAGTCAGGGCCTGGGCAATGTCGTTGAGCTTCTTTTTGCTCATTCTTACCACTTAAGCCACAGCATCACTTCTAGCTTTTTCAATTTATGTGGTACTTGGGAATGGAACCCAGGGCTTCATACATGCTAGGCAAGCACTCTACCACTAAGCCAGCTTCCCATCCCCTAAATGGATCTCTTGATATACAAATCCACACCTTTTGGCATAGAACCTGGTGCACTGTAAACATGGCTTCACCTTCCCTCCCTCAAGGCAACCATTTGTCTTTGGGTTACACACTTATATTTTCCTACTTTTGTTTCACTCTGATAAGCTGCTTTAGATTTTTAAGTTCCTGGAGTTTAAATAGGACCAGATACCAAGAACGTAGAGGGCCTTTAGCTGCCCCTCCAGGCCATCCCCTTGGTAGTAGGTCATCCTCATTTCAGAGCTCCTCGGATGGCTTAGTTCATTTTCTGTTGCTATAATTGAATACTGGAGATTGGAATTGCATAAAGAAAGGGGATGTGTTTTGGCTCATGGTTCTGGGCCGGTTAAGAGCATGATGCCATCATCTGCTTGGTTTTTAATGAGGACCTTCTGCTACTGCAATCTGACGGAAAGTATAAGGGCAAGCAGAAGCATACAAAATAGAGAAAAGGAAGCCAACACTTCTGTGATAGTTAACTGATTCCCACAGGAGAGGCTTTAATTTATTGCTGAGGGTTTCATCTCCACAGTCCAAAAAGTAGTTTCCAAGCCTGCCACATTTTGATCATTAATTTTCTAACACCTGTACTTTGGGGAGACACCCTCAAACCACAGTACAGGTATTATTTGCTCACCCTAAAGAAGCAAATATGATTTGTGGTTTTCCACAGAATCAAGACAGAAATGTGAAAGGTAGGCTTAAATACCAAGTGAGAAGAATATAGCTAGCTAGTTTGTTTCAGAGTGTCAGCTCCTTAAATATATGTGTCATGTCTATAAAGTTGATATTGTCTAAAATTTTGAAAAGACATAAAATAGACGCTAAGGACCTTTTAGTATGAAGCTTAAAATATTAAAGGTAGTTACAATAACCAAGAGAAATATGAAGCTCCTAGTAAAATAGTACAGGGAGAATAACATTGTATTAACTAGACCACAGGGCTCTTGTTTTAATACGATATCACAGTTGGATGTCCCTGAATAATCTATTTAAACTTTCTGGTTCATAATTTTCTTATTTGTCAAATTAGATCACAGGAGACTCTGATCTCTAAGATCCTTACAGCTTTTCAGCGCTGTCATACTTTCAAAGTGCTTTAGAAATGTGTATAATGGGATTGTGGTTCTTGGAATGCAGTTCCTTCTTTAGAGAGAAATGTGCATTATTCATCAGCAGAAGCTATGGAGATATGCCCAAATGAACTCAATCAAGGAAATATTTGCTGCATTTCGTGAAGTGCTGAGAGGTATTGTCAGCTCACCTATTAAAGGTACAATTTTATAATCAAGAAAAATGAGGTGAAAAGCTTAAGTATGCTTTTTTATTGTCACATTCAACAAATAGTGAAAAGGACAACAGGATTCAAGGACATGACCAGCTCTAAGTACCTATTCTATGTTACCAGCCATTTGCAGCAAAAGAAAATTATGATGGTTGGGCAGTCTTATCCATAGCTAGTAGGTAGTATAATAGGGGACAAGATTTCCCTTAGACATTGTTAGTATCTTCAATACACAGAGTTTTAATAAACCAGTAACAAATCAAATAATTGAAAAATACAAAACTACTTCAACCCCATGTGTCACAGAAGAAATGAAAAAGTGGATATAGTGTTTGAAAAGCTATTTGCTAATTTGCAAGGCAACACAAATCCAAATGAGTTTGCCGATCAGAATTATTGTTGGATAGAGCACTGAATTTGATATTTTGTAAGTCCACAGATGAGGTTCTGCTTTAAATCAATGAATGGAATAGGTCACTTACATATTTTCTGTTTTTTTTTTGTTTTTTGTTTTTATGGTGCTGAAGATCAAAACCAGGGCTTGCACATGCTAAGTAAAAACTTTATTACTGAGTTATAACCCCTACACTGAAGATGAGCCTCAGTGATTGGAAACATATAACTTGATTTCAGGAAAAATACACTGCTGAAAATTCTTATTTTCATATATGTATTCTGAGAGGCATCCACAAAACTTCTCTCAATACTTCCATGAAACCAATTTTCCAATCTTGTTCCTTGTAAGATCTTGGCCATCAAGGGAATCCATTGAACTGATTTGCCTTGATGCAACTAACATTCTGCAAACAAACAAGGGTATATCTAAAAGTTCTGTCACTGGAAAGCTTTTCCTTGTGTACACCGAGGCCAATGCTGTGTAAAGTTAATACCACACTTCTGCATTTTGGATACTGTGAACATATTGTACAAAACTATATATAATTTGGTCAAAGTTTTACTGCAGTTTTCCCAGGAATAGAAGCAAATGTACCTTAACATAGTAATGATTACATATGAAAAACCTACAAGCAACATCATGCTGAATGTAAAAATACTGATATCATTCTTCTAAAAGAGGCTGACAAAGAAATCAGAAAAACAATTCTACTCACTATAGCCTAAAAGCACAAAATATCCACGCATAAAATTAATCAAGAGGCTGAAAAGCTTCCACAATAAAAATGATTTTAAAAAAAAACAAAAACCTTTAAGAAAGGCTTGAAGGAGTGAAAACTGCCATGTTGAATGGTAACTCTTTGTACAACTGCTTAAAGGTAATGAAATGTTGGATACGTACATGTTAAAAAAGGAAAGGAAAGGGCTGGGGATATGGCCTAGTGGCAAGAGTGCTTGCCTCATATACATGAGGCCCTGGGTTCAATTCCCCAGCACCACATATACAGAAAATGGCCAGAAGTGGCGCTGTGGCTCAAGTGGCAGAGTGCTAGCCTTGAGCAAAAAGAAGCCAGGGATGACGGTGCTCAGGCCCTGAGTCCAAGTCCCAGGACTGGCCAAAAAAAAAAAAAAAAAAGGAAAGGAAAAGAAGGAAGAAGGGAGGGAAGGAAGGGGGAGGGAGGAAAGAAGGGAGGCAGGGAAAGAGGGAGGAAAGGGAGGACTAGAGAATACACCAGAAGATGAAAAGATCTCCATGTTCATTGGTTGGCAGAATTAACATCCTGAAAAGGATTGTATTATCTAAATCAATCTGAAGATTACATGCAATGTCCCTTGAAACCCAAATATTATTGTCTACAAAAAATAGAAAAAAATCAGTCCTAAAATATATATGGAAGTATAAAAGGCTCAGAACAGCAAAGGTAATTCTTAACAAAAAGAGCAACACTGGAGGTATCACAATACGAGGCTTCAGAATGTACTACAGAGCTACAGTAACAAAAAAAAGGCACAATACTGGCACAAAAAATGTCACGACCAAGGGAAGACCAAGGGAAAAGAGTAGAAGATCTTACAACAAAAAAATCCACACAGCTACAACCATCTGAATTTTGACAATGGAGCCCAAACCATATATTCAACAAATGGTACTGGGAAAGTTGATTATATGAAGAAGCCTGCTGCTAGACCTGTACAGTAATCAACTCCAAATGGGTCAGAAATTTTTGTATTGTGCCAGTAATTGGGGCTTGAATTCAGGGCCTCACTCTCTCATTTAACTTTTTCACTCATGTCTGGGGCTCTACCACTTGAGCCATACATTCATTTCTGGCTTTTTAGTGGTTAGATGGAGATAAAAGTCTCAGATTTGTCTGTCCAGGCTAGCTTTAAATCACAATCCTCAGATTTGAACCTCCTAAGTAGCTAGGATTACAGGTGTGAGCCATTAACACCTGGCTTTGATCAAACACTTCCCAGTGAATAAGAACAAAAGCTGACAAATAAGAGTAGATGAAATCCAAAAGTTTCTATACATCAAACGAAACAATTATCAGGATCCTTCTCTTTACTTTTTGTGGTGGAACTTCTGTAACAATTTACTGAATTTAGAGGTAAATTTTTGATAACCAATTTAAAGTTAAAAGTAAAATGGCAGATATATTGAACTTACCTCTTCATTTTTGCTTGTACGCTTTAGTCTTCTCTTAGAGTAGGGTTTACAAATCATATAATTTCTACATTGCAAAGTATTCAGTTCAATGCCATTTAGTAAATTTCAATGGTTTAAAAATATTATCATCAGGGCTGGGGATATAGCCTAGTGGCAAGAGTGCCTGCCTCGGATACACGAGGCCCTAGGTTCGATTCCCCAGCACCACATATACAGAAAACGGCCAGAAGCGGAGCTGTGGCTCAAGTGGCAGAGTGCTAGCCTTGAGCGGGAAGAAGCCAGGGACAGTGCTCAGGCCCTGAGTCCAAGGCCCAGGACTGGCCAAAAAAAAAAATAATATATTATCATCAAAATCCAAGTTGTTAACCTTTCAATCATATAAAAATATTCTTTGAAAATGCTGGAGTTTGAATTCAGGGCCTCATACTTGCTGAGCTTGTTGATACTAATTGAGCTGGGTAATCTCAGCACTTTTTGACTATTTTGCAGATAAGGCCTTGGATTTTTGCTTGTATTAGCCTAAGACAGTGATCTTCCTATCTATGTCTTCTTACATAGCTGGCAGCACATGAAAGAGACCATATCATCTTAATTGTTGAGATGGAATCTCACTAACTCTTTTGCCTAGGCTGGCATTAATGCAATTTTCTGATCTCTGCCTTCCAAGTAGCTGGGATTATAGGAGTGAGTCTCCATGAAATTTTCACCAACATATATAAGGATTCCTTTCCCATGTCTTTGCCAACACGTTTATTTTTTGATGGCTGCCATTCTTCATGAGGTGAAATGGAACCTCAGTGTAATTTTGATTTGCATTTATCTATAGGTAAGGATGTTGAAGATTGCTTCATGCATTATGTTCTTGCTCTCAGACTTGCTTCCATTCCACATCTGATGCTAGTGTCCCATACATCCCTAGGTAGGGCCATGCTCATTTCATTTTTCAATGTTGGTTTTGTGTTCTGATCAATACTTGTTATTGATTTACCTTTTTTTCTTCTTTTTTTCTTTTTTCCAGTCCTGGGACTTGAACTCAGGACCTGGGCATAGTCCCAGCGTTTTTGCTTAAGGCTAGCACTCTACCACTTGAGCCACTCTTCTGGCTTCTTGTTTCTGATTATGTGGTACTGAGGAATCAAACACAGGGTTTCATACATGCTAGGCAAGCACTCTACCACTAAGACATATCCCCAGCCCTGATTCACCTATAACTTCATAAATGTTCCAGGTGAGTCTGGACATGGGGTGTAGTCATTGTTCAGGTGTTGAATTTCCATTTTGTTCTTTTATACTTGATAGTTCTTTGTTGAGTCTACTTTGATGAGATGAATTAATGTCATGATATTTTCCTTTAATTCTTTAAATGCTGTCCTCGTCAATTCTCTGGATATAGTTACGAGAGTTGTTTTGATGTCTTTGCTACATCCAACATCTGGAATCACTTGGAATCAAGTTCTGTTCATGGCTTGTTCCTTTAGCATTGGTCAAACTTTCGGTTTCTTTCCTGCTGCAATGAATTTTGTTCAAAGCCAGAGATTTTGGACAATAAACTGATCTATTTACATTTTGCTTTATTTTCCTTGTTGACTTTTGACATAGAAAAATAAGTTGGCTCTTTGCTGTTCCTCTTTCTCTTTGAGGTATCTGAGATTTAATGCAGAACAATGTATATAATGTTTGTGCAATTTATAGCACATAGTAACAACAGGATCCCCCAATCCTGCTCTCCCTACATGCATAGTTACCCCAGATTTCACTTCTGTGCATCCTCATTTCTTCAGAGTTTTTATTTTTGGTTACAAACAAATTTCCTTGATTTTCTTTACACCAAATCTGCATGCATCCATTAAATACATATTTCTCTGTTCTTTTACAACAAAAACACATCATAATAGGTGTAGTCATCTGTAATATTTTTTCAAACAAAATCTGGAATCTTTCTATATTTCATCTCTGCTGATATATTTAGCTGTTGCTTGGTATTTTTTTTTCAGATACAAATTTCACAATCTATCCCATTAGTTGTCCTGTGCTTGATGTGGTTATTTCTAAAATTTTGCAGCTGTGAACATCACTAACAATATTCTTTATTATGTCTCTCCATGCATAAACACAAACACACCTTTAACGTGTACAGTTGGGTTACTAGCTATGAACAATTTCAAGTGTGCAAGTGAATTCTAGAGAGTTCTTTGCTGTGTTATTGCTTAAGCTGCAGAGGATCTACCATTGCATTTATTGCTAGCTCCTAGAGTGTGATTTTCTTGTTGTTATTAGTTGATAAATTCAAGTATCTTGAATATGCTAAATAGCTGGGAATAAGAAGGTACATAATAAGTGGCTGAGAGGCTCTACAGAATCTTTCTGGATCATGGAGGACCATGTGCAAAGGAAAATTACAGCAGTACACGAGACTCCTGAGATTTTCTACCACAGGAAAAGAAATCAGTCTGTGCAAGTGTGGACTAAAATATGTACTCAATGGCTCTGAGGCAGAATGGTGTCAGGGAACTAAATAATAATTTCAATTAAGGAGAATGAATGGCTACTTTAAGGTTACACTTGTGTTCACCCTATCATGGTCACCAAAGCAAAGAAATTGCATTGCCTTCTGGATCTAGTGCCTTGCTCTGCGATAAGGAGGATAGCTCCTGCTAGGTTCTTTTGGGTATGCAAAGGGGGACACCCAAACTTAAAGTTCAAGGCTACAAAGCACCCACTCCAATTGAATAGGATATTTGAAGCATGCTAAAATGAGAAGATATCAAACAACTAGGAATGTCTAAATTGTATAGTATGGGCAATAAAAGAAGCAGGTCATAGGAAGGGAAATGTGGATACTGATAGGATGATGACACAATACAACCTTGTCTACCAGCACCATGAAATACTCATTGGGGCAAAATTCCCTTGAGAGTGCCATATGGAGATGATAGATCACAGCCAGCTCTGGAGGTACAGCTGCTTTCAGTCTTCCACACACTTTAAAGTTACCTTTGATTTTTCTAAATCTCCTTTTTATTCTCAACTTTTCTTTTGCCCTTTGTAATATCTTTGGTATTCATCCTTTCTGAATTAAATAGAGGTGTGTGTGTGTGTGTGTGTGTGTGTGTGTGTGTGTGTGTGTGTGTGTAGAGAGAGAGAGAGAGAGAAGAGAGAGAGAGGAAGAGAAAAACAGAGTCAGTGACATAGGAAAGACAGAGAAATAGAGATAGGCAGAGAGAGAGATTTAAGGAACAAACACAATTATTGGCAAAACTAAAACCTTTAGGTTTTTAGGTTTAGTTTTGCAGAATGAAACTTCAAGTAAGAGTTGAGTCATTTCAAATTTTGTGGGGCAGCTGGTGAACCAATCAGATAGGTATTTTTTATGTTAGTTTTGAGAAATCTTTCTTCTTTAAGAGAGTCTTTGCTATTAAAGCCTTCAACTTCTTGAATGAGGTTCACCAAATTATGGCTACTCATGTATTTTTCTCAAAACCTATATCTAAATAATATCTAGACAGCAGTGACATGTAAATGAGTATTTGATCTATCCACTGACAATTAAAGTCCTGATCAGTTGACCCATAAAATTACCCATCATTGCTGGGTATGGTGGCACATGCCTCTATCCCACCACCAAGAGGTAGAGGCAGGAAGATCGTGAGTTCAAAGCCAATGTGGGATACACAGAAAGAGCCTTATAAAGAAACAAAACACAAAACTATAACTCACTTTTCTCATTTCCAAACTGAAAGTTTCATATCTATGTTCTCGTCATTTCATGTTTGATATGATGGAAATTTTTCCTTTCGTGGTCTCTCCATTCCTATATTCTTAAAGTATTTCCTCCCTTAAACTTCTACATTGTCTTGTCTAAACTACCAAGGCACATAGATGTTTGCCTACTTTCCAGCTCTCTCCTTTTGCTCCATTTATATTACTCTTCTCAGTCTTTCAATGACCAGTTCATTTTGGGCTGATCAGATTTGATTTTCTTATTTCAGATTTTAATTTTCTAATGCCCTTCCATTCAAACCCTATCCATGCCAATTTCCTTGATAGTATCTTATTACCAGAAGCTTTTAGATTTGCTTGTTATCCATACCTGTTAATTTTGTTAGCCTAACAAATGGTAACATGCTTGAACCTAGAAATTGTGTTCAGTTTCTCTTTTGTGTATTAATTCACCTACAATGGTGACAGCCAGTGGTGGCTTGAAGGGGGTATTTGACCATTTCATACTTTAGGTACCCTAATATTTTTTCAAAGGAGTTGAGAGTGCTTGCCTTCCAACTGCTCTCAAATGTGTCTATATAACCATTGCTTTGCTGTGGGCTCCCTTTACTTTCTTACTTAGATTTTACTCCTAATTTCTTACCTGTTCTCCATGCCTCCCACTAGGATCCTGACCAATACTGCCTGAATTACTCAAAATACCTTTATCTTGTCATGACTCTTTGCCTTTGGGTATGCCGAGGAGACACATATTTCATATAGTTATCCAAGTGAGAGTTCCTGAATTGACAGTATATCCATCAAGCTTTTGACAGATACTAAAGCTCCTGGGATCCAGGCTGAAATTCCTCCTCTTCCAAAGCTGGTACTCCAGTAAGAAGACAAAGAATGCTCCATGTAACAATAAATACTTTGGATGGAGAGTTTATTATTTACCAGAACTGGACTATAATTTTTTTTTTTTTTTGCCAGTCCTGGGCCTTGAACTCAGGGCATTAGCATTGTCCCTGGCTTCTTTTTGCTCAAGGCTAGCACTCTGTCACTTGAGCCACAGCGCCACTTCTGGCCATTTTCTATATATGTGGTGCTGAGGAATCGAACCCAGGGCTTCATGTATACGAGGCAAGCATTTTTGCTACTAGGCCATATTCCCAGCCCTGGACTACAAATTTTGTATGGATTATCACTGTTAATCTTAAAAATTACATTCTAAGGAGCTGGACTAGAGCTCAGGTCATTGGAACCTGGAGCACCTGCCATTCACCACTACATGCCTTCTGCTACAATGAAAGAATTAGGAGGACCCAGATGAGAGCATAGGAAAACTCCCATTAATTTCTCAGAGTATGGTTTCTTGGCTTAAAAGAAAATTCAATGGTGTAACAATCATTCATTTATCTATCCCTTTCTTATGTTTCACTAGAACTCTTATTTTGCTTATTTTTAGAGAAACAAGGATTAACAAAGCACCTATCATGTGTCAGGTACCAAACAAAACCTTGACAGCACCTTTCTTCAGCTCTTCCCCAGCCCTCAAGATGTCAGTGCTGCTTTCAAATCCTCACTCTGGTCTCTCAGTGTCATTTGTTGTTGAGAATGTAATTCCTTGTCTGTAAAATGGGAAAATGCAACAGTTTGAAAGCTATGCTAAGTTTTAGTGGAAGTAGGAGAACAAAAAGAAAATCAGATTGGTGTTTTGAGGTAATTAGTACTAGCCACTGTATGTAATTGCCTAAAGCAACAAGTACAGCTATGATCCTAGCATATAGAATTGATAGGAAAAATCATCATGGATATCTATGCTCTGGCGTTGACATCACCAGCATAATTTTACACATATGATATAAAGTCCTTACTTTCAAACTTGTTTCCCTATTATACTTCTCAATGAACTTAATCATTTTCTGATTCTCAGCCTACTAAATTAATGTATATTTTGTACAAAAGCTAAAACAATATCTTTTGGAAAGACCTAGGACTCTATATGACTATTTAGTGGAGTGTCAATGTGTAAAATTAAGAGATAAAATTTATAATGTTGACTTACCTGTAGATGAAGGAGTTTGAATTGATTGAAATCACAATTTTTCAAGTAAAGAGCTGAGACAGATCTGAAGTTGAATTAGCAAGAAATGAAAACAAATGCCTTCCAAAGGAGGATATGCTTAGGAAAGGAACATAAAGGCACAATGTCTATGTGTATGTAAAATAATATTTATCGAAATGAACATCAAGAAATGGAAATAAGGCTTGGAATGTGGCTTAGCAGTAGAGTGCTTGCCTAGCATGCATGAAGCCCTGAGTTTGATTTCTCAGCACCACATAAGCAGAAAAATCCAGAAGTGGCACTGTGACTCAACTGGTAGAGCACTAGCCTTGAGCAAGAAGAAGCCAGGGACAGTGCTCAGGCCCTGAGTTCAAGCCTCAGGACTGACAAAAAACAAACAAAGAAATAGAAATAAGGGTTTTTCTTCATTGCTGCTTTTGTTTTCTTTTCTTTTTTCTTGTTTGTTTATCTTTTTTGGGGAGGGGAAAGGGAGCACAAAAATGGAGGGACAAAGGGTGAACAAATGTAGCAATGGTACTCACTAGACACTATGTGGAAAATGAACTATACAACTTGTGGGCGGGGATGAGAGAGAAAAACTGGGACAGAGTCCAAAAAGAAATATACTCATTACCTGAATTAGTCAACTGCAACCCCTCTGTACATGCCTTCTTTTGAACACGTCCACTGAAATGCTTAAACTCATCTGTTTAAAGACTATTACTATTAGGTAACTTGATCTCTGAGATAAATGATAGTGCTGAGGAGAAGTCAGGGCTCTGTTTTGATTTTCCAAGGCAGCTTAACCAGATTGACCAGAGAAAAGTGCTTAGGAGATGTTACACCTACAGGGGAAAGCCTAGGCTAGCCTTTACAATGGGTCTCCTTCAAGACCAAGGCCTGGAGGTTTGTAGGAAGTTCAAGGTGAAAGGTCACATGTTTATAGAGCTCCTCTACAATACTGGGGCAAGGGTGCTTTGACCTGATAGAATTGTACAGCACAGTAGCTCTGGACAGAAAATTCAGTGTCCACTAAAAAACATGTATTCTGTAAAATATTAATGTGTTCATTAAATAGATTCTATGTATACATAGAATTAATGAACCTTATGTACTCATTAAAACAGTCTAAAATTGAGGCATTAAGAATTAAATCTGCTTCAATTTTTTGAAGATTATACTGATTTGCTACAATAAGTTAATAAGAGAAGATGCAAACTGATATGTGTATTTACATGGAATATTGAGTTCACCTATCAATAAATTATTTTCTTTAATTTCTTTCTATTTGGAAATTGCATACGCTGCTAGTGTATCACACTAAAAGAAAATGAGTAAATATTAAATGCTCACTGGCATATAAAACTAGAAATGAGAATATGAAATTTCCAACAAGTAGAAGCTTATATCTTTACAAACACGAGTAAGAAGACCTCACATTCACTTATCTTATCTGTAATGCAGTATGGTGATGTTCATATGTTCAAATGCTATTGAGGTCTATTATCTGCATCAATAGTTCATTCCCATTTAATATAATTTATAGAAGACAGCTGGAGCAATGTTCTTAAGGGAGAAAGGAAGATTGTATACTATATATATATATCTTACTGACAGCCTTGTAATTAGGGCTAGTACCACAAGAGTTTCTCTATAAAGGATTTCCATTGGCTAAATACTAACAGGCTTAGTAGAAGTGCAGTGCTATATTTAGCCCACTACTCTTCTCAGCAGCTCTGCTAATTTCTTGGTTTAATGTTCATGATGTTCACAATCATTTTTAATACTTCATTTCACTTCCTTTCAAAACACATGTGGAAATTTTAATAGTAGGAAATTCTAGGATCTAACTATATGTTTCTGATAGCATTTTTAAGTTTATCTATTACCTTGAAGGGCTTCTGTGGATCAATATGAATCAAAATATGAGAAATCAGAGGGAAGCCCTTCTTTAGGCATGGAAGTCCAGCGCCAGTCATGGCACCAATGCTATGGTCACACTTGCCACATGAATTGCAGCACTTCTAGGAAAGCTAACCTTGTGCCTAGAGGAAATATAAACAAGCTTCTGCCAGATTTTAGAGACTGAGAGGCAGTGGAGACCAAAATAGGAAGAATATCTGCCTCCCAGGGGTTTGTCCTCAGGAGGGTGAGAAAGACAGAAATATGGAAAAACTGTAATTCAACAGAGTAGACCTATTAAAAGTCATGCCCTGTGGACATAATAGATTTTAAACAGAGAATAGGACCATATACTTGCCATTTAGAAGTGACAAAAGTCTCAGGCAATGGATATGCCAATTACTTTGAGTTGATCATTACCTAATACATATATGAAATGAAACTTTATGCTGTACTTTATTAACATGTACAAATAAGTAATTTGAGTCTATTATCATAACTACCTGGGAAGCAGAGATCAGGGAATCATGGTTGTCCATTAAAAATTTACATTCAATCAAAGTATACACAAATCTCATTACACATGAAATACCCTTCATAATAATTCTTATGTAGCACTTACTATGAATTAAAACACTATTCTAGCTTTTTGTCTTACAAATGTTTAATGTGTACCATGCTCATCATGATGTCATTTTTTTTTTTTTTTTTTTTTTTTTTTTGGCCAGTCCTGGGCCTTGGACTCAGGGCCTGAGCACTGTCCCTGGCTTCTTCCCGCTCAAGGCTAGCACTCTGCCACTTGAGCCACAGCGCCGCTTCTGGCCGTTTTCTGTATATGTGGTGCTGGGGAATCGAACCTAGGGCCTCGTGTATCCGAGGCAGGCACTCTTGCCGCTAGGCTATATCCCCAGCCCCATGATGTCATTTTTTTAACCGTGAAAATCAACATCTCAGAAAGGTATGGTCTGGGGTTTGAAGCCAGAGAATGTATGTCCGGAGCCCATATCCTTATCCATTACAAAGCACAGCAGTACCTTGGAAAGGTAACTACTGAAAGACCTACTGTACATCATGCCTCCTCATTTGTCCTAATAACCTTGCTTGGCCATTCTAAAGTGAGAAATACCAGGCCAGAATATTATGGATGTATGGGGTCAGAGTTAAAAGACATGGGGCTGGGGATATAGCCTAGTGGCAAGAGTGCCTGCCTCGGATACACGAGGCCCTAGGTTCGATTCCCCAGCACCACATATACGGAAAACGGCCAGAAGCGGCGCTGTGGCTCAAGTGGCAGAGTGCTAGCCTTGAGCGGGAAGAAGCCAGGGACAGTGCTCAGGCCCTGAGTCCAAGGCCCAGGACTGGCCAAAAAAAAAAAAAAAAGACATGATTAATTTGTCAATTTAATTTATATATTTTAAAATTGTCATTTATGGAGGAGATTTCACGATGTAGCCCAGGCTGTCCTCAAGGGACCCTCCCAACTCATCCCTGAAGATCTGGGATTACAAGCATGTACCACTGTGCTTGGCTTCATCTATATGTCTTATAAAGAAACCAATGAAAACAAAATCAATACATTTAATCATGAACTATCTCATGTACCCAGAAAATTAGCAAAACATATGCCCCACTCCCATCGCTAAGATCTAACAGATGTCTAAATGAATTTGTGTTCTTTGGAATTTCATCTCAAACAAAATTAAGCGATACGTGAATCACTGAATCACAGCATTAGAAGATCTTCATGTTAGCAAAGGTGGGAGAGTGAATGTCAAGGCTACAGATCTAAAACTAAAAAGCGATCTGAGAGCTCTATTCCAAAGAAATGAAGTCCCTCTAGGACAAGAATCCAGAAGTTCCTCCCTGCAAGCATACAGGGGAAAGCATAGAGGCTTTGGGGCAGGTCTTCCCTTGGACTTCCTAAGAGCTCCTACAGTATTGGGATGGTTGAGAAAGAAATGGAGAGGAAGTGTCTAGACAAGTCATATTTTATTGACAAGGCAGAAATCCAAGGAAGAGAGTATTGTGCAGCTCTGTAAATCCCAATGGTCAAGAGAGAAGAGAAGCCCCCTTCACACTTAAATCCCTGTGATATTGTGCCATAGAATAAATCCTCTTAGGAAATGAGAATGGCCAAGAGACATACGAAAAAATGCTCTACATCACTGGCCATAAAAGAAATGCAAATCAAAACAACATTGAGATTCCATCTCACCCCAGTAAGAATGTCATATATCAAGAAAACTAACAATAACAATTGTTGGAGGGGATGTGGCCAAAAGGGAACCCTACTTCATTGTTGGTGGGAATGTAAACTGGTTCAGCCACTCTGGAAAGCAGTATGAAGATTCCTCAGAAGGCTAAATATAGAACTCCCCTATGACCCAGCAGCCCCACTTTTGGGTATCTATCCAAAAGACCACAAACAAAATCACAGTAATGCCACCAGCACAACAATGTTCATCGCAGCACAATTTGTCATAGCGAGAATCTGGAACCAGCCCAGATGCCCCTCAGTAGACGAATGGATCAGGAAAATGTGGTACATATACACAATGGAATTTTATGCCTCTATCAGAAAGAATGACATTGTCCCATTTGTAAGGAAATGGAAGGACTTGGAAAAAATTATACTAAGTGAAGTGAGCCAGACCCATGTGACATGGGCCAGTGACATGGACTCTATGGTCTCCCTTATTGGGAATAATTAGTACAGGTTTAGGCAAGTCATAGCAGAGCATCACAAGGCCCAATAGCTATACCCTTATGAACACATAAGATGATGCTAAGTGAAATGAACCCCATGTTATGGAAACAGTTGTAATTACTTTCAACGTCCTATGTGTATATGTAGCTTCTATTATTGATGATGTTCTTGTATCACCTTCCTGTGGTTGTACCTACACTATCTCTGTAATCTTATTTGAGTACATTGGAAACCGTGTATACTGGTATTGGAAGTAGGAAATTGAAAGGGAATACCAAATTTGAGAGACACAGGGTAAAAAAAGACAAACAACTACAAAAGCAATACTTGCAAAACTGTTTGGTGTAAGTGAACTGAACACCTCCGTGGGGGGGGGGGAGGGAAAAGGGGAGGAGGGAGGGGGGTATGAGGGACAAGGTAACAAACTGTACAAGAAATGTATCCAGTGCCTAACATATGAAACTGTAACCTTTCTGTACATCAGTTTGATAATAAAAATTTGAAAAAAAAAAGAAATTAGAGGTGAAATAAAAAAAAGAATAAATCCTCTTAGTCCACCAAGTCAAAGGGTTGAGTAAACCCTGAACCCAGGAGATTGGAGTTTATTGGAGAGAACAATAACAAAGTATCTCAAGTAATGTGTATTCATTTTAAAGTTGCTAACTTTTTATTTTACTTCTTTGTCCTTTACTAATTTACAAATAAAAATAAGCAAAACAAAATTTATTATTGGTGTAACCCATTTCATGTACAACACCACTTTTAGGTATACTTCATCATCATGGAATAACACCAACGATTCTAACTGCTAGCTAAGCACCGTAGTAAAAACTACCCAGTATTCATCATGCTGAATTCAGTTTACTAAATTGGTCCACTCAGGTGCTAACTGATTTGTCAGCTCTAGAAAGTAATTCTTCAGGTTTCTTCTGTTTACATTTTCTTTTTATATACAGGGATTCTGCTTATAAATAGAAACAGGCAAGGAACCTTTCATTCCTTAGTCCTGGACTATAGAACTATCTCGCACCATAAAAGCATTTATTGCCTCTTGAAAATGGTGGGAGCTCGGCTGCCAGAATTTGGGTTTTTATATTGGTGAGTTTTCACTGTGTTTTTGGATGGATCACTCTCTCTTAATAATACTCATTAATAATTCTACCTCAAGTCAAGTCCCAGAAATTTTATCAACTGCTTTCTTTGTTGTTGAGGCTTTAATTGCAGGTGTTCTTTACTAACCAATTGGCTGAAAGATGTTTTTACAAAATAAGTTGCCATAACTATTTGTCTTCAATCATTTATTTCTGCAAAATTGGGAAAGGAAAACAGATTATCTCTCTTAAATGTTCACATATTAAACAGATACTTTGAGTGACATTGATGACTGGACAGCTGAAGGTGAAAGGTTCCTTCCAAAAGAAAAATGTCATCCTGTAGTCAGCTGGAGCATTCTGAGTGAAATGTAGGAGATAGATTTACTTAGTCAGAGTTGCTGGCTTAGAAGCTACTCTTGGCTTTGCAAATTTTCTATTTTATTCTTCGACTGCTTCAGGATAGTGATGATTCATCTCATATAGTTTATCCTAATAGTCAATGAAGTAGGGTACTACTCAGCTTTTTTTTGTTGTTGTTGGTCATGGGCTTGAACTCAGGTACTCTCCCTGAGCCTCTTTGTGCTCAAGGCTAGTGATTTAGGATACTTTGAGCCTACAGAGATTATCTCTAAGGATGGGAATTATAAAGAATGTTTGAGATTAAAGTAATGATTCCCTCTTTGTCCAGATCTGCTGACATTCCAACAGAGTGACCTCAACATTGTTTGTTGTTTAAAGGGCCACTTGCTGATATTTTCGTCTGTGTCAAAATAGACATTTTCTGAATCACAATGGATAATCTTGGGTCTCTACGCTGCATAGACTCACATGTGTAAGTAACACTATGGGGCCCTTTTGCAAGGCTGATTTTAAATGTTTGTTGAGAAGTCACAATGGTCATGAAAGTCAGTAATCAGTTGTTATATACATGGAGATAACTAAACAAGGCAGAAATCAGTACACTGTGAAGGGAAGAAAGGGATACATAACACTGTTGGTAAGAAAGAATAGCATGTGTTTTCTATGGCAAAGGGGAAGAGTATATCTCTATTGAAACATACTGCAGGCAAAATTTCTCAGCCATACACAAATATTAGAATCATCTGGAATCTTTAAAAATTAAGTATCAATGCCTGGACTTCACTACAACCAAATAAATCAAAATAGAAATGGGACTTGGGCATGAGGATATTGGCATTTCTTTTTAAGTTCCACAGGTGATTCTGATATACTGCCAGGGCTAAGAGCCACAGAGTAGGGCAATAAAAGCAACAAAAAATGTGAGGGCCTGGAATAACAGAATGGCAAGTCATTCCTCACACGGAAGGATGAAAGTAGGTCTGCCGGTCTTGAAAGAAGGAAAAAATTCCTTTCCTGGTTTTATAGGTTCTATTAGTTTTCTACAGCAGACAACAAAACCAAAAGCTTTCCAGCATCTGAACAGACTGTGAGGTACCAGGAGACGTTTAATTCTTCACCATTTGGAAGATAATTCTCTCTCAAAGCCACCTTCTCCTCTACTTAAATAACCATAGCTCTCCTTTATTTTCCTGGTATTTTTTCTCCTTTATCATCCTTTGAATAGATACTCAGTTTTCACACACAAGACAGCCATTATGTTTCTCTGGTATTTAATACAGATAGATGCTCATTCACCAATCATCTTTGCTTTATGGAGACAGGTGGTATCTTCAGCTTTTCTAAAAAGGGGGGAAAGAAGATTCCTTTCTCCCTTCCTCCCACCCCTGCCCCTTCCTTTCTCTTTCCTCCCTTCCTCCCTTCCTTCCTTTTTTCTTTCCTTCTGCCAACATTTAAGGAGGGCTTCTAATGTTCCAGGCACTGTTCTAAATCCCAGGCATAAGAACAGTAAAGAAGCAAGCGAAAATGACTATGTGGTAGTGCTTACAATCTATTCATTCTTTCAGTGTTCTGATTGTCATACTCAAAACTTTTAAACAGCTTTGTGCATTTTGTAGCTGTCTTGAGAAAAGTCCTTCACTGCTTGGTTTTGAATAGTTTATGTTGGTTTTTTGAAAACTCTTTAGTTTTAATCCCAATCAAGAAATACAGAGTGTTTCCTTGATGAAATCAGAGCCAGAACCACTCTCAGTCCTCCTCTCATTTATCCAGGACTGAGTGCACAGATCAGATGTGCAATAGTCTGGTGATCTGAGATATCTCCTAGGAAGAATGAATTTTCTGAAAGGAATTTTCCTAGAAATGGCATCACTCTAAATTATTCTATAACTTTTCAGCATGCAGCAGGCAAGAAAATGTTACATAGCTAAAACACTCTGGTGTTGCTTTTAAATTCATCCAACTACTGTCCTTAAAAGAAAACTCGTATCTCTTAGAGACAAGTTATGCTGTGTTTCAGCTCCAGAAGAGGAAAAACTTTGGAGAAGAAATGGGGAAAATAAGCTCCTGAGATTTAAGGTTTTTATATTCCATTCATGTACTTATCTATTTAGGGCATACAATGGACTGATCTCAGGGCCTCATATTTGCTAGGCAAGTGATGTCCTACTTAAGCCATGTCCCAATTATTTTTCTTTCAGATTGTTTTTCAGATAGGGTCTTATGCTTTTGCCCAGTTTGATTGTACTACCTTCACTTCAAAAATAGCTGGGATTACAAGCACATACTACCAAGTCCATATGCTTTATTAGCTTATTTTTTAGCTTGGTGAGGATAAGGTTCTTTATTTGGTATTTAAATCTTAGAATGGGTAAATGTATTGAGCCTGTGAAGAGCATGGTATGTGGCATAATGCATAGTATAGTAACTTTTTCTCATACATATTATGCCAACTTTCTCTGTAAATTAAGTGAAGGCAGTTCACATTTAATTTAGATGTATAGTTATAACAAATGATGATACTTCTGAAAAATTAATTGGATAAAGGATATGATATGGTTTTGTCCTTTGTTTTCTTCCTCAATATATTTTGGAAACAATGCCTGGTAGAAAAAAAATGGTGAAAATAGAGAAACAAAATAGTGGGTTGATTGATTCTGGAAAAAAAAATTACCTGCATTGTGTAGCCAGTGAATGCAAATCTATATGGCTTGTCTTTGGTAAAAATAGAAAGCAATAAAAGAAAAATCAGCCATGTACCAGAGGCTCATGCCTATAATCCTGGGTAATCCTAGGTACTCAGAACACTGAGATCTGAGGATCACAGTTCAAAGCCAGCCTGGGCAGGAAAGTCCATGAGACTCTTATCTCCAACAAACCACTCCAAAGCCGAAAGTGGAGTTGTGGCTTCAAGTGGCAGAGCTAAACTAGCCTTGAGCAAGCGCACTCAGGGACAAGCCCCAGGCCTTTAGTTCAAGCCCAATGATTAACAACAAAAGAAATTTCTTAAAGACATATAGCTTTTCTGGGGCAAAACATTTTAAATGTAAACAATAGGAATTTTATGTAACAGAATTTTGACAAATCCAAAACAATGCAGTATAAACCAAGAAGATGTACTTGAAAAAGCTTTGTATAAGCAAGCATTGGGAAATAGGAAAGACTGCATGAGGAAGGAGTTAGACATTCTATGGCTAGGAGCAGACATTCTATGGCTCTTGTTTCAAAGAAGTCAAGGGCCATAAAGGAGGGAAAAGGACACACACATATATATATGTATATATATATTGCATGTAGATTGCATGCATATATTGCATGTAGATACATTTCATATGCAAAGTCCCAGAGGCATATTTTAAGTAGAAGATGTAGAGAATCACTGGAATGGAATGATATATTGGAAAGAAACAATGAATCAGGTTGAATAGACCTTGTTACAGTGAAGATATTTCTCCTGAATTATCTTAATGATGGAAAAACACTTCATACTGTGTGATCATTTGGAAGAAGAATATGAGAAATGTTTAAGCCAGGAAGAGTTACTTTGTTTGTGATTGGCACCCTCAGAAATTCCTGACTTCCATGAAGTAGCTGCAATGAACTAATTTCACAATACCCCACCCCCCCATACACCCATTCAGTTTAGAATCCTCCTCTTTTATCTGACTAGGGAGAGACTGTGTACCCGGCATTATCAGGGCTGTGGTAGGCGTTTGCCCCCTCATGGTAATCACAAAGTCTACCAAATAAACAAGCAGATGTGCCAGTTCTTTGTCAATAGGCACCTGTCAGGGACAGAATTATTATTGGCTCTTCCAAAATTACATTTGCACCTGCTTCTGTGGAGTGTGTTCCTTATGGAGGAGGAAATCATACTAGATACTGTTTAAGAACTGTTCATTATCAGAATTAGCCTTTGTTTCCTATCCTTCCTCTCCAATGATCTCATTCACCATTCTGTTATCATTGAACAAGTCAATGGATCTAGGACCATCTGCTTTCAACATAAACGCGCAAGAAGCATAACTTCTCAGGTGAGAGGTCTTTGCCATGCAGTGATTTCCATTCTTTGGGGGTGGATTTGTGAACCAGACATAACTTTCAGTACTTGAGTACTGCTAAGAATTGGATCATTCTCTTCCCAAGAAGGTTCAGAAAGCTTCTGGATGGCAGAGATAGACCTTTCAGTTCAGAATGTCTGAAGGGCATAGAGGAACATTTGAGAGCAAAAGACAGAGGTTGAGAGTTAAAGCACATGGAAGAGAACTGACGTTGGGCACTTGCTGCCCCTTTATCATAGCACCAGCAACTAGGTGGGTTCAATCACATCTTTGGCTTTCATTATGACCTCTTTAGGACAAAAGATTTGGAATACATCATGCCCAAAAGGTTCCAGTTCTAAAATACTATGCTTTACTTCTTTCTAGATAACCAGAAAGCCCTCTAGAAAGCATTCAGTAAAGCTGGGGACGGGTGGCTCACACCTATAATCCTAGCTCCTCAGGAGGCTGAGATTTGAGGATTGCAGTTTGATGCCAGCCTGGGCAGAAAAGGCCATGAGTTCAATAACTATTCCAAAAAATCCCAAAGGGGCACTGTGGTTCAATGGTAGAGTGCTAGCCAGGAGTAAAAGCAGCTCAGTGCCCAGGGCCTGAGTTCAAGCCCCAGGCCCTGCAGGGAAAAAAAAAGAAAGAAAGAAAGAAAAGGAGAGAGAGAAATAGAGAGAAAAAGAGAGAAAGAAAGAAAAAGAAAAGAAAAGAAAAAAGAGAGAAAGAAAAAATTCAATGAAGCCAAGTATTCATCCCAACGATGTTATTTGTGACTTTCCATGGTATCCTACAGATTTATGACAGGGACCCTTGTTCCCAAACAAAGGCCTTGCTTCTAAATTGGTTCTATTGAATACACTTCCATTCTTTCCTAGAGGACATAAAGGTGGAGGTGGAAGCAATATGAAATGTTATTTTTAATAGCTTTGTCAGAATTACATATGGACATTTTTGTTATCCTCAGGAAAATTTCAAGTTTTTTGTATGTTCTGCCCAGCAGTTAAGTAAAACACTTGCTTATTTAAGCAGTAGATGAATTCAAAACAAAATAGTATTAGTGATCATGGCAATTCATGAAACACGCTTTATTTACTTATTTTTAGCTTGCCTGTAGTGGAAGATGAACTGGTATGGAAAATGTGACACAGGGAACGAAAACAAACCACTCCTGGGGAGGAAATATGGTGCAGCCTCTATTTACAGAAACCTCTGTGTTTAAAAATACTATGCTAACAAAAGTTTCTTCTTAAAGATATTTGTTTTTAATGTGATTTCAGCTAGATGTAATGAAATGTCAGGCAACACGGACACACTGTAATTATACCCCTAAAATGAGTTCTAATATATATTGTGAAAACCAACTGCACAACTCTTGGGGGGAGAGGGAAAGGGAGAGGGGGAGGGGGGAAATGAGGGAGGAGATAACAAATAGAACAAGAAATGTACTCACTACCTTTCATATGAATCTGTAACCCTCTGTATCACACTTTGACAATAAAGAAAATAAGGAGAAAAAAGGTTATAATCATTATGCTAATAATATTTATGCAATATTTTAAATGTATAAAATACATATATTTCGTATAAATTAATGGATACATGAGGTAATTTTAATTTAGTACTTAGAGGCTCTTGTCTATTTTAATATTGGTGGTTAAAATGTATGAGTAATTTAAAAAAAATAAAAAGATAAAATGCTGATATGTTGTTCTACCATACTTCTATTCGATATAGGAACAGAGCATTGGTCCATTGCATGCATTGGATACAAAAAGGAAGATACAAAGACAGCTCATAACAACTAGTGGAAACAAAAACTGACAAAGGAAAGTTGTTTCCTTTGTTTCCCCCCTAAAAAATAAAACAATAGGCTGAGTTCCACAGAAATAGAATGATATTTATTTGAGGCAAACAAAATTCCAGTTCCTAATGTGGGTATTCATGTATTCATGAAGATGGAGCAGGTGGGTGGCTTTTCCAATGGGACACTAAGCTATAGGTTTCTGCAGTGATGGCTGAGGTGTTAGAGTTCGCTTACTTTGACTATGTCTTTACTACCAAGATTCAGGGAAATCAAGAAAATCCTGAGATTTTAAAAAAACAGATAAAGTTTAAATTATTTGAAATGTTAAATGAATTAAGTGATCAGATAATTAAATGACTAGATAATTAATATATCACTTTGTTCTGGAACCAAAAATACAAACAGTATTGGCATTCAGCCAAGTGACTTATCTTTCTATCAATTCTTTGGTCTACTTCATTTTTTAATCTAAGAAACACTATCTTTATTATTTTTATAAATTAAAAATCCAGAGGGAGAAAGATGGCGCCGACACAGTAGGGAGGCACCCCGACTCGCTCCAACTGAATAGCGAGCTGGGAATTCCAACACCCAACACCCCATCAAGAACCCAGCAAAACCAGCAGCCAGAAGCAGTGGAGATACACAGGAAAACACAAAGGAGTAAAAAAGAAGAGCCGAAAACCTACATGGAGCCGGAGAATCTACGGGGCACCCTCCCCCCACTAGCCCACCCTGGCCCGAACAGGGCCAGGCTGGGAAAGGGGAACCCGGCGATCAGCAGACAGGCTGCCAGGAGCACAGAATCCAGTCAGCGGGAGACCCCACGGTCACTAGGGAGGGTGTGGACCAAGACATACGACGGCGGCGATGAGAAGTTCGGGTCCACACCGGGTTCGGACGGATGGCGGCTGGGGAACCCAGCGCGGCAGAAGGGGGGAACCGGGGAAGCCACCACGACACTTCGCCACCCCCTGAAGGACCAACGGCTGCGCGGGACACACACACAATCCAGGATCAGTGAGTCCCCCATTACCCCCTCATCCAACGGGAGACCAGCTACCAGAGACCCAAGCCCTACAAAGAAGCTAGATCTCTCTCCCTCCCCCTCCCCCCCGAGGGAACAAAGAATCCCCAAATCAGGTGGGGAGCTCCCATCAGGCGCTGGGAAGTCAGTCTAGCAGGGGAAGGGCGGAGCAGCCCCAAGGCCACACAGGAACCTGATCTGGCTGAATCGGCCCTGCCCCCTTCCCAACAGGGGCCGGGGGACGGCCGGCAGTGCAAGCCCCACCCAAGGCGCCTGGACCTTGCGGACTCTTACAACTAAAATCACAGGCGCTGGTGGGCAATACCAGCCCAGCAGGGACACCTGGGCCTGATCACGCCCCCCCCATCGCAGCGGAGGCGAGGTCTGAGACAGTCGATCCCACTGGGCCCCACACATACCGCCCCCCACAACAGACTCGTGGGAGGGCGCAAACACAACCCAACAACCTGAGGCAACCCGGGGCTCGCTCTGGGAGGCGTACCCCACTAAAGTGGACGGGGCCACAGCGCCAGTGCCTGTTGTAGCAGGCACACAGCGCACAGGTGGGCGGAGCCCCCACTTCTCTCCCCACTTCTTTTAAACATACTGCTGGATTCCCTAGCCATAGCAATAAGGCAAGAGGAGGACATTAAAGGGATCCACATCGGCAAGGAAGAAATCAAGTTATCCCTATTCGCAGATGACATGATCTTATATCTGAAGGACCCAAAAAACTCAGTACCCAAACTCCTACACCTAATAAACCAATTTGGCAAAGTAGCAGGATACAAAATCAATCCGCAAAAGTCAGCAGCTTTTCTGTACACCAGCAATATACAAACAGAAAAGGAAATTATGGAAACAATTCCATTTACAGTAGCCAAAATAAGAATAAAGTACCTAGGGATCAACTTAACCAAGGACGTGACAGACCTATTTAATGAAAACTATAAAAATCTAAAAAGGGAAATCAAAAAAGACACAAGGAGATGGAAAGACCTCCCATGCTCATGGGTAGGCAGAATCAATATAGTGAAAATGGCCATATTGTCCAAATTGTTATACAAATTCAATGCAATCCCCATCAAGATCCCAGCTACATTCTTCACTGAAATAGAGAAAGCAACCCATAAATTCATATGGAACAGCAAAAAACCTAGAATAGCCAAAGCAATTCTAGGCAAAAAAAGCAGTGCAGGAGGTATCACAATACCAGACATCAAGCTCTACTTCAAGGCCATCATAACAAAAACAGCATGGTATTGGTATAAAAACAGATTGGAAGACCAATGGATTAGAATTGAAGATCCAGAAATAAAACCACACTCTTACAGCCAGCTGATATTCGACAAAGGAGCTAAAGACATACAATGGAATAAACAGAGCCTCTTCAACTACTGGTGCTGGGAGAACTGGGCAGCCATATGCAGAAAACTCAAAGTAGACCCAAGCCTATCACCATGCACCAAGATCAACTCAAAATGGATCAAGGACCTCAATATCAGACCTGAATCCTTGAAACTACTGAAGGACAGAGTAGGAAAGACGCTAGAACTTATAAGCACAGGAAGGAACTTCCTGAATATAGTCCCAGGGGCACAACAAATAGGGGAAAGACTTGACAAATGGGACTACTACAAATTAAAAAGTTTCTGCACAGCTAAGGACGTAGCCACCAAAATAGAAAGACAGCCAACGATATGGGAAAGGATATTTACCAGCACAGCAACAGACAAAGGCCTGATATCTGTCATCTACAGAGAACTCAAAAAACTAAGCCCCTCCAAGCCCAATAAACCTATTAGGAAATGGGCAAAGGAGCTAAAGAGAGACTTCACAAGAGAAGATATAAAAGTGGCAAAGAAACACATGAGGAAATGCTCAACATCCCTGGTAGTAAAGGAAATGCAAATAAAAACAACACTGAGATACCACCTCACCCCAGTTAGAATGGCCTATACCCTGAACTCAGGCAACAACAAATGCTGGAAGGGGTATGGGGAAAGAGGAACCCTTCTCCATTGTTGGTGGGAGTGCAAATTAGTACAACCACTTTGGAGAACAGTATGGAGGTTTCTCAAAAAACTCAATATAGATCTACCCTATGACCCAGCCATACCACTCCTAGGCATCTATCCTAAACAGCAAACCCCAAGATATCAAAAAGACATTTGTACTTCCATGTTTATCGCGGCACAATTCACAATAGCCAAAATATGGAAACAACCCAGATGCCCCTCCACAGACGAATGGATCAAAAAAATATGGTACTTATACACAATGGAATACTACATAGCGATTAGGAATGGTGAAATATTGTTATTCGCAGGGAAATGGTCAGAACTCGAACAAATAATGTTGAGTGAGACAAGCCTAGAACACAGAAAACAAAGGGGCATGATCTCCCTGATATATGACTGTTAACAAAGGGAGATGGAGAGACAGTAGAGACCAAGTCTGTGAAACCAAAAACTGCTTGTCAAATAGTATTCCCCACAGGATTGGGGCAGCGACCCAATAGTATGTAACTAAAACCAAACAATTACTCAACATATAAAGGTCAAAAATTGACCTCTCAGGGGAATACAATAGCTCAAAAGCTATGTATGTACATTCATATAAGACTACTGTCGACATATGGTCTAATATCGACATTACATTTAAAGCCCTAGGCAAACTTTCTTGGGCGTGGCCATGTGGCTACTGTATATGTTCTTGATACATTGTATATTGTATATATGTCTACCTGACCTAGAGAAGGGATAGAAAAACAGGGCATAAGATATCACAAGAAATGTACACACTGCCCTACTATGTAACTGTACCCTTTTTGTACAACACCTTGTCAAAAAATTTGTGTTCAATTAATAAATAAATTAAATTTTAAAAAATAAATTAAAAATCTAAATGAATAAAAAAAACTGCTAGGATAGGTTGTCTAGTTTCTAGATAAATATACAGAAGCCAAGTTTATCTGAAGACAAATAATACATAGGATTTAGAAAACAAGAAAAATTCTAGTTGTAAGCTACCAGAAAATTTTTTTAAAAGCATGAGTATGCTGATCAAACAGCATATTAATTTCACAAGATGTCTTTAAAATTCTGAGACATGAACAATTTGAATTAATTGAAGGCATCTTTTACCTGCCTTATATAACTGTAACTCCTCCTGTGTATCACCTTTACAATAAAAATTAAGAATAAAAAAAGACAATTCCTTACTGTATGTAACATGTAATATTACATGGTCCTGATAAAAGTAATCAGAGTACTCTATATCAAAATAAATTAACTGAATCAAACATTTATAATAGAGTCAGGTGCTTTTTGTCCATACCTGTAACCCTAGCCACTTGGGTGGCTGAGACCAAGAGGATTTCAGTTTGAGGCAAGCCCAGCCAGAAAAAATCCTGTAGATCCCTTCTAACAGTAAGTTTGGTATGGTGGTGTATGCCTGTAATCCTAGCTATGTTCCTGAAGCCTAAAGTTGGTGGACTGTGGCCTAATCATGCACGAGTGAGTCCCTATCTGAAAAATAACCTATGCAATAACAAGGCTGGAAATATGACTAGCAAGTCTGAGGTTCAGAGTTCTGACCCTACTGTAAAGAAAATTAATTAAATGAATAAAAGTTTACCATGTAAAATATGCATGAAAAAGCCATAATATTCTTGAGATCATTTATGAATATGGTTGCAGGCTATGAAAACACATTTAGTATCTATGATCATTCAAATAATGCTAATTAATCTTTAAATAATCTCATATTGGCTTGTGTACCTATATACCTAGATAATGCCTTTAAATTAAAAAATTATTATCTTTAAGTAGTTGTACAAAGGAGTAGCCATTCAACAAAGCAGTTTTGTGCTTTATCAAGACTTTCTTTTTTGGTGAATTAAGAAATAGTAAATATCTTGTTTCACTGGAAATAAAGAATAGAATATTTATTTTATAGCAATAGAATGAATATATCCTTATAGAAAGTTGTCTTCTCAATGTTTTCTCACATTTGAAAATAGCTTAACAGAGTGAGTTTTTGTTATACTGTTTTGTATCTCTAATAGGCTCTCTTAGCTACCTCTATTTCATTTGTTATCTTATTAAAGAAATAAAACCAAAAGAGGCCCTTTCTCTTTTTCTATAGTGGGCATTGTCAATCTTAAAGTATTATTCTACTTAACAGTATTTATAGTCATTATATCAAGATATCACAGTAGCTCAGTCAGTATATAGTTATATATATGCATATACATGTATATAGTATATAGTTTTATATATAATATAATATATATAATATATAATAGTATATAGTATATAGTTAAATTTTTTAAATAAATGTGTGAAGGTAAACAATTGGAGATAATCAAACACTTGGAGGTTTAAAAGTCATTACAACCCAAATTGAGATTTTTTTTTAAACAATTAGGTTTTCAATATACTGTTAAATAGTTCGTTGTTACTGTACTATCCTTTTGGAAATAACATTTCCAAAATTTGCAATAAAATTTCACATTGTCCTGGAAAATATACAGATCCTTCTTTTTGTCATTTCTTAGTGGATATATTGATGTATAGCTTATAGACTAGTGTGTGTCCGTGTGTGTGTGTGTGTGTGTGTGTGTGTGTGTGTGCGTGCATGTACTGCTTTTAAACCTGGGCTTCACACTCTTGCTCAATCTTCTTTTTTTTTTAAGTTTTTATTATAAAACTGATGTACAGAGAGGTTACAGTTTCATACATTAGGCATTGGATACATTTCTTGTCCTGTTTGTTACCTTGTCCCTCATATCTCCCTCCCCCCTCCCCCTTTCCCCCCTGTGGTGTTCAGTTCACTTACTTCAAACAGTTTTGCAAGTATTGCTTTTGTTGTTGTTTCTCTTATTTTACCCTTTGTCTCTCAATTTTGGTATTCCCTTTGAATTTCCTAATTCTAATACCAGTACACACTGTTTCCCATACACTCAGATAAGATTACAGAGATAGTGTAGATACAATCACAAGAAGGTGATACATGAACATCATCAATAGTAGAAACTACAGATACACATGGGATGTTGAAAGTAGTTACAACTCTGATATAACAATCATTTCCATAAAATGGAGTTCATTTCACTTAGCATCATCTTATGTGATCATAAGGGTATAGCTATTGGGCTCTTGTGATCCTCTGCTGTGACTTGCCTAAACCTGTGCTAATTATTCCCAATAAGGGAGACCATAGAGTCCATGTTTCTTTGGGTCTGGCTCACTTCACTTAGTATAATTTTTTTCCAAGTCTTTCCATTTCCTTACAAATGGGGCAATGTCATTCTTTCTGATAGAGGCATAAAATTCCATTGTGTATATGTACCACATTTTCCTGATCCATTCGTCTACGGAGGGGCATCTGGGTTGGTTCCAGATTCTCGCTATGACAAATTGCACTGCAATGAACATTGTTGTGCTGGTGGCTTTACTGTGATTTTGTTTGTAGTTTTTTGGATAAATACCCAAAAGTGGGATTGCTGGGTCATAGGGGAGTTCTACATTTAGCCTTCTGAGGAATCTCCATACTGCTTGCCAGAGTGGCTAAACCAGTTTACATTCCCACCAACAATGAAGTAGGGTTCCCTTTTGGCCACATCCCCTCCAATTGCTCAATCTTCTTGATCACAGCTGGTACTCTACCACTCGAGCCATATCTCCAGCCCAGTCTTTTTCATAGGTTTTGTTTTGTTGGGTTTTTTTTGTTCTTTCTGTGGAGAGAGGGAGAGATAGAGTCTTGATGATTTTTCTGCCTGCACTGGCCTTGAACCATGATCCTTATAATCTCAGTCTTTGGAGTAGCTAAGATTACCAGTTAGGGATAACTGGCTTATATGCTAATTTTAAAAAGTAAGAACCAGGGCTGGGGATATAGCCTAGTGGCAAGAATGCCTGCCTCGGATACACGAGGCCCTAGGTTCGATTCCCCAGCACCACATATACAGAAAACGGCCAGAAGCGGCGCTGTGGCTCAACTGGCTGAGTGCTAGCCTTGAGCGGGAAGAAGCCAGGAACAGTGCTCAGGCCCTGAGTCCAAGGCCCAGGACTGGCAAAAAAAAAAAAAAAAAAAAAAAAAAAAAAGTAAGAACCAGTTCTTCAAAGTGTCTCTATAACCTGTCTATATTGGACATTTAATACCATGAGTATAGGAGAAGGAGTAGAAGAGAAAGAGGTAAGGAGAATAAAAGGAAAAGATGAATTTGAGTAATTTGCATCTCACTTTGTGATTAACTTGTGTATCAGTGATTTATTTTCACATAAAAAGCTCCCCAAAATTTAATTGCTGAAAACAAAAACTACTTAGAGCCTGATAGTTAAATCTGAACAGGTCTTAGTGAGGAGAGCTTGTCTCTGTTCTGAGGCCATACTGTTTGGGACCTCAATTGGGAAGACACAAAGCTGGGCTTGTATAAGTGGCTGGGGATGAGGGAATGACCCCCCCAGGAGGACCCACCACTGATCAACTGGGCTCACAGCTGGTACTGACATCCTGCACACCTGCATGTAGTCTTCCCATAGAGCTCAGTATTTCTACTGGGATATTTGGCTTAAAGGGAGAGGCACAATTCTATGGGGCTGACTTAAATATATAGGGCTTTCAAGAAATGTATATATGTTCAAATAAGAAAGAAACTTTAAATGGCTTGTAATATGCAGAGAGGAAAAATTATTGTTTAATCAGGTACAGAGCAACAGAGAAAATTGATGGTACCCCTGAGTTAGTAAGAATAAGACAAATACTTCATTCCTTAAAGGGATACAATTTCTATCTAGCCATGATCTGATAAATAAAATCAAGGAGAAAAATAATACATTTCAACCATATGCATCATTAATCAGGCTTCTCTTGAAGTCTTGGAAACGTTATTATATTAAAGCAAGGGTAAAACTAAATATGAGAAACAATGAAAGAATAAAAACAAACTGAATACAGGAAAAATGAGACAATTACATATGATTTCATCTGCTTAACTGGCCATCTAATAACTACTTGAATAATGATTGGACCATGCTGTAACTGTCACATTAACTAGGGTCGGGACCCCTTTCACCCTCGCGTGTATTCCGCCCCATCCTGCCAGGCAGAAAACTGGAGTGCGGCCCAATGTGCAAACCTTGGCAGTGTATAGTCGCAAGACGCCCCTCCTCCCCTCGCACACTTAAAGAACGACACGGGAGTCACATAGGTGTTTCAGGGTAAGTTTCTGGAACTTCCACCGGTTTTACTCAGGAGAGGGGTTTATATAACAGTAATGGCGGCAGGAAGGGGAGGGACCTGGAGTCACTAGCTCAGTCGCTAATCTGAGCTGTCCATCACAGTGATGTCACGGAGCTTCCCCCAGAGGCGGAGATCACAGTCCACACAACTGCCCCCTTGGGCTCCGCTTGGTGCCATTGTGATATCCATGTGCTCCGAGCCAGATGGGAGGCGGGGCTGGTTTGGGCCTCCTTTCCGGTTCTGGACCTGGGGGGGGGGTGGGGAAGGTAGGAGTGACTAACAGCCACACAGCCCCAGGGCGGGAGAAGAGGCAGGCCTCTCGGGACTGCCCCTTAAAGGTATAGCCAGAGCCCAACAACTAGCACACTCTGTCAGAGGTATGTGTATGTATGTGTATGTGTGTTTGTATATGCATGTGTTTGTATGTAATTAATTTAAGAATAAAAGAGAAAATCATGCCAGGGAAGGCAAAATCAAAATAAGTCTCATAAAACTCCATGCAGTAGGATGGAGAACTAATGATTGGTTTCAGTATGACTACAAGAATATTAGAAGAAAAAGAAAATAGCATCCTTTATACAATATCAAGAATTCAGAAAATGCATAGGCAGGACATTGTCATAAGAATGAGTCACTCTGCCACTAGAAAGAGCTTCTGTGATGTGACAGTCCTTAATATCATATTCTTGAGCATTCCATCTATCAGCAAGGTGGCTGCCTGTGGCCCAAGTCTCAGTCCTCTCCACATAAAGTGATGGCATCACACACACACTGAAATTCATGTAATGGATGACAGTAGAAAACGTTATTGGACACCGTTGGCATGTGCATAGTTAAAGAATGAAGAAAGAGACCACAGTCTCTCTGATAATCAGATTATAACCCTTGGTTATCAGATGAGGGTACAGGCAGATGATGAAGAGCAGGAGGAAGTATTTGGGGCCTCTTGGAGGTTAATTGAAGATAAGAATGTCACTAATTTTCTTTTTTTTCTGTCCTGGCTGGCTTTGAACTAGGGTCCTAAGATCTCAGCCTCCTGAGCAGCTAAGATTACAGTTGTAAGCCAAAGCCACAGGTGGCTAGCCACATCATTTTTTTAAGTCCTGTTTCTTTGCCAAATTCTTAGCTTTTTCTTGAAAACTGTACTAATTTACTGTGGCAACAGTGAAAGTCAATGACAGCTGTCCTTAAAGTGTTTTCTTAGGCCTTGTTCTGAACTTACTGTGTAAAATCTATATTCCTTATGACGTTCAGTGCTGAAGCCCCTGCTTGGTTAGTGGCTAGTCAGCTATCGATTATGCAGCAGGCTTATTCAGTGTGGGATCTGCAAGCTTCTAGTCTCTGTGCCTGTTTGGATCTTTACCAGTCAAACCACTAAGAATTCTGCCTTTGCCTTCACTTAGGGCTTTTTAGAGTTAAGCCTTCCTAGCATTTCAGGAATATACCTGAGCTTTTAAGAGTGTCATCTGGACTGCTTCTAGTGCTTTTCGTTTTATTCAACTTTTTTTTTAATCAATATTTATTCACCATTTTAACCAGCACCGATGGATGTTAAAACAAATGCCACTGATTGTTTTGAACAAATGTCTTGGTAGGGGGAGCTATTCCAACAAGACCTCCAATTTAGGGTAAAAATGGAGGGAAGGGATGGGGGAAGGGAAGGCAGGGGGGTGATGAGGGAGTTGGTAACAAGTTGAATAAGAAATGTACTCACTGCCTTACATATGAAACTGTAACCCCTCTGTATTTCATTTTGACAATAAAGAAGAAAAAAAAGGAACACAAAAAAGAAGAATGTGACACTACAAGGAAAGGCCAAAATGATGGCAAATGAATAGAAAAGAAAAAAAAAAGAAGATAATACTTTTGTGAGGGCTTTCCTAGGGCATGAATAGCATATAATGGCAATGATCTGGAAATGGGGTTGTAAGAAACTTTGGTCACCTTCTGCTGCTCCAAGTAGCTACTATTGAGCTTTTGATTTTCACTGTGATCTCAGGTTTTTCAAGATCACCATGAGATAATGGAGCAGATAATGGTAATAGGGAAAGTGAAAATACAATAAAGTTCATGAATGTATTTTATTTTAATATATGGTCAGATGACAGATACAGATATATACTAAATGGATTTGAGGTTTCCAGAGTTCTAAAAATGTTCATTCTAATGATGTTTGTCCCAATTTCATAGCTTTTGTGATGGAACTTTTTCTGGAACTCCATCATTCAGATATTTGATAGAGCTACTCAGAATTTTACAAATACATATCAACCTCACAGATAACCTTACTTGCTATGGCTTGCCCCTTGTGAACAATGAATCCAAAACTTAGGTTTTCTCCATACCTAGTGAAGGCATTAATGATCTTTGAACACTGCAACTGTCTGGATTTGGAGACCTTGAGTTGATGACATGCACATCAAAGGTGTCAATTACTTCCCTAACACTGCTGGCTGAGTGACATCCAATAGCTTTTATTTTCTCTTGCTGGGACTGAAGTTGGGCCCTCCACTAGTCAACTATCAGGCAGAACTTGTGCAGAGCTGTCTCCCTACTACACATAGTCCTGGCTCCCAATACTGAGCCCTGTATAACACTTGTGCATCACTTGGTTGAATCCATTTTCAAATAATCTCTTCAATCCCCATCCCCCCTCCTCCCAATAAAAGCTGCTCTCTGTGTGTGTGTGTGTGTGTGTGTGTGTGTGTGTGTGTGTGTGTGTGTGTGTAGCTTTTGCTTTCAGGTCTTTAAACCAGTGACAAATAGACCAAAGATAACTGTAAACATTTTGCCATCTTAATTTGAGCAGCTTTCAAATAAGAAAGTAGGAAAATAAAACAAGCAGGGAAGGTAGAGTGTTACTTAAAGAATTTGCCTTTCAGCACTGCCTATGTGTCAGAATAACTTGGAAAGTGAAAAACTAGAAAAGAAAAGAAAAAAAAAAGATCCATGTCTAGTTTCGTTTCCAGAGAAATTCCATCAAAATCTCTGGGAATAAAACCCAGGCTTTTGGACTTGTTGAAATCTTCCAGATGATTCTGAAGTGTAGTCAGGAATAAAACCCATTAGCATGTGCTGAAGCAGTGTCGTTACAAAAGTAATCTGACAACTAGGTCTTCTCACAAAAGTAATCTGGAAACCTAGCACTAGAAGATCTCTTGCTATTGTAGACACATGGAGAAAGAAGTAAATTTATCAAATGCCCAATGTACTTGAAAGCTTTAAGACAAAAGAGGAAACAAAACTATATCTGAATGTCTTGGCATAATACATTACAGTCCTTAGACACTACCTTAAAAGACAAGTGTCGGGCTAAGTTTCCACATCCCCCCTGGGGAGACGCCAAGCCTCTAATTGTGGGGGACACTCGGCTCTGTCCGCTGCTCCTGCCGGCGGGAGGGCGGAGTGTGTCCCAGTCGGGCTAAGCTGAGCTGGGATAGGGCTGCCGAAACCCCCACGTGCCCCCAGCCCCCCTTACGTTTAAGAGAAGACACTGGACACGAAGATTCTGGGAGAGCCGTCCAATGCTCTACCAGCTTCCAAAGGGTTTTATTCAAGGGAGGGGTTTATATAACAGTAATGGTGGCAGGAAGAGGAGGGACTAACTGGATATTAATGATTGGCTAACGAACTGTCCATCACAGTGATGTCACGGAACTTCCCGCAGAGGCCCGGCCTCTTGGCTCGGCTGGCGCCATGGTGGCACATGTGCTCTTAGACGAGAGGCGGGGCTGGTTTGGCATTTCTTCCGGTAGAACCGGGAAGGAAATGGGAGTGGCCAGCAGCCAGGAGTCCTGGGTCTCAAAGGCACAGCCATCCCCTACAGACAAGAGTCCTGGATTCCACTCAGCAGCTAAGTGCTTCCGTCTAGATGCGACCTTCGGTCTTTTACTACTTAAATGTACATCTTCTTGTGAACTTATTTATGTTCTCTAGGCATTGGTTTTGTGGCAGAGACCCACATTTATTCCATAGGTTCTTCTACTCTGTTTTCCTGTGATTATGCCCTTCCTCCCCTTGTGGGTGGGGGTGGGGGTCTTGAATATAATTCCTTTTACAACAAGGCAATGCTAGAAAGTGTCAGGTTTTTGTAAGACACCCTTTTAGCAAAGTTAAAATTTGCAAGTCTTTTATTAACACTCCCAGTAGGGAAAAAATAGTTTTATAGGTCTATAAAATCTGAAAGTTGGAGAAGTCCTCATTTGGAAAATAATTGATGTCTGTATTTGATGATTAGCTTAAGAAGCACTAATCCAAATTACTTCAGCAATAGTGTTTGTAAAATACTGTGGGTTTGGAATGGGAAATATCAGATGCCTTTATTTTTCCCATCATGGCTCAGAAAGCAGATCCAATTAGGATTTCTCTTGAATTTTTTTTTTAGAATTTTACTTTATTTAACTTTTTCAAATGTTAGCACTAGAACTTACTGAAAGAAATTATGCTATTAATGAGCTTAAAATTGTGAATCCAATTTGTCTCCACAAGATTTTTTTTTGCCTCGTAGAACTAAATTAAATGAACATAAGTTAAATATTTTCTTTGGAAAACTGACTTCTCAACTGAAGATCCCACACCGACCAACAGAGACTCTCTATCCTATGTCATGAAGAGCCACTGGGAAATACAATGATGGATTTGTAATTATTGTAAAAGTATCCAGCCATGTTCTTGGAGCTCTTAGAGCTCCTGAAGTCTGTAAAGAGTTTGCTCACATACCATTCAACGAGAGAGTTACTGAAGCTGTTTACATGGCTCATGTATGCACACATATAAATCTCATAATATTGGTCTTATTCTTTGTCCATACTTTTATTCTCTAAGCAGGACTATTATAGAACCTACCAAAGACCTGAGAAGATGTGATGTTTCCAAGGGCAATCCTATGTTGGTCAGCTTTTCACCTCTAAGACAAGAAATAAACTTAAAGAAGGGAAGACTTCTTTTGGTTTGGGGATTCAGGTTATGGTTAATAGGCTCTGCTGTTTTGGGGGCTCTGGTGAAATCAATTATCATAGCAAGGAGCATGTGGTGGCAGAAGGCTGCTTACCCTCCAAGTAGCCAGAAAAAGGGGGGAGGGGAGGAGAAGGAAAGGAAGACCAAAGGGGCAAGAAAGTGGAGTAGAGGTGAGAGGAAGGCAATAAAGGAAATGAGAAGATAAGACAGGACAGGAAAGGAAGGAAGAGGAGAGGAGGAGAAGAGGAGAGGAGAGGAAAAGAAAGAAGAAAAGAAATGGGGGGAAGAAAGGAAACAGCAATGATATCTTTCAAAAGCAGACATGCTCCCATTTCCTCTAACAAAGTCGTACATCCTAAAGTTTCTACCACTTCCCAATGGCATGTTAAGTCACAAATGCATACCTTTACTAATCCATTCATGAGGCTAGAGCCTTTGCAATTCATTCACCTTTCAACAACTTCTCTGAAGACTGCTTTATTGGTAGACAAGCCTTCACCACATGACCTTTAGAGGGACTTAAAGGTCAAAACTGTAATATATTCCAATGGCTTTTTCCTAATTTCTGTCCACTTTGACTGTTGAGCAGTGTCCAGTGCAGTCAACAAGCTGAAAGAGACTCCAAATCACAGTTTGATCAGATAAATACCAGAAGAGAGGTGAGGAGACTTAAAAAAAAAATCCCATGTAATTAAAACAGTGCCAGGCTTAGGATAGTTGTTCAATCAGTCAGTTGAAAAAAATTCATGAATAATGGTCAGATAATCAGAGAAGAATGCAGTGCATTTTCATGGTTTGCTACTTTATAATACATTTTATGCTATAGAGCTCAAGAACTGCCTGTTTCTATGACGAAAGAGCCAATTATCAGGATGTTTCTTCTGAATATTTTGTGTTTACTTAGATTGAAAAATTGAGGAAATTTAGGTGAAAAGAATGAAATGGCAAATTTGACCAAAAATGTGTGTGCTTTATCTGGCCAGTCAACCAAAGATGACAGTGTTTAAAAGTTGGATGGTATTTTTCTCCAGCTCTTCTGATTCCTAACACAGAGCAAGTGTATGCATCTTAAATTCTGTGCTTCAACTCGTACATTATTAAATCATTTGGTTCTTTGGGAAAATAGGTGATTAAATCATGTGTTTAGAGAGTCAGTCTGAAGAGGTGAATGAGATTTACTGGTGAGCATGTAGATTTTGTGGGTCAGATACAGCTGATTTCATAATCTGGTTTCTAACAACTGGCTGATTGGTCATGCAATTCATTTGACTTGAATTACAATTTATTCATGTAGAAAGAAGACTACCTGGCATTAAAATGCTATAAGGATTAATTATTGATATGTAGTATTTCTCTTAAATTAAAGGAATCCAGAATTCTTTCCCCCTCTTTTTCCTTAGTGGCTTCTTGATAATAAGTAAGTCATTTTAATAATAATATCATGATCTATCCCATGTAAAAGAAGCCATAACTTGGAGGGAGAGCATGAATGTGATATTTACTTGCTTACAAGAGCAAACTATGAAGTAATTAATATATTGAAAGTCTAGAAGCAAGTCTTGTGTAGCAATGTTCAGTATCTCATTGACATGCCCTTTATTTTATTGTATTTCTTATATTATCTCTTTTTTATTTTTTATTGTCAAACTGATGTACAGAGAGGTTACAGTTTCATATGTTAGGCATTGAATACATTTATTGTGCTGTTTGTTACCTCCTTCCTCATTCCCCCCTTCCCCCTCCCCTTTTCCCTCTCCCCTCCATGAGTTGTTCAGTTGCTTTTGTAATGTTTGTCTTTTTACCCTGTGTCTCTCGATTTTGATATTCCCTTTCAGTTTCCTAGTTCTAATACCAGTATACACAGTTTCCAATGTACTCAGATAAGATACAGTGATAGTGCAGGTACAACCACAGGAAGGGGATACAAGAGGATCATCAACAATAAAAGCTACGGTTTCACATGGCATGTTGAAAGTAATTACAACAGTGATATAACAATCGTTTCCATAACATGGAGTTCATTTCACTTAGCATCATCTTATGTGATCATAAGGCCATAGCTATTGGGCTCTTGTGATCCTCTGCTGTGACTAGCCTAAACCTGTGCTAATTATTCCCTATAAGGGAGACCATAGAGTCCATGTTTCTTTGGGTCTGGCTCACTTCACTTAGTATAATTTATTCCAAGTCCTTCCATCTCCTTACAAATGGGGGAATGTCATTATTTCTGATAGAGGCATAAAATTCCATTGTGTATATGTACCACATTTTCCTGATCCATTCGTCTACTGAGGGGCATCTGGGTTGGTTCCATATTTTAGCTATGACAAATTGTGCTGCGATGAACATTGTTGTGCTGGTGGCTTTATCTCTTTAATGGAAAAAGTAGCATTTAACATCTGTCAAAGATGCATTATTACTAAAGAAAAAGAGTAAAGTGAGGGTTATTTGATTCAGCTTGTAGTCCTGACTTTGCCAGTAGCTAATTATGTGACCCTGTCTACCATATGTCACCTCTCTATATATCAATTTATTAAATTTCTTTACTGAGGTATTATTTACTAGCTTTTATGTTGCTGATCATGGAGTTTAAACTCTGGGCCTAGGGGCTGTCCCTGTGCTCTTCAGCTCAAGGCTAGCACTTAACCACTTGGGCCACAGCACCACGTCTGGTTTTCTGGCTGTTAACTGGAGATAAGAGTCTCTGTCCAGGCTGGGTTTGAACTGTGATCCTCAGCTCTCGGCCTCCTAAGTAGCTAGGATTACAGGTGTGAGCCACCAGTCCTTAGCTTATTTACTGGCTTGTTTGTTTGGTTTTGGTTTTGTTGCCAGTCCTGGGGCTTGAACTCAGGGCCTCAGCACTGTCCCTGGCTTCTTTCTGCTCAAGGCTAGCACTCTGCCACTTGAGCCACAGTGCCACTTGTGGCTGTTTTCTGTATATGTGGTGCTGGGGAATTGAACCCACTAGGCCATATTCCCAGCTTTACTGGCTTGTTGATGGCAAAAAAAAAAAATTGTTATTACAACTTTGCATAAGTCTTTGACTATGTTTTAGCCAAAGAGACAAAATGTGTAAAGAAAAGCATCCAGTATACTTAGGAGTAAAACCTTATATATGAATGACTAAATCATGGAATTCTATGTTTCAATACAATTGGGAAAAGTATTTGTTCAAAGTTCATCTTGGTGGCAGTAGTTATGAATTCTATTTTCAATGTTCAAAATTAGTTCTCTGCATATTTCACATAGTTTTGTTTCTATTAATAATCTGGTTCAAAAAGTCCATTGGAATGCTGGGGGTATGGTTCAAATGGTAGTGTGCTTACTTAGCAAGAGCAAGACCCTGAATTCAGTCCTTAGTAGTGACAAATAAAGAAGGTTCCTGGGGCTGAAAGTAAGATGTTGATTTGCCCAACAACACATGCTAGACAGAAAATTTCTGATGATGAAATGTGGTAATGATGTAAGACTACTAGCCGATGGATATAGATGGTAAAATTTGAATACTATGCTAACTAAATTGATTTAGATTTTTTATGAGGGGGGTGTTGGCAGTCTTGAGGTTTGAACTCAGGGCCTAGGTGCTGTCCATGAACTTCTTTTGATCAAGGCTAGTGTTCTACCACTTGAGTCACAGCTCCATTTCTGGCTTTTTTTTTTTTTTTTTTTTAACTGTTATTGGAGTTAAGATTCTCATGGACTTTCCTGACCAGGCTGACTGAACTGTGATCCTCAGATCTCAGCCTCCTTACCGGGTAAGATTATAAATGTGAGCCACTGGCACCCAGCTAAATTAGATGTTGTAAAACAATCGAAACATACTCTCTACACAAGAGTTCTATGTACAGAAGCCTACCGGAATATAGAGATTCTGAATTTGCATTCCAGAAAAGAATAGAAGATATTTTCCACTCTAAGATGACCTTCTGGAACAAAACATCACTAACAATTCTCCCCAAACACAGAGACGCATCAGTTTTCAATGACAATTTCAATGTCTGCCACTGTGCTCATTATCTGACTAATGCAACTAATTTCACTGCAGCCATTGAGAAGAAATAATATAGGGCCCAGAAACATAATAGCTGATCCTAACTCCAAATGTGTTTTTTATCCAGAGCAGCTGCTACCCTCTTGGCTATCTCTGAGATACATAAATTTGAAATGTCTATTTTCTTTTTTACATAACATTGAAATTTTCATCTCAACAATAACAATTGATAAATAGGATGCTCCAGGCCTCTAGTGAAATAGCACAAAATATATGAGACTTACATATAAGTAATGGGATGCATAGTGAACCCTTCACATTCTTTCACCAAGTCCCAATTTGACCCCTGGTGGCTGGCTGGATATCCAGGCCACATGAAGGAGTGGTTTTTCTATGGAACAACTAAGCATTTATGAGTTAAGTCCAATGTGATATTTGTGATGGTTCTCAGTACCCAAATAGTGGCATTTACCTCTCTAATGTTATGGCTAGGAATGAAAGAATTACATACATGCCATATTAGTTTACAGACATAAATTATAGTAATGTCATAACAAATCTTAATGTACTTTATTATGAAAAGAAATGTTTAGACAGGTTTTAACTAAAATAAAACATAGCTGTATTAAGTGGCAGAATTAAACACTGCTACTTAACATCAGACCTTTTTTTTTTTCAATTTTTGTGCCAAAGATCTAAAAATTCTAATGCTTCAAATTTGATTTGGCACTGAAAAATGATTTATGCTATGATAGCTTCTCAATAAACATACATGTTCCTTTATGTTACCCTAAAAGAAAAAGAATCCCTTTCTCTGTCTTTCATTTAATGATAAATATACTTTCTTCATGAAACGAGAATTATGTGAGACGAGGAACATGAAGTTTTGTGGATTGTGTGCACAAGTTGCAACAAAACATATAAGAGGAAAAATGGGCACCACAATCTCAGAACTGTACACCTATCTCCACTTTCCCTCTATCTCCTCGCCTTGTGCTTCACCCATCTCTTTTATTCCTCTCTCAGTGTAGTTAGATACCCTTGTCTATCTTTGTTATTACTACGTATTTATTTTAGAAGTAAAATTACTTTGTAAAAGTAAATTTTAAAAGTAAATTTAAGCTTTAACCAAAGTAAATTTAATTTTTTGAGTAACTAATTTGACTAGCTTTGTTGGCAGCTGGCCGTGTCTTATCACCCATGGAACCCGTACAGAGAGCCAGACATATTTGCTCTATGAAATCTATGTTAAATTATGTTAAAACCCAATTATTGAGAATGACTTGGTGTCTAACATAGTCAAAGTGTTGCAACAGTACAAATGGTCCAGGAAGAAATTGTGCTTCCAAAGCATTTTCAGTTGTATTGTAAAAGTAGTAAATAAGCCAGGTGTGGTAGAGCTCACTTGTAGCCAGAGCACTCAAGAGGTAAGACAATTTGGATCATGAGTTCAAGGCCATCCTGAGACCCAGTCTAAAAATAAAAAGAACAACTTACATTTAAAAATTTGTGAAAGTACAGTCCTTGTTGACCCTCAGCTCTCAATCTTACAACACCAAGAATCTATAAAGAACTGCCTGCTTAATGTAGAAAAGGTATGGTTAATTTTTTTTAGTTGTTATCACTATCAAACTAGGAATTTAAGGACCCCTAAGTAGGTCACCTGGGAGTTAGTAATAGTGCCTGTGACTACCTCTGTACCCCAGTACTTCAGAGGAAATGAGCACTCTGGCCTGGATTTATCAGTTTTACCCCACTTGTTCTAAAAAACATTGGCTTCTCAGCTACAATACCTTGCCCTTTTCTCTTTCCCAAACTTTCATTGCAAGATATTGAGTAGTACTCTTCTAAAAACGTTACCTCCTAGCTCTTCAACATGTATTTCTCAATTTTCCTAATAACTACCAACATGACAACACATAATAAGGTACTGCAACATCTAGTAAAATATCACACTTACTGTACATATCCAAAAAAAAAAAAAAGGAAAAATAAGTGAATGCTGGAATCATCTTAGCAAGCTTATATAAAACTGACTTTGCCTAGATTACAATCTGACATAGAGACAACTCTTCAGAACAATGAAACTATTTACAAAATGGGGAAAAGGGTGAAATATATTGGAAGTGGGCAGTCCAAGATGACTGTACCTTCAACAGCTAGGGATGACTTGATTAAATTCACTTGAAATCTATGCTAAATTTGATTTACTACATAACATGTTTGCAATATGTAATGAGTTAAGTAATTTAGTCAAAAGGTGGGAAGTGTCTAGTATAATAGGTGAGCAAACTCTATTTCTCAAGGGTCAGAGCCCTGTTTTGTTGTTGTTGTTTTTCAGTTGAACATGGCAAATAAAATGCTCAGTGTACCTTTGAGAATTAGCAGTTCAGAAACTCCAAATATCCTGAGGATGTAGATCTTATAGCTTGGCATTCAATTATTCCAACAAACTTAACTTACTTTCCCACAGTTAGGATGGCAGAGTGCCTTACTGCATTCTGCAAATGGCATAAATGTATGCCCAGGTAGATCTGGAATCACAATCTTATCAATCTCCACCTCCCTAATAACTAGGGTTATGAACATGAGCCGCTAAGCCTGGCTGAGAATCATGTTTTAGATGTTAATCTACATTGTTGCATATATTGGTACTTTATTGCTTAATATTGCCAAATAATATGAAAAATAAAACTAAAGATATATAGCCACTCCTGATAACAATAGGTATGTTATGTGTGTATAAATGTGTATATATGCATATATAATTATAATTACTCTTGATAATAGTAACAGTATTTTGAATCAACTATATTATGAATTCTGCGTTACTTTATAGCTTTACTTGCAACTAGATCACAGACTAAACATGACCTCATTTTATAGCAAAAAAACCAAAACAAAAACAAAATTACCAGAAAGATTAATTGGGCCTGAACAAATCTATTGAAACTCCTATTACTTCTCTAGCCAGAGATATGCCTGATATGCCTGTTTTTTAATCCTGAATTAATGTGAAAAACTCTAGTGTTTTCCAAAATGTTTATGTTTTACTTTCAAAGTGGTAAAATAGCTTTTAAGAAATTCTTTTGTGGAATTGAAGGAAAAGGCTCTTCATGGTACCAGTGGCTCACACCTATAATTCTAGCTACTCAAGAAGCTGAGACCTGAGGATTGCAGTACAAACAATTATAGTTAAGAAGTAGAATGTAATTGGTCTTTAATGGATAAAATAGCTAGACAAAAGTTTATTGAACACAGATAATTTCAACATTTCTCCAACCACATTAACCTAATATTTATAGAGTATTACATTCTATAATTATAGAACACTTGTTTGAAGTATACATGGTACTAAAATTAGAGAGGATGATTATCTAAAGGTAAAATTGAAGTGGAAATAACTACTTTCTTTTTCTTTCTCTGTCCCTATTTTTTTCTCTTTCTTTCCTTCCTTTTTCTTCTTTTCTGTTATCTCTGTCTCTGTGTTATCTCTCTCTGCCTCTCTTCTTTTCTGTTATCTCTGTCTCTGTGTTTTCTATCTCTCTGCCTCTCTCTCTCTCTCTTTCTCTCTCTCTCTCCCTCCCTCCCTCTTTAAATACCAATACAAATGTAAGGCTAAGGGGTAGATAGAATTTTCAGGTATTTTTTGTGGAAACTTAAGGAGTACAACCACTTTTAAACCTCTAAGTTTCTGAATATTCATTTGGCATTAAATGTATATTAGGATTAAACATGTTTGCCATAACAACCAGCCATTCTATAACTAAGTATTTACTCATGAGTGATAATGGTATATTTTCATCCAAAATCATATAGGATTTTTTTGTTATTGTTGTTGATCATGGGGCTGTCCTTGAGCTTTTTCGCTCAAGTTTAGTGGTCTACCACTTTGAGCCACCACTCTGCTTCCTGTTTTCTGGTGATTAATTGGAGGTAAGAGTTTCACAGATTTTCCTACCCAACCTGGCCTCTAACCACACACCTCAGATCCCAGCTTTCTGAGTTGCTAGGATTATAGTTGTGAGCCACCAGTGGCTGGCTCATAAGTGGTTTTTAATAGTAGCTTATTCCTAATACTTCTCAAATGAAAATGAATGTGTATAGATGATAAATAAACAAATATAAGCCCTACCCAGCAAGGACAAAGAAAATGAAAATAGCCAGATACAAAATAGTACATATTACATGACTCCATTCATAAAATATAAAAGATTACATATTGCATGATTCCCCCCATAGAATATTCCAAAAACTTCAAGCCAATTTGTAGTGACAAGCAAACCAGTGCTTGCCTGTGAATGTTGTGAAGCAGGAAGGATGCTGAAGGTCATGAGAAATCTCGTGTGAAAGTGTGTGTATGTGTGTGTGTGCATATGTGTGTCTAGTATATATATATTACATGATGATTGTGATAATATCATGGTTCGTGTATGTGTCAAAACTCAAGTAAATGGACAATTTAGGTGGGTGTAGTTTACAGTATGGACTTTGTACCACAAAAAGTGTCTTAATGTTTATGTGGATGACACAGTTTAAGTATGGACTTGTAAAATCCTAGGAACAGAGGATGGCATATTAGTTACCAACATACAGCCACAACTCACAATTGCAGTAATATCAAGCTCCTTTCTACTACTGGAAGTGGGAGCAGTGTCACTCTTGAATAATGGAGAAACTGCTTTGTGTTGCGTGTGAAATTGTGGTTCATTAGCTAGCAGCTATAACTCAACATACAGAATCCAGCATATATGGAGTTTACAGCAGTGCTCCAAGCAGACCTAAAAACTCACTCACAGAAAACTGTCATACTTCTAGACAGATGCAAGTAAGCAAAATTGTAAACACACCATCTTAAGCGAACCATAAGATTCAGTCAACCAAAGAAATATCGCCCAAAAAAAAGACAGAAAAAGCTTCCCATAAACACTTAGAAAGTGTTATAAAAACATATCAGAAAGTGAAAGAAAAATAGCACCTGTGAAAGATCAGATATTTTTATAATCACCTTTGTAGATTAAAAAAAGTTAGCCACCAAAAATTAGTATAGTGCAAATTAAAATTACTCAAGACTCTAGGATATGTTCAGGGTGTGTGAATGTGTGTGTGTGTGTGTGTGTATGTGTGTGTGTGTAATGATGAGGATAAAATAGATTTCTTAAAGAGAGTAAGATATGCTTCCAAAGGTAGCAGAAAAGAAAATAATAATGTGTGGTTAAAAAGCTAAATAGAGAATCTATTTAAGAAAAAAAGAGCAACTGAATCTTGATGCTTTCCTAGCATCAGAGTTGAATAGTCTCAGTTAACCTCCTCTCTCAAAGAAACATCATACATCAATACATCTTCACTGCCACCCATATAGCAACAAGTCCCTGATTTATATGTATATACATGACATGTAGTCCCATACTGTAGCCCACTTTCTCTCTAAGTGCTAGATACTGTATCTGTCAGATTTGACAGATGCCTTTGATTTGGCATGTTCAAAATTGAGCACTTTAAGGCCTTCTACTAGCAACAGAATCCAATCTTAGTATGAAACTACTACATATCATTTCTGAGCCCCAAATCTGTATGTCCATACCATCACCATTTGATTAGAAAGGATTAAAATCTAACTGCCACATATAGCCATTTCTAGAGTGTGCTGGTAAACTGTAATCCTAGCTACTTAGGAAATTGAGATCTGGAAATCTGAATTCAAAGCCAGCATGAACAGGAAAGTTTGTAAGATTCTTATCTCTAATTAAGCACCAAAAAGCTGAAACTACAGGTGTGGCTCAGTGGTGGAATGTCAGCCTTAAGCAAAAAAATGCTAAGGGATAGATCCCAGGCCCTGAAATCAATGCCCCCCCAACACACACACACACACACACACACACACACACACACACACACACACACACACACACACAGAGAGCACATGCCCATTTCTGCCCACTATCATCTTTTGCCTTCTTAACAATAGTCTCTTCACTAGTCTCAGCTTCTACTTTTTCATTTTCTGTAACTCTCAGCACAACAGACCAGAGCCCTTAAAACACTAAGCCGATTTCTCTCTCTGGATAACAGTCTTCCAATGATTTATTGTTTCACTTGGAATCAAATCCAAAATCTTTACCAAGGAATCTGATAGTTTACTTGATATTACCTCTCCAGGACTCTAACTTTTCTCCTGCCTTTCTCTCCTTTCTCCCGGGTACAGTCAGCTTCACAGTGCACTGAACATAGAAAGCTTTCTTCTGCATAGATGGCTTGCTTTAACAGGAAGGGTCTTTCTCCATATTTCCTACCATTAGGTCCTGAAAATTCTTCCTATCTCAGCTTAATTCACACCATGTTAGGAAGCTCTCTTTTGACACATTCTAAAAGAATACTCCTTTGAGAATTGGTATCTCAAGCACTGATATCTTTCCCCCCCCCCCCCCCCCACAGAGTATTTGTATTTTAAATTGCTTTCAATGTGTGCCTGGCTTTTGGTCAATCTCCTCTGCTTTAATATAGGTGTAAGGACTTGGACTTGGTCTTGATCTATCACCAAACTAAGGTTGAGTATGCAACTTGAATATATTCAGCAAGTAATGATTCTGATTATTTAAACATGTTGTTATTGAGGAAGAGCATGAAATCATAGCATTAGTGTTGTTTGCATTCATTTAAGCTGTCATATCATCCACAACTTACATAAGAAGGTAGATTGCTTTTCCCAACACACAAATATTTAAGTAAAGTAAGCCAACAGAATTTTCTCTGATAGATTTTTATGAGGTAAAAAAGGTTCTCCAAAAGAGGAACAACATTGAGATTCAGATGGGGATTCCAGGATGTTCAGTGAGAATTTCCTATGAAAGAATTATTCATCAGCAGTGGGGAAAGGGCCTTGGTTAACTTCCCAGAGGCATAACATTATACAAAGTGTAACCATTAGGTTCGATTCAATACCTTAAAGCAATATTCTAAAGTGACCTTTTAATGTGTCTGCATAGCATTTCGGGGTTACATGAGGTAACTGGCAGGAGAGCTTTTTCTGCCTATCTCTTTTAGGAGTTTGGATAGAATGGGGTGGTGGAGGTGGGTGTTCTGTTACTACCACTGAAAGCAGCTCTATGCTCTGAAACAATGCATTTGAAAAGCCCATTTTCTTGGCAGCTCCCAGGTTAGGGAGTGTGGGAGGCAGTTGACTTCCCATTCTCATTCAGTGCCAAATTCTTCAGGGGTTGATTTGATCAAAATAGCAGGTAACTTCAGAGGAGTGATCATGTTTCCAGGAGGAAGAGGAGAAGGAAAGATTACCATTTCCTTCCAGCTAGTGGCCTTTCTGTTTTTAGTCGGTTGGCAAATGTAGACCTCAACTATTTTGAATTTGAGTAAATGCTTCACATTGGGAGTTAACATCCATGGTGTCTATGATTTTCCATAAGCACCTGGGGTCATATGAGAAGCTGTTAGCTCTGATTAGTTTCTTCACAGCATAAATGTGTCATGGAGGGACAATTCATTGTCTAGGAGACAGAAAGAAAAGAAACCAAGTATGATGGATTTTTTGCAGCAAAATTTCTTATAGCCTCATGACTTTGTGACTTGTTCTAAGCAATGGGACACTGGGAAGCATAATATAACTCATGCTATTGTTACATTTTCATACAAGTATGTTTCTTAACATTTTTAGGATTTTTCTTTAATACTGTGAACATTGTTACACTTGATAATTCTTTTTTTTTGTATCCAAAAGATTCACTAGTAAAATAGACAAATTAACTTAAAAAAAAAGAAAATGGAAAGTACCCCAGACAAAAGAGCTTGCCCTCTTATTGTATTCTTGCCTAATAATAATAAATAGATGGTTCCATCATGTAATTTGCTAAGGAATTGTTTTGTAGCAAACACTAGCTGATAAACTAAGGTCAAGATAATAGTGAATTCCATTGAAGGAGGAAAAAAAGAGATCAAGATCCACCAGATTTTTTTTCTATGATTGCAAGCCATGAAATTTTTTGTGAAATGGAAACCAAACTTTTCCTTAGGAACATTTTGTCTACTTGGGTAGTATTGTCAACCCTTCTAAAGGAAACTTCACCAAACACCTCTTTACTGACTGTGTTGATGTAAAGAAGCTGGGATAGTTCAAGGTTGTTTTAATTATCGTGTCTTTTTGAAGTTCAGTGGAAGGCTATTTACCAGGAGGTTCTTTTCCATTGCGGTCTGGTTCTTGTGTGGCACATTTTCCATAGTAGCACTAGAAAGCCTCCCTCAGAGACCTCCCTCTAGATTACAGAGATGACCTCCACTGAGAAAGGAACATGTTGAATTGCAACTGAGAATTTGCTGCAGCATTTCTCAAGGACCATCCTTTCTCTTTTCATTTGCTTGTTTTGTTTCATTCCAGAAACTAGGTGTGAGGGTCTGGGAGATAACTAAAGGTCCAAAGAAAGAAAGTGAAAGGACATGTTCCAGCCACCCCAGGGGACCATGCAGAGATATTCACAGACAGGAGAAGAAGGTTTGTAAGGAGGTTTATTAGTGGGGCCATATCTCCCATGGGAGAGGAAGTAACATGGCCTCTGCACCTTATCCAGGTGGCAGCTTCTCTGAGGCTAAAGGGGAAGTAGATAGGTCTTAATAGTTCTAGGGCAGCGAGTTTAGGTATGGGTGGATCTGGAGGATCTGGGAGGAGTTGAGTGTCGGGGTCTTTAGCCGCACCCCCCCCCCCCCGCCCCCACGCTTCCCTGGCCCGCGGGAGAGAAGGGGGAAAAAGGCACGCCCTGACCAGATGAGCCAAGAAGGAGAAGGGTCGGCAGACCGCCCGAAGCCAGCCCTCCCTCACCGGAGGACAATCAGACGGCCTGGGAGTCAAGTAGAAGCAAGATCTTGTTTATTGGGGAAGTACGTGCCACTAATATAAGGCACAGGAACCAATCAGGTCTAAGATGGGCAGGAAGGGGAGGGATGAGCTGTCCATCAAGGGCGGAAGAGCCGGGGCATCACAGCCCACAGAACCGCCTCTGGGTTATAACCAAAGACACTTGTAGCAGCTGTGCATTGTTGTTAGGTGCCACCATCTTAGCCACACGTGACCCCAAGACTGAGAAACAGGCGGGGCCAGCTAGTTGACTTCCAGGGGAGCCCCACAGTTGAGGACCTGACATGCTAACAGAAAGCATGATTGTCTTTCTGACATGACAAGTACCTTGAAGCATCACTTCTAATAACCCATCACAGCAAGGGATACTGGGAGAGAAAATACCACCACCCCCCCCCGCCCCCGCACCCTGAGTAGCCAATAGATAGAAAAAGAGCCCTGCAGAAGGAAAAGAATATTCTCGAGGAACCATTCTGAGTATGCTGCAAGTAGTAATTTGATATTTCTGTAAATTTAATAAGGGTTTAATTTAATTAACAAATTCTAGTTTAATAAAACCAAATAAAAGTGTTTAAAAATTTATCTAAGGGGAATCACATCCAAGAAAGGCTAGTGGAGGCACCAGGTAAGATGTCTGGTACACTTTATACATTGTGTACAAGGGAATCCAGAAAAGACAGTCTCAAATAGTCTCAAAACACAAGTGACAAGGAATCCCAAATAGCAAAAGATATCGAAACCAGCATCTGCTGAGCAGAGCACAGGGCTGAGTACTTGTGGGCTCAGGAACATCCTAACTCACATCTTTAGATGCTGACAGGATAACAGTCAAATGTGTTAGGAATTCATCAATTATGTGATTGGGCAACTGTCTGCATGGCGACTACTTCAACAGAGGAAATGGTACAAGTATCTTATATATACCATTGTCATGGGGAGCTTCTTCTCATGCAAAACTTATGTTTAGATCTTCAACTTCAGAGAGATCAAAATGGCCCAGCTCATTTCTAACCTTCTTGCAGGCATCAGCACAGCTAGGATTCCTTGGGCTCAGACTGTGTATGTGAAAACATGAGAGACCAGTGCTTTCCTTGCTATCCTTAGGGATTGAGACACACCTCCCCCCAACACACCATTTGCTTTCCTTATTCCAAAGATGAGTTTTATGTTGCAAAATGATTTATCAGTTTGACTTTTTTTTCTGCTGTTTCTTTTATTTTGGTAATACAAAATAGAATGAGTAGAAGAGATTCATAAAAGCCATTCTTACCCTTGTTTGCTTAATTGGATACACCCAAAGTTGTTTCTCTCTCTCTCTCTCTCTCTCTCTCTCTCTCTCTCTCTCTCTCTTTTCCTCTATCCCTCCCTCAGTCCCTCCTCTGTATAAGTGCTTTTCCAGTTTCTCTTTGTGTCAGGCCTTTTACTATACTATCAGTCAAGACAAAGAGAGAGGATGTGGAAAACTGATGAAGCAGGAAATAAAACCTCATTTTTAAAATCTACGAAGTGTTTCTGTGTGTTAACGATCAAGAAGAAGGACAAAAGCAAGGAAGTTATAGTCAGGCTAAAAAGTTATTTTGGGAGGAGCAGTCTTGACATATAGAGGGGTTGTAAATCAGCCATGAGTGCAAGAGACTTGTTTGGCAGAGGTATTAGAAATAAGGAGAGGTTGTGAAACAGATTTTGAAAAGTGTAGCTGTGCTTGCTCTATGAATTGGATTCTCTTGTTGTCTTTGAGGGGCATGAGGACATTTTGAATTCTCTGTACTGTGCTTCTTTAAACATGGCTCTATGAAATTATTGAGGTAGCTAGGAGAGCCAGAGTAAATACCTCTCCATACTGAGAAAACAAAACAAAAAAATCCACAAGGAAATAGTTTTAACTCTTGTTCCAATGTCCATAGTTAACCTCATTCTGATTCTCACTTTACAATATTGATAACTTCCTAGGCTGATTCCATAAAGCTCCTTTCACTTTCAGTTATGAAAATGCAGAACAATTTTACTCATGCCTAACAATTCAACCCTATTTCATCATTAAAGGTTGATGACCCCAATCCCCACTTTTGGCATTTAAGTCCTCAATAAAATGAGAATTGATTGAGGAGAAAATGTATCACTCAGTTTCCATTTGAAACTCAAAACAGAAGAGAGTTTAATTCACCTGAGATATTACAGGAACAGCAAATCTAAAGCAGTAATACAGAAGCTATCATTTGAATAAGTCATCCTCAAAGCTCTATGTCTTAAAGACTTGTTCCACGACCTGTGACACTGTTGAGAGGTAGTGGAACCTTTCCGAGATAAGGTTAGTGAGAGTCTTTGGTCATTAGGTAATGCCCCCAAAGGGTATATTGAGACCCTGGTCCTTTCCCCTCCCCTTTCCCTGCATGCATGTGTATGCACATGTGCACACACACACACACACACACACACACACACCTATAGTTTTTGCTGTGATTCTTGGTATCACTATACTCCCAGAGCAACAGTTACAATTGGTAATGGACTGACACCTCCAAACTGTGAGCTAATATAAACTTGTCCTGTTTATTTATGTTGATTTATATCAGATATTTGTTACAGTGATGAAAGCTGACTAACACAATAGGTCTGGGTGGCAGTCTATCTCTGACCTTCCTACCCAGGACAAGGAGCAGGTGATGTCACTAAGGGAGATTTACATAAAGTCAGCCACTATATGAACAATGATGACTTGTGACAACAAACAAAATCCTTCCTCTAATCACTTTCTTAGATGTCCAGTAGTTGTCACAAAATCTCTTGATGTAGTCTATATAATTAGTTTTCTGGAATCAGAATAAGTGAAAAAAGGATCCAGATAGGCAAAATAATAATGAATCTTTATTGTACCAAAGTCTACTCTTAACCTTAATCTGATTCAGGTGTCCAGTAAAAGAAAAACATAAGATTTCACCAGCTCTCTAACACAAAGTGGGCATATCAATTAGGTTAGGTACCCAGAAGTTACTAGCCCTCTTCATATAAGAAGCACAGCAGTTTCTTATGAATGGGGCAAAGTCATTCTTCCTGATAGAAGCATAGAATTCCACAGTGATTAAGTATCACAATTTCTTGATTCATTCATATACTGAGGGGCAACTGAGTTAGTTCTACATTTTCACTATAGTAAATAATGCTGCTATGAACATGGTTGTGCTGGTAGCTTTAGTATGGCCTTGTTTGTGATCCTTTGGGTAAATAAATACCCAGACATGGGGCTGCTGGGTGATAAACATAGCTGTATGTTTAACCTTTTGAGGAATCTCCACAGTGCTTTCCAAAGTGGTTGAACAAGTTTACACTCCCACCAACAGTGTATTAGTGTTCCCTTTGGGCCACATCCCTGCCAGCATCTGTTGTCATTAGTTTTCTTGACAATAAAAAGAAATGTTTTAAAGCACAGCAGGAAGTGTGGGTAAAGGGCAAATGAAATAGTCCAATAATAAAGCAGGTGTTATAGTTTGTTTCCCTACCTGGTCATGAGGCTGAAGATGGTAATCATTGCTGTCTACACAGTCCTTGCTTGCTCCATGTTTTCCAGTACTTTATTTAGTAGAATTCATTTCTACAAGATCTGGGTGCTTGCTCTCTGTTTCTGTATAGACTTTCTAAGTTTCTTGAAATTGACCAGAGTATTGGATAAAGGAGCAGTACAAGTAGACCAATGGAATTCTTTGGAGGCTAAACCTAATCTATTCCTTCATTATGTAGCAACACCCTTATTTCTCCCAGCAAATTAGATAAACTCTCTCTGTCTGTTAATCTTCCTTCATAGAAATTCCTAGAGGGCCAGAGTGGTGTTCTTAGTTGCACTGTATCCATAATATTATTGTTTCATGGGAGAAATACCTTCAGCACTAGCAAATTCAAATGTACTAAACTTCAGTGAATTAAAATACTTTAGTAACAATTTTGTTCTTGCAGCATACAGTAGAAATTTTACCTATACTCTGATTGTTAAGAAGCCTTTATCAATCAGAGATGCCAGTACACTTGTCAAGATCTATGATGCTAATATATTATAGCATCCTTATCATGCATATCTAGTCTTTAGAGACAACCACCACAGCTTCAGAAACACTGGCACTCTACTTACAATGAATTTCTTAATGTAGCATCTGTTTTCCAACCTCACTTAAATGTAGAGTGGTTGAACCAGGTCCATGTGAAATAAATACACTGACTTCCTGAGTCATTTGGCCTGTTTTTCTCTCCAAAAAGCAAAGTCACTTCTGGCAATTTGATCTCAGTAACTGTAGACTAGCTCCATATATTTATTATTTTATTTTATTATTTTTGCCAGTCCTGTGCTTGATCTCTGGCCTGAGAGCTATCCGTGAAATTTGTCAACTCAAGGCTAGAGCTCTACCATTTAAGCCATAGCTCTGTGTGTGCCTTTTTTGGTAATTAATTGAAGACAAGACTCTCACGAACTTTCCTAACTCAGGCTGACTTTAAACCACAATCTTCAGATCTCAGTAGTGCCCTGATTCCATATATTTGGTATTTTAATTTTTTAATCAAGAGGATTATCAACAAACTCCTCAGAGCTTATGACAACTTAATTCTGAACCTCAGATAAATGGGACATAAGACAATACTACCCAGTCAAGTCTTATATACTGTCCCTTTTGATTTAACACCTTTAGAATCTACGTCTTTACATAATTTTCTGGTACTGTCCAACACAGAATGGTGAATCCTGACTGTTACATAGAGTGATATCTACTTCCAGAATAAGGCTTTTATCATTCAATCTGTACTATGCATTGTTTTAGGTTTACCGACACTTGCTAAAAGTATGTGTCTAGTACCAAAATCAGCTTGAAAGTCAAACATTAAAATATTTTTTCCAGAGGGAGAGAATTTAGAGGAAGACTCTTCCACTGTCAAAGAATGATTACAGAGAATCCAAAGTCTGAGTTTCACATTCTCAGCATTGGAGTCAAAATGGAGTAGCATAGCAGGGATTGGGCTGACCCTCCAACTAAACAACTGAGTAAATTATAAAATAAAAGTGTGTTAGAAAGCTTCAAAAATTACTACCACAAAATACCTGGTGCAGACTACTTTTAAGAAGAGGTTCATTTTGGCCGACTGTTCTGAAGAACAAAATCTAATGTCGGCAGGGCCATTTATGTAAGCTTCTGCAAGGGCAGTAAAGGAGAAGCATTCATAAGAGCAAGCTTTCACATCACAAGCCAGGAAGTAAAGAATGGCAGGGACTTGGAGTCCATAATCCCCTTGTAGGGTAGAGCTCCAGTGACCTAAGCCTTCCCACCAGGTCCCACTTCTTAAAGCTCTATAGCCTCTCCAAATTCTGACAACCTGGGGAACAGACATTCACACAGCTATCTTTGGGAGACACCATTCCAAACACAGCAAATGATGATCAAGTTATTAGACAACAGGAAACAATTCAGATTGTTGCTTGGGAGATTAAAAAAAAGATTCAATGATTACCCAAATTACTGCCTAGAGGAGAGTATTTCTAAGGCACAGTGTATTGAAGAAGATGCCAGGAATACCCTGGTGGTCTCCAGACACAAGAAGAAAAATCTAGGCATACAGGAGAACTAGTTGAACAATGTATAATATGCAAAAGACCAAAGAAGAAAAAAAATGGCTTTGAGAAAACTTCTAGAAATCTGCCAAGGCCTCCTTAATTTAGATTCAGCCTACTGATGATCAATATATACAAATAAGGAATTTACCCAAGACTAAAGAAGAGTCATATGGAAGGACTGAAATAGTACTCCAATATATGAGGAAACCTCCCATATCAAACCCTCCCTCCTCTGTAAAATACAGACTGTTCCAGTCCTGCCCAACACAGCTCTACAGCAAAACATGAAAAAATCAGGTCATTTCCAAATAACTTCATCATGTGTTTTTGCTTCTCATTCCTTTGTACATGGAATACAGATATAATAATCATTTTAATATATGTGTGTGCTAGTCCTATTATCTATATCAGTAGTCAATTTTAATAGGTTAGTTCTTCTCATTGAATTTTTCATGAGGAACTATGCTCATCTATTAGAATAGAAAAAAGTGAAAAGAAAATGTGTTGATGGTTCCAAGGATTGGTGAGATGATGGAACAATGGGAATTCTTATATAATACAAGTGGAACAGAAAATGATACAATCATTACGGAAAATGATACAGAGGTTATGATTTTTTTGGGGGGGGGTAGTGGAGGATTGGATGTTTTGAAAGTTTTCTGCAATTTAACTCTTGGGACTTGTCTAAAGGAAATGAAAGCACATGTCCATCCACTCACTGTACACATATTTATAACAACTTATACTAGCAAGAAATGGAAAACATGGATATCCATTAGCAAGTGACTTAGAAAAACACTATATACACACTAAGGAAAACTATTTGACAATAAAAGGGAATGTAACCTGCACAAATCTAGAAATACTACAAAACAAATATGGCATACATAAGAAGTCAAAGTAAGGTATAGGAATCCATTCATCGGGACTTCTGGAAAATGAAAACTACTTCACAGTAACAGAAAGATCAGTGGCTTGCATGGGAATGAGGGAAGAGTAGTGACAAATTGGAGAGATTACAAACTTTGCTGATGCTGGCTATGTTGACTGTAAAGTCCACGGGTGGTGGGGGGGGGCTCCACGCAGTTGTCCCCACCTGTCTAAAGTCTTCACCCAGTACCTACCTGCGTTACCTAGGTAACTGGCATATCTAGAAGCAGCCACCTCCCCTCCTAAGGCAATCTGGTGTTCCCTGCTCCCGGGAGGTCACCATATTGATGGCGAATTTAGTGCGGACACTCGATGGGCATAGCGTACTGCAGCCCACAACTCCTGGACTGGAGAGCCCCCAGGCTCAACCTTCCTAGGTAGCTGGGATTACATGTGCGAGCACGGTTTATTAATGTAGGTAGCCCATAAAGGAGAATGCCACTTGGTATTCAGGCAGGAGGAGTTTATTCGGGAACTGCTTGCTGGTCTGTGGTCGGGATGATGCCTGGCCAAAGAGAAGGGGTCCCGCAGGAGCGACCCCTGCCCCGCCCTGCCTTACTTACCTAGGGCAAGGGCGGGGAGGTGTGGCCAGGTTAGGGCTGGTGGCTGCCTCTAGGTATGCCAGTTACCTAGGTAAGACAGGTAGTGAGTGGAGATTTGGGGGGTGGGGTGGGATCTGCATGGAGCACTCCCGGGGTGGCCCTTACATGGACAATCTTGATTATGGTGACAGTTTCATGCGTGTGTCATCAATATTTATTGCATCATACAATTTAAATGTGCTGGACTTATTTTATACCAGTCAAATCTTAATAAGCTGATAAAAATATTTTAAAAGGACAACACAAAAACCATTTCCCCATGGAAAGACTTGGAAAAAAAAAACACCACCATACTAAGTGAAATGAGTCAGACCCAAAGAAACATACACTCTATGTTTTCCTTCACTGCTGATAATCAGTATATGTCTAGGATAGTCCTAGCAGATAATCACAATAGCTATATACATATGAACACGTAAGCTAAGTGAAATGATCTCCAAAATATGGAGACAGTTTATCATTGATGTTTTTATTTTTAATGTACTATGTGAAATTATTTTTTTCTTCTGTTTATCTTCCCTATTATTTAGCCCCTGTTGTCATTATATTTGATTCTGTTACCCTGGGTATTGTATATATATTTGTCTGAATTAGGGAAGGGAACGGAAACATCAGAATAGTGAGAAAAAGGGTAAAAGGTGAACCAGAGCAACAGCAATACTTACAAGACAATATATTGTAAACTAACTGTACAACTTGGGGAGGGAAGTGGGGAAGGAGGGAAGGTAGAAGAAAATTAGGGAGGAGGCAACAAGATTGACAAGAAATGTACTTATTACCATATGTACATGGCTGTAACCCCTTTGTACATCACCTTGACAATAAAAACTTAAAAAAAAAAACATTTCCCCTACCTTATTCTTATTCGCTTATTCCCTGCATACGTATCTCCATCTCATGCAAATTAGCAGACTGATTGGCCAAGTTGTGTAATTGACACATTACAATCAGGCCTGATTTTTATCCTCAGTTATATCTGCTCTATGTCTGTCACAGATGAGCCACCATTCATAAGACCTTCTGCTTCTTATTTGCACAGTTATAGTTGCTAATTTCTCCTTCTTATGCATAGCCATATTCACCAAGCCATAAGTGGAAAGCAAGAGGCTCCACAAGCTGTTAACATAAATGATGCACACCACCGCTATGGGTTCTTCCACATTTCTTCTCATTGCATCTCATTCATGTTACATTAGTAATAATTTAAGTAACTGGGAAACCTACCCAGTAGTCAGGATTTAAGGATAACTGAATAGTAGTTTAGTCCGGCTAACTTTGATAGTTTCTTCTTGATCAATGGGGTTTTCATACATGCAGTAGGACTAAATTGAAAAAGTAAGTTCCATTTGTAATTGATTTAGTCTAAAAACAAACATGAAAATTCGAGCACGTTACAAAGCATTTTTTCTTCTTTAAACTAATGATAGCTGCAATGGTACCAAGCAATATCTTATTTTTAACTATGTTTTTATGATCTTTAAGTAGTTGTACAAAGAGGAGTTCCTAATTCAACAAATCAGTTTGTAAGTACAATGCATTGTGATCTATAAAAACCCTTTCATCATTCTCCCCGATCCCATCCAATTCAAGCCTTCTGCTCAATTTTCTTAATTTCATAGGATATGCATTGAGTATTATGACTGCCTTCTCCCTACCTTCCTTTCTTCCTCTTGACCTCCTGTACACACCTTTAAAGTACCAGCTCCCTAGTATTCATTTTCTCAGAATATAAGTTTGTTTGTCTAATGAATTGCACCGTTTGAATCCTCCTCTAAAAATACCAGGCTTCAGTTGATACACTTGTGTGCACTTGCATAAAACCCTGTATGTGTTTTCTTGTACAAATTTATGAATTAGTTCTAGCTTCTACATATGAGTGAAAACATAGGTCCTTTGTCTTTCTGGGCCTGACTTACTGCATTTAACATAGTTTGTTCAGTTTCATCTGTTTCTTTGTTAATGATAAGATAGCATTATTCTTAATGGTTGAGTAAAATGTCATTGTGGGTCTATGCCACATTTTCTTGATCCACTTGTCCTTTGAAGGCTATTTGAGCTGCTGTTATACCTTGGCCATGGTGACTAGTGCAGCAACCACCAGGACTATGCAAGGAGCTTCGCTGTATCCTGATTTGTAGTTTTTTGATAAATGCCCTGGAGTGGTAAGATTGTTCTACATTTAGATTTTTTTTTTTAAGAAATGCCAACCTGGGCTGGGGATATAGCCTAGTGGCAAGAGTGCCTGCCTCGGATACACGAGGCCCTAGGTTCGATTCCCCAGCACCACATATACAGAAAACGGCCAGAAGCGGCGCTGTGGCTCAAGTGGCAGAGTGCTAGCCTTGAGCAATAAGGAAGCCAGGGACAGTGCTCAGGCCCTGAGTCCAAGGCCCAGGACTGGCCAAAAAAAAAAAAAAAAAAGAAATGCCAACCTGTTTTCCGGAATGGTTAATAAGTTTATATTCCCACTAACAGAGTATACAAGTTCCTTTCCCTCCATATCTGTGCCAACATGGATGTTGCCAAATAATACTTTAAATTTTAAATTAACATTTATAGTCTGATGAAATTTTGAAGAACTTAGTTCTAAAAAATAAGTTAAATATCAGCACAGAAAGAAAGTGAGGCAAAGCATTTAAGTCAATGAAGTGTAATCCTGTCTTAGCAGTCATTTCCACCTTATTTCCAAGGGAGAATAGTTTTGGACAATATGGTTTGTGAGATGACTTGGGCAATGACTTAGAAGTCATTCTCACAGACAAATCTGGGGTTTCTTCTAAATCTTGTTACCATCAGGTCAGCTGGAGGTGAATGCTAGGACGAAGCTTACTGCTTTCCAAAGCAATGAGGACCGGAACTCAAAATTCCAGATGTGTGTGGAAGGCTAGATACTAAACACAGACTTTGTGCTTCCAAAGGTGTTGCTCAGCCTCTGCTTTTGCGATCTGCTTAGACAAAAGACATCCGTATGTTCAAGCATACAACTTTAGCAACTGGCCGGGACTCAAAAGGAAATGTTTTCCTTGAAGGCAAGATCAAGCTGTCTTCCTTATACTAGGGGAATTCTCAAGGTGCCTAGAATTGGACAAGGAAAACACTGGGCATGAAGACAGTTGATAATGATGGCAGGCTGAATAGAGAACAAGTTTTTGGATTTGCATTTGAAGACTGATAAGTAGTTTGGGTGGCAGAGCTAAATCCACTTGTATTCTCTAGTGTGTGCTCTCTCTGGGGCTCATCATCTTCAAGCTAAAAAGTACCTTCAAACTACAGAGGAGGATGAAATAGGATAATTTCTCCTTTTCTATGACAGTTCTGGTAAAGTTCATTCCCCTTGTCTTGATTGTTTCAGAATAGTTACTTTTCTCCTATTCTACCAGAAACATAAAGACTCTTTCTCATCAATTTACCTTGAGAATCTAAAGTTCATGGAGGTAAAAATTCAGGGGAAAAATGAGATAACTCCTCTACAACTAAAGTTTCCACAAGTTTGTCCTCACACTAACTTCTCATTCTTAGCATTCAGCAGCTTGGTAAAATAACCACTTCTGTTTACTTTTCCAGTTTATTACTTTGTAGTGTCTGCCCTAGGGAAGCACACATCATCTGTGATTTTCTATATTTTTTAGTCTCATCGGATTTGGGAGATAACAGTTTTCCCTGACAGGATCAGGCAAAACCTTTAATGCAAGTTTGTTGAATTTTTTTCTATTTTTAAGCAACTTATGTGTCACAGTTGGGAAGGTGGGCACATTAATCCAGAAAAGTATTTCAAGGTATATCTTCTCCCCTTGATTTCAATTTACTATTGTGGTTCTTTGCCGCCTTTTTTAGCGGTCACCAAAGGATCAATTGAGGTTTGTAGTTTTTATATGAAGTTCTGAATTCAGATTTTATATGCTGTCTGTCATAATTTAGGCTTTATTTTAACTTCTGGAGATATCTTGTAAAGAAACAGGCATGGTGGTGCCATTTTCTTTCTGGCCAAACTTCCCATAGTGTTCTGTTTTTAGCAGTTCCTTCTGGTTAAAAAACTCCCCATACTGTACCGAAATATAGTATTTGTTTATACCATCTCTTTCCACCATGGAACACATTCTTCATGCTGTAGTCAGAAATGTGATGGGTCCAATGTGCATTGAAAAATGTATACTCTCCTAGAAAACACTACTTTTCTATCCATAGTGACTTTTGTTCTCTGAATTCCTTCTGTTGTAGTTTGGAGACAGGGTCTTGCTAGATAGCCAAGGCTGGCCTTGAACTCACAATCCTTCTGCCTTGATTTCCTCCGTGTTGAGGTCACAAGTTTGATCCACTATACCTGGATGTCCTCTGAATTCTTATTGTATTGTGTATGTGTGTATATGTATCTCTAGGTATAAAGTCGAGGGGTTATTGTTTAGAACACCTCAAGTAAAGGTTTTTGTTATAAACTTCATCTACCCTTTAGAACACTACACATTTTGTTGTCCATCAGAGTGCAAGAATCTTGTTGTCACATTCCTTGTCCATCTATTAGTTGGGAACTTTCTTTAATATTGAGAACATATACATATAATGAAGAAATTCAGTCACATTCATCACTAGGATCCAGAAATAGGAAAAAGAAAGCAACTATCTAGCGTGTTCTCTGCTGCATGCTTCTGGCCATGAAATGGTTGCTGCTAATTTCTCAAGTACATCTGACTTCTCCACAAACATTAGCCACTCATTCTTCTTTGACAGTATGCATTTTTTTACAGAGATCAAGGCCCATGCTTATTATGTTTTCCTTGGTCAATTCCCAATGCTCTGCCACATACAACAACACTTGCTTATAAAGCTATTGGAGGATATTTGAAAGTATGGATTGTGTTACAATTGATCATTTCACTTGTAGTACAATTTAGGCATCTGCACCAAACAAGTTCAACTCTTTCTTGTTAAAAATAACTGGTGTTTCATAGACATTTCTATAAATATATCAGATTTTACAATGCTTTCTATATATAACCCATGAAGTTTCTGCACTATCAACTGTAGACACATATGTGTCCTGTACCATTCGCTTAGATTTGCCAAGAAGTGTGCTTGATGAATGTGTGGAATGCCCTTTTTCCACAGTCAAACATATGGTTTGGCCACCACTTTTCCAGCCAGCCCTTTGCTCAGTACACAAGAGGAATGAATGTACTGGATTTGCCTCGGTAGAAGTCACTCACACAACCCACATTTCCAAATGTCAAGGCTTTTTCAAAACTCATTTGATTTGAGGTAAGACATCAGATCAAAAACAATACCATTCATTCCTGCTCTTGATTTTTGCTCCTGCTGCTATTACATAGTAATCAGCATTACAAGTTTCCAGACAACAAGTGAAGAACTAATTTACCAACGGCGTCAGATAAGGACTAACAGAATTTCCACAACAATAATCAAGAGGATTCCTGCAAAACAATTTTTTTTAAATGTAGTGGAGCTGAGTTTAACAATTCTTGATTATTTAAACTGTATTCAGATGTAAAAAAATGGATAAGATAATATTTGGGTTTATGATCATGTGTGCTATCAATATAATAGATTTTTCACCTCAATCCCACTGGTATTAATACTTTTGTCTTACATTAAATGACCTTGGTGAGATTGTGAGTCTCTAGGAAACAAAAATCTCCTTCCATATTATAGAGTTCCTTTTTAAAAAAAAATAATCTACTGTAACCCCTCTGTACATCACTTTGACAATAAATAAGTAATTCATCAGAAAAAATTATCTTTACATACATGTACAAGGGAGTTGTTATTTAACAAAGCAGTATGTAAATGCAATGAGTCTTGATCTGTCACCCCTTGCAACAGTATCACCACGCTATAACCCACCCTTTCCCTTACCTTGCCTCAAATTTATGGTATGTTCAATGAATTCTTCATTGTATCACCCTCCCCACCACACATATTCTAGAGTTTTTAACATGACCCTTGGTGATTTTGTTTTCCCTTCAAGAAATGTACTGGCTCTCTGTGTTTCAGTTCCTATTTTAAGCACTAAGGGTATAGACATCAGAAAACAAAGCCCCAACAGAAAATGAGCTGGAGTGGGTGGAGACAACCCAAAATAAATGAAAAAAAATAATGTAGAATAAATAAGTAATATGAACCAAAATAAATAAAAGTAATAAGGTAGAGACAGACATGATGGCCTCTAAGCAGAGGTCTGGAGGCAAAAAGAAGCACTGAAAAGCATAGCTCTGGAGCTCCTCACAGATCTACCTTCATATTTCATTAGCCAGATCTGGATCATATGCCCACCAATAAACTCATCCTAGTATTGTGAAGGCCTAGGACCGTTTAGAAACACCTGGATTTAACTCTGTGGAGATCAGCCTCCACTAAATCCCAAAGTGGGGGGCAGGCACCAGAACAAAACCAGAGCTGTAACTTCCAGGAAGAATGAAGAACATGATGTATGGCTGACTACAAATAATATAGTTTATATGTGACTAGTCAAACCATGCAAAACACCTTATATTATCCACTGAAATGCACTTGGGCAGAAATGTTGTTTTGATGGGTTCCAACACTGTCAACTTGAATATTTGCTAGGCTCTTGCTTCTCAGATAATTACGTAAGTGAAGGTTTCCAAGTTTGGGATATTTACAAAACAACCCTGTCTTTTTTACCTCCTCAAAGTTAAATAACAGTTGCAGAGAACTTCCCATGTCCCATGGACATTTCCAGTGTTCTGGGTCAGAGACTTCCTCATTGCCAGTTGAGTCAGATTTTGCCCTGAAAATAAGTTTCCACATAGCAGGATACCAGTGGAATGTGGGATGGTCAATACAGGAGGGAGAATTTGTTCTCCAGCTTGTCCTTTTTGAGTTGATAGTAATACTGTTAGTGCTTTAAGAGGGAAAGGAAAAATGCTAGCTCTGTTCCTTGTTTATTGAACACAGCCTACTATAAACTCATTTTATTCTTCTCATAGCTGTATTTGATTTTCGTCTGTATTGGTGCTTCAAATAAATGTCTGGCAGGACCAGCTTGGGAAGGTTTGATACCAGCACAAATCTCTTGCTCAAAAGTAGTTGAGCATGAGGAGAAATGAAAAGTATAAACCTACACATCAGGGCACTTTTCTTGCTGAGAGTTCAGCAAGCTCAGCATTGACCACACACTGGCTACAATCACACAAGCACCACAGTGAATTGGGCTTCAGGTTAAAGTCTGCATTATGCAATCTTTTATAAGCTATTAAACTAGATGCTTGGACCCCACCCCCACCCCAAACAAGAATTTGCTTAGATAGGTTACTCGCTTTTATGTTGTTTTTTGTTTGCTTGTTTTGGTGGCAGAACCGAGGTTAGAATTCATGGCCTCACTGTTTCTAGGTGGTGTTTCTACATGCTATACTCAAGCTCAGGTAGACTTACTCTCTGTAAATGGAGAGTAAAGTCTGTTCTCTATCTCATTTCAGTTGTTCTTCTGTGTCTTTGGACATTCATTGTCCCTTAACAAATCCATAGACCTCTTCCTCCTTTACTGCTGTGTGTCATTGAATCATTCCCTCTGTGAACTTTGCATGTCTGTGGAAATTTAGACCTAATATATCGAAACTAAAGATGTCAAGTGTGCAGTCTAAATGGGTTGATGGAGTCAAGGGCCACTGGAAATCAGAAAAAAAGGTCAAAAATAAGGGGCATTTATTTATAAACATATGGGCACAAGAATGAATTCTCCCCGCTCGGAAAAAGAAGTAGCAATGTAGGTGTTTTCTCTCTGTTTATTTTGGTTGGTTTAGTTGAGTTGGCTGGTTTTTTGGCCAAGTTTACAGCAGCACAACTAGATAAATGTGTAGTTTGAGTCTCTAGGGTGGAGGTACAAGAAAAATGAAGAAAATAGACCACAGAAGGAATAGAGAAGAGGAAAAACAGAGAACATTTCCCCAAACATCACGAATCATGAGTTCAAAGAGATATGGGATGAATGTGAGGATGGGCATGAAGACCTGGGATAAACCAAGGGAAGGGGTGACATTGTCCAAGAAGAAAAGTACTCTTTACCTGACATAGGTAACTGCCATTCCTCTGTACATCACCTTTATAATAACAATAAAAAGATATATTTTTAAAAAGATATAGGAGACTGAAGACTAAACTGATTACCTGTCAAATAATTATTTTCCTATGATTCAGCACCAGTCTGGTGTTTGAGGAGGAAAAAATCTATTGTCACACCTCCAAGACTTTCCTTCCACTTATACATTTGTTTTTGTGGTACATAGGCAAGTTTCTGTCCCTGGGGCTCACGAGTGGTAAGGGGCACAGAAGCAAGTGCTGTATACCTACATAGGTGCTATAGTTTTGGTTTCTCTAGTCTTTCTTGAGGATTAGTTCTTTTCTATCTTTGATTGGTCTCTCATATCTCTTCTGTGACATAACAGGTCTTCTATTCTCTTCTTGACAGTTCCTTCCCCTTTCTACTCTCTAATCTTATAAACTCAAAGAAACTTGGTACCAACCACTAGCCGAAAATCTCCACTGAGCTTCATCTCCATGTCATCAATATCTCAAGATATTCTTCATCAAAGCCCAAAACAACAAACAAACATAAAACATCTTCCACCTTCCTGACATCCTTATTTCTCTTGCTAGTATTTCCCATCCAGTCTCAACACTGCACAGTCTTGAGGAGCACATTTTTGCCTTATTCTCCATGAAGAATCTTGAAGAATCCTTGACATTCTAACTTTTCTGCTTCTATTTTCTTCTCTATTCTGACAGTCATTGCTCCAGTGCAGACACTTACATCTCAGATAGCCTAAAATAAATTTCTCTAAAATGGTCTTCCAGTTTCCAGGTGCTTTGTCCCTCCACAGTGATTTACCTAAAGAATACTTTTGATCAGTCCTATTATTGTTCACAAACAACCACGCGCTCTTCATCACCACTGCCAATACTGTTTGCCATCATCAAATGCTCACCTGGATTACTCCAACAGAATTGTTATAGACCCTTTACTATGCCCAGCTAACCTTGGCTCCAATAAAGCAGGGAAGCTGTGACCCCTGTGTTTCTAAAAGATAGTATAGACACATTAGTTCCCTGTACATAGCACAAAAGTGGCTCTTTGGATTCTTTGATATGATTTCAAAGGACTTTCACAACCTATGCCCTATTCTAAATCATTGATCTTACCTCTTGCTCCCACTCGTAATGCCTATAGAAGCCTCAGGTTACTGAACTGAAAGGTAACTGTGTGCACATCTGTTTCCCTCATCTTATCAGACAGGCAGCTACTGAGGGTGGGCACCAGTGTACCCCATAGAGATTGGCCTGGAGCCACTGTGTAAACAAAACCTGATGCCAGAAACCACATTGGTTGAGAATGAAAAGTTCAGTCAGTCATCCAGAGGCATCTCAAATATCCAGATGTTTGGCATCATGTTGACAAAAGAACAGATGACTAAGAAAGAATTTTTCACTTTTCCAGTTGGAAAATATTTCACTTTTCTGTAGTCATCAAAGGAAGGTACATACCCAGGGACTTCTTTCGAAAATGAGCTCCAGGCAGGATTTAGAATACAAAGACTAAGAAGGAGTGAGAACAGTGGCCATTGTATTGTAGGACACCTAACAGTACCATCCTGTGTGTTGAGATAAATTGTTAGCCACAGTGGCTCATGCCTGGAATCCTAGCTACTCAGAAGGCTGAGATCTGAGGATTGCCATTCCAAGCCAGCTAGGGCAGACAAGACTGTAAGATTCTTATCTTCAATTAAGCACACAAAAAGCCAGAAGTAGGGCTATGGCTCAAGTAGTAGCATGCTAGCCTTGAGCAAAAAGAGCTCAGAGACAGCTTCCAGGTCCTGAGTTTAAGCCCCAGGATTGTCACAAAACAAAGACAAAAAAGAAAAAATAAAGAGAGACAGAGACAGAGGTAGGGAGGGAGGGGAGCACGTGGGAGGGAGGGAAGGAGAGAGAGGAAAAGGAAGGAAGGGAGAGAGAAAGAGAGGAGGAAGAAGAGGAGGAGGGGGATGAGGAAGAGGCGGAGAAGGAAAGGAAGGTGGACAGAAGTCAATTGCAAACCTAAGGAAAGTCTATGAAGGTAGAGTATATAATTTTTGTTTGAGTCCATTAAAATGAAGTTTATTCTTCTTTGAACATAATAATAAATTTTATTCAAAATTTAAGTTTAGAGAGTTTATCAACTAAAGCCCCACTGTGTGTAGAGCTATTTGCTAATGATTTACTATTATCTAGGCAAACACTGCTAAAGGAATCAGCTAGAACCACTAGTGACTTGATGGACTTCGATTAGAAGTGGTTATTGTCTTAAATGTATACTTTCCAGATGAGGATGTGCAATTAATCAATGTGTAAATATGAAAAAGTTTCCACTGCAATATGTATCATGAATGTGTTGAAGTTCATGGTGAAAAGGTATGCATTCACTGAGCAGTGGAGGGAAGGAAATGTTTTCAATGTTTTGCATTAGTGATACACACAATGTGTGAGACTTGCAAACACACACAGACAGACACACACACAGCAACCTATGTTATAGCTGAGCAACAAAGGTAATGACAGAAACAAATTTCATCTTCAAAGAATATAATCTAAGGAGAAATGTGGTAACTCAATCACGTTTCTACTGTAGGAGTGCTTTAACATATTACATTATATGGAAAGAATCGTGTGTGTGTGTGTGTGTGTGTGTGTGTGTGTGTGTGTGTGTGTGTGTATACCAGTGCTGCTATGGCTTGAATTTAGGTTTTTGTGCTCTTAGTTACTTTCTTCACTCTCTCCTATTTGAGTCACACCTCCTGATTGCTGGTTAATGGAAGATAAGAATTTCAAGGATTTTTTCTGGCCTAGTTGGCTTCCAATTGTGATCCTTAGATCTCAACCTCCTGAGCAGCTGGGGTTACAGGCACGAGTCACTAGCACCCCGCTACATTAATGTATTGTTAAATGAATGCATTTATTTCTCTCATGGGAAAATGGAGTGAACATTGCTTTTGTAATCACTTTAACAATTGTATCTGTAACTATATCAGTTAGTTTACTTGGGTAGAAGCATGAGTCCTGAATCAAAGGGGTTTCCAATATCCTTTTTAGCTCTAGTACTGCCTGATACTGTTAGAGAAGTGACAGGTTGATCTGATCTACACATTGGGCAGAACTAGCTATCATGGGAACAGACCTTCCTCTCCCATTTTAAACCTCAACAGCTCTAGGTTTTGAATAGTTTGGGGAATTCTAAGGCAGAACACAAGGCCTTGCTTCTATGAGGCAAATGAATGGATTTTATTATTTTTTGAGGGAAGGCAAAAGTTGAAAGCTTCCTGTGGGTATGAGTTATTCTTTGGGAATCAGGATGTAACTCAGAGCCCTATTAATTTCCATAGCTATATATACATCCTGTCCACTCATGCACATGCATAGGAGTAATTAAAGTTCCGAGTGGAAAATTCTTTACCACATGGGACACAACTATGATGCTGAACCCAAGTACGTGGGATTGATGCTCAAACATTTGGTTATGATTAGCCCCAAGTAGTATACAATAAAAACACACTCCAAGAGCGAGGGTGCGTGCTCAGCAGAAGGCTGATAGTTCTTCAAGTTCTGTTCTATTATTAAATTTCTCCTGCTTTCATATTAAACTTCAATTAAATAGTCTCATTGGTTCACTGGAATAGGTTTCCATTCAAAACGAACATTTGACAACAGATGCATTTATAAACAGCTGTGGTTTTCCTTGGGTATATACACGTGTCATTATCTAGACCATCTGGTCATTCTATGATGGTGTTTCTTATTTGGGCTCTCTCCCTGACATATAATTTATCATCTTTAATTTGCTTGATTTCTTCAGAGGGAACTTTTTCTTCTCTCACACCTCATGGAACCAAAAAATAGGGAGGGGGTGACTGACAAATTAGAAAGGTTATAGGAGGTGATGAGAACTCTCTAAAGATCATTGCCTGTCTATTTTTTTTCAATTTCTCTTTTTCCTACTAAATGTGCTATGATTAAAAAGAAAGGTCAATTTAAAAATAGAGCAATGCTGAATTATACTTTTGAAAGGAATTGTTTCCAAATATAAATATTTTCTGGGGTTTATTTGTTTGATTTATTTGTTTTGTCTTCTTGTTGTTGTTTTTTTTAAATTTTAGAATCCTTGGCCACTTCTCAAATGATTAAGAAACAGCAGCTTTATTTTTCCAGTGCTTATCATGCTAACTCATGCTTTTCTTACCAGGCATTTTAGTCAAAGTGAATAGAAAACCAAGTGGCAAGTCTGCCTAGCAAGCTCCATGCATATGGGACAGGGAAAGTTAGAAGTATTTACCCTTTTCTTAGGCAAAGACAAGAAGAAAGTTTTAAGAAAGCATGAGATATTATGCAACTGTCATTTTTCATGAATGTGAAACAAAAATATAAATAGTAGTTGAAGGAAAAAAAAACTAAAGCCTCATCCTTATACTGATCTTGTTATAAATATACGACCTGTTAAACTTTTCTTAAGGTTTTAAGCAAAGATGTATTAGGAACACAAAATGTGTAATGAAAGAATTGGCTATTTCTAGCTGGGTGCCTGGATTCACGCCTGTAACCCTAGGGATATCAAGGTTCCAGGCTAGCCTTAAGGGAAAAAGTTCAGAAGACTCTACCTCAAGCAATAAAAGCGGGGTGTGGTGGCAGGCATCTGTCAGGTCATTAGTGCTCTAAGTACAAATAGCAGAATCCTGGTCAAAGCTAGCTCAGGCAAAAAGAGAGACCTACCTCAGACACAAGCAGAGCAAAAAGAATTGGAGAGGAGGAGCATCTTTCAAGGAAGTGTGAAGCTCTGAGTTCAAACCCCAGTACTGCCACCAAAAAGAAAACAAAAGATTTATTTGTAAAGTGAGGACTGAAGCAAGTCAATCCATGACCTAACAAGCCTAGCAGGTTAGCTTGTTCATTGTAAAAATACATATAGATAATGATACGGGATAGAGAGATAGGATAGAAACCCAGACAAGTAAATAGATGGTAGATAGACAGATGAATGAAAGGAAGGAAGAACAAATGCAAGTAAGAAACGTAAGTAAATAAGACCATTTAGCCTCAAATCAGGGAATATTTATTCTTGCTAATGACAGTGAATGGAATTAGAAAAAAGCTTAAGCATATTCAAAAGAAAAATTGGTGATACAGAAAAAATGAACAAAATATTTTAAGGTAAACAGAGTTACTAATACATAACAATAAGAATTTGTGAAATAATCTTCAAACCATAAAATGCCATTTGAATATTTTATGTATATATATATATATAAAGTTAGTTAGTTGAAGTAATAATTTTATGACTATATCTTAATTACCTGTACCTTTTAGAGATGCATACTGAAATATTTAGAGACAAGACAATATGATGTCATGAATTTTCTTCAAAATATTTTGGGGTAGTTTGGTGCCCATGGCTCATGCCTGTAACCCTAGCTACTCGGGAGGCTGAGATCTGAGAACTGCAGTTCAAAGCCAGCCCTGGCAGAAATGTCCCCATGAGACTTACCTCCATTTAACCATTGAAAAACTGGAAGTGATGTGGTGGCTTAAGTGGTATAGCACTAGCTTTGAACATAGGAGGTTCAGGAATAGCACCTAGGGCCTGAGTTCAAGTTTCACAACGTACAAATATATATACATACACACACAGACACAGAGAGAGGGAAAGAGAGAGAGAAAAAAAGAGAAAGAGAGGAAAGGAGAGAGACAGAGAGAGGGGGGTGGCATTAATGGATAGGGAAGATATAAAATCAGACAAATCAGAAAATTATATAAAGAATGTACACTATTGTTTCTATATTCTTTTTTCTCTCTTCCTTTATTCCTCTTCTTCTTTCTTTCTTCCTTCCTTCTTTCTTCTTTTTTTTTTTTTTGAACGAGAGTCTAACTATGTAACCAGGATGGTCTTGAACTCAAGATCTTCTCCCTTTAGTCTTCTAAGTTCTGAGATTATAGAGTTGTGCCATCAAGCCTGGCTCTACCTTTATATATGGAATAGTTTCTCCATGTTAAGTAATTTCAAAAGGACCAGTCATTTAAAAGGAGCACCATTATACCATATGCTGTTTAACATCGTCTATTATCATAAATAATGTATTGTACAAAAACTATCTAGAGAATAATCCACCATATCTTTAAAGACCCCAGAGAAAGGGAGTGTACTCCCTTTGGAAACCAGTGTGTACATGTGGAAGACTGAAAGTAGATCCCTATCTTTCATCATGTACAAAGCCAATGCAAAGTACATCAGAGGCCTTGATGTAAGGCCTGAAACTTTGAAACTACTACAGAAGAACATAGAAAAACTTTTCAAAGTGAAGGTATAGGTGCTGTTTTTCTGAAGAGTTCATAAAGCCTTTTAAACTATTTCCAATAGCTTGAGAAATAAGAGTAAGAATGGACAAAAGCAATTACATCAAATTGAAAGTCTCTGTACACCAAAGACACAATTAACCAGAGTAAAGAAAACACCCTACAGAATTGGAGAAAAATATTTTCTACACACTCATCTGGTAAGGTATTAATATCCAGAATACATAAACAACTTAAAAAGCTAAATACCCAAAGAACAAATGACATTACCAATAAATAGGCAAATGAACAGAACTGATAATTCTCAAAAGAAGCACAAGAGGCCAATAAATTAATGGGAACAAATGGTCCAACATCCCTAACAATAAAGACAATATAAGCCCAAACTAAAGTGAGAGTCTACCTCATCACATTTAGAATGTGTACTTTCCACGAAGGCAAACAAGTAATGCTGGTGAGGATGTATTGACAAAGGAAACCTTACACACTACTGATGGAAACATCAATTAGGCAGCCACTATGGAAATCAATACGGAGATTCCTCAGGCAACAAAAACTTTAACTATGTTATTATCTTGCTACACCATTCCCAGGTTTTATGGGAAGGAATCAAGATCAGCATACAATAAAGATATCTGCACAACCATGTTTCTTTATTCTAATACTATTTGCAATACCCAAGCTCTGGAACAAGCCTAGTGTCCATCAATAAAGAAAGTGGGAGGTATACATGCAATGGACTATCATTCAGCATAAAAACAAAATCATAGGAAGTGGTGCTGTGGCTCAAGTGGTAGAGCGCTAGCCTTGAGCTGAAAAGTTCAGGGACAGTACCCAGGCCCAGAGTTCAAGCCCTACTACTGACAAAAAAAAAAAAAAAAAGGAAACTGCAAAAAATGGAATATCATATTTAAGTGAAAGAAAGTAGATGACATATTGCATTTTTTCTCAGATGTGAAATCTAGATTTTGTTTTAAAGGTGTGAAAGAAGGGAAACTATTCGGAAAGATAAAGAAGATAAGCATGAATGGGATGAGGACAAAGAGGATAATGGGGGTTGGATCTGAGCAAGAATATGAGCAAGAATAATGAACATACTATATAGAATATATAATATATCTATGCTATAAGCAAGAATAAAAAATATAGAAACCCACTACATTGTGCAATTATTTTATTAATATGTACTAGTTTAAGGAAAATCAGGGCATGACTTGCTGCAATCAAACCACAGTGAAAAAAATGACAAGATATAGAAACAGAAAAAATATTTTGGTGTTATTAATAATGTAAAGGAATCAGCAGAAAGATAATAAAAGACAAAATGGTATGTAGAGGTACACGGTTTACATGGTAGAGTGCTGGACATGAGGAAAACAGCTATTAAGATTGCAAAGCCCTGGGCTAGGAATATGGCCTAGTGGTAAAGTGCTCGTCTCATATACATGAAGCCCTGGGTTTGATTCCTCAGTACCACGTATATAGAAAAAGCCAAAAGTGGTGCTGTGGCTCAAGTGGTAGAGTGCTAGCCTTGAGCAGAAAGAAGCCAGGGACAGTGCTCAGACCCTGAGTTCAAGCCCCAGGACTGGCAAAAATACAAAAAACAAAAAAAGAATGCAAAGCCCTAAGTTCACGTCCCAGTACTTGTACACACACACACACACACACACACACACACACACACACACACACACACAGAGAGAGAGAGAGAGAGAAAGAGAGAGAGAGAGAGAGAGAGAGAGAGAGAGAAATGGTATGAAGAGGTGGAATTATTATTATTATTTTTGCCAGTCCTGGGCCTTGAACTCAGAGCCTGAGCACTGTCCCTGGCTTCCTCTTGCCAAAGGCTAGCACTCTACCACTTGAGCTACAGTAACACTTCTGGCCATTTTCTATATATGTGGTACTAGGGAATCAAACCCAGGGCTTCATGTATATGAGGCAAGCTCTCTTGCCAATAGGCCGTATCCCCAGCCCCTAGAGAAGTGGAATTTTAATGATCTTCTCCTTAAACCATAGAATTGGGATGACAATAAAGCTTTCCATTTTCCAGGACAATATCTTCTTTGACTCACTCCTTTCCAGACAAGGCTCTCTCCTGAAAAAAGAAGGTGCCATCATTAAGGAAATGGCCTGATATTTTCTCACGTGCCTCCAGAATATTTCATTCAGGTTAGTTGAAATTCTTTTCCAGTTTCCCTTCCCTATTAATGTTATCCCAATTTTCTTGGTCCCATAGATATGAAATTGCATTGCTATCAGAATCTTTCTTTCAACTGTAGTCACAATCAGTGAACATGTCCTCATCACCCTTGTCTGTCCTTGTGTCATATCATTTCCTCCTGTTCTATCTTTTCTTTCCACATCTCCTGTCTAGGTCTTGTTAAAAATCCTATTGAATCCTCATATTACTATACTTGTTGTATAATATTTCTTAATATTGAAATCATCCTATACTAAGAGCCTCAAATGATCTTCTGTTGTTCGCTCTCAAGCTATATTTCTTTTCTAACCAGATCTAATTCTCTGAAATTTGTCCCCAAACCTCTATTGCTTATACTCCTTTGTCTCCTTTCTGGTTTTCCTGTCCCACCCTCTCTTCTCTGTTATCTGGAAAGCTGTACTACATGCCTCCCTTTCTCTGTCTATGAAGGTTGGGCCTCTAGGATAAATACAGTTTAAAGGTGTTTGTCTTTATAATAAAGTGGGGAAAAATACCAAACCTTCCTGTTTGCTCTGTCCCAATGAGAATCACAGTAAGCTATATAGAATTTCCCCAAACAAATTCTATAAAAGGGGAACCATACAAGTTATACTTTGTTCATTCCAAAGCCAAAGAGTTCTTTGGAGTAATTTTTAGATTAGATTGTGTTGCTTTCCCAAGAAATGCCTTACAGCCATTGATAATTTCACTTTTAGAAGGTTCTTTCTTCTGTTCAATGTTCTGTCTTCTCTGAGTTAGATCCATTAATACTATCTACTATGCTGGATCTTTTAAAATACAAGTTAAACTGTCCTTATGAAAGCATTTCAGAAATTTTTTGGTTGCAGTTACATTGTCTCTTTTTCTCTAAGGTGGAGTTTTCAGGCATTTCAAACTATTATGTTTGGGGGTCATTGTGTGCACATACATGGCCATATGCGCATGTACGCATGTGCATGCCATTACTAAGACTTAAATCCAGGTCCTGGGCACTGTCCCATAGCTTTTTTGACCAAGACAGGTATTCTTACCATTTGAGCCACAGCTACACTTTCAGCTTTTTGGTGGTTAATTGGAGCCAATAGACTCATGGACTTTCCTGTCTGGGCTGCCTTTGAATAATGATCCCCAGATCTCAGCCTTCTGAGTATCTAGTATCACACTTGAGAGCAACCAGTGCCTGGCTGAAAGCATGTATTTTACAACCCATTACTTTTCTGACCCACAGACCAATTGGCCAAGACTTCTTTTACTCCAGCTACTTTCAGAGAATTTTCCTTGGCAGGGACAGGCCCTCTGTTGTGTGTCCACTTCTGCCATTTGTGTATCCCTTAGAATCAGTGGTTGTGTCTTTTTATTGCTGTTTTCCAAGTATCTCATTCCAAACATTTTCATATTGATTGATTTTTTGGAAAAAAAAAAAGAAAACATACATATGTATGGGTCCCAGTTATTTCCCTCTGCGGAATGAATCCAATAGTACAAATGTAGTCCAGCCAGTACAGAGAGATTGGATTTTTCCTTGTTCATGATAGAAATCATATTCTCCATAATACACCATGGGATTAACTTCTTCTTTCAAACTAAACACACTCAACTCACAAAAACATGTATTTAACCATAAAATCCATTCTTTTCTTATATGCTATAGCCAAATCATACCTCCCCAACATACAGAAACACAAGATTATTTCTTCTTATTATTTAAATAATAAAACTGATATTTAGCCATGTTAAATTTATTCTTGCCAGAGCAACCAAAAACACTCTTTAAGATTATTTTGGACCATTATATTATCATCCATTATTTTGTATTACTCCTCTTCTTTTTTAAAATTATATTTTTAGTATCTTTAAGTAGTGGTACAAAGGAGTTATCATTCAACACATTAGTTTGCAAGTATAATGCATCTTGACTGTAACAACCCTTTCATCATTCTCCCTCATCCTTCCAAACCCAGCCTCAAGTATCTTGTGTCAGAGGAGATGCATTGAATATTATGGCTGCATGCTCCTACACACATAATCTTCTTTGCAAATTAGGAGGGAATTTTCATAGTTCTTGCTCAAATATACTGATAAAAGTGCCACTCACTAACTGTTTATTGAGCATCTATTAAGTCCAAGTATTTATTTTAGGTGTTTGAAACTCATTGAGAAGCACAAGACTTATTCTCTTACCTCATGCAGCTTATATAACAGGACAGTAAGTTTTCCAACATTAGAATCCCTGAGAATAGCCTGCGAGTATTGCTACATATAGCTTACTGTTGTGGTTCTATCCCTCAAGTTTCTGATCTAATAGTTGTCTTAGGGATGGGGAAGGTTTTTGCATTTGTTACAAGCCACTAGGGGATGCTGCTATTGCTGATCCAGTGTCCATAATTATGGGATTACTATTCCATTGACTTCTATTTAATGCCAAGAGCTTAATTATGAGTGAATGTGAGTTCACAGGACTGAGTTTTGCTTATAGCATATTGTGGGGTTGATTCTATTCCATATATTTTGTCTAACTAGAACAAAACAATCTGCTGGCTTGATTAATGATGGTACAAGGGATCATCTAATCTATTGTGGAAAGACAGAGGGTATCATACTCCTATTAAAAGAATCTATCCGTTGATTCAATTGAAATAAAACATTTATTCTAATACAGTATTGAATTTAATGAGGCTAGAGTGCTATTTAGAAATAGTAACTTTTATGTTAGATTACATAATACTCAAATAATCTTTGTTAAAAATTAGTAAATATCTAACATTTTATTAGATATTTAGAAGATAGATAGATAGATAGATAGATAGGTCATTTTCAGAGAAGTGATACATGGATAAATAGCAGAACCTGAACTTGAATTCAAAGCTTCACAAGGAAAGAGTCAATAGTATAAAAGAAATCAAAGCTTAAGTGTACGTCAGTATCTTTCTTCTAGATATATGAGTCACCAAAAGTTTAAGCATTTGTGTTTAAAAGAGCAATTAGGTTTAGGTACTCTATGTGATGAAGACAATGAACATCTGAATACCTTGGAAATATCTCCTGATCACATATCCTTAACTATTTCTTGGGAGAAATTCAAAATCTACAAATGGCATTAACAACAGCTTTGATCTGCCAAATGAGGTCTTCAGGAAAATTCTAGCACTGGCCCAGTCACATGGGACCTATTTGGCCTTGCAATGTGCTCCCTTGTTTCTTACTTGTCTGGTGGAAAGAGAACACTGAAGAGATGAGTAAGTAACATTTTAAAAACTGCAACTCTGGGTCCTGTATGAAGTCTGTGTACAAGAATTCTGCTTCCAACACAATGACACCACAGGCCTCTTACATGGGTATATTAAAATGACTGTGCTTGCCTTAGGATAAGGATAATTAATTGTAAATCCCACTTAACAACTGACCTAAAATCTGCTCACATACCATCCAACCTCCAGAATTAACTGGCTCATCAGATAAAAGGGATCAGCTGCATACTAATGTTTTTACTTCTTTGTAGCAATGACTGAAAACTTTTTAAAGTGGAAATAACATCAGTTCTTTTAGTCCTTGTGTGTTTTGAGCCCATATGCAATCCTTTCTTTATTATTTATTTATCTTCCTAGACTCTTCTCCAAAAATGGAGGATCTATACTTTATTTACCTACTTACTTACTTAGGTCGTTGGTTAGTTAGTACTGGCCCTAGAGCTTGAACTCAGTGCCTTGATGCTGTCTCTATGCTTTTGTTCTCAAGTCTAGTGTTCTACCCCATGGAGCCACAGCTGCATGTCCAGTTGTTTCGTAGTTAATTTGACCTCATAGTGGATTGATATAAGAAGAGTCACCTTGTAAGAAGAGTCACCAGATGTATGCTTGCTCTATTCTGTGATTTTCTTCAGGTCCTTTATCCTTATTTTACTACTTTATGTTCACTATGTGGCAGTCATCTATAGGTCATGAAGAGAGCCTACACTAGAACCTGATCTACTAATTCTTCATCTTTGCTCATGTCTTCTGGAGTCATGACAATATAAATTTCTCCTGTTTAAGCCACCTGGCCTATGACATTTTGTGATGGCTGTTTGATTTAAGACATAGGCTATTAGAAATGAAACTTTTGGGGCTGGGACTATGGCCTAGTGGCAAGAGTGCTTGCCTTGTATACATGAAGCCCTGGGTTTGATTCCCCAGCACCACATATACAGAAAACAGCCAGAAGGGGCGCTGTGGCTCAGGTGGCAGAGTGCTAGCCTTGAGCGGGAAGAAGCCAGGGATGGTGCTCAGGCCCTGAGTCCAAGGCCCAGGACTGGCCAAAAAAAAAAAAAAAAAAGAAATGAAACTTTTGGATTGGTTATCTCTACCAAATAACACTTAAAATTTCTCTATAAGTGACATCAACTCAATTTAATTTTCTAAAGTCTTATTTTGCTGAAATTTTGGACACCATGAAATCCTACCTGATTATCTTGATGAAACATTATTGGAGATGCAAATTAATAAAATATCAAGAGGGCTCTAAGTTAATTTTGATACAGTATACAAATTCATCTACAACAACAAAAAATACTGGGAAAAATACATATTCCTTTTTTCTGCAAGAAAATCATAAACATTCAGAAGAATGCATATGATCATGATTAATTCACTTGAACATGTTGCTTTTAAGGTACATAATTTAAAATGCCATCAATCCTCCCCTAATCTACAGAGGTATCCTAATAGGACATGCTAGAAAACCAAGTTGTGTTAAAGATTCTGAGGTTTTAGGAGGATTCTGATTGGCCAAGAACCAAACAAGACCATCCTGAGTCAGTCAGACATTCAGATTTCCAGTAAAGATTCCACAAACAACTACCCAAGTGCATTGATAGTCAACTGCCAAAACAACAGTTCTCTGTTTTCCAAAGCAGCACTTGTGTACAATCCATAAACAAACTGTCAAAGACATTGTACATCTGGTCAGCACAGTTGCAAAGTTAATTTTGGTAGGGGAAAAAAACCTACACCTCTGGTTTTCATTTGGATGGAATTTTGATCAGGGAAAGAATCATATTGTGGGCATTTGTAATGTTTCTATGGACATGTGCAACAATGCTATGAAGTGCCAAATATAGAAAATTCTGGAAAATAAAACAAAGAGAAGTCAAGGGGACTGTAGATGCTTGTGGGTTGTCTAGCTGTTGGACTGAGAAGTAACCTGGAACATTCATTATCACATTATAGACTTGGTATTTAAAGATTCATATTAGATAGATAGCTTTATTCTAAAATTTAGATAGACTGTTAATAAGTGAATGAGGCTATCTGGTACATAGAAACATTAAGAAGTTTCTCTTGACTTAGAGAACCATTGTGACTGTTGTACTTTTAGAAAGGAATAACCAGCATTACCAAAATAGTTCCAAGTCTTCTAGCACCTTTATTAGTGTGTTTAGAGCATTTAATCTGTGAATGTAATCCTTTGCTTATATCTGATATCACTGAGGCCAAACACTGAGGCCAAACAATGATATCAGAAAACCAAACATCCATTCCCATCCCGGTCCTTTTATAAGTGAAAATAAGCATATTGATAATGGCAAGACCCACCAAAGAATATTTATAAGTGGGGGGGGGGCAGGGGGAGAAGAAAACAACATTCATGAAATTGCACAACTAACCCCAGATAAAAGTCAGATTCTTTCTACCATGTTCATAATCTTTCCTGCATCTCCCTTGAGTAGGCCTTGGTCAACGGCGTGATACAGCTGCCTTCTGTTCTGTTATTGCAGTGAACTCTTGATAACTTCCATCTGCAGGCTGGACCACCTCTGAAGTCGACTCAGTTCAGATTACCACCAGACCAAGTCGGAAGAGCCTTCAGCACTCAGCCATCAGGTTCGCCCTGGAATGCCTCTCCTAGCAGTTCTCATCAGCCTTCCGACAGACGTGCCTTGCACATGCCTCACATGTTTTAATAACCTGGCCTCAAGATCCTGGATTTTTAAGTTTCAATAAAGAGAAGATACAAAATTAAGACAGAAATAAGTTAGATGCAAACTGTTCATTTTTATGAGAGCAGAAACACTTGGCCAAACAACCACAATTACTCTGAATAACAATTACTCCTAGTTTAAAACATATTGATTTATAGAACTGGGTTGTAGAAAATTTTACCTGCAACTTTACAGGAACACAAAAGTTCCCAGCTTTACGCCAACACTTTGTACTCTACAAGTATATTAATTGCTAATAATTGAAATCCACATCTTGGGCTATTAATTTCCTTCTTGTTGTAGTATAGAACTGATTCATTGGGTTAAAAATAATAATAAGGTTGAACATTTATTCCTACTCAAGCCTTTAAAAAGTGACTGAATTAAAGTTTCCAGAATTGTTGTGGAATTTTGTAAAGTCTAAAAAGAAACCCTACTTATTGAAGCAAATTTACTACAAACACTTGAGATAAGAGAACTTGAAAAGTGAGATGATGATTGCATGTTTCTTACAGACACAGTAAAGATTAATAAATCACAAACAATGGAATTCAGAGGACACCCTTGTACAACTCTGAAAGGATTTCAAGGAACCTTCCCATCTGGATTCTGTGCTGATTCTTTTCATATTGTATTTCCCCAAGGATGACTCACAGGAAATTGAGGTTTCAGAAATATGTTTGTTTTTTAATGGCATTTCTCTACCTTTGCTGCAAAATGTTCTTAAAGATAAGTGGTTTTGTGATTGTCTTTTCTCTCATTAAGGATCTTTTTAAAAAATAGTTTCTCTTGTCATGATGATGCTCATGTCTAAGTGACAAGGATGGGGATGGAGACACTTGTCCTGTTGACCATGGTACAAATATTCTAGCAAGTGTAGGAAAGAACAGAAAATAGCTTGAGTGGTTTCCCTCATTTGGGGTAGCAGGAATGTGCCTATAGATCTACAAGTAAGCACACTGCGTGGTAAAGACATATATATATATATGCATATATATACACATATATATATACACTGGGACATGATAAATTATACAGGTCTCTAGCATTCACACACAGGATATTTTTAGGAGGAGAACACAAAGCCTCAGTACCTATGTAACATGTTTATCAAAATGGAAATGGAAACATGAGATTTGTTTTCTTTGCTGATGTTTTTGTTTACTTTACCTTTCTTTCATTCATTTTTCTGTCTTTGGGATTCTAAGGGAGAGGCATGGAAATGGAGGGACAAAGGGTGAACAAATGCAGCAGTGGTATTCACTAAACACAATGTTAAAGTGAACTCCACAACTTGTGGGTGGGTATGGGAGGGAACAACTGGGAGAAAACAAATGAAAGGGTGACATGGTTCAAAAAGAAACAGGCTCTTTATCTGACTTACGCAACTATAACCCCTGTACATCACCTTTATAACAACAATAAAAATGCATGAAGAAAAGAAAAGAATGAGAAAGAAATCTGGACAATAGATAAGACTACAGGGCAAACAGCCACGCTATCATTATCATGTACATTGAGTTACGCTACATATTGTATAGGGTGTAAGAAAGGGCGTCACTCATTCATGTTGAGTCCAGTATTGATCTCCTTGCTCATGGGAAAGTGGATGCTAATAATCCAAATGGGGCACATTTTTGTATTACAATTAAGCAAATCATCCCCAGTGATAGATTAGAATAAAGTGTTTACAGAAACAAGAGCCTTGGGGACCTACGTGACTATTCTACTTGACTGTTAATGGTAGCAAAGATGCCTACAAGGATTGATTTGAAATGGATTATAATGATAGTTGATGTACCCAGTCCTTACCATGCCTCTAGGAAGAGGTACTATTTCAGGCTTCATGGAGTCCTATACTGACCGTAGATTTTTATTAGCTTCTTGACACCAAATACATCAGAGTGCTTATGGAATGGAAATAATAAACACCTTTAAACTCTCCGCAGAAGTCATGGTAAGAAAGCCACAGGCCATCTACTGCATCGTAAACCTGTTCTCTTGTATAGGCAACTGTATTTCTTCTGAGAGATACTTTCTAGTTTGCTACAGAATCAGGGTCAGAAACTACCCAAAAATAATGAGATCTCCATTGGGATTAAAATTTAGATTCTATTTTAAGCATACCTCAGATGTCTACGTGGCTTGGTTTCTGTGCTCTTAGGAGGTGGTGGAACCTTTAAGAAGTGGGGCCTACTGGAAATCTTCAGGTTACTAGGGCTGTGTCCTTGAAAGGAACAGTGCCATTCTCACCTCATCTTGTTCTTATTTCCTTGTGAACCACAACATGCAAAGTTCCTCTGCTGCTGTTACCTCCTGATACAAATATAAAAGCAATACAGCCAACCCACCATGGACAGAAACATCGATGAGCCACTACGAACCTCTTCTCTTTTTCAGCTGGCTTTCTCAGGTATTTTGCTACAGTGATGGAATGCTGATTACCAGGGATATGCACTGAAGGAACCTGTCCTTGAGTGGAAAGGCTATGTAGGAAATTGTTCATATGCAGGTACAAAAGGCACAAGGCCTGGCGCCTTTGACACTGACTACTGATGCTTAGCCTCCTTTCCTATCATCTCATGATTCGATTGCCAGATGTCCAAGGGAGACAAGCCTCAGATCTACTTCATAGATGATTCTATATATTTTGTAGAAACGTGTCAGTAGACTGTTCACAGATGCTAAGTGTCCACAGAAGCAGATGGTGAGACTCTTAAGTTACTGTCCCTCGGCTCCACAGACACGCTTGTTCAATCAGCTTTGTGAGGACACACATTGCATTTCTTCTTTGCCAACTGCCTTTGCATTGGGCTTTGCCTACAGGACTGTGAAAGTTACCTCAACAAGATTTCTTCATCCCATTGTAGGGCTTCTTTGTACAGAGAAGAGCAGAACACAGCATGCATTTTTCTCATTTTCTAGACCTGCAGGGCCAACATAACGATGAGCTTCCTTGGAGATGCTAGCACTTGCTGTGCAATACCATGCCACAGAATTTCTGCCTCCTAAAAAAAAAAAAGTAAGTGCCTAGCTTTCAATAATTCCATCATCTTCCTTTTGGTTGCCATTGCTGTATCTTTAAGTTCTCTTTTCATCCTTTTATTTTCATGGCCATCAACTTTATCCCTAACTAACAATTTGTCACTTGACTGGACTCCTCTGAGAATACAAAGCCTTAGGAAGTGTATGCTAATTTCTAATAAGAATGGTAGGGAAATACTAAAAGAAAAAAAAAATGCATCATAGAGGGAAAATCATAGCCCGGCACCGGTGTCTCATGCCTGTAATCCTACTATTCAGGAAGTTGAGCTCTGAGGATTGCGGTTCAAAACCAGCCAGGGTAGAAAATTCCCCATGAGACTCTTATCACCATTTAACCACTCAAAAATCAGAAGTGGAGCTGTGGCTCAAAGTGTTAGAGGGCTAGGTTTGAAATAAAGAGCTTAGGGACAGTGCCCAGGCCCTGAATTCAAGCCCTATGAACAACAAGGGGGGAAAAAAGAAAGAAAAAAAAGATGAGAGAGAGAGAGAGAATCACAGTTGAAGAAATTTGGAGAGGTGGCAGAAAGAAAGTGCTAGAAGAGGGCAGTCATCTGCAATAGTGAGATGTGAAGAAATATGTGGATAAGGAGATTACTACATGGCACAACATAATATCTCTCCCTCTGACCTTCCGCACAGGCTGCAATGGACTCTTAAATTGCTTTACTATTCATTTCTGACACATATCACAGGGTACCTGGAATGGCAGGAGATAACCAGAGGTAAACTACAACCTTTAATGACACAGATGCCTTTGGAGGCAGTAAAATATAAACGAATCAGGGAGAAAAGACAAGGGCAATGTCTAGCTCATTTTCCACTCTCAGACATAAGCTAAACATAGTTAGGAAAAGACAATTTGTCTGGAAATCTGGGTGTCTAGGCATAAACAACAATAAGAATGCTGAGGTCCTCCAAAATGCTGTAAATGTGTGATTATTTGTGAATACGTTAAATTAACCAGAAAATGTAATACTAGTATCCAACTAATAGTTCATCTTGAACATCTATTTAATATGTGACTTTGAATGGTCTTAGATGAAGTTATAATTATGCATTCAAATATGTGGTATATACACAATCAACTTCCTTTCTCTTTGAAGTTATATTTTAAGAAAACAACAATGGCCATAATAACATGAAATCTCTTAACATTTCCGTAGAGCACAAACTGGGGACTTTCCATAGGGAGATCCTCTGATGACAAAGTTATTCAGTTTTTAAGATACTGTCTTCTGTTGAAGGATTCCAGAGTAATAATAATCATTTATTCTTCAGCAAAGCTTCCTGTATATCCTGCCCTAACTGAATGTCTTGTTTGTAAAGACTAAAAAAATAATGAGAAAAGAATTCTTATTTTTTGTATACATTTCCCTACTATGAACACATGATAAGTTATCCTAAAACATCACTTAGGGCTAGTTACTATAGTTATGGACAATGGTGGTCATTAAGTTTAATGCGAAGGAACAAAATCATGACTATTTCCCTTTATATTGAGAGAAACTGACAAGCCTCCCTCATAAAATGTCAGGAGAATACCCATGGTGGAGTGCAGTAACTCAGATATTGAACATTTGGAGAGTATCTGAATCTCCATCTTCTCTAAAATCATGCTGAGATTGGATATATTTACTCAACCTCTAGTTTACTTGAAGTAATGGAAACCAGATTGAACTAAGGCTGATCACTAGGGTAAATTTGAAGTAGTCTATGTCACTATATTGAAGAAAATTATTTACACCCTGTAATAGAATCAGTTACAGAAAATAATCATTACAGCAAATAAATATCATCATAGGATCATGGAAGGACCTCCAACACATGCATTTCTCTATTCATCCAACATATAGTAGGATACCATATTTAAAGGTAGAAATTTCAGATACATTGTATATAAAACAGCTGAGGAAGTCAACAATAAAAGGTACATATTATAAATATATCTGAAATTTATATAATTAATGAGGAATAAATACTAAGAAATAGAATTCTCATTACTTTGTAACTACTTAGACTACATGATTCTGAACCCTATTTTAGTCCTTAAGCCTTGGGTTTTGTATAGACAGAAGCAAAAGGAGCATAAATTTCACGGACCAAGCACCTCAGCTCTCTCATTAAGATATGTGTTATTTTTTTTAAGACATGTATTATCTGAAGTCAACTATTTGGCATGGCTGGGACAGTTTCTTTCTACGAAAAATGAAGTCAACATGAACCACCTTCTTAGACACTTGAGATGATTACTTGTCAATATTTTCAAAGCCCCTGGTATACATAAGTACCAATAAAACTCAGCATACAGAGGAAACAAGCAAATTTCCTGGGAATTCACACCTTTATAGAACTGGTCAAAAGAGTAAGATTGTGAGCTGGGCACCAGTGGCTCACACATGTAATCCTAGCTACTCAAGAGGTTGAGATCTGAGGATTTCGGTTCAAAGTTAGCATGGGCAGGAAAGTCTGTGAGACTCTTATCTTCAATTAACCACCAGAAAAACTGGAAGTGGCCCTGTAGCTCAAGTGGTAGAGCTGTAGCCTTGAGCTGAAGAGCTCAGGGACAGCACTAAGGTCCAGAGTTCAAGCCCCAGGACTGACAAAAAGAAAAAAAGAATAAGATTGTGAAAGTCTGTAATGTAATAAACTCTTCTTGAGTGAAGTTAAATTCTGGTAATAGCATTATGTTTCCTATAATCTCTGTCTTCTCTTGTGAACTATCTTATATGTAATGGAAATTTGAATTATAAATTAAAACATTGTGAAAGTGATTTTTTAAAATGATCAAAAAAATCAAAATGCAATTTCTCCTAAGTCATTAACCTATATCAATGTTTTTGTCTAGGCTAGTTTCTTTTATAAGGCTTCAGAATTCAAGCACACTTTCCTATACCAATTATTGTCATCTCTAAAACATTTAGCTATGCTAGGCATATTCCAAAGAGAATTATATTTTAATCATCAATAACTAACTGGCCATCTCATCTCTACTCAGAGGATGTAAACATCTCTCATCCCCTTCATTCTTGCTCATATTCCTTCTCTAACAGCCAGTTGGTCACCTGGGTCCAATAGGGAATTTATTCTTTCCAAATTCTATGCTTTGAATGTGCTTCTGAGATGCTGCAGTTGGTATTGCTTTGGAGACAGATAAATGGCTCCTGTATGAGAAATGCATATCCCATTTGGAAGCATGCCAGCACGATTTCTAAAGATGTTTTGTAGGGAAGTGACAATTAGGACATGCTGAACATGTGTACAATCTCCACAGAGTGAAATATATCTTAAAATAGAACAAATGCCATGACACCAAGTATTAATAGCCAGAGTACCCAGGAATTTTCTCTCTCAGCCTTGAATGGAAGGATATTGCTAGTATGACATGAGATTGAAAAGGAAAGTTACTGAGTTCTTTTGTGGTGCTCACAAAAAGATACTGAGTCCTTCCTCTTCCCTTCCACTGGTAATAAGAACACGCACTGCTCTTTAGCTTTCATTGGCACAAATGGCCCTGACCTTGACCTTGGCCTTTTTCCATTTCTACTTCATCATGGAGAAACATACATTTATTATTATTTTTTTTTACCAGGCAGTGGCAAGATAAAGACTGGAACCAAGACTAGGGCTACTCCAGTATGAAGAGTTTTATGGGAAACTTAAAAATCTATTTTTCAATCTGTGTCAATATCCATTGTAACAGATTTTTGCAAAATTTACCACTAGGCAAATTTCTGAGACTACAGAAACATAATAATTTTCCAGAGAGCCCTTAATTCGATGCAATTCAAGTTAATGAACATCATTTAGATGTTGGCATTTTAGGCATCATATTCATATTCTGGTTCAGGAAATGATTATCTTTGTAGACCCTTTGACTAAATCTATGTAATAGAACAGATTGCTTCTTGCTAATTGAAAGGTCTGGAAGTTAGTTTGTTATGTAAAGGGACTAAATCTCCTCTAACTTCCATTCTCTATCCTAAAATTGTGTTGATAGGCTATTTAGTTTGAATGTCTCTAGCAGGCACATTGCTTTCTTGATAAAAGACTCTTCTATTAGTGTGTAGAAGCACTCATCAGTTAGAAGATGAATGTTCGCTTAGCAACAATGAAAAGGCCTTGTACATGCACAAAATAGGTTAGACCAAAAATTGCCTCCAAGTTTACTTGTTCATACAGATGTTATAGCAACATCTATATAATTGTAGAAATAGGCTTATTCTTTTTTTTGGGGGGTGGGGGTACCAATATCTACCTATTCTGTTCTCCAGTATATTTGGTATCCAGAGTGATTCTATATCTTCTCTATAACGACTGTTGAGGCGTATTTTGGGGGGGGGGGGAAATTGGGATGAGGTTGACAATGAGTGTGGGGGAGCAAAGAGATGCACACTCAATACACGCTCTGACAACTGCAGTGGTTACTGTATCCGCTTGACAACATAAGATGAGCTAGGGTCTGAGATAAGAGGAAAGAACGGTCTCAGAGTTGAAGACTAAGGCTAAGTTGAAAGTTAGACTCCTTTTTGAACTACGATAGGATTAAGTAAATAATAGTGAAGCACTGTCAATGTTGAATGGTCCTTGGGTCTTCTGGAAGATCAGTTCTATAGTTAAACAAACAAACAAATAAGAAGCATCTGGTTACTGGTGGCTCACACCTATAATTTTAGTTTCTCAGGCAGCAGAGAGCTGAGGATCAAGGTTAAAAGTCAGCCTAGGCAAAAACAAAAACAAAAACAACTCCCTGTGAGACTCTTCAACTAACTACTCAAAAACCAGAAGTGGAGCTGTGGCTCAAAGTGGTAGAGCACTCACCTTGAGCAAAAAGAGCTCAGGGACAGTACCCAGGCCCTGAGTTCAAGTCCCACAACTGACCAAAAAAAAGCAGATTTTTTTTCTTCATACATTTAAATAGGTTTTATCATGACACTTCCATATATGTGTATAATGTACTTTGATCATATTTATTCCCCATTACTCTCTGTTGCCCCTCCTTCTCTTCCAACTGATCCTCTTCCTCATCTCAGACAGATCTCTTTCTATTTTCATGTAAAAAAAAAAAAGAGTAAAAATCTTGACTCTGAAAGGAGCTAGTATTTCCAATGAGAAGATTTGAGACTTCTTAAAAAATGTGTGTATATGCTAGTCCTGGGGCTTGAACTCAAAGCCTGGGTGCTGCCCCTAAAGCTCTTTTGCTCAAGGCTAGCTCTCTTGAGCCACAGCTCTACTTCTAGCTTTTTGGTTGTTAATTGTAGCAAACATTCTCATAGACTTTCCTGCCTGGACTGGGTTTGAACTGTTATCCTTAGATCTCAGCTTCCTGGGTATCTCAGATTACAAGTGTGAGCTACCAGAGTCTGGCAAAAAAAAAAAAAATACTTCTTGATATTGTAATTTACAGTGGGGAATCCTGCAGTTACAGGCAAAGAGATTTTCAGGGATACAGTTTAGGCAGTGGAAAAATCAGCCTTTTCTAATCTAATAGATCAGGTTTGTTTATGTGTTTCTCATAGTACATTTATTCAGTCATTAGCTGTTGCTAGTATTTTGACGATAATTATAATGACACAATATAATCTCAGTGCCAAGAGACAAGATTGCTAACATCCAGGATATGGTTTACTAAAGAACTTGATCTGTAAAATCTAATACTATTTATAAACTGGGCTGTTTCAGAAAACACTCAAGAGGCATTTGAGAACAACATAGGTTGGGACAGAACCCTTCAAAACCATCTCAAATCTAATAGCCTTGTGTCACCATTTCATCCCCCATTGCTAGAGGAATTTCACACACACCCCCAACACACACACACTTCCTTTATCTTACCCAATCCTGAACACACCCAAATTTATACTACATATGGACACAGATTAAGGTATTTGCCTTATGGATGACAAAAATGAAAGAAAGTAATAAGCTATCATTTAATACTTGAAAAAAATAAGTATTATGTATAACACATATTATATGGGAACTCCCAAGAAGAGAAAATATGTTCTCTCTGAGCAGAGAGAGATATTTCCATCTCAGGCTATTCAAGGACATCTATCAGTAGATTAATATTGTCTATGAATACTGTCTAAGACCTTTCCTCCTTCTTTTCTGTAGGCCTCAAACATAAATGTCTCTTACTCCCAGTGATCAATAGTTTATACACAGGACATCCACTCAATCTAATTCTGTTCTTGGGATGAGGTTTGAGTCCTTATTAAGAACACACTGCTTTTAAGGCTTACTCCAGAGTATTCTAACAGGCACATCTCTAAAATTTAATTACTGCATGTATTTTCAGCTGAGACAGCCTTGGATCAAATTTAGATTTCCCTTAAAATTTCAGGAAGATTTAAGAAAGCCTTGCAACTCTGGAACGCAGTGTGCACAGATGCGTTGTTCCTGGTAATCAAATGTATTTCTAAGGATTTACCTCTTACACTTAGCTGAACATTATTGGCAAGTGTGACTTAAGCCAGACCTTCCTGGTTGTTGTAATGTCATTTACTAAATACAATTACATAATTGCCTCATGCTGTACAGATGCAATGAACATCCGGGTATTTAAAGGCAGAGAAACCAAAGCACTGAGAACTCTGAGCATTGAAATGAGTTCAGAGTGAGCATAAAGCACAATGTAATTCTGTTAATTTGCTTTAGCTTCTGGTCATTGCATTAAGACACTCAAGGAAGAAACAATTGTTAAGAGATATTGTAGTCTAGGTCAGCACAAAGCAAACCCCAAAAGGGACTAATGTACCTTAGAACTCTCCTTTCATAATCAAATCATCCCTCTGCTGTTTTCTCTTATAAGACAAGATTACTGCTGCCCTAAGGCCACACTTCTCTATGGTGCCCAACCCTGGGCAGCCCCTTTTTTTCTGGACTTAAATTACTTTCAACCTCAAATTGTATTGGCTCTTCTCTTCCCTTGGGAATCTTACAAGATTTTTCAATTTGCTTTTGAAAGGTAGGTAGGTAGGTAGGTAGGTAGGTAGATAGATAGATAGATAGATAGATAGATAGATAGATATAGATGTGTGTGTGTGTGTGTGTGTGCATGTTTTCCCTGCTCCACATCAAAATTTGAACAAGTATAGAGTCTTGGTGCTTTCTTATTTTTTTTCACATACTTATTATAATCTTTGCATGTGTAAGATATGATTGCTAAATCATGATTTTTTAAGTACCATAGAATGATATAACAGCCCCTAACTCTTCTCCTTCAAAGATTACTCTAAATCATCAGCCATACAAATGCATAGGTCACACACTGTACTTTGTATATTAAACTTTAGAGTCTATTTTAATAATTAAAACTTTAGCATTCATGTCATATCTGATTACACCTTGCTCTTAAATTTACTGAGAATGGAGCTTTTTTCTGTGTTTTTTTTTGTGGGGGGGGGGATAAAATGTAGCAAAGCTTCAACTTGAAACCTCATCTGAAACCTAGGTAGGCCTAAGCTCATCTTACTAACTGATATACTGGGACCAGCAAAAGCTTTGTCCAGATAGCAAGTCTGAAAAGAGAGGCAGGGTGAAAACTTTAGCACAGTCACACAGTCATTAAATCAAAGAGAAATAGTGATTTCCAATTCATTGCCATTTTAAAACTAAACATACATATTCCTGCTAGATAGACTTATTTCTGTTTCTAAGACAAAAAACAATGAGTAAAAACCATATTAGTGAACTCAGTTTCCTAGTGTTGTAGTCATGAGGCAAAATTGCTTTGGCTACTTGCCATCATTTCACTACCAATAGCGGCTTAGCTCAACCAATAAAGATTCACAAAATCAGAATGGTGTGTTTATAGGAGCTATGAAAGACATACTGACCAAGTAAAGGAGTGAGGCCCATGAGAAAACTTGTGTGGGACAATTTAGGCAATACTCCTAGAAATGAATGAGGAAGATTTGCCAGGAGAGGAATAAAAGCCCAAGACCTTCAAGTTCTTACTAGTCACAGGACCCTATTAGTACCATTTAGCTAAAGATGACGGACATTTAGCTAAAGATGATAACTGGTTACATAATCAACACACCTTAAACACCTCGCACCTGTGTGATTTTCCCCCCCTCTTCTTTAAAAATTATTTTTCCCAGGAAATTTAATAAGCCATGGGGTAATATTTAGTCTCTTGGGGAAATACATTCAACTTTTGGTGGCATTTTAAAAGCCTATTCCCTTAGGAAAAAAATGGCTCAAAATATTTGGGAATAAATCAAAGTCCTGAAATCATTAATGGTCTCGGCTATACAAATATTCACATTTCTCTTTCTCAGAGGGCTGACACAATTAACATCTCCTCTCACTCATTTTAATTGATCAAAGAAAGAACTATGATTTCTGAATCAATGTAGTTGGTTATGCTACAATTATCTCAATTTAAAATGATTGCATCTTATCTAGTTTGAGTCATATTAGATAGGTATGCTTATTTAAAGTTAGTGGTAGGTTGCTGGTATATTTGGCTTATGTTTATTATCACCCCTATAATATTCCAGAATCTTCATTATTTCTACTTCAGTCTTGCCATATTCAGTTTCTTTCTTTTCTAATAATCTAGTCCCTTGGGACTTGAAAGGGCAATGATTCCCTTCTCAAAAATGGACAAAAAATATTGAGTTCAATAGGGTCTATCTGCTGAATAGATTCTTTGCTTCAGAAGTAAAACCCTACAAAGAATCACAAAGATATTCACACAAATGTACTTTTGAAAAGTAAGCAATAAAATATGCACATTTTCTTTTATATTTCATGTCTTTTTTAAGAGAATGGAACTTATTTTCTTCCTATTATTTCTATACCCAGCTTCAATTCAGTGATGATTTCTTGCTTGTGGGATAATAATTCTTTTTTCACTGAAACTATAATTAATATTCCATGACAACTTGTAAATAGGATGAAAATAAGAGAACCTTAGCCTCAGGGCATCCAAGAGCTAACTGCAACATTGGCTTTAAATTTTTATCACTTACTATTTATCTTAAGGCATAACAAAATACTCTTTTTGTCTCAAATTTAGTCACAGATGGTAAGGAGATCAGAGGTATGTAAGGTCAGAATGAGAGTGAGAGTGGGTGAATTTTGAATTTATCTAAGAAATAGGGTACAAATTGCCACCTTAATTACACCCAGTGCAATCAGCCAGTAAGTTTCTGTGCAAAGAAAATGATTTTGAATTCTCAAAAATGTTTCAGGAGGCTGGGAATATGGCCTAGTGGCAAGAGTGCTTGCCTTGTATACATGAAGCCCAGGATTTGATTTCCCAGCACCACATATATAGAAAATGGACAGAAGTGGTGCTGTGGCTCAAGTGGCAGAGTGCTAGCCTTGAGCAAAAAGAAGCCAGGGACAGTGCTCAGGCCCTGAGTCCAAGGCCCAGGACTGGCAAAAAAAAAAAAAAAAGTTTCAGGCCACTAGAAGCCGTTGATATTGGTATCCTGCTCTTCCTCTTCGTCCTTGTTGTAAGTTCAGTTGTGTGTCCCCAAACCTATGACGTTGTTTGGAAACCGAGTCTCTGTAGCAGTAATCACGTTAAGATGCCATCATTTTGGTTGGCCTTGGTCCCTTATGACTACTTTCCTTATAAGAGGGAAAGCCCAGAGAGAAGAAGGCCTTGTGAAGACAGAGAGGCTGGCTGACCTCTTAGTTTTGATGCCACAAGTCAAGGAATGCTTGGGACTTTCCTTCAAGACACCTTGGAGAAAGCATGACCCTGTCGGCATCTGGATTTCACACATCTCAATTCCAGAATTGTGAGAGATACATGTGTTGTTTTAAGCCACTCATTTCATGGTGCTTTATTATGGGAAGCTCGGGAATTAAGTCAAATACTTTCCCCAAACAAATATCTAACCCAATTTTTGTAACCAAGACATGACAAACTCAAACAGTGGTATGTATTCCATAGTTAGTCTGGCATGACCCAAGGATGGGGTGGGTGGGGGGTAAGTAAAAGGGCTTTGGAAATAGTCACCTTCTCCTTTATGTCAAAAATCTCATCACGGGGGCTGGGGATATGGCCTAGTGGCAAGAGTGCTTGCCTCGTATACATGAGGCCCTGGGTTCGATTCCCCAGCACCACATATACAGAAAATGGCCAGAAGTGGCGCTGTGGCTCAAGTGGCAGAGCACTAGCCTTGAGCAAGAAGAAGCCAGGGACAGTGCTTGGGCCCTGAGTCCAAGCCCCAGGACTGGCCAAAAAAAAAAAAAAAAATACAAAAAAAAAAATCTCATCACGATTGCTAATCACATCTCACACATTAGCAATTCCATGAAATTTTCTATGAACTTTGAGATGAAGGGGACCTCCCTCCTGCAAATCCAATATCTCTGAAATCTGTTGACATACACTATTTATAGATTGCATTCTTCTTGCATCTATCTGAATGAAATTTTACATAAAATCTAGCAAATGGATTTCAAAACTGGTTATTAGAGTATTTCTGATCCTTTAACATTATTCATCTCAGAGTTTAATGCATCATTCTTCCAGCAAAAAACAAGTTTAATTGTGTTTTCAAATAAATTACTAAGTCAAACTTTGGTGTGATAAGTTATGAGAGTTTGGCACAATCACCCGTTTATATCCCTGATGTGATTTGCATACATTACTATGAGATGAGGAATTTATAGACTCTTTAAAATAATATAGAGAGCTTAGGGAAATAACTCCAAGGTAGAAAACATAATTATCATGAAAGTATGAGGCCCTGGGTTTAATCCCTACACTGAAAAGGAAAAAAGAAAAACACCAACGAAGATATAAGCACTATGTAAACGTAATGGTTTTTTATCTTGTGCAATCAAGTTATAGCTTTGACCTGTGATTTTCTTGTCCATCATCTCTTATTTATTTCAAGCACTCATTTGTGAAACAAATTGCCAGGAATTATAATGAAATAGAGGACACTCTTATACTTAAGGCACATAGCAATCTCTATCAGCTCTCAGAGGGCTGTCAACACACCACTTATTTTTTCATATTAGGCAGACAGTAATTATAGATCTTGTTAAAAGTATTATTCATATGTAAATCTTTTTCAGATGGCAAAGTATACATGGTATGTGTTAATCAAGTTGTGCATATTCAGCAAGGTGGAATGCATTTCATTAATGAAGAACTACTATATTCTTTACCGCAACATCCAGTTTTCTTTTTTTCTTGCATAATTTTATTTTTGATGTATGCAAGCTGGTTCATGAATTATCTGAGAAGTAATGATCTACCCCAAGCTAATGTGGTCAGTTCACATTATAACACAGCTTGACCTTCCATCTGACTTCCTTTAATGTGGAATATGGTTCATTGTTTTCATGGAGAATATCAGTATCTAATGTACTTGTGAATAGCTGGGCTTTCTACTTTTCCTCTTTTTGAGTATTAAGCTTGGGATCACTTTTAACTAGTACAGTTTAAGAAGAAGTGACTACTAAGACTAGATCATAAAGAGTACTATGCCATCCCCTTTGCCCTGTCTACCTCAACTCACTCATTCAGTGGGAAGCCCACCGTCATGTTGTGAGAACACTCAGGCAGTGTGAAGAGGTATGCATGGTGAATCATTAGGGCTTCCTGCCCACAGCCACATGGAAGAACACCTTTGAAGCACAGTCTTACTTCCAAGTCAAGCCTTCATATGATGGCAGACTTGACTCAGTGCTTCGCTGTCACCACACAAAGCACCCGCAGCTGGACTGTCTGACTAAGCCATCCTCAGTCCCTGATCCTTAGTATCTTTGTGAGACAACAAGTGTCTATTTTAAGTTGCTTCATTTTATCATGATTTAATTAGCACAGATTCTTACTTGTAGGACCTGCCTAGTGTTAGCTTGTCGAGGTAGTGGTGATTATTTAAAGGCATAAGGCACTCTCTACAGTGTCCTCCAAAATTTCTGACCATAGAACTTTTTTTGTTTTCCCCAAAGAATCTTAAAGGATACAACATAGGCTGACATGGAGCTTTGATAATTTGTGTCATATCAACAAGAAAGCAGGTCTTCCTCGTTAAGTAATAGTATCAAAGCAATCCATGTATAGCCATCTGGAAAATCCCAGATGTCTTTGGCTAAAGTAGGGTGAAAAAGAATAACAATTGCCCCCAAACTGTGTCTTCTGAGCAATTCCTGATATGTGCAGAAACTTATCAGGATAAGACCAAGTAGGTAATTTTCTGTTAAAAGCCATTGCCAAAATAATTGATGATATTAGTCTTCTTTATTGGAATGTTGATCATGTACCTTCACTTCCCTGGATGGAATGAGTGTGCTGCAAATGGGAAGCCTATGTAATCACTTGTCCTGGGGAGAACATCTACAAGTGAATAGCAAATGTATTTTTCCTTCTACTGAATCTCAAAGTGGCTCATTTTTGCTGAAGGAAATTGCTCCTTGAATTCAGATGAGATTAAGACCTTTTCAGGGAGACTCCACTATTGCAGCAGGCATGTTCAGAGTACAGGTGAGAAATGGCTCAAAGAAAATTTGCATGTCTTTCCAGGTACAAGGGTCTTAAGAGAAGTTGACTCCCAGGCTACTCAGCCCAAAGTGGATATCAAAGTTAACACACAACTGTGCATTGTCGTAGAGCGACGCATAATCTGACCACTTTCCTTGTTACAGTCACAGTGGAGGAGGCAATATAGCAACCATAGGGGCTCAAAGGTGGATCAAATTCTACTTCATGTAAACCTTAACAAAGGCGTTTTCTCTTTAGCTTTTGACCTGAGTGAAGTCAACACAGAGAGGATGGCAGGAGTCTTAACTAAGTTTCCTCATCCATCACTTCCATTTCCCCAGTTTGAACAAATTTGGCACCTGAACCAGTTTTCTAATAGTATCCCACAGTGTGTGAGGATCACTTAATGGCTTGTGTTCCCCTTTATTTTGCAGTACTTGGGTTTGAACTTAAGGCCTCACACTTGCTAGGTAGGCACACTAACACTGTACCATTCTTCCAGCCCACCACCCCTTTTGTGTTGATTATTGATGGATTCTTACTTCCAGGCTTGTGCTTGGACTGAAATCTGCCTATTTCTGGCTTCCTATTATAGCAGATTCTTCCATTAAAGAGGAATCTCCTGTATTTTTTTTTAACCTGGGCTGGCCTCAAATGATGCATCCCATTTCTCAGTCTCCCACATTACTGACAGGTACATGTCACTGCCCTCAGCTATGAGTTGAGAAGAGGCATTGTGAATTTTCTGCCCAGGCTGGCCTTGAACGATGATCTACCCAGGCTAGCCTTGAAACATGATCTTGCTGATCTCAGTCTCCCAAGTAGCTAGGATTATAGATGTGAGTCACTTGTGCCTAACTTGTATTTATTTGGTTTTTGAGGCAGGGTCTCACGAATTTTTGTTAGGCTGGCTTTGAGGTACTGATCCTCCTGTTTCCATCTAGGACTATAAGAACGACCCACCATGCCTAGCTTGTCTATTTTTCTTAAATCTCATGATATCCTATCTTCCAAGACACAACTCAAAATATGATTCTTCTATTAAACTCTTTCAGTCGCTGTTGATAGCTTTTCCTTATCAGGATACTTGTAGCATTCCTAGTAAAGTAAATTGCACCTCTCTTTGTAATGTTTATCACCTTGCATTTTAGTTGTTTGTTTTCATTTCTACCTTATCTATGGCTTACTATCCCATAGAGAGTAGATATTGATTCATCTTACTGTTTCTAATGATGGATATATTGAAAGTTCTTGATAAACGTTGACATGCTAAACCACAGGCACTACAATGCAGTCACTGAAGAGACTCATATGTTTGACTGACTCGCTTTTATATAGATATGCCTAGGCAATACAAGTCAGTTTTCTCAATGTCATTGCTATACAAAGCTTAAATTGCTGACCCTGAATAGCAAAAACAATCCTTAGCAGGAAGAACAGTGCTAGAGTGATATTAATACCAAACTTCTAATTCTATTACAAAGCCATGATTATTAAAAAAAAAAAAAACAACATCACCTTGGTACTGGCTCATGAGCAAGTTTGAGGACTAATGGAATAGACTCAAAGACCCAGAGATGAACCAGCAGACCTATAGCTACCTAATCTTTGATAAAGAAGCCAAGAGCACAGGATGGAAGAAAGACAGTCTCTTCAACAAAATAGGCTGACAGAATTGGCTATATATGTATAGAAAACTGAAGTTAAATCCTTACATATCACCCTGCACCAGAATCAATACCAAATGGACCAATGACCTCAATGTAATACCAGATATTCTGATAAAATTACAGGAAGGGATAGGGGGAAATACTAGGGCTACTTGGTATAAGTTGAAACTTCCTAAATAAAGATTGAGCAACATAACAAATCAAAGAAACAGGCTGGATAATTGGGACTGCACCAAATTGAAAAGTTTCTGTATGGCAAAGGTCATCGCTTGCAAGATAAATAGAAAGCCCACTGAATGCGAGAAGACCTTTACTATGCATCAGATCACGGTCTCATATCTAAAATATGCTTAGAGATCAAAAACTTACACTCCACCACACCAAATCCTCAAAGAAATAACAACTCCATTAATAAGCGGGCTACAGACCTAAATAGAGACTTTTCTGAAGAAGAAGAAATAAGAATGGCCAATAGACACATGAAGAAATGTTCAACATCTCTGGCCACAAAAGAAATGCAAATCAAAACAACAATGAGATTCCTCCTCACTCCAGTTAGAATAGCCATTAAAAAATAACTAATAAAACATGCTGGCGAGGATGTGGCCAAAAGTAAACATTACTATTATACTTACTACTATAATGTAAACTAGTTCAACCTCTCTGGAAAGCAGTATGGAGATGCCTCAAAAGACTAAACACAGACCTTCCCTGTGACCAAGCAGTCCCACTCTTGGGCATTTACCCAAAATGACCACAAACCAGCCCAGCTAATGTCACCAGCACAACCATGTTCATTGCAACGTTATTTACCATAGCTAAGATATGGAATCCACCCAGATGCCCCTTGGTGGATGAATAGATCAAGAAAATGTGGTGTAAATACACATGGAATTCTATGCTTCCATCAGAAAGTGTCATTGCTGCATTTGTTAGGAAATGTAAAGACTTAGAAAAAATTATATTGAGAAAAATAAGCCAGACCCAAAGAAATATAGGATGCATGTTTCTCCTCATTTGTAATAACTAAAACATATTTATAACCTACAAGCTAATCCAATGATTAGTAAAATACAAATAATTACACTTGGACATGATTAAACAGCCCTGTAAGCATTAGCACACCAAGAACCAAGAAGGATATTCTTTCAAGAGGATCATAATGACTCAATAGCTATGTGCATGACCATATAAAATGATGCTTATCAAAATGAACTCCAAGAAATAGAAACAAGAGAGTTTTTAAAATTGTACTGTTTGTTTCTGTTGAATCACAGAAACAGTGGGATAAAGGGTGAACCAATTCAACAGTGATACTCACTAGACACTATGTTGGAAATGAACTTTACAACTTGGGGGGTAGGGGGTCAGTAGAAAAATAAGTGGGAGAAAATGAGGGCTGGGATAACACCATTCAAAAAGAAATGTACCCATTACCTTACTTAGATAATGGTAACCCTTCTGTACATCACTTTTACAATAAAACTTAAATTAAAAATATAAAGAAATGACTTCAAGTGGAAAATAATCAGTCAGGAGAATAGGAAAGATGGTGTTACTTTATATTAAAGTAATCTAATGTGTGCAATTCAAGATGTATTTACTGTGCAGGTCCATAGGAATTAGTGATAGATGGACACAGAGTTAAAGAAGAGAGGAAAAAAACACCAAGGAAGTTTTCCCAATGAGATTGAGGACTGTATCATTCTCTGAAATTGATTACCTCAGAAGAAGGTATCTAGAGAGAGACAGTGGGGAAAGGAGATGCTAAATGAATGTGGATGCCAAAGAGAAATTCAAGTCCAACGTGAAATAAGCAGAAGCAAAATTACACAGTGAGTTTGGGATGAACATAGAGAAATATTTTGGAAAATAGCCCAAATCAAAAGAAACCCATTAGTTGTAAATTGGGACATGCCTGACAAAGTAAAAATTTGGTAGGGCTAGTATAGGGATATAGGAAATAGTTTTATGAATATCAGAAATGGTAACAGATTTAGTGAACAAAATATTAGAGTAAAAACTGGTAGATAGTAATACCAACCCTCATCTTTCAAGAAGGACTAGTTGAGGGGCAGGTGAGTGAGTATTATGAAATACAAGTAATTTATTTAACTTTTGAGGTTTGGGGCAGGTAAGGCTTAGTTGCCTTCCCTTATTAAGAGATTTTTTTTTAATTATACTTTTTGTAGTCTTGTTTTGGTTTTTCTACTTTTGTCCCTATTTTTGATTTTTGTGCTTTTTGTCTAGTATGTAAGATTATCTGATTTGGAGAGGGTAAGGAGTAGCTCAGGTATGGTGGAACAAAGAGTAAACTAATTCCACAGTGATATTCACTAGACACTGTTAAAAATGAACTATACAACTTGTGGGGGAGGGGGATTGGAAGGGAAAAACTGGGAGAAAATGAGGGAAGAGGGGACACTGTTCAAAATGAAATGTACTCATTACCTGAATTGTAACCGTGATCCCTCTGTACATCCTCTTTACAGTAACAATAAATATAAAATAACAAGATAACAAGAATTTATCCTCAAAAGTTCCCATTAAGAATAACTAGGTTATGCCATATCAACCTGGAACCAACTCATGAGCATGTTCAAAGCAAGCTGAGTTTAAGTTTTAAAAGAAAATTTCAGTAATCTCATTCTAAAGCAAAAAATCATATATTAACTTTAATAGTTATAAGATTCAAACAGACATCTTTATAGAAAAATGAACTTATACTAACACTTTAATAAGAAATGCAAATGACAAGTTATGATTTTATGAAATAGCATAATTCAAGAAAAAAAGAAAGAAAATGAAAAGTTGAGGCTATTGGGAGTCTTCAAATTATGTAAATTGGTTTTTTGAATTTCATCTGAAATTTCCCTTAGTTTTTTTTTTAACATGTAATCTCAAGGTCCAGAGAACACTATTGATACTTGAAGCAAAGTTCAGCGGGATTTGATCTCTCTTACATAACATGTATTTCTTAGAATTTGAGAAAGAAACAAAATTTTACACAATGCTTTCTTGGTACTTTTTATTTCTGGGTTGTTGTTTTTTAAGGCCAAGATTCAATTTCCGCCAGCTTCAGAAATTTCACATTTTCTGCATTGAAAGACTATAATATTCTCAGAGAAAAAAAGTGCATGACATTAACTAAAGAGTAAAGCATTTAGATTTCTACAAATAATGGAAAGAAATCAACCTTTAGTCATTGAAGGGTAGTAAAGGAACATTATCTGTGCTCCATGTCTAAGAATACAGGTCAAGAAACTTCTGATCCTTTCTGGTTCTAGTACTTAATCTTTTTCCAAATACGCTTCAAAGCAAAAGTACTTACAGTAATACTGGTCCAAAAGAAGTCCATACTCTTTACTAAATGCAAGGCAACATCAAATCTTTGTCAATGTTCTCTCCCTTATGCGTAAGCAAAATAAAGCTTGAAAAATAAATAAATAAAAGTAGTATCAAGTGGTATAAGACAAAGGCTTTATAAAAAATTTTCCTAATTCTAAGAACAATGTTAGGAACACTTTTCAAATATTTACTGCACATGTAATTAGGAATGAATGAATATATTTAGGTAGGATTCTGACACATCACCCAAATATTTGAAGTATAAGGTCTAGAAGACTGGTTAGCAACTTTTCTTTGACCAGTAGAAATAAACTATTTTTTAAAAGTATTATCTTTAAGTAGTAACTGCCTATTTTAAGCTTCATCAGTGCCAGGGTACTTGGCTAACTTTTTCTCACACAAAAAGTCATCAGTTGTTTGTGCTCAGTATTCAGACTACTGTGATTCCAAGGCAAGTTCAAACAATGATAGAATGACATAAATATACCATCGTGTAACAGAAGTTACCTGGATTTACATATTCCATTCTTAAATATTAACTTAAAATGAATTCCATTAGGTCTACTTGTAAGACCTTCCAAAGAAGAATCTTTTGCATATACTTAACAAAGATGGTTTCTGTATCAAAAACACTTCTTGATGCTAGACATGATATACAGTCTTCAGTCAACACTAGGGAGGCTGAGACAGGAGGACATAGACTTTGAGACCTGCGTGTGCTATATAATGAGACTCTGTCTTGAAAAACAAAGAATCATAAAATCTCTTGAAATTTATAAATGCAAAATCCACCAGAAAAAAGCAATGAATGCAACACTTTTTAGTTCAGTGCTTCTGTGGTAGACTCAGAGTTACATTCTCATCAGCAAACAGGACACTCAGAAAATTCTGTCTTTAATTACAAACTTTATTTGTCAATACAATTCACAGTTTATACATGGTGCATCTCACCATATGAACTTCTGGAACAGTTATTGAGGAAAATGGGTGTAGGTTTTTCTCTAAAAGAGCCTGATTTTCTATAATTTTGGTTAGAATTTATGTTTACAAAAGTACCTTCAGCAAGTTAAATGAATATTTACATTTCTAGCTTAAATTTAAATTTTGGAAAATAAGCATCTATGATAATTCTTTTTTTCATTTTTAAGATCCTGGGTTTATTTTGTTAAGACCTTAATATGAATTCCATTCATTTAGGTATGCATCTCCCAGCCCTGAAAAAAGTAAAAGAAATCAGTTTTTCAATTATATTTAGGGAAATCATTTTCCTTCTGTGTTTAAAATTATATATATATATATTATATACACAATGTACAGCAGATCTACATAGGAAAATAAAAGGAATGGTAGCAATTTGCTTGGTTGCAATTACTGAAAACTTTCTGAATCTTGGAAACACCCAAGGAATCCTAGGATATAAACTGAAAAGGTCTATCAGCCTTCACTACCTCAAAACATAAAAAGAAAGAAAAATGTCCAGATTTAAATTGTGCTATAACCACATCTTCTCTAATGGCAGGTATGAACCATGCCTGCTCTCTGCATTTTTCCATGTGCAAAATCACAGTGACCCCAGTTCCAGCATCTTGACTCACAGACAAACACAACTCCACAGGGACCCAGGGAATTCTGGGTATCTGCCCCTTCTTGCTGAGCATCTTTTCTTCAGGAAAAGAAAACGACAGAAGCCTTTCATACACCAGAAAGCAAATAGAATCTGGCAGTTTAATGTTTATTAGCAAATACTCATCACACATTATTTTGCTATGTTCTTTCCATCAGAATGAATTCACACCAACTGTTCGAAATCACCTGTTGTAGCAGTACTCATTTTCAACAGGTTTCTCCTGTCAGATCATTATATATGAAAATGCTTTTCTTCCTCTTTTAAAAATGTATATTTATTCATAAATATAAATGATAAATTCCAAATACTCCCAAGGGGGAGAAAAAATGGACTGTTTAGCAGCCAATGTTACTGGCCTGGTAATATTTCACTGTATATATGTACCATTGGTACCTGAGTCAAATAAATACTCAAAAGGGCCATCTTTGCACCTCCTTTCTCTGCAGTGCCTATAACACTAGAGTTTCTGAGTGCTGCTTCAGTTTCCCTCTAATTTGGCATCTATTCCTTCTTCAGGCTTCGGAACTTGAGTCATTTTACACACTCTTTTCAGCAAGGTATAGTATTCAAAGGGGAGAGTGGGATAAAAGACTGCAGAAGTGCGCCTAGGGGTGGGGAGTGGGGAGGCGAAACCACAGATTAGCTAGAAAGAGGTTCTGTGTCTTCATAAGATAAGGCACTGACAGAAAATTTCTTAGGTAAAAGGCTGCATAAGAATATCTTGCCATTTACAAAAAGAAACATTGTCACCCATAAATGGTCCGTGTATCTAGGCTCAGTTAGGTAGACCCTGAAAAATTAAGGACTGATCCCTCAAAGCTACATTATTACCATAAACAATAATTCATTCTGAGGCCTTGATGGCACATTGGGGTGAGGAGGAGGGGAGGAGAGGAAAACAGTCTGGGCACAAAAAGGCATCAGATGTGGCTTGTCCGTTTCCACGGGTCACTCGAGTGGAGTGTCTCACAAAGCCTCCTCAGAAAGAGAGCACTGGCTACGAAATCCAACTTCTCTCAGTGACTCGGATGACCAAAATGGGTGTCTCTACTTTGCTTCCCCTTTTTGAGCTCATGCACAATGTTTAGAATGCTACCAGCAACCGTCACAAAGAGCACAGAGAAGTCCTCACCTATGGCTATGCCTACAGCTCTTCCCACAGAGAGCTATTTAATGTTCTCAATCACAGCTATCTCTTCCCCAGGGCAGTGTGGCGTCAAACCATTGAGATAGATGCTCTCCGTCTTGAGTAAGGGAGGCAAGACATCTCGGTCACTGGTCAGGTGGTTCACTGACAGGGTCCTCCGGCATGGAGTCAGCTCCTGATTGTGGTTTCCAGCCAGTTCTGCAGAGAGTTTCCGTTTAATGGAAGTGGCCCGCTGGAACTTGTCATAAATCTCCACACTCAGCCGCCTCCTGGTTTCTTTGAATTCGGCTGTGACGTTGGCCGTCCATTCAGCAGCATGTGCCCTGAATTCTCCCACCTGGAGAATACAAGACAAGAAGAGAGGAGGACAGGTTAGCAGGGAGGGCAACACTGTGGGTGGTTTATCATCTCTTCCTTTCACTGGAGGAATTAGAAAGAAGACAGGAGTAGCTATTTATAAGACTGGGGTTCTGATTGTAATTAGGCAAGTGTGACCTGGCATGATCCTCTTCTACACAGATATGGCTCTACACATTATGAATTTAAACTCTAGAAAGCCAATTACATGTCAGCAGCACTGGTAATTCTGATTGTTTTCACCTATAAATCTCGTCATAGAAACTCCAGGTGCTGTAAAAAGGCAGTCACTAGAATTTTTTTAATTGGAGTATTTGTTCTTATTCCATGTGTGCAACTTCATGAAGAATTGGGGTGGGAAGCAGTGAAACACAGTAGAAGCAGCAAAACGGAGGGAATGAATCCAGGGAGTCAGGTGAATTCCGATAAATGCTGCTATCCAAAATCTACGTTTTGGAGTCTGGAAAGAGTGTCTGCCAGAAATTTGTTTCTAACCTCTTATGGCTGGTTTTGAAATTCATTATTTCTTTTCTTTTCTTTTTGTTATTCTCCTGGGGCTTGAACTCAGGACCTGGGTGCTGTCCCAAAGCCTTTTTACTCAAGGCTAGTGCTCTACCACTTTGAGCCACAGTGCCACTTCCAGTTTTTTGGTGGTCAATTGGAGATAAGGGTCTCACAGACTTTTCTGCTGGTTCTGAGCGGTGAGCCTTAGATGGGGGCATGATTCACAGGTACGAGCCATCATCCCCCAGCTAAGAATTCTCTATTTCTTAAATAAGTTATAAAATATATTGTTTCTGTTTTCAGGGAAGGCAGAGTAATTTGAACTGTCAAGTCTGTTGCATGTGGGGCTCTATAAAATCCAATGTCCAGGGTCAGGGAAGTGGTTCATTGCATCTGATTTGCTCTTTTCTCCACTGTGAAGCAGGCAAGATCTCCAGAGCGCACATCGAACAACAATATCCAGTGAATGAATGTATGTCAAACATTCAATATCCTTTGCAGTCAATGTTATGTAATTCTCTTTGGAAGGTTACAGAACAGAAATTGGTTTCATAATTAATAGTTGTATGCATACAGGTTGCTTTTCTTTTCTGACTTTCTTCCTCTTCCATCTTTGTTATCATTAATATATTTGCAAAAATGGTCATATATTGAGCACATGATTTTGAAATGGAAGCTTTGTCTTTTCTCGTAGTCAGTTTTATTCCTCTTTCCATTTTAGTACTCATTATTCTCTCATAGTTTAAATCAGCTGCCTAGCATCCCCCAGGATGATGGACAGGCATCATTTAAGCATTCCCCTACCGATGAATATTTGGATGGGTCATTCTTTCCTTCCTGTCTTCCTGTCTTCCTTCCTTCCTGTCTTCCTTCCTTCCTTCCTTCCTTCCTTCCTTCCTTCATTCCCTCCTTTTTACTTTCCTTTTATTTCATTATTTCTCTTTCCTTCTTTTTCTTTCTTTTGTCCTTCCTTCCCTTTTGCTCTTCCTTTCTTTCTTTCCTTCTTTCCTTCTTTCTTGCTCATTCTCTCTTGTTTCTTCCTCTCTTCCTTCCTTCCTTCTTTCCTTCCTTCCTTCCTTTCTTTCTTTCCTTCTTTCTTCCTTATGTATGGGTTATTAGAAATAATACTTCAGTAAACATTCCTATACCTATATCTTTGCTAATATATACTAATTATTACTATAGTTGGAAACAATGGATCAAATGATAGGAATGTTTTTATTCTATCTAATTTTATTGGAGAGGCTGAACCAAAGTACCTTATCCCTATGTACCTTCATGCTTTGAGGAAAGTTAAATATTAAAAGAAGCTACCTGACTTGAAAACAACCTTGGTTAAATTTGTAAACATAGTTGGAAAGCTACTTTACACTCCATTTTCAAAAGTTGCTTGGACTATAATTCCTTACAATTAACACATTCATTCACTAAAGAATTGACATTTCATTGCATCTTTGAAATGTATTGTTAAAAGGAACAATTTAAATTGTTCTCCTTTACAATCAGGTTTAAAAAAAATCCTGAGAGGATTTCTTAAGTGTCACATTATCCTGATAAAACTGTATGTGGTTTTCAAGAAAATATATGTAATATTTATAAAGTTTCCTTAACCTAAACTGTTTTAGGTATGAATGCTTGCTTGGGCTTCTTAATGCTACACATGCTAACATAAGTACAATGGCACTAAATCTTTTCTAATAGTGACTGTCCTTGAAATTCTCCCCCTCACTCTGGAATTGGGGTTTCTTTAACGATGATCTGATGTAGCCCACGGCCTTAAAAACATCCCATGGCACTGTAAAGATTGAGATATTAAAATTCATAAAGAAATAAAAAGCAATTTGTGTAATTTTTAAATAAAATTCCACACAGAAACATGATTGACTCATAGTAACTAGTTGTTTAACTGTCAACACACTGCAGAAGCTGCATATTTTAGGTGGGCAGTGTGGCAGATCTGTATGAGTTAAGTGTAGCCTGGCAAAAGTATTTCCAAGATACTATCTCATCCAATAGATTGGCACAGTGGTTCATGCTGATCACCTCAGCTGTGCATATAAAGTCAGCAGGATTGTGGTTCCAGGCAAGCCCAGTCAAAAAGTTCATTAAGTCTCCATGTCAATAACAACAACAACCACAAAATCTGGGCCTGGAGGCATGTGCCAGTCATTCTGGTACAGAGGGCAGCATAACTAGGACATTTTTGGTTCAGGGCAGTCCAGGCCAAAAGTGAGTATGGCTCATGCCTAGCAAGTTCACCACTACTGTGTTTGAGTTCATCTGTGCTTTTCGTCCAATAGTATTTGGTTTAATAAAACTGGGTGGACTGGCATTTGATGTGCATAAGTTACAGCAGTCATATCATTTTAAAGGATTGTTTGCTTTATCAATATGAAGTGACCTTTGTCTCTTCTAATTAATTTTGTTTTGAATTCGGACTTGTCATGTATGTGCATAGCTATTCTTGCTTGCTTTGGGGCTCTGTTGTTTAGAATATCTTTTTCTGTCCTTTTGTTTTAAGCTTCTGGTTAATTTTTGGTAATGAGATGCATTTCTTGTAGGCAACCAATGGCTGGGTCTTGTTTTTAATCCAAACTACCAGTGTCTTGTTTGTTTGTTTGTTTTGGCAGTACTTGGGTTTGAACTTAAGTCTTCACACTGATCTGTTTCCTGAGTAAGTACAATTAAATGTTTAAGCCACTGGTATTTGGCCCAGTCTGTGTCTTTCGATTGGAGATATGGGTCCAATAACACTCAGAGTTATTACTGAAAGATTTGTAGCAAGATTTGTCATTTTGTTGCAGTGTTTGATTCTTTCCTAATCCTCATTTGTTTATTTACTTGTCTATTGAGATTTATTCTTCCCTGTATGTTGACAGCTGAATTTATCTTCCTCTTCTCTGTGTAAAATTTCCTTAAATAACTGATGCAGTGATGTCTTAGTAGTCATGAATTCACTTAGTTTTTATTGTGGAAAATTGTATTTCTCTTTCAATGATGAGGGACAGCTTTGCTAGATATAGTAATCTAGGTTGGCAATTTCAGGGCTTGAAATACATCATTCTATGCCCTTCTATACTTTTAGAGTGTCTCTTAAGAAGAAAGTTCTTATGATAAGGCCACTTTTATACATGACTGGGAACTTCTCTCAGTTTTCAATATGCTTTGCTTGTTCTGTGTATTTCATGTTTTAACTAAAATATATCTTGGAGGGTTTTTCTGGTCTTATCCACTTGGGAGTCCTAAAAGCCTCTTGTACTTGAGTCACCACCTCTGTCTCAAGACTTGAGAATGTTTCGCTGTTATTTTTGTTGAATATGTTTTCTATGTGTTTAGGTTGTACTTCTCATTCTTCTATGCACATGATTCATAGTTTTTGTCTTACATTGGTATCCTGTTGGTATCTTGTATATGCCAATCATATTTTCACATTCTTTTATTCTGTATCTGAATGTTCTAATTCCTCTACTTTGTTCTTAAGCCCTGATATTCTGGATTATTTTTTTTACTTGATTTAGTCTACTGATGAGACTCTCAACTGTGCTTTGTATTTGATTTATTCAGTTTTTTTATTTCTGGAATTTTAATTTTATCTTTCTTATGGGAGCTTCATATCTTTATTAATTTCCTCATGCATATCCTGTTTTGTCTTCCTTATTTTTCTCAGCTGTTATTTGTGTCATTTAGGAATTCATTCAGGTGTTTATTTACAACCTCTCAAATGTTTCTCATTGTCCTTATAATCATTCTTTTGAATATTTTGTCTTGTATTTCATCCACTTCACCATCATTGCTATGTGCTACTATGGAATGGGTGACTTTTCATGGAGTCCTACTGTCTTGATACTTCATTTTTTGTGTTCCTACATTAGGATTTGGGTAACTGATGCCAAGTCATTGGTTGGAAGCTTTAATCACTGGTAGTCTTTCAGCTGAATATTCTCAATGCTCAGGTAGGATTGGGCATTGACAAGGTTGAAGTGAAATTTCTCATCACTGGATTGGAATTACACCTAAGTAACCAAAAGCCATATATATTTTAAGGAAATCAGCCCAAACCTTGGCATCACTCAAAGAAAAATGGCATGAAATCGCTTGCATTCTCTGGTGTATATATTGTTGCTCTATATAGGTCAGGGGGTTGGGGAGCTCTGGTCAAGTGCCAGTTTCCACCTTAAAAATTCTCTTCTTTTTGTACTGGGAGCTGCTACTAGCTCCAAGGAATTTTGATGCCTGTGGACAAGGCAGGTTCCCACACAGGCTTACAGAGTAAGTTTACTCCCATAAGTTCACCAAACACCAAAGCCAGAGTATTCCTTGAATGCATCAGAACATGGTGGGGAGTGAACAGAACATCACATTCTCCATTGGGGGAATGGAACTTAGAGGAACCCAGTTGCAACCATAGTTCTTAACTAATGCTCAAGGTGCATGTGGCTAGATAAACCTTAAGAACTACTGGGCTGGCACATGCATCAAATTTAACATTACTGTTTATAAATAGAGGCTTCAGTTTTAAAAAGAGGAAGAACATTCAAAGAAATTGATTTTTAAATGATCATTTTATATGCCCTTTTGGATCTCCCTCACCAAGCATATTATGGATCTATTGCAAGTGCTTAACAACAATGTCAAATCAATAACCAAGGAGCTAAATGAATTTAGGAATGATGTACATATGATTGATATTAGAGAAGAAGAAAATATAGATCATTGCAAGAATGCCATGACTGTCAAGGAATGTCATGATTCAGAAGCCCACTGGAATGGGTTGTGAGAAATGTTATATCTGAGAATTAGGATTTGCAGTAACAGAATGTTAAATCCACCTATTATGAAAAACAAAACAAAACAAAAAAGCATACAAATCACATTGCTATTGTTATTAATTTTAGTGACAGCTAAGTAAAAAGTTTTGTATTACTGGTAAATATAATTAATGTTAGAAACTGTTGCACCTTTGTTCATCTTTTCAAATTGTTTTTCTCCTTGGGCTCATTTTAAATATACAGTAAACATTTAAGCACAGGAACACAGTAGTACATCACTGTAGTCTGTAATAAATATGTTATGGGGGCCCATGTTCAAAAGCTGTATTTTTAGGAATAACAATTCACAGTAAAAGATCTGTAAACTACTGGAGAAAAGAAATGGATGGATGGAGGATGGATGGATGGGTGGATGGATGGGAAGTATTGAAGCTGTACATGTTGTTAAGATGCTGCAAATGGATTAGGTAGAGCTGATATAGGCACCAAAATGATGATGTGAGGCTACAGTGTAGAAGAAAATGTTGGTACATGGCTTGGTTATGGAATCAGCAGAACCCATGATGTATGAGCCATGCAGGTGAAGACAAAGAAAGTATCAAAGACTAAAAATGGTCTTAGTATGGTCTACATGATGAACTTAGTACTGGAATATCCAAATAGTACACCGTGAGAATGGGGTATCAAGTACCAGGTATGTGGTGCTAAATTTGAGATGATAACTGTTTGATTTATAAAGTGTTCCCTTTCTTAGTCACTCAGCCAGGGTCTCAGAATTCCCATCTCCCTATGAGTGGCTCACTGCTTTCCCAAGCTCTAACCCTCGCCTCCCCCTCTCCACCCTGCATTCTTGGCATAGCACCCTTGCAGTAGGTGAATGCTCATATTCTGGTATCTTGGATGTACTCTGACTACAACACTACTGTTTCTAGCTGTTTTATCTCTATTATCCTCTACTATGACTGCACTGAGGCTTATGGATACTCAATGCATCCGTGAATTAGTAAAGTGGTCCCCTTTTGACTTCTTCATTATTCAAACATTCCCTTGTGCAGCATTGCCTATGTGGTCTCCCAGCACCCTATGAATTTCCTCTTAACTTGGACATCATTGGTATACATACCACTACTAGCGCAATGTATTATGGCTACTGGTTTTTCTCTATCATGTTTCCTGTTAGGTCCTAGTCAGTGCAGGTTACCAACTAGAGCAGTGAAAAATTGAATTCTTCAATGTTTTTCAAATCAACTACTTGAAACAAAATATTTTGTGTTCAAAGTACTTACTCTAAATCCCTTAAGAATATGTAAATCAAACATATCAATGTTCAAAAATATACTTCAAAAGACAAAGAGGATTATTTCAAATTTTAAGGACATGAAGTACATTTTGTAAGCATTAAAAATAAGCAGATTGAAGTTCTATTCCAAGCATTACCCATATATTTTTTTTTCCTCTGAAAGTCATGGAGAAATTATTTCTTCTTTCCTGGCTAAATCAGTCTCTGATCAAGTGTATTACCAGAATAATGTTGGTATAAATTATAGATGAGCAGCTGGAGAATTTAGGAGTGTAAAAAGGAAGACAAGAAATGAATAATAAGTGAGAAAAGAACAAGTCTTCATTTCATGGCTCTTTGTTGTTGTTTTCAGAAGTTAATGCATTTAACTCTGAATATATGCTCTATTGGTTTAAAAATATATTTCTCATGTTTAAATTTTGCACAGTGTAATGCTGAGGAAAATATGCATGTGATCTAAGCAGATGCAAGAAAAAAGTATTCTTCCAACTTCTTTTAAAGGAGAAATTGCTTCCAGGAATTCTTCTTGAAAATAAACTCCCACATATACAACTACAGGGGTATGAGTGGTCAACCGTCACAGAAATTCTCTACAATTCTCGACTACCAGATGCAATAGTTTATTAACACACACTGGACAAATTATAGGATTAGAAATAGGAAGCTCAAAGGTATTATCTAAGTCTTACTTCAGATTGGGGAGAAAGTGAGTGATGTGAATCTATACATTTTTTTTTGACTGTCTTCAGGGTTCGTCTTTCATTTTCTTTCTTACTCCTTAAAATGACGTTGATTAGGGCTGGAAATATGGCCTAGTGGTAAAGTGCTTGCCTCGTATACATGAAGCCCTGGGTTCGATTCCTCAGGACCACATATAAAGAAAAAAGCCAGAAGTGGCGCTGTGGCTCAAGAGGTAGAGTGCTAGCCTTGAGCAAAAAGACGCCAGGGTCAGTGCTCAGGCCCTGAGTTCAAGTGCCAGGACTGGCAACAAAAACAAATAAACGAAAGCATTAAAAAAAATGACATTGATTAAAGACAATAGAATTTCTAGTGGGAAAATGTGATCTATGTCATGTCTTTAGCACAAAAGGAAGAGCACTGTGTAAAACAAATTACTGCCAGAGACTCTAATCTCAGTCTGTGGCAGGGAAGTCCACAGAAGTAGCCACTATGATGGTGGTCTTTCAGATGTGGCCATTCTGCTAGGAGATGCGCTCAAAATGTACAGCGCACCATATTTTTGAAACCATGTAAGATAGAATATCTTACTGATCATTTTTCTAGCACTCAATATTTACACAAGAAGATTATATCACAAAGATGGTAATTTGGATACACTGTATCTAAGACAATGTAAAATTAATTTCATATGGGCCTTTATTTTACTTTTTTATTGAAGCTGTTGGAAAAATCTCATGTGGTTTGTATTTTTGCACCTTGCACTGTATTTTCCACTGGAAACAGACAAGTTATAAAGTCTGTATTTAAATATATGTAGTATATTTTATGCAAATGTTACATGCAGTCACATTTCATATGTGTTAATATTATATACTATGCTCTATATACTACATTATCCTATGTTAATAATCTGCATTGCTGTACATAATTACCATGTAAATAGTGTTGTGTATTTGTGATTACTTTTTAAAGTACTAGGCCATGTCATTTTTAAATGTACTAGGTCATTGTCAATTTTAAATATGCATACCATGAAACATGTTTTTTTTTATAATTGCACCAAAAAAACCCTCCAAGTATAATCAGAAATGTGAATTAAAAATAAAAGTAGTCATGTGTTTTTTGGAAAATAATGCAAAACCAGAAATGCTCTCTTTCCTATTTTGACACAGAAAAGTAGCAGAGAGGGGCTAATAATGTAAAATGTTCAGGCACTTAGAGCAAACACTCACAGCTGCCTTCTCAAACCAAATATAGCACCTCCAAATTAGTTCTACAGAAATGCTGCTCCCTAAGCGGGACATGCTCTGTCTAACAAGCATGTTGCTATATTTTCATTAGCTTGGCTAAACTGTAATGAGGCTGCCTAAGAAACCAAAAGAAAAGACCGGAAATAAAATAGGACGTGATGAAAATACTGTGGATGTGTCAAGAAGGCAGGGCTAACTCCACATCTTGCAAGAAGGAGACTGCATACACTCAGTGGCTGGTATATACAAGTCTATCCAGCTACATCTCCTCTTGGCTTATCATATAGGAAAAAGGAAGACCTCTGAATATAAACATGGGATATGGAAGTTTCCACTGTGAATGGAAAGTCAACACTCTGTATGCTTTCAATTAATGTTGTTCAACAGTGTCTGGGGGCAGCACAATGGATACGTAATGGCTATTCTCTGCCTGTGGCCATAGGAGCTGTCCAAAACATTTACTCTCAAACTACATGAAAAGAAAGGGTTCTTCCAAGACAGACAATGACATGGCGCCCTTCACTACCACTGTCAGTCTCCTTGGGCGGGTTGTCTTTCACATCTTGCACTAAGCCTTATCACTTCAGGCCTTAGAAAACATAATTTGACCTATTTTTGTCTCTACCCATGTAACAGACCACTGATCTGTGGTAGGTTTTTATTATAACTTGCTCTGGTTATTGTATTGACCTTATTCTATATAGTGTAGAAGAAGCAAGGAATATCTGGGAAGGTAAAAGAGGTCAGGGAAAATCAATGAAAAATCCTTGTGTTTCTCTGAGATTTTCTCCGGTATTAGTTTTTGTTATTTATTTTTATATTGATTAATATAAACGCAGCTTCATCATCTCTTCCATTAAACCAGATAAGTAAAATTGGTGAACTCTTTGCCTGTTTTTCATTTTAGTATCTCTGGACATATAATACAACTTTCAACACATTTAACTATTTCATTTAACCATCCACATTTCCTTTTTACTAGCCTCCTTGTCTTCTTTTCCTTTAGATGTACAACTTGGTTGCTTGTGCTATTTGTATAGTATAGGGTACAAACTTCTAGGAAAGAAGAAGTTTTTCCCTAGTCCCCCAAATACTTCAAATTATTGGTATCTCTAATAGTCAGTACATATCTGATTGCTTGGCAAGACAGAATACCTTACAGTTTTAGTAAATGCAAGAATATCATCCAGGCGCTGTTGGCTCACGCCTATAATCCTAGTTACTCAAGAGGTTGAGATCTGAGGAAAGAAGTTTGAATCCTGCCCAGGCAGGAAAGCCCATGAGATTCTTATCTCTAATTAACCACCAGAAAACTAGAAGTGGCACTGTGGTAGAGTGCTGGCCTTGAGCAAAAGGAGCTCAGGGATAGTGCTCTGAGTTCAAGCCCCATGATGAAAAAGTAAATAAAAAAGGATATCAGCCTATTAAAGGGTCAATGAGCCAGGAACTATAGAACTATAAATCTAAATTATTTCTGGCTCCATTGGCAGTTAGGGATAAATGAAAAGACCCATGAATGGACAATGAGAAAAACTGATTTAAGTACTGTATTTATTAATTATAAAATTCTAGTGAGGGGGAGAAAGAGAAGAGTATAAGAAGATTCCAGAATAATGAAGGCTTGGTTGTGAAGAACTTTACATGCTATTTTATAGACATGAATAATACTCTGAGTTCAATGGCGAGTCATCAAAAGAGAAGGAACTAAGTGACACAATAGGACTCAATTTCAAGGGACTATTCAGGCATTTTTGTTGGGAATGGAGTTTCCACCAAAGGTAAAAGCCAGGGACCCACAAAAAAGTTCCTGGAGTAATCCAGTGTGACCTAATGGTACAGGAAAGAATAGGTGAGAAAGGCTTGGATTCTAGATACATCTGCAGACGAGGGCAATAGTTGATAGACTAGTTGATACACTGAGTGTAAAACAGAAAAGAAAGAGCAAAGTCAGGTGTTGCCATCTCTGTGTGATTTCTGTTTCCATTTCACTTTACTGGACTTAGTGTCTATTTCTGTATACTATAAAACACAAAGCACCTTTTTTTAAAATCTCCATTACAGTATCTATGCTATGGTAATTTTTAGTAGATCGCTATATACACCCACTGGCCTATAGGTTTCTTAAGGGCAAATCTAAGGACCTCTCAAACATTTTACACCACCAACTCAACTGACTCATACAGCATAGGCCACCCAAACAATACATTGGGATGAACAAACAAACCCACACATATGCTCTGTACCTCTTCGGATGGCATACTGGAAACACGAGTCAGTGAGATTCTTATTTCTCCTGTACTCAGAGATCTCATCTTTTGAAGAATCCACTAGTAGTTCAAATCTCCCATGTTGTAGAAGCATGTATCACACGCAAAACAGCACTCATGAAACTGAGCCTATAATCAGTCTAATTCTGCCCAAAGTGGTTCTCAAAGTGTGAGAGTAATGACAGAAGTGAAGATCACAAACACGCAATTTGGTGTATCAAAATACTCTCTCTAAAAGAAATGCCTTAGGGCCTCTGACGTATAAGCCTTGGCATTTGTGAGAAGTTCCATGAAAAATATCTTCATATTCAGATCCAGTGTGCCCAATATCGCAAATGGGTTTATTTGTAATGTAAGATTTCACAATGTAATTGCTTTCTGCCTACCTTTGGGGCAACGTTTCATATAATGAAGAATGTTTAGAAAATATTTATTTCCTTGTAGTGGCAGAAGGCCCCAAACTAGCAAACCCAGAATGGTTTGAATAACTAAGTATAACAGATACAAAGCGGCTGTAAGACATGAGAAGCTTTTTCTTTTCAAATTCAAAACAAGAAAAGACACCTTAAAGATCATTAAGCAGCCTGCTGTTCAGGGTGGAAGCTAGAATTTATCCTTCTAAGTAGGACCTCATACTTGATGAGAGTGACTACTGGATTGATCTTTTTGTGTTGTTGTTTGTTTGTTCCTTGATCACTCACGGACATGTAGTCAAGTACCTACCTCCAACTCTTGAAAACAACTTTACCAAAGGAAACAGTGCAGTAAGAAGCTTCTAATCAGTACATGTTCTGCTCTGCTATCCCCTTTCATTATTCAAAGGGTTCTGTGTTGGGGAACAATATACTTATATGCATATTACTCTTGCCTTGCCTGATCATTGGCTGGTTTGACCTCTGCACTCAGGAGAGGAAATAACTAGCTGGTAAGCTTGTCTGGACTGATTACCAGAGCACTGCACTAGCTCAGCAAGCAGAAGGCTGAGGGCAGGGACAGTCAAGAATGGAGCTGCTGAGACGGTTCAGGACCTGCACTGCCTGACTCATCCAGCACAGGGCTTTCTTTTCCTATGCTGTTGTTCTCAACTTACCCACAAGCCCTCTACAAGGTCAGAAGCTGTTTCAGTCTTCTATGAGCTGCAGTCAGCGGGTTAGAGAAGAGTCATATCTATGATGAGTGCAATGGTCCCAAAGAGAGTTTCAGTATAGAAGAAAGAGCTATGAAATAGCCAAGTGGAAGCATAGGGTGACTCTGAAGAAACAGGTGACCAGTCTAATGGGGAGAGAAGTGTGGAGGAGTGAAACAAATTGTTCTGTCTTCAAGTTAGGATAAGATAAATCACTTTATAATGTAATCCCAATAGAATCTTGAACAGTTTCAGTCAAATAGTGAATTAAAAAATAAGCCATACATGATTGACTGAATATGATTTTGTCTAATGTATAACCCGTCATCTAGCTGGTATATTATACTATAAAATGATAACATCTGTAAACATTTCTAAATATACTTCTTAGAAGAGTAGTTATATCACATGAAACTTCATTCTTTTTGTTGTGGTTTGTTTTGTGTGCCAGTGCTGGGGCTTGTACTCAAGGCTTCTGAGTTGTCTCTTGTCTCTGAGCTTTTCTGCTCAAGGCTAGCACTCTACTACCTGAGCCACCGCTCCACTTCCAGAGTTTTGGTTGTTAATCACAGAAAACAGTCTGATGGACTTTCTTTCCCAGTCTAGCTTTGAATCACAATCCAAAAATCTCAGACATCTGAGTAGACAGGATTACAGAGATCAGCCACAAGCATCTGGATTGCAAAGATTGTTCTTAAGGTTAGAGAAGTCCAATGTCAGCAACATGATATAGTTCAACTTAATAAGTGTTACAAGTAATATTGTATAAGGAATATTCTATTCTTTTGTGTATGATTACTTTGGTAATTTTCACTGATGTTATAAAACTGAACTTCAGTTTGAGATTTCTTTTAATTTAAACTTTGCATATAAAACAGATTTAGTATCCCTGGAGCCATACCTGAATGACAGACAGAAATAGACACAGAGGTAGAAAGGCTCGGAGCAGAAGCAGACTTTCACATAAAGAACAGAAATAACTAGTCTCTGTTTAATTTAAGTCTTACTATGTATAGCTTCCTTAAGAAGCTGGCTGCTCTATTTTACCTCAATTCTTATCTTGATGCTTCTATTTTAATAAAGCTACCAGTGAATCTTAAATGAGATAGAGGCAGATGATTTACCTAAGTTCATTAGAGATTTGGAAACTAATTCAAGACTCAAATATAAACATGGCATGTAAATCATTATTCCAACTTATATTATCATTTTAATTCTTCCCTTGAATTGTGATATCCATATGGGGAAAGCACACAAAATTTTTAAATTTCCAAAATGATTATTATAGCCAGTCAATCCATTAACTAGAGACACAATTAAGGTTATAATAAAGAATAAATGGCTTAAGGCAATAAAGGTCAGTTTCTCACTCTTGCTACATGTCCTTAAGTCAGAGCGGATCTCTGCTCATTGTCATTATTCAGAGGCCTAGCATCCACTCTCCCAATGGAGATTGTGCCAAAGGCCAGTAAGCTCTTGAGGGGGTACAGGAGCAGTGAAATCTCCTTCTCTTTTGCTCACTCAATTCCACCCACAAATCAATGGTCAGATCTGCTCGTGTGACTCAAGAGGAAGAAAGATGCAATCCTAGCATGCATTCAGAAGAGGAGAAAACTGAAAATGCTCCATGAATGTTCCTAATAATTAGCACTTTCCAAAAAGAGAAGGTAAGCATTTTCCACATTCTGAATGAGAAGATTCTGTGCACATATGATTCTGCATGTGCAAATATGAGTGGTGTACATGTGTGTATGCATGCATGAGTGCAAATGTGTGGGCACTCAGAGACATGGATGCCACATCCATTGTTCCTTGGAGGCTGTTCTCTTGGTTCAAATCACATTTGAAGCAAGAGCTGCCACCCATGGAACACTGCATCAATCATCAACCTTTGGTGCAGAAGGCAATCAAATAATTGCAATGGCACTGGCACCCGGCCGATCACAAATATTCATTTACAGTCATTTGTGATGAAGAACAAAAATTCAATTCATTTATTGATCTCCCTTTGAAAATAAAATGTGTGTGTGGTTTTAGCAAACATACTTTGATTTTCTTTTTGTTAAATGTGTTTAATTTTAGTTATGAGTCAGGCAAACATAATGTATTGGCCTGATGAAAAAATTCCCAAAACAATTTCCAGTGCAAAGTTTATCACTGTCACTTCTCTTAGAACAGACAATACTTTCAAGACAGTCAAAAGAGACAGTATTTTTTATACCAAATCCATATAACGATTTGCAATTAAAAATAAAACTATTTATAAAGTGCTTTGAGGCAAGAGCTATTAACTTATTTTCCAATTATGTACAAATGAATAGAAAAATTACTCTGCATTTCTGTTACCAAATAACACTGGTAAAATACTTGAAGCATAAAATGGTACAATTTATAAATAGTGAAGGTTCAGCCTGTTAGCTGAAAAAGATCTTCCAGAATGCCTTTTTCTTTTCCTTTTGCCAGTCCTGGGACTTGAACTCTGACCCTGGGCTCTGTCTCTAAGCTCCTTTTGCTCAAGGATAGCACCCTACCACTTGAGCCACAGTACTATTTCTGGCTTTTTCTGTGATTAACTTGAGATAAAAGACGTCTCTGCCTGGGCTGTCTTGGAACTATGATCCCCAGGTCTCACCCTCCTGAGTAGCTAGGATTATAGGTGTAAGCCATTGGCACCCAGCAGAATGCTTTTATTTTTAAGAAAATGATTGCACCACTGCTGTTTTGTTTAGTAACTCCAAATGGATTATCTCTCATTTAGAGAGCAAGGCCCCCCAAAAAGCTATGTATGTAATTCCACAAAAGAACTAAAAAAATAGTATTCTGGGCCTATTTAAGGGGTATTTATTGTAGAAAGTAGTTGTCAGTTCCATAGAATAGCTAACATTTGAAATTTTAACATGCATTTTTCCCCCCCAAAAAATCATGGACTTTGGTTTTGGTATTAAATTCTACCAATATCTATACTCACATTGTTGTTTAGCTCTACTTGCTATTTCAAGTAGGTAAAATGTTGACATATAAGTAATCATAGTACGCTATGCTCTATATAGAACAATTTGTGGATACGCTGATGAACCCATCAGAATTTTACTGCATATTAAAATTTGAGATAGTAGTGCGATATCAGTGTTACCAAAATGAAGATGAAAGTATCTGGGAAGCGTTTAGCTACATCACACATTCTACCAATGGCATATTTACAAATTCATTTCTCCCCTTTTATAAGAAACTAGAAACTCAGATAGATGTGGCATTGTTCTGTGTGCAGAGCTCATAAATGGTTGAGTTAGAATTGAATCTCAGTCCTAGAGGTCCCAAATCCTGTGCACATCTCAGAAACCAATACAAACCATACAGATGTCATAAGCAATCTCAATGAAAGCCATTGATCAATAGGTGAAGGTTAGCAACGAGAAAAAAGAGAAGATTGTGCTGAGCAAAATATAATAAATGCACGTCTTCTATACTGTGGTGAAACAAATTGGTACAATTCATATACACTAAAAAATGACAAGAAAGAAAACCAAGATATGGGGGTATATAGAGGTACCAGTGTGAGAGGAGAGGGCTAACAAGCGGGTAAATAAGGACGCATATGGTTGAACTACTGTACATGTATGACAATGGAATGATATGACCTGTTGACATTGCTTTAAGGAATGGGGAGGAGAATGAGAAGGGGATGAGGTTGATCAGCATATGTACATACTGTACGAATATATGTATCCACATTACACATATATGTAGAAATGCCACAATCAATAATCATCCCTTGTATAAGCAATCTGTGCAATTTTTTAAATCATGCAAATTATTTTCCTTCACTTAAAGGTATGTTAAAATTTTAGGTTTCCAGATGTCATATTAACAACCCAATTAAAGTTGAGCTTTTTTTCCCCTTCTTTATTGTCAAAGTGAAGTACAGAGGGGTTACAGTTTTATACGTAAGACAAGTACATTTCCTATCCAACTTGTTACCTCCTCCCTCATTTTTCCCCCGTCTCCCTCCTCCCCAGTTCTTCCCCCCCCCCCCCCCCATGAGTGGTGCAGCTAGTTTACACCAACTATACAACCAAGCCTGATTAATCGTCTCCTTTTAATTCTGGATAAAACACCATGGGTCTGGATGTGGGTTAGAGTCCCACCATGGGTTAGAGTTCCTCCTTGGTGACCAGGAAACAACACCAACTACTTGGGATGCAGCAGGAGGGTAGTGGTTTGAGTCCAGTCCAAGTTAAAAAAAGACATTGAGATGCTATCACAAACTGGGCATGGTAGCTCACTTACATAAAAGACACAGATAGAAGGATCATGGGTCCAAGGACAGCTTTGGGAAAAGCATGAGACTCCTAATGAAAATAGTCAAAGCAAAAAAAAAATGAGCTGGAGACATGGTTCATGAATTAGAGTGCACCTGCAGCAGGTGAGAAACCTAGCACTACAATAAAATAATAATAATAACAATAACCCTTAAATCTAATATTGCTTCATTTTATTCTCCTTTCCAGTTGCCTATTTGCTGAATAAATCATAACTTTTTAATTAAGGCAATACTCTCTCTCTCTCTCTCTCTCTCTCTCTCTCTGCATTCTATGGTTGCTACATACTATATCTATAGACCAACTTCCAATAGTCATTTCATCTATTTTTTTATCGCATTAAGAATAATATTACAACAAGAAATAACACCAAAAAAGAATTCTTTACTGACCAGTACTTTCCTTCCCCTGGAATACGTTAGAAATCAAAGCAATGTCCACAAAGTCAGATACATAGCATCCATGTACAGGTCTGGCTCAAGCGGAAGCACACCTGCTTAGCAAGTAGAGTCCAGAGTTCAAACCCCAGTGCCACAGGGACACAGGAACCTTCCAGACTCTAGATATGTGCAGTTCCCTGCCTGCCTTCTAAGCAGAAGGCTTTATCTTCTGTTGTGTGTTGTGATTGTGTTCACACTGTACACTTACCTTGGCTATCAGACATACACTGCGAGGATATATACCCAAATATGCTGTATCTGCTAAGGAAAAACACCATTTCCGCAGCAAAAGGTAGAATAGAAATGACAACTGGCTATAACAATTATTGTTTTCAGACATGTACTTTGAGATGTCACAGGTCAACCAACACATTTCAGACATTTCAAACATGGCATGCATCTCCAGGGAAAACTTTTTCAGCTTATTATTGTTTTCCCTGAGAAATGTGGCTTGACTATAATGATCTTTTTTACTTCAGAAACAATCTGGTGTTGTCCCAAGTCATTATTTACTTTCAAAATATTTCAGACGTATTAGCTAGAAAACAATATTGTTCCTTACTTCCAAACATCATAATCTCATTAAAGTGATGCTTCATTTTAAACAGCATATGTTTTTAAAAATAACATAATGCCACACGATAAGCTTTTCATGTTCCTATTTCACTGATATGGTTTAAACTGATTAATTTTTTAATTAAAAAAAATCCTGAGTTGGGTGCCCATGGCTTATGCCTATAATCTTCGCTATTCAGGAGCCTGAGATCTGAGGATCGTGGTTTGAAGCCAGCCCAGGCAAGAAAGTCCATGAGACGCTTCTATCCAATAAACTACTCACAGAAAAATGGAAGTGTTGCCATGGCTCAAGAAGTAGAGTGCTAGCCTTGAGCCAAAGAAGCTTAGGGATAGCACCCAGACCCAGATTTCAAGCCCAGACTGGAAATATATACAGAGGGGGGGAGGGGAGGAGAGCACTGATTTGATATTACCCAATAGCTAGTCTCTCCACTAGTGAATGCATGTATCTTACTATTATTACTCTGAAATCTGTGTCTAAATTTTGTTCTGTATTTTTATACTACTTTAATTATGTTTTTGTGGGGAAAATTCTCAGGTATCACCAAAATTGACAGCTAAGCTGGGAGCCAAGGGCTCACAACTGTAATCCTAGCTACTTAGGTGGCTGTGATCTGAGGATCGTGGTTCGAAGCCAGCCCAGGAAGGAAAAGTCCATGAGACTCTCATCTCTAACCATCAAAAAGCCAGAAGCAGAGCTATGGCCCAAGTGGTATAACACTAGTTTTGAGCAAAAAAGCCTGACTACCCAGGCCTGATTTCAAGCCCCAGGATCAGTATCATAAACAAAACCAAACCAAAGCCCCCTGACAAGTGGAAAGAATCTTTCTGATCTGTTTAGTGTGCAGCTCAGTGGTACACATGTACATTTCACACACACCAGCAACGAAGTCATAACAACCATGATAAGAACTTTGTCACTCCTGAAAATTCTGGAAGCTTTTAAAATTAAAGTATCTAGAATACTTGAATTATAGGAAGCATGAAATACATATCTAAACTTGGCTCATCTACCTAAAGATGACAACTAGAATATATGTCACTGGTTTTAATTATACCTTTCCATGAATTATTTCAGTGAAGTTTGTCTAATAATCTCTCTTCCCACTGCCATAGATACTCAAGTAGTTTTTTTCACTTAGAAAAAAAAAATTTGTTCCTGGGATCTTCAGAGAGCTAATAAATTGTCTTCATTTTCTCTTTTCTCCCTATATTCTCTGTTGAATTTGTAGCCCTATTCTTCATTTCTCTAAATTGCATTATAAGTCACATAACTCACATCTGTTCGAATGAAATATGCTGTTTCAACTGGTTCAGCTCTCCAGAGCAGCTGGAGCTCCAGAGGGTTCCCGTGAAGTCAAGGGCACGGCCTTGGCTCACATGTACTTCCTCCCTACCGAGGCAAAGCTAGAAAGGACACCGTGTTAACAAAATGAAAACGTTCCTTCTTCTTGTGATCCGTGGGCGCGGAATCACACTCATTTTCAGAGTTCAGAGTCATAGAGTTCCCTCAGCATTCCTCACATGACCTTCTTTCCTGTATCGAATGAGCCATTTATGTAGAAAGATACATTCATTTAAAAATATAGTGTCTTGGTTTTTAGTCATATACATTTACTTTAAATAAAAAAGAATAATAGTAATAAACTTTATACAAGAGACTTTATTAAGACAGAAGTACACACATGAGTGGCTTTTAATCCTTAGGACAGTGATCACACTAGTGTATATGGAAGGATGATTACATACGTGTATATAATATGTAGTATGTTTACATTAAACCTGTGTATTATAAGTTGACTTTTTCCCTAGTTATCAAACTGCAGGGGATATGTTTTGTTCAAGTCTACGTTACAAAAAAAAACTAAATGTGTGTGCATATTTAAATCCATTTGTAAACTAACTTATGGCTGGATATTCAAGCAATTGTCTTTCACCTATATTATCCAAAACATTTCTTTGTTACAACTTCATTTTCCCCTTAACATTACAATATTCATAAAAGTACACATGTAGTCAGAATAGCCATATACTCTCTCTCTCCTCTCTCCTTTTTTTCCTCTCTCACTCCCTTTTTCTCTCCTCTCATTCTCATTGTTATGGAAGCATTAAATACATATCCAACATTGGCTCACATGCTTAAAGATGATATCTAGAATATATAAAGCTGGTTTTAATTATATCTTTCACACACACATCCACAAACACATGCTTGTACAGGCATGTACGTGCACACACACACACACACACACACACACACACACACACCACAAAATGAATCTGAGATTGTGGTGAATCTACTCAAATCTTATTCAAAAGAGGAGTTTTCACACAATTTATATTAGCATTTCAGCATTTTGTCATGCTGATTTGTTTGTAATAGAAAGTATTGACTCTATAGTATAATTATATTGCAGATTAATACATGCACACAAAGTGTGTGAATTATTCTTGGTACTCTGAGAGGGAGTGTTAGATAACTTATACTCTTGCTGGTTATAATAAAGAACTTAAATAGTAATTTTTTACGTTTCAAAGAAAGTGAGGGCGATATTTGTAATTTAATTTCATAACTTCTTATCTTATTCTATCTGTTTTGTGTATATCTATGCCAGAGTAATCAAAGATCTAGTACTGGTGTCTTTTGACCTATGCATGGTAGATAGTCAAATTGAGAAGGCAATTAAAAAAATTCAATGAGTACCATAGAGTAGATTTTTACAGGTTCTTTTTGTTCTCTTAAGCAATCAGCAAAGTTAACTAAGACCCAGAAGCAAATATATATGTATGTAGATATGTACATGTATATAAATAAATACATTTAACAATACTACTCCAGCTTAATCAAATAACATGTCTGGGCATGTAAGTGAATCAAAATTTAATTTCCATAGAATAGCATTTTCAAAATCTCATGTGTTAAAATTCTGTAATCCCTTCTACTTAGACAGCTGTAAAATTAAGTAAAAAGGCACCTTTCTGATTAGCTGAAGTATTTGCATAGAGGAAAGTAGCTGTAATGTGTAAGACTTTAGAATATGTGTGTGCAGATACATGTCAACATATACATAGAAGAAAAAGAAACAGGGGCTTGGAATATGGCCTAGTGGTAGAGTGTTTGCCTCATATACATGAAGCTCTGGGTTGGATTCCTCAGTACCACATATATAGAAAAAGCCAGAGTGGCGCTGTGGCTCAAGTGGTAGAGTGCTAGCCTTCAGCGAAATGAAGCCAAGGACAGTGCTCAGGCCCTGAGTTCAAGCCCCAGGAGTGGCCAAAAAAAAAAAAAAAGAGAAGGAGGAGGAGGAAGAAAAAAAAACAAAGAAACAATTAGAGAAAAAGTCAATATTTTTATAAAATCACTACTTAATGCTATGGCACCTTGACACAAATATTTTCTCTTACATTTTCTTTATGGAATAAAATCACTTTGTGTTCCTTAGGTGAATAAAAGAAAAAAAAGGGAAAAGTGAGAAATAGAGAAAATATTTTAAATTCATCTTTTCATTATAAATGACTCTTGGTTTCTAGACACATATAGCACATAATTAATTGAATAAATGACAACTCATTTGATATACTTCTCCACTATCTTAGAGAGTAGAGTCATACCAAATGCAAATATTTAAAATATTTAGGTAATATCCACATATTCTTATTATTTTTTAAACAGTTATTGACCTGGGCACCAGTGGTTCATGGCTGTAATACTAGCTAAAGGCTGGCTGAGATCCAAACATTTATGGTCTCAGACCAACATGGGCAGAAAAGTTTGCTAGATTACATCTCTAAAATAATCACCAAAAAGCTAACCAGGAGGCATGGCTCAAATAGAAGAGCATTACCCAAGCAATGGCAAGCTCCAAGTTCAAGTTCCAATATCACAAACAAACAAAAAAAGCAACAGTTACTGAATGAGCTAAATACAAGTATGCAGGTTTGCACACTTCTAATTCTTACCTCTTCCTTTGTTTTTTTCGATATCACTCGAAGCCAATCTCCAATCATGCTCAGGACAGCAGCAAAGTAAGCAAGCCCAACAAGGATCCAAAACCATACCACAGGCTTATAAAAGTCTAGATATTCAATATCCGACCCACCTGCAAGGAAGAAATAAAGTAGAACAAATTAACTTCATATTCCTTAAAGGAAATACAATAAAATTTTCCATGTTTGCATGAGGTAGAAATCTAATATTCTTAAGCCGTTCACTTGTAATTTTTTTCTCACATTGAATTGCTTGCTTCCACTTATACAATCCTTATCTTACTTCTTCAAGAGCAATTCAAATTAGTACTTCTTAATGTGACCTTTAATTAATTGTCCTGGCCATAATGATTTTCCTTTGCGCCATGGAGATTTTTCTTGTTCCACTTATATAATCTGTCTCAACAGATTTTGTACTAATTCAATATGCACTGAATGTCTCTCTATTTCTTTTATAACAAGGAGAAGGTAGAGATGAGCTATTTTGGCATGCATTTCACATTGTATATTTACTTTGTTTTCAATAAACACATACTAGTCAACTGATCTAAGGCCAAAGAAAGTGGGCAACTGTATTGATAGTTTCTTTGTTTATGTTCAAGTTATCAGTACAATGGGTTGATAACATATGCTAGAGCAATGTCTTGATTGTTGTAATTGGAACACATAATCGCTTGCAGGTAATAATGTCATCACTGTTTGCTGATTTTTCCAGGGGAATTGCCAGGTTTGTCCTAAGTTTAAACTTGAACTCTTAAGAAAAAATTGACAAAGGAGCCATTTTCCTTTACTATCCTTTCCCTTACTCTCCATCAAGCTATTCCTAAAAGAATCTGTCTACTTTTTAACACATCCCTATATACGCTGTGCAAATTTGTGGAGGGATTTATGAAGTTTCAAGCACCAAAACTATTATGCATTTTTACAAATAAGAAATCAAGTCCCAGTCTTAAATTGTTGTGTTTTTTTTTTAATTTAGACTGAGAAACACATGTAGACCATTAACTACAATGGAGCTCATTGAATAAAGGAGAATTAAAATCTGCTGTGAGAAAACCTAGATGAGACAGCTTTTACATTTGCTGGGGGAAGGTGGTAAGTCATATGTAATGAGCATCAAGATATGGAAAAATTCAGTGTGAAAATACACAGAGAGTTGAAAGATTTTCATAGATCAAATTCTGTATGAATGGGGACTAGGAATCAGACAAGTAGGAAGGAGGAATCTAGAAAATAGATTGTGTTCAATGATTTAAAAAGAGAAAAGATCCTAACCAGTGGAGTATAGCTAAACATTTACAGAAAACTAAGTGTCGTATTCATGTTTGGCTCTGTGAGCAGAAAGACCTCAATGGCAGAGAAGGCAGGATTAATAGAGAATTTCAGCAAGGAACTTTGATTTACAAGAAGCTGGCAGGTGACTGCGAGTGACCTAGGGCAGACAGTCACCCATTAGTTAACATGTACTATAACACGTAGAAAGAACTCGCTGGTGGCCACAAGCCTTCATGAGGGAGATGACACAGTCACTAAAGAAGGGATGGGAGAAAAACTAAACGGAAGCAGAAGGATTCAAGGTGGAATTTGATAGGTTTGACATGCGTAATATATAAGCAAGTGAAGATACTCAGGATCCTAGCACGCAGGTCCCACACCTCGGGGCAGAGCAGGAAATTAGCCTTTTAACCTCAGCAACACTGGAGATGCTACACCAGAGGACATGAGATAACCCAGGTCTCACAAATTGACTCCCATGTTCAGAAGAAAACAATTAAAGTATACAATTAAACTCAAATAATAAAACACTGAATGTAACATGACTCTAGATCTAGATTACATTGGGTTGCCTATAATGAGATTTTCAAAAGGACAATATTATTTTTTTTTCAAGGATGGAGGACATGTTTTTCTATTGAGTAAGTAAAAAATATAGAGACTCCACTTTCTTTGGGGATTCTTTAAGAGTATAGTTTACAATGGGAACAATGCTATCTTCAAAGTATTGTTAAAATGTTCACCTCCTAAAGGGCTTTATTTAAAAGTGTATTTCTGGGAAGGGTTGAGGTTGCTGAAAACATCTTATGACAATTAAGATTTGGTCTGTCCTGGCTATAGCTCCACAGATTGGCAGAAATGAGTAAGGAAACTGGTCATTTGATAGGCTCACCAGCAAATTCCATTTTCCAAATGTTTCCATTTCAATGAACCCAATGTGACATTTTTCTCCAAGTACTTTCTCTTTCAAACCCAGAAAAGTCTTCATCCAAATAGTTGTGACTCACTCAACACGAAAATTCACCACAGTGTTGAATGTGGAAAAGAAAGTTTACACGCAAGATGACTTTTCATAAGTCTTTTTTCTTATAAACAGGATGTTACAGTGGGAAAAGGATAAATTAACCTAATTACTAAAAAGCCTATATTTGATACAATATTCAACACACAAGTTTTAGTGGATTTTAGTCTTAGAAAAAAACAACAACATAACCTCCTTAATGGTTACTTTTAAAAATAAAATATCAGCAGTCAGGTGATCTAGGAAAAACTAGTATGTCAGTGGTATTGCGAAGCAATTTATACATCCTATTGACTTTCTGATACCTAAGATTATCAATTAATTTTCACATTGATCAATCTACTTGATTCAAGAACCTTACACAAATTGACCTATCTGTGATGTTAGGGTAACTTGCCAAAAAGAGTTGTTAGTTTTATTTTTAAATTAGGACATTAAAAAAAGATTTGTAACTATCACAAGTATTCATTTCCTAGTTGTGTTCAGGAAACTTATATACATGTCTCTTGCTTAGTAACAGATAGCATAAACCAGAGACAGTGGCACATGCCTATAATTTCAGCACTGGGGAAGAAGAGGCAGGAGAATAGCAAGTTTGAGTCCAGCCTGAGCTACATATCAAGGGTCTGTCTCAAATAAAAACACAAATAATTAATCATATTCTAGAATAATTTCTCTGTCCTGGATTGAATTTTGATACCCTCCCCACCACAATCTCCATGGCTCCATGTTTTGCTCTTCTCTTTTATCTGAAATGCAGATTGTAAATGCTAAGGTTTACTCTCCTCTCCTAGGTTCTCTACCAATCTGGCAGGAATAACCACTTTTTGCTCTTTGTGCCCATTGAAAATAAGCACACAAGCTCTTTCCGTTTTAAGCGTTTTCTGGCTCATACATGGTAATACACATACACCTGGTAATAAAAATAGCAAAGATGGGTGGAGGCTAGAAAGGTTTTGGGAATCTTAAACTTTTTCCAAGTAGTCTGATCTTTAGTGTCTTACATAATATGTGGCAGTGACACCCTCTTTTCAAGGGTGCCATTTCTCTATGGAGCTCAGTCAGAAACTAATCTAATCAAACAGATGAAATCTCAAAACTATAATTCACAAAAGTTCCAACTTTCTTCATAAAGTAGTTTCCACCTCTCTATACTCTATATATACTCTATATTAAGAAAGTTCTTTTCTACCTGTTCCCACAGCCACAGGCTAGGGAAGTAAAAGCAGACCACTCAAGAGGCTAGGGAAGTGAAAGGGAATATCAAAATCGAGAGACAAAGGATAAAAAGACAAACGACTCCAAAAGCAATATTTGCAAAACCATTTAGTGTAAACCAATTGAACAACTCATGGGGGGAGAGGGAAAGGGAGGAGGGAATGGGGGGTTTGAGGGAGGAGGTAACAAACAGTACAAGAAATGTACCCAAGGCCTAACGTATGAAACTGTAACCTCTCTGTACATCAATTTGACAATAAAATTTTTAAAAAGACTTTTAAAAAAAAGAGGCTATGACAGAAACTAGCTGTCAACTTTTTTATTCTGGCCCTGGTAGCCCTCTATAACCCAGTCACCATGCTTATTTCAGATGATTCCCAGACTAGGCAAAATCTGAATGGGAAAGTGACATAAAAAGGAAAGATGGGGTGCACAGAATTAGCATTTACTCTCAGACCTATCAATGTACAAAGCACATTGGCAAGGCCAACAGTGATTTCAGAATGTACCCAATCCACCGTCATGGTCCATTTTTGTTACATTCATGGACTTCTAGAGTAGAAACTTCATCGCCCAGTTCTGCAGGCTGAGAAGTGCCATGACAATGTGCAGGCAATTGGCAAATGTATGATAGAAGAAGGAAAAGGAATGGGAAGAGAAAGGAGAAGCTCTACATGTCCCTTTTATAACAACACTAACCCCACCAAGGAGGGTAGACCACTTGTGACCCCTGTAAGTTCTTAAACATCCCAGCTCTTAATATCAATACAATGACAATGGAATGGCTATATTTCAGAGGAAACAATATTATCCACCAAACTATTTTGCCCATACTGTATGATGACTGGCATTTCTCAACCCTTTCCTCTCGAAGCCATGTGGGTCTAAGGACAAGCTCTGCTTTGCCATATTTAAATCACACTGTCCTAGATTTGAAAGGGAATTTTAAATTGTATTTAAATAGGTAATTAAATGTGACTTTTCTTCCTTTTTCAAAAATAGCGTGTGTGTGTGTGTGTGTGTGTGTGTGTGTGTGTGTGTGTGTGTGATAACAGTCATGGATTGAGAACATAAGATGAATAAATAAGATAATTAGTTTACATTTCCATATGCCCAACACTACTTTTTAGGTGTGTGTGTGTGTGTGTGTGTGTGTGTGTGTGTGTGTGTGGCAGTTCTAGGGCTTGAACTCAAAACCTGGTCACTGTAGATAAGCTTTTTTTGTACAACATTAAATCTCTACCCCTTGAGCCACAGATCCACTTCTACCTTTTGGGTGGATTATTAGAGATAACAATCTTAGACTTTTTTTTTGCCTGGGCTAGCTTCCAATCACAATCCTTGGCTCTCTGCCCACTAAGTAGCTAGAATTTAAACTACTGGCACCCATCTATTTAGATTTTACTTGAGCCAAGTTTAGCCCTGAATTTTATAAGGCAAGCAAAGCACAAGAAGAAATCAACCTCAATTTGTGCTGAAATAAAAATAGACAAAAAAGAAGATGCAGAACAAAGGAAATCAACATTAATTCTTAAACTCGATTTTGGAATTAATGATAACATAGCTGGGTAATTTGACTCTAAATCATAGGCACTTTTAAAACCAAGTAAGTAACACCTTGTTAAATCTCCATTTTCTCTTCACCCTGTCAGAAGGAGCTAGTCTGCACTCTCTTCTCAGTAGCAGCTCAACTTATTCATGTATTACACAACACTGTGGCCTCCCTGTCCTCTTCAGCCCCAGGGCATGGAGCACTAGTGAGAGGACAAAAAGGGCTGGCAAGAAAGATCAGATACGAGTCATCAAGGTAACCAGCTGTTACAAGGAGTCCCCTGCACAAACACAAACAGAAACATAAAACTGCAATTTTCCAGGTGATACCTTCATGCAAGAACAGGACCAGAGGGCTGGGAATGTGGCTTCATGGTAGTGTTTGCCTAGCATGCATGAAGCCCTGGGTTCGATTCCTCAATACCATATAAACAGAAAAAGCTGGAAGTGGTGCTGTGGCTCAAGAGATAGAGTGCTAGCCTTGATCAAAACGAAACCAGGGACAGTGCTCAGGCCCTGAGTTCAAACCCCAGGACTGGCAACAACACAAAGATACCCAAATGATGTCAATCTGTCAGAACTGTGTCTAAATGTTTTTGACTCAACATTATGATTACTTTAAAAATAGTCTAAATACAAACCTAAAGGTACATATATTTGCCACTTATAATTTCATTGGATTTTAACATAGTCTCTTATGAACATGATAACTAGTAATAATTAAAAAGTATGGTCTGAAATTATATGGAAATAGGGTTGTCATATTTTCTTCACAAGTAGACTATTTTCAAAGTCTCCCTGCTTGGACTTTCTTATTTGTTCCTAGGGACAAGCTAGCACTGGAGTAAAATAACATATTATTTCTTGCTGTTCTTGATATAATCTTAGTTATTACACAAACATTTAAGAAATATAGTTACAAAGGGGTGGGTAACATTGCCCCCAAAAATATACCCTTTGCCTAACTTCTGTAACTGTAACCCCTCTATATCACCCTTTATAATAATAAAAAAATGAATAAAAGAAATATAGATACATTACCACCTGCCTCCTTAGTGGTTTTTACTTGCTTTCTAGACTTCTTTCCTTTTAATAACACTAGAGTATGACAAATATATTATTTACACTACCTTCAGAGACAGTGAATATAGCAATCTAACAGATCCTTAATCCTTCATCAGAGCTTGTATTAAAGCATTGAGATGTTTATCAGCAAAGAGGGAGAGTTATATTTTCTTTTGAGATTTTAGCCTAATATAAAGTTGAAAGGATTAAATTAAGAGTAATACCTCTTGCTTTTCCAGGGCAAAAATACCAAAATTAAGTGAAAATAATAAGAGGGAAGGTTCTACTATCTATCTATCTATCTATCTATCTATCTATCTATCTATCTCTATCTACCTACCTATCAGCAGTATTTCCTGGACAGAGAACTTAATTTTAGAGTCATAAGGTACCCAGAAACAAAGGCTAATTTTGCGTACTCTTTTGAAATATATGAGGTAATTCTTTGCCAAGATCATGTCTTAAAAAAAACAAACTCACAATTTCTGTTTTTCCAAAAATTCTTTAAAAAGCTCACATTTCAGGGCTGGGAATGTGGCCTAGTGGTAGAGTACTCGCCTAGCATGCGTGAAGCCCTGGGTTCAATTCCTCAGCACCACATAGAGAGAAAAAGCCAGAAGTGGGCACTGTGGTAGAGTGCTAGCCTTGAGCAAAAAAGAACCCAGGGGCAGTACTCAGGCCCTGAGTGAGTCCCAAGCCCCGGGACTGGCAACCCCGACCCCCACTCCCTACACACAAAAAACCAACTCACATTTCCTACCTAGCCTTCTCCACATTTGCCCATGGCCCACATTCTCATTCCAAAAATCCCTGGGCATAAGGACCTGGCACAGAAAATCTGAAGGACAAGATTCTACAGTCTTGAAAAGACCTTCTTTAGCCACAAATACATAATTTAGAAGATAGAAGTGAGTCAGCAAACAAAGCATGAATCTGCCTCTTCTCTGATTTATGTTACCTAGAACTTGTCATTTTAACCTTATGAAAGTCCTTTCCCCACAATTAGTGAGGTCATTTGCTCTAATTTTTATGATCTCCTCTACAAAATGAAATACCTTTATCTCTTGTAAGATAAAAAAAATGTTTATAAAGATAATGTGGGGCTCACATATTCTACAAGGCTATAATTACATAAAACTCAAAGAACAATACAGTTGTTTATTAGATTATGCCTAATAGCACACAAGTATCATTTTGTCACATTTTCTTTAACAGCACTGTGCCAAGACTTATTGAATTCAAGCTTTCCTGAAACAACACAAGATGTGTCCATTGGACACCTCTTCATGAGCACCTAACAGTGAAGAATGGCCACTAATGAGTGTGTGTGTGTGTGTGTGTGTGTGTGTGTGTGTGTGTGTGTTCTCTATACCCATGAATACAATGGTCACAAATATAATAATAAGATTCCATGGACATTTTTTATCTTGATAATTTTTGTATTTTTAAGACATCATAGATCATAAGAAAGACATACTATATTGACATAGTCAGTCTGTTGATTATTGAAGATAACACACATACTCCAAACTGGGCGCCAGGTGCTCACATCTCTAATTCCAACTAATCAGGCAGCTGAGATTTAGAAGATTTCAGTTCTAGTTCCAGTGCACAGAAAAATCCACTAAACTCCATCTCCAAAATATCCAGCAGAAAGCCAGGCTGAAGGCATGGCTTATGGACTAGAGCCCAGAACAAATGAATATAAGGCACTGAATAAACTTAGGTACCACCATATATATATATATATATATATGCATATATGTACAAACATATTTATATATGTGTGTACACATGTATATGAATATAGATATACATATATATTTATATTCACACTTTATATGAAGCTACTAGCCTGAAAAATCAGACCTGTCACATAATACCTACATACTTAACAATCTCTTGTAAATTTTATTTATCAAATCGTGATACAGCCCGAAATTAGCGAGTCACACTATAGTTTGTTGTCCTCCCTGTATAACTTTTCCTACATCAACACACTTTCTAGTTCTGCTCAAGCCAGTTATGTATTTCTTCAAGGAGAAGTGGGCAGTATGTCTCCTGTCTTCTGTGTGGACTTTCTATATGCTTGTATTCTTACAGGGCGTTTCAAAGGTCTGAAATTCTTCCCTTCCCTTTGTCAATTATCAAACTAAGCCTTTCCCAACAGGAAACTGCACCTCGTTTCCAGTATCTCTGTCCAGTACAGAGATGCACGCATAGCATTTCTTACCAAAAGCAGAGTTCTGCCTATGAGAATGACCCCAGTCTCCAGACATCACACTGTTCCCATCAAGGAAGGATTTGTAGCCTAAGCCCCACTGGACAAGTTAAGGGAAATGGATGAACTACCAGGCTTCTCTGAGCTTTTTGTACAACTGCAGAACAGATTTTCTTTTCTGTAAATATTGAAGATATTTAGGTCAAGGAACAACAGTGGTGAATCAGGAAATATCACTCTTAAAAGCAAATGAGGCCAATGAGATTATTCTGGGATATTCTGTATTCACACTAAATGTTTATCATGATTTTCTAATACTTCAAAATGGGATTAATAAAAAACATTGTTTTTTTTATTTGGGAAACGAATCCAAATGTTCCAAGATAGGCATGTGTGCACTTCATTTACCACCAGTGTTATACTTTATGGCTACAGCTGATTTAGTGCCCTTGAACCGTATAGCTAGGAAAGTGAGAGTTGAACTGATAAAGAAATAAGAGCTAAGCAACACAGTGAGTGGGGGAAACAAACCTACCTGAACAACTGGGAATCAGAAAATGTAGACATTACATAACCTGCCTTCGGCAAAGTCCAAAATACTATACTAAAATTTCAAACTTGAATGAGTATTATAAAGAAAAGGTTTCAAGTGGCTGAGATTATGGTATGAAAATCATTTTTTAAAACTAAAGTCATAAAAGATCTAAGTAGAAAAGGCAAAAGCAAATTGGACTTGAAACTCTTGTACCACTGGAAAAATTTTAAGAGGCAGGTACTTGGTTTATAACATAACAGTAGAAATGGACATATCTGAAACAAGTCATGTGCAGAATAAAGAAACAAATGTTTAACTCCATCCTTTCCATGTGCCTTGAGAATTTCAAGGAAGGAGTACTTATCTCAACCACTGTTGTGGGCTGGATTGTGTCCACCACACAGATATATGGAGCCCAATTACCAATAGTACCATCCTTGAAATAAAGTCCATGCAGGTAAAACGAAGTCTTGCTGGAGTAGGCTAAGGCCTTTACTCAATCTGACCACTGTTCTTCTAAGAAGAGTGTGGTGTGGAGAGGGTGACACAAATACAAGCAGAACATTGTGTGATGGCAAAGCAGAGATGGGACCCATATATTTAAAAGCCCAGGAAGACTGTGGTTTGATGAGCAGCCTCAAACAGGAACTAGGGAGAGACGAAGAGTTCCACCTACAGTAGTGGAAGGCTGATGGACCTCTGATTTCTCATGGTCCAGCTTCTTTTAGAAGGGATTTCCTTTCATTTGAACCATTCATTTTGTCATATTTCACTATTGCAAACCTAACTATCACATACAGCCAGAAGGCTTCCTTATACACGGGGTAAAAGAAAAATCTAACCAAAGAACAAGGTTAGGAGACCAACGGTAGTGCCAGCACAAGCCTTACCTGCTACATAGTCACCAAACCCAATGGTTGTAAGGGTGATAACCACAAAATAAATGGCGTCCAGGGCACTCCATCCTTCTATGTGTTTGAATATGATGGCAGGCAGAGCCACAAAGAGGACACAGCCGAACAGTATAAATATGATGGTGGAGATGATGCGAATCTTGGTCTGACTGACATTCCACTTCTAAAGGAAGAGAGGGCGAGAGAGAGAGAGAGAGAGCTTATGGGCATGCCTGCACATCCAGTCTCTACCCTAGTCATGAGAGTGGCATTCTATTCCTTTCCATACAGGGGTTTCAACTATTTTCACTGACGAAAACTGAGGATAACATAAACAGCCCAGCACAACCAGCGGTAGTCAGAATGCTAGTGTACACTAACAGAGCTCTGCATCAGGCAGAACATTCTTCAAAAACAGACTCCCTTTTGCTCTGAGAACATGATTTCAGATATGCATTATTTATTTATCTCAATACCCCTGAGGTATTACTACTAGGCAAGTGTGCTACTGATGGCGAGACGAACACAACTAGAAATAAGCAGTACATATTCACCATTAGGAACTGGTTAACATTAGCTATGAAAATAATTCACTTGACTAGAGTTGAGTATGAACAAGGCCTAGATTTGATTTTCACATGAGCCAAGGGAATGGCTGTTCTGATCTGTAAGCTCCCCTCAACTGTACAACTCCAACATTGCAGGTCCAGATAGCAGGATACCTTCAGAACCTAAGTCACAGCTGTTCTCAGAGCCAGCACCTGAAATGTTATGCTCCTTTACCAGTAAGAAATCACTGTAATGTCATGTAGTACACTTCATTATACAGTTTCTCATCCACTGTCTGAGGTCTGTCTTGTTTCTTTGTTTTTGTATTTTGCTTTCTTGGAAACAGCTAACAGTAGCTATCCTCCTGACTCAGTCTCCCAAGTGCTGGGATTTACAGGTAATGAATGCCCTGCCATGTTTGGCTTAGTTACTATGTATTTTTAATTTCTAACTTGACCTATGTACTATAAATATTAACGGTCACATCTTGTGCCATTTGGAAAATCACTGAATGATGCAGAGTAGAATTTTTGGATGATAAAGAGCTAAGAAATCATAGAAAAGAAAGATTGTAAGAGTCTCTCAAAGTCTAGTATGCAGAATCAATGTAAGGAAGACAATTCAGCATTCCAAGTTCATGTCACTAACCTACTCTCTTGAATAAAGTGAATACAAACTATATTAACATTTACTTAAAGAAAGTATAATACCAAAGGAAAAGAAAACTCCTGCTTTGGGTAACTATGTCTTTTTCCATTCTAATAGTAGAAATGTTTGAGTGATAATTTGGACCCTAATTATATAAAGTAATGCTAAAATTGGGGCAGCAATCTAAATTAAGAAATTATATTCAGTAGTTTTATTTCATCAGTGCAGTTAAACGTAAATATTTGGTTGCTTATGAGAAAAGATAAAACAGTATTGAATAAATAAAATTCATTTGGAACACTGCCATTAGTAATAAATTATAATCTCTCCCACAAATTCAACCATTCATTTCTTCTATCATTTTTATCAAAAGACAGGCTTAAATCAAGGCATGTATTTATTTTTTTGGAACTCCAAAAACAGTGTGTTATTTATTTATTTGTTCATTGCTTGATTGATTGATGGTACTAAGATTTAAACTTAGGTCTTTTACTGGTTGGGCCAGGTGTTCTACCACTTGACCCATGCCCTTAGCCTTTATTTTTTATGTTTTAGTCAGATTTTTTTTTAAATTAGCAGGTCTCATGTTTTCCCCCGTGGAGCCTGGTCCTCTTATTTGCCTCCTATTTGTCTAGGATTAAAGTTATTCAGTGCCATTCACAATTTATTGGTTGAAACAGGCTCTGTATAACTTTTTTTGCTCAGAACAGCCTTGAACCACAACAACCTTTCTCATATCCATCTCCTCAGTAGCTGGGCCTAAAGGCATGAGCCAACACACCCAACTTGCTTCTTCACATTTTTGTGTGTTTTTCCCATGCAGGGATGTGTTTATTCAGGTAATTAAAACATAATTAAAATAACATGACTTACATGCTAGGAGATATGCATATAAATTGTTATGGGAACCATAATAACTGGGTTTTTAACTCTCCCTGAATGTATTATTTATATTATGGAAAAAATCAAATAATAAATGTATGTATAAAGAAGTCTGGGATACTCACAATAAATGTATCTTCCACTTTGGCAATTCCCTTTCCAAATATGGTTCCAAGTTGATCTCCAACTCCAGCCAAGAGAAAGCCAAAGAGAGGGATTCCCAGTAAGGCATAGATGATACAGAATATTTTCCCACCTTCTGTGCGTGGTGAGATATTTCCAAATCCTAAAACAGGAAGAAAAAAAATCACCTCAGTTGTTTATAAATGAATAATCATTTAAAATGTCTGCCCTAAAATTTTGATTTGGAAATACCCATTTCAATTAGCTAAGAATCCCTTTCTATTACTTAATTTTATATATTCTATTACGTTCTATTATGAAACCTCATAAGAAATATTCCAGTAATTACAACTAATAGCTAAGGTGTCGCTTAAACATTGGCAAGATGGTGAAAAAATGAGGTGTTAATACCTGCAACAGAGCACCATCCAGGCACCAATAGCCCCCACGAACAGAAAGATTCTACTGCCATTCAGACTCCGTGGAAACAAGTATGGGGACTTAATTTATAACTATGCAAATATGTTCAGGTTATTTACTAAAGATGAGCTGCAACTTTTAAATTTCTTTTTATTCAAATACACTCCAGGAAAAAGCTCACTTGCTCAGCTGGCACTCTACCACTTGAACCATATTTCCAACCCAGATTTTTGCTGGTTGGTTTGAGATGGAGTCCTGTGAACTTTTTCTGTGGCTTAAACTGCAATCCTCTGGACCTCAGCTTTCTTTTTTTTTAATATTTATTTATTTATCTATTGTCAGAGTGATGTACAGAAGGGTTACAGTTTCGTTTTTTGTTGGGTTTTTTTTTTGGCTTTTTTATTGCCAGTCCTGGGCCTGGGACTCAGGGCCTGAGCACCGTCCCTGCCTTCTTTTTGCTCAAGGCTAGCACTCTGCCACTTGAGCCACAGCGCCACTTCTGGCCGTTTTCTATATATGTGGTGTTGGAAATTGAACCCAGGGCTTCATGTATATGAGGCAAGCACTCTTGCCACTAGGCCATATTCCAGCCCTACAGTTTCATACATAAAGCAGTATGTACATTTTTTATTTTATTTTACTTTTGACCAGTCCTGGGACTTGGACTCAGGGCCTGAGCACTGTCCCTGGCTTCTTTTTGCTCAAGACTAGCACTCTGCCTCTTGAGCCACAGCGCCACTTCTGGCCGTTTTCTGTATATGTGGTGCTGAGAAATCGAACCCAGGGCTTCATGTATACAAGGCAAGCACTCTTGCCACTAGGCCATATTCCTAGCCTGACCTCAGCTTTCTTGAGTGGCTAGGATTATAGGCATGAGTCACTGGTGCCTGGCAAGAAAACTTTTTTAATGTTCTGAAAATGTGGAAGGTTTCCTAATTTTGTTTCAGGCTGCTTGTCAGAATCATAGCAATTAAACTCCATTTACTTTGTAATCACAAGCACTATCTGAACCCATATTTGAGGTAATGAATTTATGTCTCCTAGAAGTACATAGAGGCTGGGCGCCAGAGACTCACACCTGTAATCCTAGCTACTAAGGAGGCTGAGACCTGAGGATCACAGTTCAAAGCCAGCTCAGGCAGAAAAGTCCCTGACTCTTATATCCAGTTAACCATTTAAAACTCAGAAGTGGTGCTGTGGCTCTCGTGGTAGAGCACTACTTGTGAGCACAAAGAGGCTCAGGGTCAAGGCCCAGGCCCTGAGTTCAAGCCTCACAACGGACAAAAAAAAAAAAAAAAAAAGTAGATAGAGCACCTCTTAAGATGACTCGTACTCAACTCCATATTAAATTTATCTGAAACCCTTTTTAATTTCCTCCTGCCCCCAAAATACGAATTTTGAACTTGGCATTTTGTTTGTTGTTACTTTCCAGGTATCATCATCATCATCATCATCAAATGTTACAGTCTGAGATTTACTTATGACTTAAGAATAGTTTTCAACTTGTTTCCATTATTATTTCAAAAGATATAACTTTTGGATGCACAACAAGCATATAATATGAGAAAGCAGTGGGCTGATTCTTGGATACTTTAATTTAGACATTTTCTCTAACGTTTCCAACCTTCCTTTCCTTCTTCTAGAGTCAATTTAGTATCACCTTACTTATTTACTGAGGGCTTGTTTTCCTTTAAATTCCTAATTTTCAAAAACTTTGATTTCTTATTACTACTTTTCTGTTCATAAGCCATGGAAATAATACACCTACACTTCTTTGTTTTTCAGTGTTTTGTCATGTATTCATTTAATTATTTGAGGGAATTCCTGCATAACATTATTTTCAGGTTCATTTCTTTTTCTTTCCTTTTGTGTTTGAGTGTGTGTGTGTGTGTGTGTGTGTGTGTGTGTGTGTTTGTGTGTGTGTATGCATGTGTGCTGGTTCTAGGGCTTGAAGCCAGGGGTTAGGCACTGTCCCTGAGCTTTTGTGCTCAAAACTAGCACTTGAACCACAACTCCATTCTGGTCTTTTTGGTGGTTAATTGGAGATAAAAGTCTCATGGACTTTCTTGAATTGTGATTCTTAGATCTCAGCCTCTTAGAATTACAGGCATTAGCCATGGTATCCTGGTAATAAATTACTTAAGTGCTTCAGAATCCCTGGTGATATTTTCGTACTTGGAATCATACAGACTACAATGCTAGAATAGTTTGCATTTGCAGCTGAACTCTATTTTCCTTGCTGAGTGATGATCATAGTGGATCTGGCTGGAGGTGGCACATTCTGCTTCAAAGAGCGAAGGCAATGATGTTGGGCCTGGAGAGGAGACTGGAGCTTTCTGCAACCCTCATGCAAGTGTTCACAGCACACCCAAGAACAGAGTCTCCCCATTTTTTGGTGACAGCCACCAGTTCATACATAGCCCCCCTTCCTGCTTCACAGGCCCCAATGCCTGTTCCTGTATATATGATTCTCTTTGAAATGCCTGCATTCATAGCTTTATTCTGAGGCAAAGACTAAAGATGGCTATTACAAAAGTTTCAGTGAGTGATTCCAAACAACTAATTTGCAGGCTGGCTGTCCATTAACCTACTTCTTCTAACTTTGGTGACTTCATGAAATTCCCTTAGAAACATTTTTCTTTCTCTTTTTCTGAATCTTCCATTGTTCGTCCAAGTGAAATGAGGGCTCAAGTCAAAGTTTTCACTCTCACTCTGAATCTGTGTGTGTCACATCATCCCCATATCCTTTCCACTGCAGTTCTTCCCAAATACCTTCCCTGCCTTCAAGCAAGCTAGGCAGTCTTTTTCTTTTTTGTATTTCTCCATGTTCTCTGTCAGCTCAGTACAGCTTGGAGGTGATGTTAGGAATTAAATTTGTGAATTTACTCAAGTCTTAAGACAAAATATTGGGGGAAGAGGCAGATATGTAAGAGGAATAAGGGTGGTGAATCTATCAAAGTACATTAGACACATGTGTGCAAATATCACAACACATCTTTTAAATAAGTAATATGCACTAATTTAAAAAAGAAAGAAAAATCAAGATGTATGGAAAGGCGTATCACCTATGGTTCTTTACAGCTTCAGCTTAACTGACTGAGCGATGTGCCAGTCGGGATAACAGCTTAGTGAGGTTTAGCAACATATTACAGCCATTCCTGGTTCTGACATATTACTTCTTCGTGTGTCAAAAGGCACATGGTATTCTTATTAAGTATTCTTTAAAATTGTAGAAATTAAGTAATATACTATATAAAATTCACTTACAAAAGTCTATTACACCATGTGTTCAATAAATAATAATATTATTAGTATAATACTATTGGCAGCAGTAGAGATTAGAAGATCAAGATAGTTGACCCTGTCAGTATGTCAACCATGTAATAGCCAGCTAAGAGTGATTACACAATGTTTTCTAGAGTGTACTGTTTGGTTATTTTGAGATAGGCCTCAATTTCTGCTCAGGAAGCTAAGCAGAAGCCAGATAAATCTTTGCTGTGGTTTGCCATTTTGGATTTACGGTCTTCTAGGAATTCTGTTACAATAGACAAATTCACAGGTGAGAATGAAGATGGGATTCTCCAGTATCTGATATTGTCACAAGTTATAATGACTCATGCACTCATCAAATGTTTTGAAACTGGACACTGGTGGCTCACATTCGTAATCCTAACTATTTAGAAGGCTGAGATCTGAGGATGACAGTTCCAAGCCAGGTCCAAAGCCTGGGCAGGAAAGGCCATGAGACTCTTGGCTCCAATTAACCACCAGGAAGAATGGAAGTGGCCCTGAGGCTTAATGTGGTAGAGCGCTAGCCTTGAGAATAAGAGCTCAGGGACAGAATTCAGGCCCCAAGTTCAAGCCCCATGAACAACAACAACACAAAAACGTTTTGATTGAGCAATATTAATCTGCCAGGAACTATGCTAGGACTAGAGGTGCAAATGTGAACACATGTGAATTTGATCTCTCATTATTAATAATCCAGTGAGATGCAAACATAAGACACAGATACATATATATACCCATATATGAAGAATGTACACCAGAGAAAGTACAGAAATGCTTTTGGTGTAAATGGATTTGGAAGGAGACAAGCCACACCGAAATAACCCTAAAGCTGTGATCAGAAACTTGAGAAGCTAAACTAGGCAGCAGAAAGAGATGAGGATCATGACGAGGTTGAGGGAGAAAAAAGAGAACTTAGAATCTTGGAGAAACTTTTAAAAAATTCAGTTTGATGGAGAGGAAAGTGTCACCAGACAGAATGAGAAAGGTAAACTGAGGCTGCATTATGGAGAATCATATCCTTGCCAAGAAGTTTGACCTCTCTCATGTGCGCTGAATGACAGGGAGACTTTCAGCTAGGGAGAAGAGGGTACAATCTGACATCGTCAAAGCTTATTTTTGCTTCACAGAGGAGGATGTTAATTGGGAGGCAAGAGGGAAAAAAAATGTCCTGCTTAAATTCTGACATGGATAATGGGTGATCTTGGTGACAATTTTTTGATAGACACACTGAAAAATAACCAGGTTTGTGTAGATCAAAGGTCTGATCTAAGGAGTTAAAAGTTATAGTTCCGATAAAGGTCCCCCAAAGGTAGAGGTTTGGTCCTCAGAATGGTACTATTGGGAGATGGTGGAATCTTCAGGTGAGAGGAGGTCTTCAGACCTTGACCCATTTCTGTCTTTTGTTTCCTGGCTCCTAATAGATCAGTTATTTCTCTATTCCACCCTCCTTATCATTATTAACTAGCCACCAGAGGCCCAGAACAATGGGTCTGCTTGATCTTGGACAGTAACTTCGAAAAGCATAGGGCTGAATAATGTTTTTCTCTTGGTAAGATAATTACCTCAGGTGTTTGGGTACAGCAGCATGAAGATGAAGATATGGAATGGGCTGACTTTGACCTGTCAGTAGAATAACCAATTAGAAACCCATATAAGCATTCAAGAGTCTGAAACCAAGAATGGGAGTTAGAGCAACCTGATCCAGATGCTATGGTCTGTGGTGTAGATGAAATATCAGCAAGAAAGCTGAGGAGAGAGCCTTGAGCAAAGCCCCAAGAACAATGACACTTAAGTTAACATAAATGCAGGGTTCTTCCTTCATTAACAGTCCATATTCAAATTCTTACAACCACCCCAATAATGTCCTCTATAACATTTTTCTATGTCCTAGCCTCCACTTCAAGATCATATACTGCACTTAATTAGAGTAACTCTTTCCTTTAATCTCCTACTTCTTAAACCTTCTTTCATCTTAGGAGACTTTAATCTTTTTTGAGAAAGAGTGCCCAGTTATTTTGTAAAACATTCCTCAGTTTGAATCTGCTCTCACAAGTAAATTCAAGGCATGAATTTTTGGCAGGAATATAATTCTTCTCAGTACAATATGTTTATAGCACATGGTATTGGCTTGCCCTAATAATGGTGGTATTGATTTTAAGTACTTAATGTGGGTCCACTAGATTCTTCCACTGAAAGGTAGCTATTCATTTCCTTCATAATTAAGAAAACATTAATGGGGTAAACACTGGGAGAATATGTAAATATTCTGCTTTTCAAATGTTCAACCACTAGCTGTAGTACTCAAGATAAACAAAAATGCTAGTAATGCTAGGAAAGAAAACATGAATACAGATAAAACAATAGCATAGTAATTCACACAATAATCACTTAAAATACCTCCAAAGTCCATTACATGCAAAACAAGGGCACTGTTTTAAAATATATATATATTAATGTTCTTTTCTAATTTATACCAAAGGAAAAACAAAACAACAAAAAGGCCTCTAAGCCACCCCTACTCTTCGGCCTCCAGTAGATACCATTGTGGGAAATCAGAGAAAGATGCCTAGGTCCACCAAGCTTCTTCTCAATGGGATCAGCTTCAGAAATCTGCCGGAGTTGTAAAGGGATCAAAAGTGGCTGTTGGCTTTGCATATAGGATGAAGAGGGGTTGAGAATCATGGAGTACAGGTAAAAGCATGGAGGCAGGAGGAAAACCCAACCATGCCTGGTACCCCAGCACCTAGGAAAATCTAGCAGGACCATGGGCTCTGATATAATGAATCTCTACATCTCACTCCTTTGTGTCCCATCTGCTCTTCCTTACTGAAGCCATTGGATGCGCTACAGCAGTGTAACATACTCAAAGGATCCATCCAGAGTAAGCATTTTAACCCAAGAACCTTGAATCAAGGTAATTTGAGGAAGAATCAGATCATCCCGAAGACTAAAAAAATCAGGGAATGTTTAAACTGACTTATTTGGGACAGTGTGCTATCCAAGAATAGCACTCAACAATTTCAAGCCCATTCCCCTATGCTTGCATCAATAAGCTGAGTATGCAGAACATGAAAGCATTGTCACATCCACAGGACACTATACATTATTCCAGGGAGAGATGGGAAGACTCAGTACTCCTTTTATTGCTTCCCCAGATAAATAACCATGATCTGGGGTAGACTGAGCATTAGGTGCACTATTTTATCCTATTTATCAAAAGACAACTATCTCTAGATTCATATTATAATATATATGAAAATCGCTTAACCTCCAAGAAAGATTAGAGAAGGAAAAGATACAAATTCTATTTTTGTTAAAAAAAAATTTATTCTGACCAGGGCATCATCATAGACAGGTGTTATTATTAAATCATAAAAAGCCAAATTAGCCAGAGAGTTTGATTTGATCTCCCGCCATACAAGTTTGAAATGCACAAGAAATAGCAGCACCAGGTTGTATCAATCAGCAACTCAGATTTAGCCTAGAAGTGACTAGGGAACAACCTTAGAAGAGGTGACAGAGAATTGACTCAGGAAGTCTGTTTACATCACCCACGGGATGAACCTACACCCAAAGAGAAATCTAGATGTAAGAAAAGCCAATCTGTCTATCTTTCACAGATCACAAAAAAAAATTGGAGCCAAATCTCTTGTGGCATATCTGTATTCCATTTTTATTGTGTCCACGACAAAATGGACAGAAGGCAGACACTCCCCTCACCCCTCCTCCCCAAAATAGGAATGAGGACTCCTGGTATGACCCTCTGAACATGTTCTGTTTCACCATCAAATATTTCTGTAGCTGCCATTTTGCTATGCTGAGTTCAAAGGCTGAATTTGTGCCTTAGGGAAATGTCCTTCACACGATTGCTACTCCCTGTGTACAGCGAAAAGTAAAAACACCTCACAGTTTTCTGACACTAAGAACATGCCTAGAATTCCCCAAACATTTCCCCCACTACATTTCAGAACAAAGTGGCTATTTAGGAGACAGGCTTCCCTGGATCTAAAAATATATTAACGTTCACAGATTTTCCATAAGTTCTAACCAATAAATGTGGATCTCCTTAAGTGATCTAATACTATTATTAGAGTTGTGAGCTTCAGATTATCCATTGACTACAAGCAGAATAGTTCTAAACTTCCTATATTGGTAGCTGCCTGAACTTCTCACTCTTTTTACCTTAGTCAATCAACAGCTTCATGGTGACATAGTACTATTAAAGAAAGGCAAAGAAAAACTAAGAACTATTTAAAAAAACAATATGAAGTTTTGATTCTGTTTTCACTCCTCAAGTAAAGTGTTGATGCTCAAAATGTGCCCCTTGAGGAAAACCACGTTTTCAGTTTACAGTATGACATACAAATAAGAAGAGCCTGAAGGGAATGGTAGTATGCCCAGGTTCCCAAGAACATGAGGGAATGGACAAGATTGTTGTGATCTTGAAGGAAGTAGAGCAGGCTATGGGCCGGAGGATGGACGGGGAGGGGAGGGAAACAGTGAAGAGGGGAAGTTCTGGAGAAAGGGATGCCATGCTAGACTGGAGCTGACATGTCAGACAAATTGTTACATTTTTGAGAATTTTGCAAGTTGGCTGACTGAACATTGGTAGTTTGAACAAGCTACAGTAGGAATAGTTACACCATCAAAGTTGTCAAGCCCTTGGATTGAGGCCATCCCTACCCCCTTCAGCTTGCTAATATTTACCTACACACCACTGAAGAAGACAGATTCAAACTTAAGGGAATGGAGGTAGTCTGAGCCACAGAACTGGATGGAGGCCAACTGAGTAGATGTAGGACACCTGTGACCCCTAAATCAGTGCATTACATGAGACAACTACCATCTCTCCTTCACATTACCATCAGGAAGGATTTTCCCTAAATAGCTATTGTAAATTAACCTGTAAATAGATCATCACCAAGATACCTGTATGGGCCACCTTTATCTCAACAGTTGGCAGGACATTTTTCTGATTAGAATTTATAGGTCCTATGAAGTAAAATCTTTAAACACTGTAAACACTTAGAATTATTTGCAACAATTTATTTTCTGTTTATCTTTCCCACTTTAGTACCAATTTTATCTATAAAATAACAAGTTTAGTACCAAGTTTATCTATATATCTTCTAGATAAATGGTAGGTAAGTAAGTAGGTGGATATAGATAAATGACGATGATGATGATGATAGATAGATAGATATAGATGATAGAATAATTTTAACTTCATAAACTTGAACCATTCTTGCCTTAATTAGTGCATGATTGATAATTAAATAGTGTCTCTTTACTGACTCACTGACATAAATACAAACCCTCAACAAATTTTGGAAAGAAATAAATGAGGAGAAAAACATACAGTGTTTATGTTAATTAATGAATTCACTATTTTTTGAATCTAAATTACATAGCTTTTAAACCTTTTTTAATATAGTAATTGATTCTAAAATTCATTGGATTAAAACAGTAATCATTAATAAACACTTCAAAATAATACTCACAAGAACTAAAGCTTTCTTCTAAATGAAAAAGATGATATAGCTATAGCTTTAAAATTAAAACTACATAGTAAATGCTGAAAATGATACATAGAAAAGGATACTTGCATAGAAATTCATGTAATATTTGATAAATACATCTCAAATAAATTTCAAAGGAGTTTATTAATCACAAAATAGTAGTAGCAACCTACTTAGAAGTATTATATCATGGGGTTGGTAGTAGGGCTCAGGTGATAGAGTAATTTGACTGGCAAGTACAAAGCTCTGAACTCAAAAGTATCAACAGAAAAAGAAAAAGCAGCATTATATTCTTATCTCACAATATATATTAAATATAAGATTGATGAAACCATCATAAGTTAGGACCATAAATCACTAGGAAACATGAGTAGCTGCCACACAGATAAATGCATGGATATTGACTTTACCTTCAACTTTCTGTACTATTTTACTTAACAAAATCAGCAAACGTAATATTAAGATCTGAAAATAACAGATGTGCACCATTGTTTGCTTTAGACACTTCTACATGCTTACAGTGTTTCCACAATAGTAAAAGAAATGGTAGATTAGGAAGACATTGGATAATATTCTGCAACATTCCTTCCTAATCATACTTTAAAAACTGAAACTAGAAAATTATTATTTTATCATGACAAAGAAGAGTTGTCTCGAAACACGGAATATCATACTTAATATTAACGCACACTGAAGGAACTCCCCTAAGGCCTCAAGGGGTAGAGCACTTGTTTGCCAAGCATGAGGCCCAGAATATTTTTTTAAAAATTATATCCATTTTACATTTATTGTTATTCTGAAAATTGTAGCAGGTGTAATGTTGGTAAGAAATAAAAGGAATACTTATTATAAAAAAGACAAATATATCCGTTGTGGGTGGAATTAAGTGAGTTATTAATGTAAAAGAATACAGAGAATTATTGAATTAGAAACATTTGATAAAAGAGCTAAATACATGATAAAGATGCAGAAACCAATAATGTTAGGATAAATATGCAAAAACCAAGAGTGTTATAATATTTTAACATTATCTTAGACATTCTAAGTGAAATGAAAAAATGCTTATTTATAATACTAATGGAAATATCTACAAGAAATGTGATCAATGTATATACCTTCAGAAGACAATTAGGCTAGTGTAGAATAGGATGACACAAACCAGAAGTGATGAAAAGATCAAGAGAAGCACATTCACTTACTTAGCTAGAAGATTTTATTTATTTTTGCAAAAGACTAAAAGTAGATCCTTATCACTAGTCTTAAACTAATACCTATTCTAAGTGGGTTAAGGGTCAACTCTGAGTACTACTATTTTTTTTTTTTTTGCCAGTTCTGGGGCTTGGACTCAGGGCCTGAGCACTGTCCCTGGCTTCTTTTTGCTCAAGGCTAGCACTCTACCACTTGAGCCACAGTGCCACTTCCGGCTTTTTCTGTATATGTGGTGCTGAGGAATTGAACCCAGGGCTTCATGTATACGAAGCGAGCACTTTTACCACTAGGCCATATTCCCAGCCCTCTGAGTACTACTAGATAGTAACTTCATGAACAGAATTCTAATCCACAACTGTGCAAATAAGAGCAAAGACTGACATCAAACTAAGTATTGTAGCAAGCTAAAAAGCTTTTGCACAGCAAAGGAAAATATCACCAAATGGAAGAGAAACTACAAATGAGGGAAATCACCAACCTTTGTTAGCTATATATTTGAGAAAAAATTAATAAGCAGAATACAGAGGGAGTTAAAAAAAAACTCAACTCCCAAAGAATCAACAACCTATTTAATAAATGGCACCAGGCACTAGAGGCTCACGCCTGTAATCCTAGCAACTCAGGGGCTGGGATCTGAGGATAAACAATCTAAATTGTTTCCAGCCCAGCCAGGAAAGTCCATGAGATTCTTATCTCCAGTTACCCACCAGAAAACCAGAAATGGAGCTTTGGCTCAAAGAGAATGCTAAAAGCTCAAACCCCAAGTTCAAGGCCCACAATGATAATGAATGAATGAATGAAAGAATGAGTGGAAAAATAAATTAACTGACAATCTTTTAAAGAAGTACAAATGACCAATGAGTACATGAAGAAATGCTTAACATCTCTGGCCATAAAGGACATGCAAATTTAGATGCTAGCAAGGATGCTGGAAAGAGTAGAACCCTTATATATGTGATTAACACCCTCTCACTCACTATGAAAAGACGGACTCTTCTGATTCCTTGTAGCTTTTATAGTACTTGCTCCTTCTATCTGGCATAGCTCCGCCCTTTGAGAGCCGTGCTATAATCCTGTCCCTTCCGACTGCCTATCTCACACACCATTCCTTCTAACCAACTTTGTAAGAAAGCTAGAGAAACCTTAGTGATGCTGCCTGAGGAAAAGAACCTAGCAAACATTGGAGAACAAACATGGCTCCAGGAAACATGATTCTCATTAAGAAACAAATGGATGGTCAAATAGAAAGAATGCATTTCAGCATTTACACCTGAGCATTGTTCTTCTATCACTGATTTTGAATCAGGGATGCACAGCAGAATCACATATGAAACTTTAAAGTATCCTCTGCACAACAATGAATTGTTTTCTATTGAGAGAAGACTGTGCGTATGCATTTCTAAGTGGTTCTGACTGATAATGGTGTATGGGTCTAAAGCTACAAAAGGTGAAGAAAGAGTCTTCTTGAGAGGAGGTAGACAGGGTAAAAATTAGGAAGCAAACACAAGTTAAAAAGAACTCAAAGCTTAACCTTTAACCCCCAGTACATCTCCCTTTGTCCTTAGAATGACCTTGACTAAACTTCTTTTCTAGACTGACTATAGTATCAATATAGTGATACAGTCCAGGAAAGTGGAGTGGTATTCTATCACTATGCTAACCAATAAAATAGTAATTAAATAATGTTTGTTATCCTGTAAGTAAGGTAATGCTCACTCTCTCAGATATGATGCTAATTCCTTCATCTATACATACAAACATATACATATACACATACATATATTTAGCCTTCAAGACAGTCTTATAAAGTTTAAAGGCAACTAAGCTCTTCTCTCTAATTGTGGAAGCTGAGGTTAACTGAAGTGAAATAATGTGCTGAAGATGATGCAAGTTATTAAATAGTAAGGCAAAGATTTAAACCATTATCTCAAACACTTAAGAGTATGCCTTGGACCAAGGCTAAAAACACTGTTAAAAGTTTTTTTTTTTCTTTATCTAATCATAGCGTATAGATCTACACATAGACATGCCACTCTGCAAACATTTGAGTTTGACATAGTCTTAGTAGGAAGGAAATGTGCAGGTAAGTGAAAAAGTAATGTCTCAAAGTAACTAAGTCAAAGGGGAAGTTTGACATTTTGTGTTAACCCTATTATTGCCAAACTTTTTGGGCCAAAAGCCAGATGCCTGCAATTCAAACTGTATTTCACAAGATGGCTCCCTTGCTATTTGGCCACGCAACCTTACACAATAAAATCTCACATTATACTTGTCAGTTTGCAGATCTATAGGAAGTTGAGTTTTCTTAAGTTGTTTTTTGAATGAACTTCAGCCAAATGCTTTTGTTAACAAAGTGCATTTATATGATCTACAAGACTAGTTCAAACATTGAGAGAGAATTCTCCACTTAAAAAGTCTTTACCAAAGAATAACATTATTATTAATGAATCTGGATATATTATCCCCTAACTTCCCAAGCTGCTTCCTTAATACACTAGAAGTGAATGTGGGTCTTCAAGTCCTTCTCAGTCCCTAGATACCTTTCACGATGCCAGAAATGAACTGTTCTATGCTCAACTCATAAGAGTTTAAAGACAAGCAACTTTAATGAAATATGAGCTCTAAATGTTGCCCGATTATTTCTGAATGTCAAGCCAAGAAATATCTGCTAATTTCATGTGCTATTTCAATGTTTGATCATCCCACTATTAAAAAAAATTGTTGTCAAAGAGATGTACAGAGGGGTTACAGTTTCATATGTAAGGCAGTGAGCACATTTCTTATCAAACATGTTATCTCCTCCCTTATTTTTCTCCCACCTTTCCCCCCTCCCCAACTCCTCTCCCATAAAAGTTGTACAGTTGGTTTACAGCATATTGTCCTGTAAGTATTGCTGTTGCATTGATTCGCCTTTTACCCTTTGTCTCTCCATTTTGATGTTCCTCTTCCCTCCCCTAGTTCTGATAAATGTATATACAATATCCAGGGTAACAAACTCAGTGATATCAGGGGTAAAACTATGAGGAAGAGAAACAAAAGAAAAAGGCATAATTTTACATGGTGTGTTGAAAATAATAATGATAAACCACTGGAGTTCATTTCTCCTAGCATCATCTTATGTGATCATATGTACATAGCTATTGAGCTATTGTGATCTTCTGCTAGGACTATCCTGGAAGTGCACTAATTACTACCAGTGAGGGAAACCATAGAGTCTATGTTTCTTTGGTCAGTTGTAATCATCCCACTTTCATTCCCAGAAGGGAAAGAAAGTGATCCAATACCTTCAAGGAAATGAGAAACTATTTCTAAGCAAAAAAGAAAAAAACTGAATAACAAGTTTTCCCCATGTACTGAGAAAAATTAAACACAAAGAATCTGAATGTTTAGATATTGTATTCCTGAAAATCAAAATGATGAATATACAAAGACTTTTCCTATAGGAACTTTAGAATAATTTGATGTTATATACCTGTCCTTGCTATCAAACAATGAATTATGAAAACGAATAAACAAAGCTATACTATCTATAAATGATAGCAGCTACCCAAGGATGATAAGGAAATACAAAGGTAATTTATAAAATAAAAGATGAGATCATAAGGTCTCTGTGGGAAAAAATATATAAAAGAACTTTCAGGGCAAGATTGGTGTTATATACAATATATCCCTAATATATTTTATATAATATAAATATCTACTATAATATTTATATAGTATTTATACATGTTATAGTATATGTAGTATTTATATGCTATGTATGAATATTACATACAATACATATATAGGTATATGTGTGTATGTGCCTACATACACACACGTATGTGTGTGTATATATATATATATATATATATATATATATAAATAAACTATTAATTTCCCTTGGCCCTGTAGACTAGACCTGGGGACAGAAATTCTGTAAAGCCAATCTCAACAAGAACTCAGATCCCAAGGGCTAATGTTATTCTCAGCCTAGAGACAACCACTTTCAGTGCACTGAAAGTGTATTGAGCTGTTTTGACTTTAACTAGAAGCAGGAAGAATGCAGGTATCTTTGCTCCCATTGTGATGCTCCATAGACACGTCGCGATCACCTTGGTTTCCAAGAAAGGCAGGAATGATTGAAAACATCTCTGTGAGACAGAAATGCTTGGATTATCCCTGAGAAGTAGCAAAGTCTTGTAGCATATAGATTACCCTCCAATAGAGATATTTACTTAAATGGAGGAAACACACAGCTCTCCTTTTTTTTCTTCTTATTTATTGTCAAAGTGATGTACAGAGAGGTTACAGTTTCATATGTTAGGCATTGGACACATTTCTTGTACTGTTTGTTACCTCTTCCCTCATTCCCCCCTCCCCTCTCCCCCTTTCCTCTCCCCCAAAGAGTTGTTCAGTTGGTTTACACCAAACAGTTTTGCAAGTATTGCTTTTGTAGTCATTTGTCTTTTTATCCTTGTCTCTCAATTTTGGTATTCCCTTTCACTTTCCTAGTTCTAATACCAGTATATACAGTATCCAGGGTACTCAGATGAGATACAGTGATAGTGCGGGGACAACCACAGGAAGGGGATACAAGAGGATCATCAACAATAGAAGCTACGGTTTCACATCACATGTTGAAAGTGATTACAACAGTGATATATCACTCGTTTCCATAACATGGAGTTCATTTCACTTAGCATCATCTTATGTGTCATAGGGGCATAGCTGTTAGGCTCTTGTGATCCTCTGCTGTGACTAGCCTAAACCTGTGCTAATTATTCTCTATGAGGGAGACCATAGAGTCCATGTTTCTTTGGGTCTGGCTCACTTCACTTAGTATAATTTTTTTCCAAGTCCTTCCATTTCCTTACGAATGGGGCAATGTCATTATTTCTGATAGAGGCATAAAATTCCATTATGTATATGTACCACATTTTCCTGATCCATTCATCTACTGAGGGGCATCTGGGTTGGTTCCATATTTTAGCTATGAAAAATTGTGCTGTGATGAACCTTGTAGTGCTGGTGGCTTTAGTGTGTTCTTGTTTGTGGTCTTTTGGGTAAATGCCCAAAAGTGGGGCTGCTGGGTTATAGGGGAGCTCTATGTTTAGCCTTCTGAGGAATCTCCATACAGCTTTCCAGAGCGGTTGAACAAGTTTACATTCCTACCAATAATGAAGTAGGGTTCCCTTTTGGCCACATCCCCTCCAGCATTTGTTATTGTTAGTTTTCCTTGCTCTCCTTAAGTGCTGAGAGTGATAGCAACTTCTTTAGACCACTGGCACCCAGGAGAACATGAACTGAAATGTAGATCGGCTAGGCAATACCCAGAACTAGGACTCTTAAACTATGCTTACCTTTGTCCCATGCCCCTAATTCTTCTATATTAAAAACAAACACTGGGGCTGGGGATATAGCCTAGTGGCAAGAATGCCTGCCTCGGATACACGAGGCCCTAGGTTCGATTCCCCAGCACCACATATACAGAAAACGGCCAGAAGCGGCGCTGTGGCTCAAGTGGCAGAGTGCTAGCCTTGAGCGGGAAGAAGCCAGGGACAGTGCTCAGGCCCTGAGTCCAAGGCCCAGGACTGGCCAAAACAAACAAACAAACAAAAAAAAAAACACTAATGTCTGTACCCTGAGATGGCTGAAGATGATCAGAAGAGCCATAATTTCATAGCAACATACCACTTTATAATCTTCTTTACCTCCCATGTTTCTTTCCTAATAAACTTTCCTATTTCTTTCACTACTTTGCCTGAATTCTTCTCTTTCAGGATCAAGGTTGACTAGCTTTGCTAGCCTTCCAATAATGTAAATAGTAAGACCATAGAATTCTGCAACTCCTCTGTCATCAATCTTTTCCTGAAAGTTATTAGATAAAATAAGCACATAATTTTTCATTTTTATCTGGTATGGTACATGGAACTTGGTGGACATAAACGATTGAATTATCAAGAAATCTGTATTATCTTTTTTTTTTTTTTTTTTTTTTTTGCCAGTCCTGGGCCTTGGACTCAGGGCCTGAGCACTGTCCCTGGCTTCTTCCCGCTCAAGGCTAGCACTCTGCCACTTGAGCCACAGCGCCGCTTCTGGCCGTTTTCTGTATATGTGGTGCTGGGGAATCGAACCTAGGGCCTCGTGTATCCGAGGCAGGCACTCTTGCCGCTAGGCTGTATCCCCAGCCCTGTATTATCTTTGATTATTATAATCTTCCTCAATTGCCTACAGCCTCATTCAAATTTATTTCCAAGTATACTGGAAGCAACATAGCAGAGTGGTTAAAACTACAGGTTGCAGAGCCCAAAATTCTCCATTTGAACCAAAGTGCTACCATGCTCAATGCCTGTTTCCCCATTTTTGACACAGTGTTGACATCTACCATCTACATAGCATTCATGAAAGACTTATAGCACCAAGCTTGGTGACTAGGCAGTGAATATAAGCCAGATGAAATCACTTAACTGGACACAAAACTTGACTCAGATACTACTATTAATTCTCAGAGTAAGTGTCCCTTGTTTATAAAAATAGTAGAAATGGTCATGCTACTTTTCTTCCTGAAATATGCTCAAAGAAGGTTGAGGCAACATTCTCTTTTTGTATGCTTTGCAGATCATCTGAAGGTATGAAAACAGCTACTTGATATCCAATCTATGCAGTCAAATTCTGTAAATGATGTCAGTCCACCTTTCACTCTCAGAGGCAAGTAAACATTAGGAGTTAACAGAATATTTCATCATCATTCACCAATGATGAACATTATCTGTTACTTGCCAGTTACTTTGACATTTCTCATAGGATTTCCTGGTAGTTTCTTGTTTGAGATGGTTTATTATAAAAGCTAGAGCCACAGTAATAATATTTAAGAAGGTACCAGGAACAGAGAGGGATGGGAGAAAGAGAATACAGTTGATGTATTTTTTAATCATAAAATGGGGACAGTTGAAATAGCCAATAAAATTCTAATATCATTACTGCACAAATGCAGAGAATCAAGGCCAAGAAAATTGAAGTATCAACAATAATTACACAGCATAGGTTGAAGAGATAAAATGCCAAGTTTTCAAGTACTCACTGATGGTATTTAATATAATTTGACTTGAAATAAGGGTCTAAGAGCCTGTTTTTGCTTTGGCTATTATCTTGGGGCAGCAATTCAAAACTCATCAACTACTGTCTGTCTGAGGCAGGAAAAGAGAGAGAGAAAGAGAGATTAAACTCAGTTTAAATTCAACATCCATTTATAGTATCTTTAAGATCCATCACTGCTATGGGGGTTTAACTATCAATATTCTTTGATTTTAGCAATCCACATCTTTGAATTAGTCAAGATTCACTGTAAAAATCATAGTTGCCACATCTTTGCACTTTTACATATCTCAATATTTCCATATTTTACATATTTCAATACTATTCAGCTATATGTAATAATGCCATTGAGTTTAAATACCACAGTTTCTCACACATAGTGAAGGAAATTATACCTCACACCTCATTAAATATTTACAAGTAAAAAGAGTGCTGGAGGACATTCTTTTTTTCAGTCATGCATGATGTTCATGCAGATTCCTCTGAAAATCACTTGCGAAAAACAAGGCCATCATCCTACTGAGGAAGCTGAGTCTTAAAAGAAAATCTCTAAACCACTCTGAGGAAGAGATCAACAAATATCACTAGCTGTTTCAAAATTTATGCTAAATATAAATCATTTTATTTCTTCAACATATGATGCAAAGTGGTCTATCTCACTGGTCCACCCAAGGCAGAGATAAGAGGTCAGGTTACAAGCATATACTATAGCCACAACATCACATACCCATTGCCTGACTCAGGTGTGTTGTTTAATTTTTCTGTCTCTATTTACATATCCAAAAATTAAAACAATGGCAGCAAGTACCCCATAGAGTCGTCGTAAGGATTCTTGTAAAGAAATATTCCCTCATGGGCTGGGGATATGGCCTACTGGCAAGAGTCCTCGCCTCGCATACAGGAGGTCCTAGGTTCAATTCCCCAGCACCACATATACAGAAAATGGCCAGAAGTGGCGCTGTGGCTCAAGTGGTAGAGTGCTAGCCTTGAGCAAAAAGAAGCCAGGGACAGTGCTCAGGCCCTGAGTCCAAAGCCCAGGACTGGCAAAAAAAAAAAAAAAAAAAAAAAGAAATATTCCCTCTTATCTGAGTGGATAAGTCCCAAGAAGATGGATAACAATGCATTATAATAAAAGTTATATAAAACCTATGAATTGTTCCTTTTAAGAATTTTCCATTTGATATTTTCAAACCATGGTGGACTGCAGGTAATGGATGAGGAAGAAAGCAAAATTAAGACATGGGCCAGGCATGGGTGTCTCACACCTGTAATCCTACTTACTCAGGAGGCTGAGATCTGAGGCTCACAGTTCCAAGCCAGCTGGGGCAGGAAAAGTTGCAATACTCTTAACTCCAATTCACCACCAAAAAACTGAAAGTGGAGCTGTGGCTCAAGTGGCAAAGCACGCTAACTTTGAGCAAAAAAAGGCTCAGGGACAGTGCTCAGACACTGAGTTTAAGCCCTGGGGCTAGGAAAAACAAAACAAACAAATGTAAAACTCCACAGATAAGGAAGACCTGCTGTGTATTAAATACATAAAACAGTATCAGGCCTCTAGTGATGTTATATACACTATTACAACAGAAGAGACCACGAAAAAGACAAACTTGTCACTGTGATGCTATCATTTTCCTGACCTCTCAATGTCTCTGCAATTTTATGTTTTGTTTTTTTTTTTAACACTCTATACAACTTATTGATTTCTGTGCAGGAAAGAATCATCCAGGGCTGGGAAAATGGCCTAGTGGTAGAGTGCCTGCCTCATATATATGAAGCCCTGGGTTCGATTCCGCAGTACCAAATATATAGAAAAAGTCAGAGGTGGCACTGTGGCTAAGTAGTAGAGTACTAGTCTTGAGCAAAAAGAAGCCAGGGACAGTGCTCATACCATGAGTTCAAGCCCCAGGACTGGCAAAAAAAAAAAAAAAATCCTCCAAAAGCACAAATAAATCATCCAATAACTGTCGGTGTCTGTTGATGATCCTATGCTAGTAATCTTTTTATTGGAACTAAACTACATAAGAGAGATCTTTGCTTTTTGTCAGGAATTTCTTGCTGTCTATAGTTCACTTGCCATGATTCTCCACAGAGGGTACAATGTGTGCTATTAGCTTCGTGGGCTGGAGAGAACGGTGGATGATACATCCTCTTTTCTGAGTGGGGACATTTGATTTAGGAAGATGTGCAGAAGGATGGAGAATCTACTATAAGCAAAGCACTGTGAGCTACTTGCATCTAGGGCATATTTTTTCAGTTAATTCTCTAAGTGAACACTCAGGGGAAAAAAATGTATTGAAACATTTTACCAAGGCACAGGATGCTAGGGGCAAACTGAAAGTAGCACAGCCAATGTTTAAAGGGAGCTCAACCCAACCTCCAAGTCCTACAGTCCTTTCTATAGAAACAGGTAGCATGTTTATCTCTCTCTCTCTCTCTCTCTCTCTCACACACACACACACACACACGCATACACATATGCATACGTATCCACATCACTTTGTTATATATTAGAAAATTTTAAGTCCTAATTTAAAGAAAGGATTTTTCAGGAGGTAGGAGGCTGAAAAGAGTGTGGGAAATATATTCAATTTCATGCTACATTCTTATATCATAATTACTTACACTTACTCACTTATACTTACTCACTTAACCTGAAGTATAAAAATATAATTTTGAAAAGGTTTGCCCTTGCTTTAAAAATGGATTCTACATACAACACCCTTACACACACACACACACACACACACACACACACACACACACACACACACACTTTGGATGATCTGTTCAGTGAGGAACACTACTCAGGATTGCATGTTTGACCCCAAATTTATTCTATTCAAAATCATCCTAGAGTTGAGGAGTTTACTAAGAAATCAGTATGACAATTACCAAAGGCAGTCGAGAATAACAGCTAGGAAATGGCTCTTTCCTGTTTCCATAGCCACAGAGTGCATTGAGAAAAATGTACAATTGCTGAGCAGAAGGAAGTGAGCTGAGAATGAAGGGCCCCAGGGAGGCTGCTCCCCCTGAACTGACTGGAAAGGCTTCTCTGGACCCCAGCTCCCCTCACTGTCCACGGGTCAGAAACTCAAATCCAAAGTGAAAATGATGAATGCAGACAACCGAGTAAAGACTCCATTAACATTGTTCCTCTTGTGCCCAGACTAGGTTCTTGGTTTATACTCTCTGGAAAGTCTTTTGTCCAGCCTATGTTCTTGGTTTATACTCTCTTGAAAATTATTTAACTAACATATGACATACTTTATTATTTTATTTCCTTATCTAGATTCTTATTAATTTTTGTCTACTATTTTGATGTACTCTAATCATCTAGAGACTGGTCTGTGAACTCTGGATAAATATCTTTGGAGTGAATGAATAAAAGAATGATTCAGAAAAGCATGCCTCTGAAAAGAGAACACTGCAGAAACCAGAGTATGTCTGGAGTCACAGTGAGGGAGAATGAAATATCATGTCTATAAAGTCGGAGCCCAAATCCAGCAAGAAATGAAGTCACTAGAATATGAAGACAAAATTAAGAGGTCTGGAGGTGCAGTGACAGATAAACAACTTGCCTAGTCTGTGAAACAGCCTGGGTTTGAACACAACAGCCAGAGTTTAAATGACATTTGGGGATACACAACAATTCAGATGACAGATAACTTTGCCTAGACAAAAAGTTAATGAATTGGTCTCCTAGTGGCCCCCTCCTGTAATTCTAGCTGCTCAAGAGGCTGAGATCTGAGGATTGTGGTTTGAAGCCAGCCTGGACAGGAAAGTCCATGAGACTCTTATCTCCAACTAACCACCAGAAAACCAGAAGAGCAGCTGTGCCTCAAGTGCTAAAGTACTAGCCTTGAACAAAAGAGCTCAGGAACAGCACCCAGGCCCTGAGTTCAAAACCCATGAACAACAACAACAAAAAACTTAATACTAAATAAAGCAAAATTTGAGAGTGTGTATATATATGTATATATGCACATATATCCATACATATGTCTATATAGACATAGGTCTATATAGTACCTATATAGTATGTGTGTTCATATAGTATATAGTATATATAGTATGTATGTACATATAATATATATTGTATGTATGTGTGTATGTATGTATGTGTGTGTGTGTGTGTATATATATAGGTCCTGGCCCTTAAACTCAGGGCCTGGACACGGTCGCTGAGCTTCTTTTCTAACTACACCAGAGGCTGACACCTGTATGACTGTGGTTCAAAGCCAGCATAGACATAAAAGTCTTCCAACTCCAATTAACCAGCAAAAATATGGTGGTTAAGACAAAGTTCAACTGGTACATCACCAACTGTGAGGAAGCAAGCCAAGGGGGAGCATAAGGCCAAGAGTTCAAGTTCCACTACATACAAAAGATAATAGTAACAACAATAACAAAGCAGATTTTCAAGAGATGATAAAAAATGTATGACTGTGTGGAGGCAGAAAAATAGGTGCAAATTTCAAATGTATAATAAATGTGTGCACACCCTGGTATGCATGCATATGTGTGTATATAAATTATGTGTAGGATGACAACAAGAAACAAGTGGACAGATGGAGAGGGGCAGATGAGTGAAGAGGAGGGAAGGAGAACACAGCAAGAATTCAATGTATATCCTACAAAATTGAGAAAAGTGAAGGAAGGGGCCAGTTGGGAGGGATAGTGAGAATGTTGAAAGGGGTTTATCAAGATGCATTGTATTCATGAACTACTTTGTTAATATTCCTTTGTATAACTTCTTAGAGATAACAAAATCTTAAGTAGATAGACAGATAGATGATAGGTAGGTAGATAGATAGATGAATATGGAAGTAGGAATTATGGAATCATATTGCTTATTTGACTGACCTTTGTTAACTAGTGTGCATGAACTCCCTACTGAGTCTCCAGATAAAAGCCCATTAGCTTTTCATTTAAAAAGTGAATTCCATTAATTCTTTACTATTTCATTTCTAAATGCTGTCCTGTAAAAAGGAATTTCCTTTATTGACATAAGCAAAATATTTTCCTTGAGGTACTGTGATTTATATATACTTCCTAGAGTTTCTCTGGTGTTCAAAAGGTTATTAGCACTATATACTTTCAGACTTCCAGTGACTATTAAGAAAAGTCAACCAGCAGATACTATAAAAACATGGAGAGTTTATGAAACATGATTCACAATCAAGACTACGATTGATTTATTTTCTCTCCAGTATTAACAATGTCTTTATCTTTTATTTTACTTTTTTCTTCTTTATTGTCAAAGTGAAGTACAGAGGGGTTACTGTTTCATATGTAAGGCAAGTACATTTTTTATCCAACTCCTCCTCCCTCATTTTTCCCCCACCTCCACCCTCCCCCTTTCCCTTTCCTCCCCTTGAGTTGTATAGTTGGTTTACACCAATTGTTTTTGTAAGTATTGCTGTTGCAATGATTTGTCTTTTTATCCTTTGTCTCTCGATTTTGGTATTCCCTTTCCCTTCCATAGTTCCAAGAGACATATATACAGTATCCAGGGTACTTAGATCAGTTACAGTGATAACAGGGATAAAACCACGGGAAGGGAATATGACAGGGAAAAAAAAGGTATGGTTTCACATGGCATGTTGAAAATAACTAAAACAAAGATATACTATTTGTTTCCATAACTTGGAGTTCATTTCACCTAGCATCATCTTATGTGTTCTTTATCATAACAATCTTTTTTAGACTGCCAGAATTCAACAATTTCTACTCCTCAATGGAGCTCCAAAAGAATATACTAACTTCTTTTTTCTGGCACTTAGAATTTATTTTTAATTTTTTTGCCATTTTATTGTTATTGTAAAGTTAATGTACAGAGGGATTGCAGTTACATAAGTCAGATAGTTACATTTTTAACAATGCCACCCCTTCCCTTGTTCTCTCCCAGTTTCTAAAATAAGATTGGTAACACTCCAGTTCTCTTAAATATAATATCTCATCATGTTTATAGAAAACAATTCAGAATCTGAAGGAGTTGGGGATAGCTGAAAATATTTGAGACTATAATACCACTCAGACCTAAGCAGCAGAATAAGACTTCCTTAACTTTGGAAATGATTTCTGGGAGGTTCCCTTCTGGACATAGTCAGCTCTCAGTTATTACATTTTCTACCATCTACTTAGCAAATGATTACTATGTTTCAAATACAAGATTTCTTCTCTCTCCCATTTTGAAGTGGCACAAAATTACATTTTTAATCAGAAAATCAAGATAGAAATTATTCAATCAAATGGTTCTAAACTCTTTTGTAGGTTATGGACCTGTGGCAGTCAGTCTTTATTGGAACAAGGAGTGCTGAGGAGATTACTAAAGCACACTTATGGATGCATTGGTAAGGTTGTTTCTAGGGAAGATAAGGGAGGAGAAACCTGCTCTGAATATAGGTGGTACCACCCCATTGGGTGGAGATGTTAATGGACCAAAAAAGGCAAACGAAGGAACTGAGTATAGGCATTCCCTGTTTCCTGGCTACCATGATGTGAGCTGCTCTTCTCTGCCACACACCCATACCATGACAAACTGAAACCTCTGAAATTGTCAGTTAAAGTGAATTCTTTTTCCCTTAAGTGCTTTGTTAAGTACTTTGTTAAAGAGATGAGGAAAATGATGAATGCAGAACCCTTTTGAGAATCAGGTGTATACGCCTGGGCCCTTCTCTCCCAAAACATGGTTCTAGACCCATGAAGCTTATCTGCATACTTTTCAGAGGTTTACACACACACACAGAAAGTCACAATTCTTAGTTGAATCTTTACTGAACTATAAAGAAAAAGAGAAAAACCAGAGGATATTAATTTAAAAATTATATGCAAATTGCTGGGTACTGATGGCTCATGTCTGTAATCCTAGCTACTCAGGAGGCTGAGGTCTAAGAATCAGGATTCAAAGCCAGCCTGGGCATTAAAGTCTATGAGACTCTTATCTCCAGTTAACTACCAAAAAACAGAAGTTCAAGCAGTATGGCACTAGCTTTGAGGAAAAAGGCTCAGGGGCAGTGCTCAAATCCTGAGTTCAAGCCACAGGACACACACACACACACACACACACACACACACACACATACCATAAAGAAAGAGTGTGTGCTGGTGGCTTACACATGCAATCCTAGCTACACAGGAGGCTGAGATCTGAGGATTGTAGTTTGAAGCCAGCCTGAGCAAGAAAGTCGATGAGATTCTTATCTCTGATTAACCACCAGAAAATCAGAAGCAGTACTGTGGCTTCTAAGTAGTAAAGTGCTAGCCTTGAGTGAAAAAGCTCAGGGACAGCACCCAGACTCTGAGTTCAAGCTCCATGACCAACAAGAATAATAACAAAATTAATATGTACTTTTTTTTAATGAGCCATGACTTTCTATTATTTATGCTGTCACCATTTCTCTCAATAGTTGGGTAGAATTAAGATTTAGCTTCAGGAAATTCCTTTCCACTTAAAATGAGCCATAGCTGCAAAGAACTTTTATGCACATAAACCATAGTACTTAACCATGAATCTTATTTGGCGCAGGCATTTCTTTCATAAACATGATGGTGGCCTTACAACACCACATAAAAATGCCAATTTTCCAAGAGTATGCTTGCACCGGTCCAAAAACTTCAACAACAGCAATCGCAAAAAAGAAATGAAAAGAAAAATAATTGAGAAGAAAGCAAATATGTAGCAGCATTTCCTGGACAAATGTGAGGACATTCCTTCCTTATCAAATGAAACACTTGAGATAATTACAAACAATATTGTTCTCATAATCAGCCCATGATATGTACATATCTGTTGGTCTGTCAGATGCTGTACACAATCTGTAATCTAGGGCAAACAGTATAGTATTTCAGAGGTTAGAAAGGGAAAAAAGCTGGGCACCAGTTGCCTACATCTGTAATCTAGCTACTCAGGAGGCTAAGGTCTGAGGATTGCCAGCCCAGGCAAGAAAGTCCATGAGACTCTTATCTCCAATTAACCACCCACAAGCCAGGAGTGGAGTGGTAGCTCAAGTGGCAAAGTGCTAACCTTGAGCAAAACTGCTCAGGAACAGTGAGTGTCCAGGCCCTAAGTTCAAGACCCAGAACCTGCATAGAAAAAAGGAAGGAGGAAGAGATTCCTTGCTTCAATGTTTGAGGGATAGTTGCAATATAACAAGAATTGGCGGTGATCATTTTCTAGAAGACTAAAAATATGTTACTGAAACCTTCCCCCAATAGGCAGAATTAAAGATAAGTGTGCTTTGTTTGCGAATACAAGCAACTCCTGATTCAAATGGACAAGGGGGACTATTCTGCTAATATCCAATGACCATATCCTCTCAATGAAATTTCTGTGAGAGCAATTATACTAGGCTGTATTATCCTATTAACATTAACTAAACAAAGGGCAAGGAAGTCTACATCCCTAACATTCTCCAAATCCCTTTTCAATCAGCATGGGATTGTGAGTACCAGGAGTACTGGGTGTTCTGATCTGAACCTCTTCTAGTCTGATGTAATGAACATATGCAGACAGACGGTGACTAATCTATTTCATTATTGTCTAGCAGTCTACCCCGCTCTATATATAGTAATTCAGCTTTATTACACATCTGATGTGATTTTTGGACTCTGAAAACTTAACCTCTATTCCTATGCCATTTTTGTGACAAATGCATTTCTGATTAGAAAATAAATAAGCCCATATGCAGAATTTGAATGGCAGAGGCTTATGTTAACATCTTAAGATGAGTTTCATGTGCACTAAATGATCCAGAAGGAACAAAGAAGCAAAGATGCAAAACAACTTATTATTTAACCTACTAACATCTTCCTTTCTTCTCACTTCCCTTGTATTCCTTTTCCCCTTTCCTCTGCTCCCCTTCCATTCCCTTCCCGATATTTCCCAAAATAAGCACCCTCCTTAACAAATTGGTACAAAGGAAAATACAAAGTAATTAGAGCGGAAGTTGAAAGTGATCGTGAAAATCTATTGCTCTTTTTAATTGGTCTGTAAGAACATTAAGTTTGATTTAGAATGTGCTTCCAAAAGCCATCGTTCTCTGAGAGACTGGTGAAATGCCACAGAGTTATGAGTGCACTAAATTTATAAGTTAACACTCAACACCAAAGCTGCAATGACATCATGCCATAGGCCACTGCTGGCTGACAGATTCTACACCACCGCTTCAAGCCCCTTCAATTCCAAGTTCAGATAGTGACTTCTGAGGTCACACAGTTGAACAGCAAACGGTAAGACTTTTTTCCTCCTCACACTTTCAAGTTATAATTTCCCACTACACACAACAGCAAAAGCACTAGACTTCTTGCTGAAAGCGAGCTTGAGCATTTATAGTTTGCAGTGTGACTGGTCTTCTAACATGCATTGGTATAAAAATTGCTTGTTAAAATTGCTCTAAACCTTACTCTTTTTTTCTCCTTTTCTTTCTAATCAATTAAACATTATGTCAAACTGGCAGGATGTAAATTTGCAGTAGCTCTGTGATCAGATCATAATAGCTGTAGCAATTCAATTTAAATAAAAGCAAATTGAAAACTCCAGTGGCCCATTCAATCTCTAAAACAAAACAAAAAAAAACGCAAGGAAACAAAAAGAATCATAGAACCTTCATCTCTGAATTCAGTGTCAACTCTCAGGTGGTAGAAAGTAAGAGTTTTTGGCAATATGAGACATATGTCATTCCAAGGAAACGTTTTTTATTCAGACCTCCAGCAGATGCTTTGGGATCTTAAATTAACTGCAGATCAAAATGGTGACCTTATTATTTACATTCCAACATGCAGAAATCATGACAACTGAGAGATACACTGAAATGAATCCGAACCCTTGTTCCAGTCCAATTTTCACTGTGGAAAAGTTCATTATTTTAATTCTATCCAATTGTATGGATGATGAGTATATATTAATATATAATTATAGTTACATATTAATGTATGAGTTACAGTTTAGTGCCATTGGATAAAAAAATTATCTGAATTTTATTCTAATCTTTAAACTAGTTTCAAAATCATAATTGTCTGTTGCTTTTTTTTTTTTTTTTTGAGACAGAGTCTCAATATGGAATCTTCACACTTTTGGTCCTCCTCAGCCTTCAAGGCTAGGACCACAGGTATCTGTCACCATGTCTGATTCATTATATCATCCTTGTAAACTGCATTTCCAAGACTTTAACTGGCTTCTTATGAGCGTCAAAATATGTTAACTTTAAAATGTTAATTCCAGAAATGGCTTAAAATTTAAATCCTTTCCCAAGCCACATTTCTAAGAGATAAGTATATCTTTGCCATAAACTTTTTAAAATTCATTTATCTGTCCTCAATTTACCTTCCTCACTGCCATCCTCTTAGTTTGAGTCAACATGGTCTCTTATATAGATTAATTCAATTACATCCTTGTCAAGATTTTTCCTATCCAGTTCCCTGACTCTGATACCAATGCTGTTTCCAACAACTCAAATAAATTTTGTAGGGTCCAAACCCACAGGGCAAGGACTCAGTCTCACCCGACTGGCCCCACCCCAGTCACCAGATTGCCTACACTTCTTCTTCAACTACAGATTCACAGGTTCTCAGAATCCCTCTTCAGGCGGGGACATTCCTGAGATGGATTCAAAGACCTCAGGAGATCTCTGTATTTGCTAATGCTAGTTTATTATAAAGAATATATAAGTCAAGACCAGCCACGTCAAAGGAATGCATTAAGCATGCACAGAAGTACAGAACAAGGAATTCCTTTTTTTTTTTTTATAACTTCCTCTGGCATATCACCTTTCTTTCTATGACCTTCATGCATTCACCAACCCGAAGTTCTCTTCACTTTTCTTAAGGTAATTCAAGGAGGATTCATTACATGGACATACTTGATCAAAAACACTGGACTTTGGTGACTGAACTCAACACTCAACTTCAGGCCACTCTTCCTTCCTAGTAGGCCTGAGACAAAGCAGATGGCTCCATTTCTAATCACAATTGGTTTCTGTTATGTTCTGAGTTCACCTCCCAAAATTCTTGTGTTTGTAACTTAATCTCCAACACACCAATGTTTAGAAGTGGACCTTTGAGAGGTGAGTTGGTAGGATGAATGGCTGTATTGTATAAGTGATTCTCAACAAAAGAATAAATTCAGCAACTTCCCTCCACCTCGGTTGTATGTGCTCTTACCCTTCCACCTTCTACCATAGGATGAAGGCTCATGGGCTTCCAACCATAAACTTCCCAACCTTCAGGACTATAAACCAAGCAACATTGTCTATAAATTATCCATTCTACAAGACTCTTTGGAGTAGAAAAAAAAAAAGCAGATGAAGACAGTCCTGGCTATCAACTACATTCTAAAATTATCTAAGGCCAGAGAGGAGTCACTTAATTATCAGAAACATAGGTATGATTGAAACAAACTCATGATGAATACCAAAAGGCATTACCACCCCTCAAGAAATACTAAAGACTGTAAAATTCTGTTCTAGGTAACTGGAATAGGGATCAAATATATATTTTTATTAGATATCTTAGTGCATTTTGTATTGCTACCCCAGAGTTCCTCTAACTGTAATGTAGAAAGTAAGTTTATTTGGTTGACAATTCTGGAGGCTGGAAGTTCAAAACCATAGCACAGACATCATTAAGGATCTCTTTGTCAAATACCCAATGGCAGAAAGACAGAAGGGTAAGAGAACAAACAGAAGGACCAGAATCCTCTTGACTTAGCCATTTCTTCCATGTTCTATCTCTTGATACTGTTGCACTGGGGATGCAAGACAATCACCTCTAGGGGAGCCACCCAAACTTTAGCAATTATACCACACTGCTCGTGGCTCTTCCTGCCTCAGCTTTTGCCCACCAAAGAGCAGCTAGAGGCAGGTCAAACCACATTCTCCTCTGATAAAATCTTACAAAGGTTTCTTCCTAACTTCAGAATGTCACTATAATGTACTGACTGGACATGCTCTAGCTCTTGCTTTATCCCACTACTCTTACTTCTTCCTCCTGCCTCCCTTCCTCCAGATTTCCAGTGTCTGCCATCAGACTGGCATCAGCTACATTCCTCAACTATGCCAAAATCCACCCAACTCCGGATCTCTGCCACTTCTGTGCCCTCTGACTGAACTTGTCTTTCACATCTGCTTCCATAGCTGATGTCTTTGCAACTTTCAGGTTTCAGATTAAATGTCACCTTGTCAGAGCGTTCTTGTGAGCAACACCTCCTTTAGAATACCTCCCACTCCCTGCTCTGACTTCTCTCTATTCTTTCACATGAGTGACTTCTGTAGCTTTCATTGCCATCATTCATGATCTTATTTATTAATCTTCTGATTGGCCAGTGTACCTTTCAACCCCAATGCAAACTCCAAAAGGCTGAGTAACTACCTTGTATTCCTTGCCTGCCTGGATTAAAGAAGAAACAAATAAAAAAGTTGAGGGAGGGAAAAAGTACTAAAATAAAGCTTGCTAAAATAACACAACATATAAAATCTTTAACTCCTTTGTCTTATAATTAACTAATATTGTTCTCTATGAATTATAACTCTGTTGCCTAAATATTAATTTCATTTTCAACATTTTGACTCCTCTTTATTCTCTTAGTCACCAAGATCAGTTGCTTCCTGCATCTAATTCTTTGAACATTCTATTTTCCTCTCTGCCTTCAACCCCAACTCCAAGCATTCTAGGCAATACTCTCATGCTGAGGACCACAGTCAGGGTCGACTAACTGGGCTCTCAGCTGGACCATCAGCTTCCACTTACTTTCTTCCTGACACATCCATCCCCTAATGTCCCTATAACCTTTCACTTCACTTTTTAAAAATATGCCTTATTTCACTCTCATAGGTATGGAATCCTCAAAAATAAAATTACATTCAACTGTGTTTGTCCATCTAAAATAATTAATAATGTCTTCCACTCTCCTTTTATGAATTCCTCTGGTCTACTCAAAAGCTCATCTTTCTATTCCCCAAAGTAAGTCAAAAGCATGACAGCCTTTGGGTTTGGGGTTTTCTCCTTTCTCAGCTTAAACAAAATAGTTTCCTCCAAGCCCAATTAAGATCCAACGCCTCCATTTTCATCTCTCCTCTCAGCTCCAAGTATACCTGCTCTCCTTCTTTTCACTTCGTAGAGCACTTAAGGCATTGTTCCATGGGGTGTTTGATTACACAAGACTTACTATTGTCTTTTATGTATGGAATTTTGACCTCTCGAATGATATTGAAGCAGTGTGTATGTCCTTACTTCCTTATATCCCCAGTGGTGGCCAAAGTAGCACTGATCTAACAGAAGCCACTTATACTGACACTGACTTACAGAACCCTGATGAACCCCTTCAACTACTACCAACCATCCCAGATGACCAGCCATACCTGAACAAACCCTCCTGTCCCTCACCCTTGATCATTCCCACATACGCTCTCCATGCCTGGAATGCTCCTGTTCATGTTTATTTGTCAAATCCCTAATTTTCTTTCTAGTCTCAATTAGGACAACACTAAGGAAAACATCCTTACCCTTTAATCACCCACCAAATCGCCCTCATATCTAAGTACAGTGTTGCCCAACATAGCCTCATGAAGTACTCTAAAATTTTAGCCCCCAAAACACTATACTATCAATTTTTAATTTCCCATTGGCTTCCTTGATTGACCTGTGGACAACTTGAAATCACAAATGTATTCTTTATCTTTGTGACAGCAGAGAACAGTGTTTTGACTTTATGTTGAACAAGTAAATGAAGAAACAAAACAAGCTGGTAGTGAAATCCATTGAAAGAACTAAGAATTTGGTATTACACATAACCAGTTCACATGCAACATTCCATATCTCGTACCACTTAGCATCATAGTTGGATTTTACTCCTTAAAATAATACTTAAGCATCAGATGAATTACACATTAGGAATACAGAGAAGAACCAAACACATACAAATCTATAACCTCCTAGAAATTTTATATTACCATCAGAAAGAATGCTGGTTAATTTGGATAGCAGTAAATAATTCTAGGCTGAAGGTTTATGCAGTAAAGGGGACAGGAAATGCTTCTAGTAAGAACCAAAATGATGGATTTCTGAAAACTAAGCAGGAGTTAAAGTATGAATCTACTTTAAAGGACAGGTCAACAACGTTGGCCAGTATCCTAGAAATGGAGTATGAAAGAAAAGGAAGAGTTGAAGATAGACTTTACTCTCTGCAACTGTGAAATATAGAATTTGAGGATAGTTTAGAGGGGTAATAATGCTAGAAAAAATGTGTGTACATATGAAGTGATTGTTTTAAAATTACACCTTAAATTTCAATGTGTTATTTTGTACAATTACCCTTCCCTTGGGCATATATCCAATGAATAATGCTTATGTCCTCTTCTCTTAAAACATAAAATGACATTTCATAAAATAAAACAGAAGATCCTTGAACAACTGCAATCAGCCTACATTCATGAAGTATTGCCTAACCTAGGCACATGATAAAAGCCACTAAAATTTTATGTTCTAAAACTTTCCCAAGTTCTATTTTTAAAATAATCAGTGTAACATCTCTAAAACTGTAAGTAACAGTTCCTATGACTATCTACAAACAGAGGTCACACAATTGTGATCACTATGCCATTAATTATATCTTGAATTGTAGTGATTCATAATTCAGGTGTCAAATGGACCCTTAGAAAGAGGCTAAACGTTTCTATCTGTTCTGAATTTTAATCTAGCACAAGGTCAGAGCAGGTAGCTTTGACTTAAGAGTAAAAAAGTCCCCATCTAAATGACTCAGAATGACTTAAGCCATCTAAGACTAAATACTTGTGCAGAACAGTATGAGATTTGGGCCTTCAGGCAATACATAAATAAGCTACATAATCAGCTACTGCCTTTAATGGCTATAATTTGGGGTAAGAGTAGCAACAATGGTTTATTTTCTTTTCATGCAATGAAGTATATGTCTGTAAAACGTACTGAATTTGGAGAATCAAAAATTGAGAGTTTATAAACGTATGATGCAACAGTAAGTCTGTGTAATGACTATGTCTCTAGCAAAATTGTTCAGTGGAGATCATGATGAGTTATAACTTGGATCGCTTGCCAGTCAGGAGTTTTCACTGCACAGAAAGGACCATTCTCACTCAGTCTGGGGGATTTTTTTTCCCTTTGCAGTCTCTAAGTAGTTTACACAATAAATGGTATTTCCATGGTAGAACTGGCCAACATGTCTAACCCTCAAACATAACCTATCATTATGGTTAGAAATCAAAGTTGCTATTCTTCCAGATTTTCACAGCCACAGAACTCTTGACCTGGCTGATGGAAATGTAAGCATAAACATTGTTTCTTGACCCCATAACAAAAGCAAACCTCCATATACAGAGGTATTTATTTTGCTGGCAAGTGATCCAACAGGCAGAGGCCACTACAGTGGACTCTGTATAAAGACAGGACACTGAAACATCCTGTCAAAGGAAGGATTTTAAGTGCAAGTTCATCCATAAATTTTCCAAGTTCACTTAGTGAGAACTTTGATATAAAATGGTTAGATGAAAACTTTCTAACCAACTTATTAATGCATGCAATAAATAAGTATAACTTTTAGAAATTTAATTCACATCACAACCAGGGATGAGTCCCATGTGAATCCCAAATCTCATTGTAAGTGGGCATGCCTACAATGAAAAAGACTTCCCTTAGCACATGCGTTTTTTTCCCCACTTCAAATTCATTCAGGACTGTGACAAATGAGTCCATTTCCTGCCTTTTTTAAAATACGATGATTTAAACTCACCACCTTCCATGAGGAGGAAAGATGGAACCCTTTCCAATCCTCATAGAATGGCAAACATGGTTTTGTTATGGGGTGCACTGAAATACTCTATGTAGTTCCTCAGCCTGAATAGCTGATTAAGAGAAGATGTGGGCCTGGGGATATGGCCCTAGTGGCAAGAGTGCTTGCCTCATATACATGAGGCCCTGGGTTCAATTCCCCAGCACCACATATACAGAAAACGGCCAGAAGTGGCGCTGTTGCTCAAGTGGCAGAGTGCTAGCCTTGAGCAAAAAGAAGCCAGGGACAGTGCTCAGGCCCTGAGTCCAAGCCCCAGGACAGGCAAAAAAAAAAAAAAAAAAAAAAAAAAAGAGAGAGAGAGAGAAGATGTCTGTGCACCCTGCCTGCTCCCTTGAAGGCTGGGTGAATGTAGGTAGGATCAATTAAAAATGAGACTCTGCTCCACCACGTGACTCAACATTTCAGCAAACAACAGGACTAGCAAATGCATCAAGGCTCTAAATTGGTTCCTTTTTGTAATCTTCATATTTTAGTGTTAATTTTTAACATATTCATGCTATTATCAAAATATGAGCTATAAAGCCCGAGTTATCATAATACATGAACATATGACCTATATATAAATAGCCTGTGGAAACAAATGGATGAAGGTGATATGCAAAAAGGATATTAGGAAAAAATGTAAAAATTTGTATCCAAGTCCTTCCCTGATATACTAAAGACTCATGAAAATTAAAAATTATTTGCCAAAGATTTGATTGTGTCAAGCCAATCTTGACATTATATCATATATTGTTCAAAGGACTCTACAGGGTTGCTTCAGAGTAGCATACGTAGTTTAAACTTAGGTCAATATTCTGGAATGATAACCTCATTTCTTTATTCCTCCTTTGAAAATCAGCTTAGTACAATTCAGTTTCCTACCATAAGTAGGCCATTTTGACCAACTATACAAAGAAAATTCAAACAAAAGCATTTTAGACCACAAATTACAGCAAAATAAAACAAAAAATAGGTTGTCTCCTACCTATGGTTGTAATAACAGTGCCAGCAAAGAAGAAGGAACTTCCCAAATCCCAGTGACTGATTTGATTGGAGGTGTTTCCTAAGGGAATAATCCCTGCATTTATTGCTGCCACTATTTGCTGCAAGTTTAAAAAGAAATCGATCAGTACACATCAAATCACATGGGTACATCCAGCAGCATAAACCCCACCCCAAAATGACTAAGTAGACAAAGATAAGCCAAACTTTTGCTTTTCTTTTTAAAATACATCAGAGATTAAAACTTATTACCAAAATTTAACAGTAGTTAAATATTAAGTTTACATTAGATATTAATTGAATGGATCTGCATTAAGCTTCTAATAATGTGCCCATTCACAGTCATATTTAGTGACATTTGAATAAAAAAAATCTAGCAATGCACTAATGTAAATACCACAGATTGGCTATACATGCAAGTATTATATTATAAAACCAAGGTTTAAATAAATAGAATATAATGGCTTTATTTTTTAAAGCATTTCCAAAGTGTTAATCATTTTGAAAGTTCAATATATGTATCCATGATTCATTGCTGCATTACTCACAATAGCTAAGTTATAGAAATATACTAGATGAAAAATAAAAAAAAAAGAAATATACTAGATGCTCTATAACAGAGGAGTGGATGAAGAAAATGTGGTACATATACACAAAAGAATTTTGCTTTTCCATTAGAAAGAATAATACTATGTCATTTGAAAGGAAATGGCTGAAACTAGAACAAAACATCCAAAGGAAGGGAAGCCAAGCTTGAAGAGACAAATAGTGCATGTTCTCTTCCATATGTTTTAGCTAGATCTAAAATACAACTGGGTGTGATAACTTACACAAGGCTATATGCATTTACACACAAGCTGACTGAAGGAGAGTATGTGTAGGACAGGAATCCAAAGGCTGAACTCAACATCTAAAGTACTGTTTATCGAAATGAATTTCAAGAAACTGAGACATGCTTTTTGGTGTTTTTTTTTTTCTTCTGGGGGGGTAGGCAAAGGGGAGCACAGAAATGGAGGGAAGAGGGGGTGACACTGTTCAAAAAGAAATATAGTCATTACCTGACTTATGTAACTGTACCCCTCTGTACATCACCTTTACAATAAAAATTTTTTTGAAGACAATTAATTATAACAGTCAAGTTTCCCATCAAGGAATATGTATGATTCCTTTTTCATGGAGTGGACTACAATACATTTAGAATGGCATTACATATTTCATATAGAACTGTGTGTGTCGTTATTCTTATATAATTTTACATTTTTTAAATTGTGACTTTTAATGTGTGGAATACAGAAATATATATTGCTCATGCTTAAGGCCACCAAGCCTGTAATTTTTACAACAAAACAACTTTATATTTTCAAAATTTATTGATCACATCTAGGGGTTTTATTTATTTACAATATGAGTATTAGTACTTACTCTATGCTTAATTTTTAATTTTTCAAGTGTTTTTGCTAATTCATGTAAAAATAACAACAAGCCCATGTATGTTCGTAGAAGCAACCTAATTTTATGAAGTGTGTTCCCACACAATAAAAAAGAATATGTAGCACAGAGAGAGGCAAGTTTTGAAATTTTATAAATATTTTAATGTCTGGATTAAACACTTTAATTTAATATCCCCTTCTGCATTCAATCTATCCTAATAACTCATGATCTCTGGGGAAAACCCACCACTCACTCATTAGACTAGAGTGAATTAAAAACACCTTAGCATTATGGTGAAAATAGCATTACCTTATCAAACTCCTGAGAAGATCTTAGGAAATACAGTGTGAGGATCACTATGCAATACTACTGAACATATTATTTTTTTCTTGTTTTTGCTTAATTTTGTTTGCTACCTGGAAAACCAAAATAAGACACCTTGTCCTTTACACATCATGACATTATATCCTTACATCTTTCTTTTTGTTTTTTGGGTTCTTTTGTTGTTGTTGTTTTGTTTTGTTTTTCTGACAGTGCTGGCGATTGAATTCAGGGTCTCACATTGTTTTGTTTTGTTTTTCCCCTCCAGTCTGTTGCTTTACTAGCTTTACTATTTGAGCCACAGCTCCACTTCTGGCTTTTAAGCAGTTAGTTGAGATAAGTCTCAAGGATTTTTCTGCCAGGACTAGCGTTTAAAGCCAATCCTCAGGTCTCAGTCTGCTAAGAAACTAGGATTACAGTGGGGAGCCGCCAGCATCCAACTCCACATCTTTCAATAGCTACATTTTTCTTTCGTTTCATCTCTTACTACTTTGGCCAGTATTTCCACAGGAGTGTTATTTAAGAACAATGATGGCAGACTCTTTGTTTTAATTATCTAAGATCCTTAATCATTGCAGTCTTTTGTCATAACATATATTGAAGGTTGGCAAGAAAGTGGCATTGAATTAAATACATTATAAGAGTAAGTAAAGAAAAATACAGATAATCTTTTTAAAAACTAAGCACGTCTTTAAGAAATATTTTTAAAAGCAACAAACATATAATGTAGGAAATAATTAGAGAAGTGCAAACAATTCTTATTTTAGTATAAAATAAATACTTATTGGTTCATGTATCCTAACTGTAGTGATAAACAGGCTCTGCAGCTAATAGAAAAAAATCAAAGCATCATAAATCTGAAAGAGCTACACATTCTTACCTTATTAATATCTGGCTGTGCTAGAGTAAATAGTCATACAGTTCAAAAACATGGGTGACATACTGAATCCTGAGCTCACCAACCTCATAACCATAGGCATCAGACCCTCTAGGCTAATAACTCTCAGCAACAACAAAAAAAATCTCCCAATAAAAATCAGGAAAGAGGAAGGCTTGGAAAGACGATAAATTTGCATCCAAAGTATGCTTTCATGTTTTATAAACATTTCCTCAAGATACTCACTTATTCAAAAAATAGTTTTTAGTTATGATCCTAGGCAATGGGAAAGCCACTACAAAGTGAGAATATTAATGGTATATCTAAAACTAGGTAGAGAAAGTCTTTGGACTTGATCCAATAAAGAATTAATCATTTTATTGATCAGAGCAAACTAATCCTTCCAACAACTGACTTAATACCCCCTTTCTGGACAGTTTGGTCATTTATTTTATTCTTTTCCTGGTCAATAACAAGGTGCATTGTCCTTCAGTAGGACACTTGGATAAAGTCCACAAATTCTTTCTGTTCAAAAGAAGCAAATTCAGAACTATAATCAGAGAAAGTAGTGTCTGGAAACTCGTGGATTGTAAATAGCTATCACAGAGCTGTGATTATTGAAACACACTTGAGATCAAACTAAAAATACCTCAAATCACGATGAGAATGAGTCTTCATGAAGTCATTTCTCTAGCAGAAAAACATCCTGGTGAACATGCCCTTTCCTATACACTTATAAAGGCCTAAGATCTTCATCAATTCAGGTCCTCAGGGCATTTAACAAATGATATCCTAAGAATGCTCTCTGGGTGTAACACAGCACATAGCTAAAGTAACATGATCATGTAATGGTCAATAAAAAAATTCACTTTTCTACTTAAAGAAAATTTTTTTGCAGACAATCAAGTCATCTTTGACAACATATGAGTTGGTTGGGTTGTTTAGGTTAACATAAAGTGAACACAGAAATCAGAGCATTTATACCTAGCATACAATTCCTTGGAATGCTAACTTAAGAAAGGGCTTCCAAATCTCATGAATAGTAGAAGATAGTCCTCATTCAACTCATACTTCATTTTGCTCTGCACTTTATAACAAGGTGAACTAAAGAAAAAGATGTAAGATGCTCTGCCAGGCTCACTTGCACCCATCCTAAAGATAATTTCTCACCAAGGTCATAACAGAAAGTTTGGTTTCCATGACACTGTCAGCTTTTAAAATCAAAGTACACAGAGTTCTACTTGAAAGTGTGCCTTTTGGAATTATAGTCCATTTGGTATGTAATGTCACCTGGTATATTGGAGCTACATTGAACTTCAACACCAAACACTAACGAGGTATGCTTCTTTGGAATTAAATGAGACCATCACAGACTTAGAATTGGCTGGAAAAAACAACAACTGACAGCCATGAGACTGTTTGATGAGTCTAATGTCAAGGAACAGTTTCTTGTGTATTATAAAGCACTAGACTATTTCTTTTCAACTACAAGTAAAAATATCAGAAATTGAGCTACTTCCAGAAAGCCTGAAGAATGGGCTGTCTTCAGACAAGTTTCCTATGTATCTAAAAATACAATGGGCACCAGAAATTTCTGATCTCACTATTTCCCCTGTACTCAGATGATGATGTTCTCAAAGCGGTACAAAAGGTTCTGCGTGCTTTCTACAATCCCCTCGTGCTAATATCATAATCAATATTCCATTAAAGGATACTGCAATACCTAAAAACCTGAAAGCAGGTCACATTAATAATCTGAACATTTGTAAATGATTTGAAACTTCTAAGTCTCAAGAATAAAGCACTGACTGATTAGGTGACACAAATGATGTGTCTACCACTGGGGTTATAGTAACTTTATTTAACTGGATATTTTGGAATATTCCTGGATTTTTTTCTTTTATAAAAGGGTATTCTTTTCAAGAAACTGATACAATGGTCAAATCCAGTGATAGTCATCATGACATTTGTATAATTATAAATTTCCTCAAGGAATAATATATTCTCTTTCTTGTCAATTTTCTGTGAGATATAATTCACAAGTATCAGTTTGTCTTCGAATGAAGCTAGTCTTCAGAAAAGGAATCAAATCACACATCTACAACACTGCACCAGAATAATTCAGCCATGTAAGCCTGATATTTCCAAAAGCTAGAAGAATGCATAATGAGGAACGCCTCCTAATGTGGGGTTCTCACTGCCAAGGGATTAAGTGAATAGATAATGGTAAGCATCATTAGGATTCTTGGGTTATAGCACAAAGCTCATCAATATTACACAGTCATATAGCCAGTATTATTGCCAGAGGCTGCAGGAACCTTGTGTATCACAACGTTAACCTGTGGCTGTGTGTCAACACTCTGATTACCTAAATCCAGATGGTGGAAGCTACTTTGAAACGTTTTGCTGATAAAAGCAGAATATCTCAAGGTGGGCCTTACTCTTGCATGCCCAGAACTCACATAGAGCACTTGCGAGGCCTCAGAGCCTCTCACTATATATATGCTTCAGTTACAGGGGAGTCACAATGCATTAGCCACTTCCAAAACATTTTTAAAATTTGGAGGACATCTCTGATTGAAATGTCATTCATGGACATCACTTGTACAAGAGAACCATCTCTGTTCTGTCAGTGCTATGTAATTCTTATTCACAGGGAATATTTTGAAGCTATGATACATAGCACTGTGCCACAGCATGTGGCCTTATTGTGAGCTGAAATACAAACCCATCCATGGACCTTCTTCCTTCCATTAGGAATGAGCCCCAGAAACCAGGCCCATCTTCCCTTTATTCCTCTCATGGTGTTCTGCAAACAGAAGCAATATACTGGGCTCCCAGAGTCAAGAAAGTGATATGTGTTTTTAATATATTATATTATTTATATATAATTAACTATACTAATATTATTAATTAACTATATTAATATTATTGCTGGGTGCCAAAGGCCCACATCTGTAGTCCTAGCTACTCAGGAGTCTGAGGTGGGAGGCTCACAGTTTCAAACCAGTCCAAACAGGAAAGTCTGTGAAACTCTACCTCCGATTAACCACCAAAAAAGCTGGAAGTAGAGTTGTAGCTCTAATGGTAGTGCTAACTCACAGCAAGAAAGATACATATAACCTAAGGGCCAGAGTGCTAAGTGGCACTTTTTTGGTGCTCACCAAATAAGCAAACAAGTTCTTTAAAACCAGATTACATCAACATCACTCTCTTTAAGAGTATTTCAGACGCTGTGCAGCTCTCAGCTAATAGTTATTTTTATATGGATATAAAATTGCTAATATCTGAGGCTTAATTTAATAGCAGCAAGCCAAGGAATGGTACTGTGCTTCAATGAACAGTGGGTCAAAACATTAAATTCCATTTCAGTAAGATATGCATTATTACAGAATTAAGGCTAATTCTCATAAGCAGGAAATGATTATTAACAAAGCAATGTGTTATGATCAGCCATACAATTCTACAATGGAGAACATGTGCTTATTAGTCTAAGTTAAATCTTATAAGATTGCTATTTTCTGAAAACATGGACTGACTATTGAATTCTTATTGGAATAGCAAATTTTGCTCCGTTTCTGCACATATCTGAGAATTCAAATTTATAGGATATTTGCAATGACTACATTTTCTAGACATTAAATTGTATATATTCATGACTTCATATCAAATGTCCATGAGAGGAAAATGGGAGAAAATATGATCAAAATATATTACATATATCAACAAAAATGTCATAGCAAACCCAATTACTCTGTATAATTAATTTGTGCTAATAAAATGTTCTATTCTAATTAGTATACATTCTTGCCTTGAACTGTACAAATGAGCTTAGGACTCATTACATAAAAATTGGGATTTCAGAAGTTCTATAGCCATGTGGACATAATACTTGTTTTTCTCTTTATATGCTTGTTTGTTTGTTTTCGATGCCTAGGAAAAATAGAGACATGTGTATAAATCCAAACAAGAAATGCCAAAACTACATTCTATAAATCTGAGTATTGTCAAATATTATTCTATTAAAATCTAACGTTGATAATATTTTTCTTTTATTAAAAAATATCTTTGACTTATTCCATTCTGATTGATATAGTTTCTCAAAGAGTTCTGATTCCAGGCTGAGAAAATAGATGGAATAGTATTCCTACTTATCTTTTAATACAAGGAGCATAGGTGATTAAATTGTGCCATATCTAAAGGTGGGTAAAGGAGTCCATTTTCAAGGGTTCCCTGAGTACATGTCTTAGGTAGAAAAGGTAATCTGGAATATTTTTTTTTTTTTTTGGCCAGTCCTGGGGCTTGTACTCAGGGCCTGAGCACTGTCCCTGGCTTCTTTTTGCTCAAGGCTAGCACTCTGCCACTTGAGCCACAGCGCCACTTCTGGCCGTTTTTTGTATATGTGGTGCTGGGGAATTGAACCCAGGGCCTCATGTATATGAGGCAAGCACTCTTACCACTAGGCCATATCCCCAGCCTTGAATAATATTTTTAATCTATTGTTTTTGCTGAAAACAACTGGAATCAAAATATATTTTATGTTTTCTTTTTTTATTGTCAAAGTGAAGTACAGAAGGGTTACAGGTTCATTTGTAATATAGTGAGTACATTTCTTATCCAACTTGTTACCTCCTCCCTCATTTTTCCCCCTCCTGCCCCTCCCCACTTCCCTCTCTCTCCATCAATTGCTCAGTTGGATTACACCATATAGTTTTGTAAGTATTGCTGTTGCATTGGTTTGTCATTTTATCTTTTGTCTCTCAATTTTGGTATTCCCTTTCCCTTCCCTAGTTCCCATACAGGTATATACAATATCCAGGGTACTAAAATCAGTTACAGTGATATCAGGGGTAAAACCACAGGAAGGGAATAGGGGGGAAACGAAGGGCACAGTGTCACATGGCATGTTCAAAATAACTACAACAGTGATATACCACTTGTTTCCATAAATTGAAATTCATTTCACTTAGCATCATCTTATGTGTTCATGCGGGCACAGGTCTTGAGCCATTGTGATCTTCTAGGACTATCCTAGACATTTACTAATTATTCCCTATGAGGGAAATAAAGTCCATGTTTCTTTGGGTCTGGCTCATTTTCACTTAGTATAATTTTTTCCAAGTCCTTCCATTTCCTTACGAATGGAGCAATGTCATTCTTTCTGATTGAGGCATGGAATTCCATTGTGTATATGTACCACATTTTCTTGATCACTCATCTACCGAGGGACATCTGGGTTGGTTCCATATTTTAGCAATGACAAATTGTGCTGCAATGAACTAGGTGTGCTGGTGGCTTTAGTATGGCCTTGTTTGTAATCTTTGGGGTAAATGCCCAAAAGTGAGCTACTGGGTGATAGGGGAGCTCTTCAAAGTCATTGAGTGTTTCTACATACAATGTGGCCTAACCACATTAATTATAAACTTTTTATAAAGAAGCATCTTTTTGTACAAATGGAATCTAATTCTTATGACTAGAAAAAAAAAAACAGAAGGAAGTGTGTATACAGCAGTCTTCTGAAGTCTGCCTTACTACCTTCTCACATTTTTCCTTCTATTTAGGAATGAAGCACTTGCATGTCAAAAGCTATTTTCATACAGGCTAATGAAGTGCGTTTTTCTGTACTTGCTCTTTTTAAAGTGTAAATTTATTTCCTATTAGTAGAAACAAAACCTTGAAAACCAAAATAGGGACACACAGAGTTAGGAGTAGATGACACTGAAAGGCCAGAAGTCAAAAGGCACATTGCTGGGTGTTGAGCTGTCTCTCCAGGTTATATATCACTTAGGAAGGTATTAACAATAAAAAAAATAAGTACAAATAAGCCCCTAAAACAAGCTTTGCAATAAGTAGGTCTTTTCTAATAATTGTAATCTGGCTGCAATTATTTTCATATAACATAAGCATGTTCTGAGGGTTTTATGTTTTATTTTTGTGTGTGTTGGTCCTGGGGCTTGAACTCAGGTCATAGGCACTGTCCCTGAGTTTTGTTTTTTTGTTTGGTTGTTTGTTTTGCTCAGATCTAGCATTCTACCACTTCAGACACAGCTCCACTTCCAACTTGTTTTGCTTGTTTATTGGAGATAAATCTCATGGACTTTCTTACCTGGTCTAGCTTTGAATCCAATCCTCAGATCTCAGCCTACTGAAAAGCTAGAGTTACAGGTGTGAGGGGTTTTGAAGTCTTCAGAGCTGTCATTTTTAATCACCATAATACCTCATGGAGTATCTACAAATAATGTCGTATATCTACTATTTATTCTGCCACAGGATAAATTCATCTAATGCTATAGAAAGTGAAAGCAACAATCTGCAGAGGTGTTAGTAGGTAAGATTTTGTGCATCAAACCATGATTGAACTTGAACCACTGGAAGCCTTAAGTGTTGGAGTCTGAAGAAAATGAACACAATATAGATAGATAAATGTCTTCCTTTAAGGCTATCTTGTACCCATTCTTAGTATGAGATGGGGATTAATACAAGGAAAATATGGAGAGAGAAGGAGGTAGAAGAATAGGTCGGGGGAATGTGGGAAAGGTAGATAGAAGGAAATAAAATAAGACAGCACTAAAAGAATAAAACAGAAATAAGCTACAGTCACATGCTTTATCCAGGAATATTCCTTAAAGAATATCTTCAAAATAGGATTTGAGTAAGCATGAAACTGAAATCAGGGAGAGAGTACCTAAGACAATATTTTTATACTATTTAGCTTAATGCATGCTAAAATAACCAAGATGTATTCACACATTCTGTTTTGCAAGCCTAAATATTTAAATTCATAAGAGGAAATAAGCTAAAATGCAACAAAGGGAGTTTTACTCTGCTAAATACCTGCATCCATAGAGCTCACAATTTTGGAAAATTTTGTTGGCTTTTCCAAGAGAAAGTCACTCATCTCCACTTACTTAGTTTCACAATACACATAAGCCTTTATTTCCACAACACATACAAGTTCAAGTGAAAAAATACGCTTTACATCTGTAAGATGGTAATCACAGGTGAAATAATTAAGAAAATTCTTCAATTTTTAAAGAAGAAAATCCTTTCTAAGTATCAGCTTTAAAATAAAAAAAAAACAACCTGAATCCTTTTTGTCCTATCTTTCTTGATCACCTTAACTAAAAAATAAAAAATAAATAAAATCACAGGAAAGGTGAAAATTACCAGGACTCACTTCTATATGTACACATAATAGCACAGTGACAATTAACCAACATCTTATTTGAATAAACAAGCATTCTGTATCCCAAATTAGTCATTAATAAAAGCTAACGTTCATCATCCTAAAACATTTCAATAATACTCTGATAAACTGATTCTGTTTTAGGCCACATAATATTTTTTTTTCACTTTAACTGAGTTGACTCATTGCATTAATAAGCCTACAAGAAATTTCTGAGCTTTAGTAGTCTAGGTAAAAATTTCTTCATTCACTAAGGAGGACGTTTACTAATGACTTACTAATATAATACAGAGAAAAAGGAAGTCTTGCAAGATTCTTTAATATGTTTATATTTCTTGGCTCAGTATCACAAAATCAAAGCAGTAAAAATAATATGAGTAACTTACCCAAACACTGTAATACATATTCATCCTGTCTTAGCTTCTTAGCGTTCCCAGCCCCCTCCCCCCACATACCCCTTCCTATTATCCATCCATAAACTCACTAAAAATAGCAAATACTATATTAGGTGCAATCTATTTTGTCAAGTTAAAGAAAGCTGAATTTCTTGTACTTTTTTAAACCAACTGAACAATAGAATTATGCCCTCCCCCTCCCCCCCGTGACACCTGTCCAGGAGTTATGACCCAAAACTGCAATTAAACCTTTCCCTCAGGCACCTCTCAGACTGACGGGAGAGTGTCACACCTTAGCCATTAGTGCTGCAAGCAAGCCTGGCATCTGATGTATGCAGTACTGTCCATATGCAGTCACACCGACCTCAAGAACACAGCAACCTATGAAGGAGAAGCTGCCCAATTTCTTGTGCAAAGCATGAGGGGATGGGGAGGTGGGGAGGGAAGGAAAAGAAGGAGAGAGAAGGAAAAGGGAGGAGAAGAGGAGAGGAGGGGAGGGTGGGAAGGGGAAGGAGAAGGAGAAAGGGAAGAGGAGAGGAAGGGAGGAGAGGGGAGAGGGAAAGGAGGAAAAGAGGGGAAGAGGAGGAGAAGGGAAAAGGAGGAGAGGGATGGAGAGAAGAGGGAAGGGGAGGAGAGGGGAGGGAAGGAGAGGGGCCAAGGAAGGAGGAATGGAGGAAAGGAGGATGCATAGTCTCCTGAGGAACCAGAAGAGTTGAAAGGGATATCAGCAGAGTAGTATCTGTGGATTACAGGTGTGTGCTTCTGTCTTAGACAGAATTATTTCACTTCCTCTTTTTTTGTTTCTGCCCTATCATAATCTTCTTATAACCTCCCCTTTTCCCCTGCATTCTAAATCAGAATAAGTCCCACATGAGTGGTTAAGGCACTAGTTGCTAAATCTTTCTTTAGATTTATAGAAACTCCTCCTTACCCCACCCCCCAAAAAAATCAATGACCTTAACAATACTCCTCTGTAGTCTTTAATTGTATACATTAACTAGCCAAATGTTTATAACTAACTACAGGAGCTAGCCCAAGAAGTGAGATAGTATGAAAATTGCACATTATAATCACACCATTAAGCACTTGCTTTCTTTTGCTACAGTTTCTCTTTCTCTTATAAAATCACTTTGAGTGTGTGAAGTCCACCAAGGACAGTCAGTTTGTGGTCCAAAGCCCTCACTGTCTTCAAAGCAGGCCCTTGAATAAATGTGATTCTTTCTACCAACTCTCTTCTCTGAAATAGACAGCTTACAATAGCAAGCAGTGTGGAACTGATTCTGGTAACAGGCACTGGAAGGCAAAGAGGACTTCCATTAGCAGAGGATCAGATAAACTTGAGCCTCACTTAGGTTTGTTTGTTTTGTTTTCTTTAATCTTCTGTTGGGCACCTGTTGAGTGTCCGTTAGAAAGCTCCTCTCCTCAGGTTAACTGTTCAAACGGTAGAGCAAGACCTGAGGGGTTTCATCCTATTATCTTTCACAGAAGAGAAGCTAGATTAATCATTAGGCAAAAATAGATAAAAACAATAACCACATAACTTAGCAAACCAAGTCTTGGTGTGGTGATGTGGAAAGAGATACTGTCTCCCACCTCTTCATATAGCTTCCCTCGGCTCACCCAACTTGCCACGTGTCACTCGCCAGCCCTCTTCCTACCTCCCAGACTTCTTGTCTTACATGTGAGCCTGAGTTCAAGCCCCAGGCCAACCAAAAAAAAAAAAGAGCTAAGCATCCACCTTTATCAAAGATTTTCAAATGGACAGCAGGTATATTAAAAGATATTCCATATCATCTAGGCATGACACACACCTGTAATCCACATATACTACTTGATTCCATGTATATGATCTATCTACCAGATACGTCAAATGTAGATTTATCTAGAAGGTAGAATGGTTGCTTCCAAGGGCTGAAGAGAGGGAAAAGGTGGAGAGATTGCTGCTCAGTAGATACCGAGTGTCAGTTACAGAAGATGGAAAATGTCAAGAAGTTGGTTAAACAATGTATATAACCAACAATACCACACCATACGATTAAAAAAGTCATTAACAGCATAGATGGCTTATTATATTTATATGCCCATTCCTAAAAAATGTTAAGAGCCTAAAACATTAAATGAGTTTCCAAAAATTAGAATACCTCCATAAAATGGAATGCCACAAAACCATCCAAACAGATTCTATCTGTAGTTGAAATATATATATACATATATATACATATATATGTATGTATATTGCAAATTGAGTCAACCATGTCAGGAAATAATATGTATAATAAAATGGGGGGTTGGGGAGCTCTCACAGTCCCATATAGTAAAAGGCATAGAGTAGCATTTAATAAATAATTTATATTTCTTGGATTTTTATTCACTTTTAACTAAAAATCCTAAACTGTGTCATTCTCTGAACTGGGACAAGTTGGATTTATCATCCTTTCATTTGTGAAGTCATTTTGTAAATCATCTTTGTAGCTCACTTTAAATCACTGTACAAAAGGGTTTCAATTAAGCATGTCAATTTGTGTGTGTGATGCATCTTGAGCAGAGTCACTCTCCTATCTAGCCAAAGTCCAAGTTTCCCAGGTCCATTTTCGTGTATGTACATGGAGCTATTATGCCCATATGGGCCCACTCTTCCTCTCTTCATTTATCTGATTCCTTCCCCTTCCAAACAAGACATTTTTCTGATTCCTGACATTCATTTTGTTAAACTGTTAACTGTTCAAAGGGTTACACCATGGAAATCCACCCCTGTATATATATATCATACTTCAGTCAATGTGATCATGCATATACAAATATGGCAATGTATGTGTCTTTATATATGTTTATATTTTAGATCTAAAACAATAAAATATCTCCCCTTTATCCAAGGGGATTCAGTCCAATACCTCTCTTAATTCATGAAACATCAAGAAGTACCAAACCCGGCCCTGATGTCTAAATACCTATCAGGTTTAATCTATACAGCAAATATAATAGGCGATTAACAACCATGAAAAATGAAGTCCAAAAAGAATTGTTTTTACATCAGCTTCATTTCATTATGGGGGCAAGGGGTAGTGTGAAATATGTCATCCACTTTTATTTGACTCAGAATTCAGAAGGATTCCCTTAAATATTATGACTCTGAGATTTTTTTTTCCCCACTCACAATACATAGAAGGTAGCAGGCAACCAGGGCAAGGAAACTGAGAATAAATGCACACAATGAGTCAGCAGCATACAGGCTAGAGCAGGGTTCGCCTCGAGAGACCAAAGAATAAATATATGGATGACTCAACTTCAAAGAAACAACAAAAAAAGTGCTAGAACTGCTAGCTCTGATCCTGGAAAGATGATAATATTTGTAAAATAAAGAAGGAAAAAGAAAAAGTGGAAAAAGAAATGGAGGAACTGGGGAAAAGACAGTTGTGAAAGCAAGAAGTCATAGTTTACATCAGGTTTTTGTCCCTAATGAGTAGACTGTTTTTAGAAATAGGGTGCAACTCTTTTGTTTTTTCATTATAAAATGATAGCATTTGACTAAGCAAAATCTACTATAGATACCAAATTCCTAATCCATCCAATCCTAATTCCCAAATTTATTCCTTAGAATATCATATCCAATTAACCCAACATTTATTGCAGTAAAAGTTTCTTTTTTTTTTTTTTTTTTGCGCCAGTCCTGGGCCTTGGACTCAGGGCCTGAGCACTGTCCCTGGCTTCTTCCCGCTCAAGGCTAGCACTCTGCCACTTGAGCCACAGCGCCGCTTCTGACCGTTTTCTGTATATGTGGTGCTGGGGAATCGAACCTAGGGCCTCGTGTATCCGAGGCAGGCACTCTTGCCGCTAGGCTATATCCCCAGCCCCAGTAAAAGTTTCTTAACACCTCTATGTTTAGATATAGTTACTGTTGTTACTTGCTTTTATACTGTTTTCCTAACTCAATAGCACACATTTCAGTTTGACTTATCTATAAGATTAATTTATTTCTTTTTTTCCTTCTTCAAGAGGAAAGGGATTTCACTAGGTCCCTGTCATAAAAGCTTCTCTAAAGCAAATTAATCCTACATCAAGGAAAAACTAAAATGACTAAGACAGCCAGACACCCTCCCCCCACACACACACATACACAAACACACACCAGTTGTGTATGAGTGGATCAGGAACTAACTCTATAGTTGGTCCTGAGTAATGGAGAATAAAGCAGAAGACCTTGTTCAGTCAAAGCTACTGATTTTCATAATAGCACAGTATACTTGCCCAAGAGAAATATACCTTGGGAAGAAAATTATAAAATGTAGTTTGCTATTTTCATTAAACTGAATTTTTTTAATTATCCTCATGAAATAGATTCTTTTTAGGACTGCTCAAATCAAGAGGCAAATGTCATCATCTGATAAAATGAAATTAAAACTGGTGTGAAGCCTTGGAACATGCTAAACAGAAAGAGGAGAAGACACTTGTACCTGTTAGAGCTAAAATAATTATATAGTGTTTTTATTATGACACATAAGCTGAAATATGCCTAGAAGGATCAATCTTGTAGAAGGTTTTAAATGAAAAGTAATTTTTTAAGTGAAGTATTCATCCTTTGCCCTAAAACTCATTAGAATTTATTTTGCAAAAAGAAAAGACTGGGCCATACAGAGAGGTCTCACAAAAGAATTATCTAGTAATTTTCTATGTTTGCTACATATCTTGTTTATGGAGACACTGAATTTAGCACCTACTACTAACTTCAGAATCCTTAGCCAGTCATCACCTCTCTCCTCCATCCTCCCCATAGATACACACATTATCTTGATTTTCTTCTAGAAAGTTCATTTCTCCCCTAGGAACCCAATCTCTGAAAAAAAAACAAACAAAAAAAAAAACCCTCCCAGGATCCTCCTTTAAAACCCTTTTAAAAATCAACTTTCATTAAAACTTCCCCAGCTAATTTTTCTACTTTTATTACATCTGGTCCACTTATAAGCCACCAAGTTATTTGCCTAGGATAATCACATTGTACTTGTTTGTTTGTTTCTGGAAAACTCTATCCATTTACATTCCATTGCACCTAAAACCTAGACTACTTCCCAAGGTCTTCACAGCTGTGGCCTGTCTCCCTTACCTCAACACCCAGGCTGTCCTCTCCACCCGTGGTGGACCAATTACATCATCACACAGAACACAGCCAGAATCTTCTTCCTAACCACCCCACCCCCCCACTCCTCCTCAGCCACATTTCTTAACTGTCACCTCCTCGGGAAACTTTTCAGCCTCAAGACACACACACACACACACACACACACACACACACACACACACGAAAAGCAGGATGAATAAAATGAGTGAATATCAATTTTACTTCTTGCTTTCAATGAGTGGAATATCTTATCTCAACAATAGCCTAGGCTGCTATTGGAACATGATAGATGCATGCATGCAGGTCTCTGCTTCTGTCCCACGTGTGTGGGTGTGGGCCTGGGTGGAGACAAATGGAAAGAGCACCTGCCTCTCTCCCCTTCCGTGATGCCCAGGCAACTTGTGCTCCATAGAACCATCGCCAACCTCCAGGGCCACAGGACACTGGCATCCCATCAATGAGCTTTACAATTCTTTACAAACTCTTAGGGTGAATTAACATTGTAAATGTTCTGCTATCTGAAAGGAGCAAAGTTACCACAATTAGCTTTAAAGTCCAGGCTAACCAGAGTTCTGACAAGTTCCTGGATTTCTTGGACTAAGAAGCATCTATCTCCCAGACATATGAGATGCTACTGTTTTAAAAAATAAAATAAAATAAAATGCTACTCGATAACACACATAAGTTTTTTTTTAGCTTTTTTATGGCCATTTTAAGGAAACTAGACCTTCACTTTATGGCCAATGAAAAATAAAGAACATAAGTTCTAGATGTACCCAATAGCTATAGTTTTCATGTCATGTCTGACAGCAATAGTTCTCATGTCATATCCGTTTGGGTTCCTTGGCCTTGGAACTCTGTTTGGTTATCCTGGCCATCCTGCCATCTTGCAAGGGCATGCACACGGCACCCCAGGCCTCTGGTGTGAGCTTCTTCTGTGAATGAGACAGAACCTCCCTAAGGACTCCTTTCCAAATCTGGAGGAGAAGAAAGACCCCTCTGTAATCTGGAACATCAGTGGAATGTGTGAATGGCACAGAGCCAGTGCCTCTTCCCTTGTAAACCTCAGAATTGACTCCCTGGGTACAACTGGGATCACATGGGTCCAGCAAGCATAGGACATTCAAGGACAGACAAAGTCACTATCCTGTACCTGCCAGTGAACTCAAATGTTCCCATATCACCTTTACTTACAGTGTTCAAACAGGAATTATAGGAAAGAAGAATTTTTCATTTGCTCCAAAGGAAGCTGGGCTGATTTGACCATTAAAAGAGTCCTTGATGAATCCCTTTTCTTCCTCTAATTAGCAAAACCATACCATCAGAGACCAAACTGTAGCACAGAGACTTCACAAATGCCAGGGAATTATGTTGGGACCTTATAAATGGAGAGTTTATAAATTCAACACAATTTCCCCTAACATGTGCTTTCATGTAATTCATCTGGTGATGTTATCTGTGAAGATCTCATTATTCTCCTCCAAACTAACCTTTGTTTCCTCATTTCCTCAAGCTTCCCTTTACTGTGAAGTATAGTCAAGCTCATGTTATACTTTAGGTATATACAAACTTCTCGTACATTCTGGTTCCTTAAGTACCTCTCGAAAAAATAGGCACGTTTTCACATAGTAGTTCATAAATATTGGCATGTTGCCATCCTAGAGCTCTTTTATACACACGGCAATAAATTCTCAAGGAATCTGAGTTTCCTGAGGAAAACTGAAAAGAAAGTGAAGTCATGTCGAGAATAATGTTTTTGAACACATATGCAAGTCCAACTAGTCATAGAGAGAAATAAAACAGTTCTGCACAGAGAAAGCATGCTCCACCAATCATATAGCTATTGTGATAAAGTAGGCAAAAAAATCAATTCTCAAAAAACTTAAGTGGTCATAAAAGGAAAATTACCTGGCAAAGGCTTATAAAATTGATTCCTTATACAAACATTTATGTTGGATCACAAATATTTAATAAAGAGTTGTAATGTTTAAGATGATAAATATAGTAATTATGTATTTGGAGGGATGGGTATCTAGGTATCTAATATGTTTTTCATTGAAAATTTAAAAGGGGAACATCAAAGCCTGGAAATACCAGCTATTGACTGTTTTGTTTTGTTTTTTGTAATGGAGAGAGGGTCTGACTAACTTTGCCCAGGCTGACCTCAACTCATGAGCTTCTTGCCTCTGTCTCCCCAGGAGCTTGGATTACAAGCCTATGTCACCACAGCCAGCTACACTTTAATCCTTAACAGTGTGAAATGTTCAATTCAATTTTAAAGTCCCACAAGACAGAGGAAAGAGACACATATATGAGAGTTGAGGTTTTATTCTGGTCATGAGAAAACTAGTGGCTTTGGAAGAAAATGAGCCAAGCTACCCTTTAAATAATGGTTTCAGTAACCCCAAAGAAGGCTCTAGAGTTAGCATGAGTCTGCTGAATGACACCATTTAACAATGTCAACATATAAAACACTAGGCAACCCTAGAGAGAAAATAAAGGTTATAAGAAACAAAGAAAGAGAGAGAAGGGGGAGGGAGGGAAGGAGGAAGGGAGGAAGGGAGGGGAAAAGAAGAGAGTAGAGGGGAGCAGAGGGAAGATGAAAGGAGGGGAGGAAAAAGGAAGGAAGGGGAGGGGCAGGGAGATAGAGGTAGGGAAGGAAAGAAGAGGAGAAATAGAAGGAAGAAAGGAAGACAGGAGGGAGGGAAGAAAGGAAGGGAGGAGGGAAAAGAAAGGAGGGATAAAGAAATGAGATAAAGAACAAAGGAAGAAAGAAGGGAGGGAAGGGAACAAGGAAGGAAGGGAAAGGAGAAGAGGAGAGAGGAAGGAAAGCAAGCAGGGAGAAATGAAAGAAAAACAGAGGGAAGAACTGAGTAAGAAGGAGGGAAAACTAAAAGCCACTGGTGCTAATTCCTGATTCCCCCTCTTTTGGAATGCTTCCCACAATTCTAATTGGCACTTTCGAATGTTTTAACTGAACAGAATGTAGTTCTAAAAAGACGACTAAAATAACCAAGGGACAGTATAACTGCCAAGGAAGTGATTGAAAAACAAAACTACTAGAAAGGCAAAGACCCAAGGCACACAAAGAGTTGAATGAAAATGAATTCTACATATAGTAGGGGACAAAGACTTAAAATGATACTATTCCTATCTTTAGAAGGGAATTGCATAACTTTATTTCCAAAACTTACTAGACAAACAGCTTAAAACTCACAGGATCTAATTTTATAAGGATCAAGTAAAATTTAAAAAAAAACTTTATTGAGTGGAGTATGAACCATTTATCTCAATAGATAGTATGGGCTAAATTGCACTTAAATTTGAAAGGTTCAGATAAATTGGGCCTATGAACATCAGCCTCATGATAGAGTTTTTATATGATGAAATGTATAATGTACTTCTCGCTTTGATAGTTATGGCACAGTTTGTAAATGTCTCTAGAGTTATTGCAAGGAATAGAGATGCAAAGTCAGATAATCTAGTTCTTGATTCAGCAACGTGTAAAGACTATCATTCAAATGTTCAGCTGGGCACCAGCAGTATCTCAAGCTGATATAGAATATACAACTGTGGAATTTTAGAGTCATTAGTGATAACAGCTCTAAGTAATTAGCAGTTGTGGACCAACCTCATTCTAATATCTCCTGCTTAACGGAGATTTATTTTACATTTAAGTTTTAATTTCAGCTTCAACTTAATAAATAGTCAGCTAGGAAAATATTTCAAAATAGAATGCATTTGAAGAATAATTTCCCTCACTTTCAAATAACTATTGCATCCATCAAACAATTCCTTAGCCATTATTTCAAAATAGTGTTCTTTTCTAATCATATCAGTCTGAGAGATATTGTATTGATACATAATACTCTACAGATATTTTCAAAGAAATTTTAAGCAATGCTATTTAGTTGACTTTCATGTATTTTTCAAAGGCAACATCATTTTCTGACAAATTACTTTTATGGTTGTGTTTGCTTTTTTGGTTTTTTTTTTGCCAGCCCTGACCTTGGACTCAGGGCCTGAGCACTGTCCCTGGTTTCTTTTTGTTCAAGACTAGCACTCTGCCATTTGAGCCACAGCGCCACTTCTGGCCGTTTTCTATATATGTGGTGCTGGTGAATCAAACCGAGAGCTTCATGTACATAAGCCAAGCACTCTTGCCAGTAGGCCATATTCCCAGCCCCACTTTTAAGGTTTATATTAAAAATCTAAAAATTACTAGGAAGTACTATATGAAAGTATACCAATTGTTGATTTGTATACAAGACAAAGTTTTACTCTTATTCCTTTCATTCTGAAAGTCAAGACAACATGAACCTAGCATAAGGAGTGGAAGAAATGATGGGTTGTTCCACTAAGGAAATAACACAGGGGGCATCCAAAACAAATTGAAGTCCAAACGCTTTCCTTTCAGATTCCATGTACCTATTTGGTAGCCCTATTCCCTCCCTTTGAAGCACAGACAGGAAATAACCTACAAACACAAATTATTAGATTAGTATGTACCTAAGAAAGTTATATATGATGATACTTAAGAGTGCTGGTTTTTTTCCCATAAATTAACCCAAAGAACACAAATTATTTTTAGGATGTTTATAGACACTTCGCATGCTGCCCCTAAAATATATACTTTGTTCTAAAGCTAAATAGAAACTAGGCATTGGTGGCTCATGCCTATAATCCTAGCTACTCAGAAGGCTGAGATCTGAGGATCAGGTTCACAGCCAGCCAAGGCAGAAAAATCCTGTGAGACTCTTATCTCCTTTAAATAAACTACTTAGAAAAAGCCAAAGTGGAGCTGTGGCTCAAGTGGTAGAGCACTAGCCTTGAGCAAGAGAGCTTTAGATGCTTTCTAGATACCATGTCCACAGATAAAATGATAAAAGATGATTGTCCTTTCAATGTTTCATATACATGGGTTTCCTTGAAAAGCAAAGGTAAAACAAATTTTCCAAGATCTGGGGACATAAGGCAATGAAATTCCCTAAATAATTTTGTAAAAAATCCTTGACCTCTTAGGGCATAAACCCATCATTCGCTTGAATAGTGGATTGTATTTCTTAGTGACCTGTACATCTTAAAGAACTCTCCACTCATCTCAACCTATACCCATTTTCGAAGAGATTTTTATGTGGCATATAAACTTTGCATCCTCTCCAGGCAACCATACTCCCAAATGTGTACCTTTCGATTGGCCCTTCCTCCCCACTCCAAACACATATGCTCAATACCTTTAGCTGGACACCCTAATAAGTATCTCAAGTTTAAGGCAGATGGCTGCCAGTGCAGGTACCATCACAACACATCCCTGAAGCAAAAGCATAAAGATGGCATTCACTGAGAGTGTTGCTTCACACTTCTGGCTTTATAATCGTGCACCTGGTCTCAGAGAGACTTCAGATTGCTCTGCCATTGAGGCTGGTGATACAAGAGGACAGACCTATGTAAACCACAACACTAAGAATCCTGGCTGACAAAAGTGTTCCTGCACACACTGGTGGCTCTTGGTCCATATCAAGGAGCGTGTCTTGATATGGCCTTGTAGTGAGAAGAAAATTGGACCTGACACCTGCCGCTTTCACATCCGTTGTCGTGGCATTTTTGTCCGGATGCAATGTCTTTATTTGGGTGCATCATTTTGCTGCAACCATCTGTGGCTCTGTATGCAGTTATTTGGTATCCCATAAATCTTCAATCACTGAAACTTCCTAACGCTATCAGTGCAATATGGAAAACTATGCTCCTGACATTATCCCTCAGCCAAGAAATTCCTTCACTCTTCTCCATCTCAGAAGGAGTGGGAGCTCTCAATTTTTTAGTTCCTTAAGACAAAAATTGGAAGATTAGTGCTTGCTTCAGCAGCATACTTACTAAAAATGGGAATGATACAGAGATGAGCATGGACCCTGAACAAGAATGCAAATTTGAGAAGTGTCCTATCTTTTTCTGTAACCAGGTAACTTGAAGGGATGGGTGGGTTGGGAGAGATGAGGGAGAGTAATGGAAGGAGAGATGTTGATAGAGATGCTTTGTACTCATGAACTGACATGTTGAATTAGAATCCCTCTGTACAACTACTTAAAGATAATTCAAGAAAACAGAATTGTAAGTTTTAGGGGGAGAATTAAAAGATATAACATTACCTGAAAAGAAAAAGAATTGCAGAGTTATATTTGACTCTTCTCCCTTGTACTATGCATCTAGTCTGTCAATGAGCTCCATTGGCTCTCATTCCAAAGCACATCCAGAATCTGATTGTATCTCAAACTCCCAATGTACCTTCCCACCTTAGCCCAAGGCCTCATTCTCTCCCTAGAAAAATGACAATAACCTCCTAGCTACTCTCTGTGCATTCAATTCAAAGCCCAGCAAGCAGCTAATCCTGCTGAAACATCAGCCAGATCACAATATTTATCTGCACCCAAAAGCCAAACTCTTAATTTACATGGAGGTGCATGGCATATCCTCATGACCTGCTCAACATCATCTTCTATTACTCCCTTCAGAATCCCCTCAGTTCCTCTACCAGCCTGGAGCCCTCTGCTAGGACAAGGCCTTTGTTTGTGCTCAGCCTCTGCGGAACTGTTATTCCCCAGATGGCCACATGTCTTGTTCCCTAGCTCTCTTTACTCATCCGTGAAGCTTCTCTAGCGACCTGATCTGAAATTAATCCCCATCCAAGATTTCCTATCCCCTGTCACTGCTTTGTTCCCTCTCCTAGATCCTGGCACCATCTAACATGCTAACACTTTTTTTCTAGCAGAATAGCAGCTTTAAAAAGTCTGTGTCACTGGCATCTAGGGTGGCATATGTACATATCATAAAGTGATATCATAAAGTGTCACCAGTGTACATCCACTCCAGGTGGAAAAAAGCAGGTCTAGAGTGCTCGCCCTTTCATCCCTGGTATGGAACAAAAGAGTACAGTCTACTCAGTGAGGGCTGTCCATGACCCTGCCCATCATGCCCACATAATTCAACTACTGGAACACGCCAGGCCTGCTCTGCCTAGAAAATCCCCTGATCTCCTTTCCTTCCCTAACTTCCCTCTCACCTCTTCTTCTTTGTCATCCTAACTGTCCTTCAGCCGCAATCTCCTCCTCAGTATTCCAATCTGTAGCACTCCCACGTATAATCTGAAAGCACACTGTGTGATAGCTACCTACAGTGCTCTTCTCTGCACATGCACGTGTAAGAAGGGCCACCTTGGGAGGAGCTATGCTCTTTTTCTATCATCTTATTTGACTCCATACCCATATATATTGGAGGTCCTCAATAAATGCTACTGAATGGATCCAAATGGGAAGGGATAGAGCAAAGAGAGTATAATCCTCTCCACAGGAAAATACCATAGACCCAAAGCCACCGAGTGGCTCTTGTATAGAAATCACAATTTCTTTACCGCAAAGCAAGTAGAATATTGTCTCTTCTTAGCTCCAAGAGAATGGGGTTCAAATTAGAAATCAAAAGACAAAAATATCACAAAGCAGTTTCATTATAAATGTATATATCATAGAGTTTTAAATCCCAAAATTGATTCAGTAAACAGAATGAATTGGATAAAAAACCAAGTATGTCTAATGTAGCAATATGTCTAGTGATCTACCACATTCTGGCTAATATAAACCTGCTGTCCAAGAACAATTGCAAAACACAGGTTATGTATAATTGTAAAATACAGGTTATATGTTCTCCATCCAGAGATACACAATATAAATCCCTTGGGAAAGAAAACTATAGTTACTATTCATTATATACACTAAGACATGTACTAGAGAACTTTATAAAAGTGTTTATTGTGTGTGTGTGTGTGTGTGTGTGTGTGTTACTAGACCTTCAACTACCTTATGCTGTCACTTGGATTTTTCACCCAAAGCTGTCACTCTACCACTTGAGCCACAGCTTTCCTTCCAGCTTTTGGCTATTTGGAGATAAAGAGTCTCGTGGACTTTTCTGCCCAGGCTACCTTTGAATCATGATCCTGAGATCTCAGCCTCCTAAATGGCTAGGATTACAGGTGTTAGCTCCCAGCAATGTTTATTAACGTTGGTAAAGGCAATAAATGCAGGAGCTAGAGGCGTAAACTCTAGAGTCTGTTAACTAAAATTAAGACTCCTTTGACTCAGTTTCCACCAAAAGTGAATGCAGATAATAAGGCACCTGCCTCATGAAGTTTTTTAAGAGAATTAAATAAGGTAACACACATAGAGGATTAGAACAATGTCCCACATGTACTAAATGCTCATTAAATTTATTTATAACCGTGGTATATATGTATTAGAGTCTTAAAACTTAAAAATGTCTTTCTCTGTGCTGCTGTAGAGACACCACATTAACTTTAATATAATAGAAATTGAAAACCACACTTCTCCAAATACTTAAGCCTAGCAAAGTTACCACCCCCTCCTCAATCTTAATTTGAAGGGCTGAGGTTAAAGACACCACATTGGCTTCTGTCACAGAAACAGCTGTGGCCTTCGTATGCCTTAATCTCCTCCTCTTTCCCAAGCAACCCCACCACAGCATGAAATCGGGTGACTATAATCCACTCAGAGTGGTAATTAATAACCTGGGATCTGAGAACAGATGAGAGTCACTGTACTAGACATTGGCCTGTGATCTTTATAATCACTTCTCCTCTTCCCTACTCTGCACAACAGGAAGCAATGATTCCTGCTCTAACAACACAGGGATCTATCAACTGCTTAACCAATCTTGTTATTTCCCCTCTTAGCACAGAAGGAAGGTAAAGCTCAGGAACAGTGGCCAAACCTATAACTAAAGCCAAACCCAAATTCTGGTAGAGGTGACATAGATCAATTGTACTCAAAAACCCATATGTTACATTGAAATTTTTCCTACAACAACTTAAGAATCATAATTAAACAACAACAATAACAAAAAGAGAAATTCTGGTGACCAGAATTATCATCCTATTAGTGCTTGCTGGGTAAGTCCCCTGGCTTGTCTCTCTTAGCTTCCAGATCTTTTTTGTTTTTTATTTTTGTTGGAGACCAGGACTCGAATTCAGTACCTGAGGCTTTCACTTATTAGATGGCTATCAACTGAGCCACACCTCCAATCTACTTGGAGATGTTTTGGTAGTTAGTTGAAGATCAGCGTACAATGGACTTTCCTGCCTGCGGTGGCTTCGAACCTTGACTTTCAGAATGTGATCCTCAATAGTAATCCACCAATGCCCAGTACAAACCCTGATTTTGTTTTTTGTTTTCTATTTTTTTTGTCAGTTGTGGGGCTTGAACTCGAGGCCTGGGTACTTGTCCTTGAGCTCTTTTGCTCAAGGATAACAATCTACCACTTTGAACCACAGTTCCACTTTTTGTGTGGTTTTGGTGTGGTTAATTGGAGATACAAGTCCCATGGAGATTTTCTGCCCAAGCTGGCTTCAAACCGTGATCCTCAGATCTCAGGCTCTTGAGTAGCTAGGATTATAGGTGTGAGCCACTGGTACCCAGCTGCTTCCTGACCTTTTAATGCTGTGACCTGATATACCTAATAATAAGGTTTACTCAATGATAAAATGGGGAAATAGGTGTGAGGAAAACACTAGAAATGCATGGGAACTATATTAATTAACTTTAAGAAATAATTACTGAAACACATGAGGAAATTTATGAGAGGTATATGAATAACTCTAATAAATAATTATTGTATCATTTGCCTTGCTCCCTATTTATATGGTGCTCTTGATCCATGAAGCTATGTCATTAGTAGCATAAAAATAAAAATAAATGTAAAAGAAGATCAGGAGTCACCAGAAGATGGGTTCTTAACTGTAATGACTTTCAAGTCATTCTTAGAATTTTGAATAAATTTGGGTACAACTGGCAAGTAAAAACTCAGTTTCCTCCAGCATTGTCCTGAAATTCTACATTTTTCCTCCTGTCTAAGACTAATTATTTCACTCCAGGTGCTGGTGATGCAACTACTTGAATCAAATGTCCAATAAAAGGATATGGGTGATGAAAACACACATACCGCGTTTGAACAATTCCTTGCTTTATGTGGATTATCCCTTTATGTTCAACAACACTACTTGATAGGTATTCTTTCCTTGTTTCAGAGAGATCATTTAGGGCTTAACATGACCTGTTCAATACATATATCCTCCAGTATAACCTATCAAATCCTAGGGTTTGGTTTTCACAACTGCTCCCTGCTTCCTCCAGAAAGAAAACCAATAGCTCTTATGCTAAAACTAAAGGCAGCAGGAATTCTGAAAAAAAATTTCTAGTATCATCTCAGAATTATATGGCACAAAGGAAAAGTGAAGTAAAAATGATCATGGAAAGAGTTAGCTGTGATTATATCCATTTCATTGTCAATACTGAGAATGTCACCATTATCTTAAGAATAGTGGAGAATTTAGTATATACACATGTGAACCGCATTTCCCAATGTTTTGTCAATGTATCAGTTAAAAATAAAATAAACATTAGCAAAAGTTTAATAAGTCAAATAGGTGGGGTGCAGAAATGTGGTAGAACGTAAACAAGTCAGACAATGCCAGTTCTGATGGTTTTTAGTAAAGCTTGGAAAGAACTTGCATAAGTATAGTAGATAGTGAGAGGGCTATGAACAGTGGAGATATAAGCATTTCAAGAAGGGGCTGGGCTTTTGCCCTACTCCTATTGGAGTTCCAAGTAGAAGAGGAAAAAACAGTAGAGGAGTCTGCCCAGAAAATTAAAAAGCTAAAAGGAGGCTTGAGGGATTCCTAATGGCAAAATGAAATTAAACTTCCAAGAGCAAAAACTAGGATTAAAGTCCATAAGAATTATTCCCTAAGTCTACTATTTCAATTCATTCAGATGTATAAAACAAACATAAAACAGGAAGAAAGTATAGCTCAGCTGATAGCTTTCATCATAGGTAATGTTCAGTCTAATCTGAATTAAGCTAGGCAAGAAAAGTAGATTGTATAGGAAAATAAATTATTGTCCACTTAAAATGTGTTCAGCAACCAGTCAGGTCCTTCTTTGTGAGAAAAGTGTAAGTCTTTCACCTCAACTTCAATTCTCAGCTGAATCAATTCATTGTTTTATGTAGAGGAACTTTGCCACACAAACACCACTATCTCTCTGAGAAGACAGACATAAATCATTTGGAGCTTACCCTTCAAAGGTAAACATTGTCCCCAAAAGATGTTGTTCAGCTAGTATAAATTAAAACTAAATTCATTTTTATTCAATAAGCCTATTTTTCTGTATAGACATAACCTGCTTTCAGTTGGAGTTTACAAAAATAACGCACACCTCTCCAAAGCACAGTTATACCTTGGCGAGCTTAAATAAGTTAACCACAAGGGGTAACCCATCTCTAGAGGTTCATGCCACAAGTCCATCTTTTCTACATTATGACTGATGGTCACTGCCAAGGTTAAAACTCTTTTGCTGTCCATTGACTTATCGCACAAAACTTCTCAGGGGGCAATGGTCATCCTAACCATTAGAGCACCAGTAGAGCATCCTCCTGTCCACTAGTGTCCAATGGCAGCTCTAACACAGGAAAAAACAGAGGGAAGACAGAAGAGAACAGGAGTAGTGAGACTGAGAAGGAACAAGGGGAGGAGGAGTGAAGAAGGAGGCCATACGATGGTAGAAGAAATTAAAGAGACCACGCAGAAAGGCAACAGAGGTGTGTGTTAAAGAGTGTAAGAAGGCAGCACAGGTCTCCTAGAAGCTATCAGGAATGCACTGCATAGGCACTGCCCTCTTTCCCTTCCCTTTCTTTCCCCATAAGGGGAAAGGGAGTCATCACTCCTCTGGAGCCATTACCTGGATGAGTTCGTCCAGCTCGGTGGAATTGACACAGGAGTGCTGAGATATGAATGTTTGCTTCTGGATCACAATGGTGGTCCTCTGTGAAATCTCCTGAGGCTGCTCCAGTGCTTTGAACACGGTGGCTCCGATGATCAGGTAGAGGACAACCACCAGGAAAATCGTGGAGACCGTCTTCCATTTCATAACATTAATGGCTGTGTCACTCTCCACCCGGGAAGCAAGCACTGTGGGTTTCGTAGAAAATGAGAGCCTCGGTTTGGAGTTCTGAGCGGCAGATTTAGGATCCAGCAAGTCAGGTGCCGCCACTGACAACAACAGAGAATGAGGGTTAGGTTGGAGAAGATGGGGGACAAATGGGTTGGGCTGCTTCTTCAGGAGTGGTGTGTCAGGGATTGGCTGAATACCTTTTGCCTGGTAGGTCTGGAACCTAAACCCAGAGTGCTCTGTCTAAATAACACGCACAGGCCATATATATGGGTTCAAGAGAAAGGGGGCAGAGCCTTGGTTCTCTGCTGCTATTGGAGATCCAGGTAGAAGGGAGGAAAAAGGGAGTCCAATCAAGAATTTCGAGAAACTAAAAATGAAACAGTGGAGGGGGGTGGTCCCTCATGAATTTTTAAAGTTATATTTGTCTACTTATTAAGTCAAGAAAGATGTCCTGAACTCCTAAGACTTGAGGGTATTGAGCAAGATACATGAATGAGCCTGAAGATAGCTCATGGATTTTCCTACCTCTATATCACAAGCATCATACCTGTACATATATGTGTATGTAATTAATTTTAGTATGTACTATAGTAAAGAATTTAGTCTCACTGAACCACAAGAGATTTTGTGATCAAACCAGTACAGCTTGAAAGAAATCATTCATTATTTTCCAAGAAATCATGGTACAAATCAACCCTTGGGTCCAATCATAAAGTTTTTGCTTATCTTTTTTTATTGCCTACCTTCCACAGAGAGCTCACTAAGAAGCATTGTTATTTCATCTTTATCATGTTAAAAAAAAAAAGTAATTGTTAACTCTGATGGTACAACCCTAGCTACAGCTAAGAAAAGGCAAACTTCTTTCATTTCAACAAGAAACCTCAAGAAACATGAAAATTAAAATCTGGGTTCACACCTTAGACCTGTCTTGCTCTGTACAAAGCTAATTGTTCCATTACAGTGTATTTATGTGTTTTCTTACAAATTCCCAGATTCTCTGAGGTGAAACCCATTTATTATTTATCTCGGCTCTTCAAAAATATCTTTAATGGATTTCTTTTTAGAAAATAAAAGTCTACTAGACGTCCACTTGCTAAGGGGAAAATAAGTCATCTACCACAGATCATTTGATTGGAAAGGCAAAACTGAACCAAAAAAAATGAATTCATAGAATGGCTGGAAAAAAAAATAAAAAATAAGACTTCAAAAAGTACTCATTTATGCAGAACCAATCAATTTAAAGTCTCTAATTTTAAGTAAATTTGCTGTCATGTCTATAAATAGGTTTCAGAAAATGGCAACACTTAGGTAGGTAGATGTCTTCATGAAACTGTGTCTAGATACCCTCATTACCTGAGGCTAAGATGCTGATAAAATGTATTGATTTGCCTATGGCTACCCACCCACCCTACCTTCTTGCCTAACACTGAGTTAATCTGCAGGCTACCACCATACTTTGAGTTCATAAAGCACAAATTCCATTGCCTATCAACAAATGCTTTCCAAACAAAGCTATTTGGAGAACTAGACAAAAGTATTGCTGTAATATGATGACAGATGACAGAGGCTCTTCCACCAGCAATCTCAGAATAGCTCTGACTGGGAAGAGATGGAATCAGACAAGGCCAGGAGCTCCCCAGGGGAGACTCCACATACCTGTAGCGCATTGCAGCCATCTCCTAAGTTTCACCCTACCTACAGGTATGTACGTTTCCCTCCTGATGCATACACCTGTTCTCTCTACAAACCCACAAATGAGGAGACACCTTTAAAATATTTTAGGACTGGAACTTCATTCAAAATTAGCACTGAGCATGTGTTTAAAGTCGTAATTTTCTATAAACAACCACTTTCCTAATAGAAGTTCTAGCTGTCCTCTCGCAGGCTTGCCAACAGCCCCTCCTCCACCTGCTTGGTGAAAAAATAAAATTTAGCCATTTTGGAATAGGAGGAAAACACTGAAAAGCTCCACATTGTCTCTGCAAGCTTCTGTCCGTATAGCTGTGCTCTGCTGTTTCTGATTTTTCACATCAGTGGTTTCTAGTCTGCAGAATTGAAAAACACTACGACTGTTTACCTTGAGGCTACCAAACCTTAACCTGAAATCCCATTAAGATATCGTCACTGGATGCTTTGGGGAAAAGAGGACAGATATAATTTTTTTTTCAGATCAAAAGTATGTGTGTATTAAGTGTATATAGATCCTGAAGGAGTTTGATTCTTAAGAGCTGTTGTCTTATTTTTTAATTAGCTGAATTATACAGAATGCAAATTTGGCAGACAGAATAGGCAGAAGCTGTTCACACACACACACACACACACACACACACACACACACACACACACACCACCTCTACCACCACCACCACCACCACAAGACAAATCTTTTCTCTTGATCTAATATGGGAACCTCTATCTTTCCGCGCTCAGAGCTACCGACCTGTGATCCATCATTGACCCCTCCCCTCCTCCACCCACAGCCCTCTCCTCTGAATCCGGGTCTCTGCCCTCACCTGTCTTCAATCTGGCCACACTGACCAGTGAACAGCAACAACACCGAGCTTTCTACAACACCAATGCCACCATGCAATAGGCAACAAGTGTGACCAGGGTCACCGAGCAACCTGCCTGTGGGCTCCTCTCCAAGGATGACCCCCCTCCCCTCCCTGAGGTGTCCCAAACCCAGAACCCAGGCAAAAGAAGAAGAAAAAGGCGCCAGCAGGGTGGGAGGGAGGCGAGCAACCAGGGGAGGACTGGGGATAGATCCATGCTCACATCCAGATTCTGACCCGATGCGTTAGACGGAAGGAAAGGGAAGATTGGGGACGGTCCGCTGGCCCTCCCGAGGCGGCCAGGGGCTGGCGCGCGCGCGGCCGGCGAGAGGGGGACAGGGGTCTCACCTCCTGCTCTATAGCCGGGTCTCTCCTGCGAGGCGCTGGGAAGCATGAGGCATGCAGCATTCACAGTGGGGTTTTTTTGAATAAAGACGGACTTGAATGGTTTTCCTTTTTCCTTTTTTTTTTTTCTTTTTCTTTCTTTTTCTTTCTTTTTTTTTTTCTACAAACACGCCATTGTACTCACTTATTCAGAGACGGGCTGCGCGCTCCCAGCTGCACGGGCAGGCATTTTCCCCGGCTTTGTTTTACAAGGTGGGGAGAGCAGGGCTGGACGCAGGAGGGGGTGGCGGGGGGGGGGGGGAAGCGTGAGAAGAAACGAAATCCCGAGAAGGAGGGGACACCAGCGGGCTGGGCAGAGGGCGAGGCAGAGGCCAAGTTGGGGCTCCTAGCGCCACCGCCCCCCACCCGCGCACCAGAGCGTGCGCCTACAAGCCGGGCCCGGGTCACCCGGAGAGCAGCGCGGGCGACCCGGGTCCCGCACCAGCCGGCAACGGTGGCCGCCGCCGTGCGCTGCGCCCGGGGCTCCGCGCGGGCCGGGCTGCGGTGCCGGGCGGTGTGGGGGTGATCGGTGCAGCCCTGGCGGCTGTGCGCCCCGGCGTCTTTGTGCGCGAGCCTCCGTCGGCCCCTCTTCGCATGTCTTTGTGTTTCTCCCCCAACCCCTGGCCAAAGCCTGGGTGCCCCGCGGCGGGGGTGTGGCACGATGTTGGCGCCCGCAGCTCCAACCGCGTCTGCTGCTTGCCCGGCAGCCTCCCACCGGCGCGGTTCCCTCCTTTCGGAACTCCCTCCCCCTCGCCTCCCTCCGCTCCCCCCCCCCCACGTCTCCCCGCCTGCGCCCGCTCGCCTCCCCGCACCCCCTCCTAGCCCAGCCCTCACCCCGCTGGCATCCCCTGCCAGTCTCTCGGGGTCCCCCTCGCCCGTAGAGGCACAGCTCCTTAGGTCACCTGCTGCTACCTCCTCCTCCCAGAGCACCTCTCACACTTCCCACTCCCTGGACTCCATCCATCGAGCTCACCTCCTTCCAGGTAGGGTTGCGGGATGGGGATGTCTTCCCCAGAGCTGGAGCGGGAATCCCCCCAGAATCCCGCAGGTCCGCATGTGCCCCAGCCCCACACCAAGATGGTAAGGAGCCCCCACTGGCACCGCGACACCCCTGGAAGCGGGGGGGGGGGGTGAGGGGGGGCGGAGGGAACTGTAGCGCAGTCTGCACCTGGGGAAGGGTGAGAGTCCTCAGCCACAGCCCACACCTCACCTTCCAGGGGTGCGTTACTTGGGCCCCGGGACCAGAAAGGATGTGGAAGGCAAAACCGGGGTAAAGACAAATAGAGATGCTGCGGGAATAAAGAAACCGATGGTGTTGTTTTCCAGGCCAGACTGCTTTTGTGGAGACCAAGGTTGTTCAATGCTTGCCTGTGAGCTACACAGGCGAGACTTGGGGTGGGGAGGAGGGGGTGATCTCAACTTAAATTTGTTCCTTCCTGCCCCTTATCACTCAGTTTTCAAGATCCCATTTTGACAGGCTAGAGATATCCGCGCCCCCCACCCCCCGCACGCCCCATTTTAAAGAGGGTAACTCAACTCTTGGCTTAAGGGATGTGGAAAGGAATTCAGGCAGGATGGAAAGAAAGAGACATTTGGGGCTACCCTGGTAACTGGCGAATCCTCTGAATATACATGATGAGACAGAACTTCAGTGGATCCGTAAACTTCCTCTTCCTTTCCACTTTCCCAGCTGCAATCCCCTCCCCTCCCGACCCTCCCGTGTGTGCTTAGGCATTACTGGGGCTTCCTAGGAAAGCTATAGATGAGGCTGTGGAAAGAACCTTGGAAACTTTTGGCAAGACTGTCCCCACCGTCAGTGTTTTTGTTATTTATATTTTATTGCCTTCAGTTGTACAAAAAGATTACCATTCAACAAATCATGTTATAAGTCCAATGCATCATGATTGATTGATCATCCTCGGTCCCTCCCAGCTCAGCCCCTCCTCTCAATTTTCCTAGCTTCATTAATGATTTTTTAAGATTTTTATTTTTTAAGATTCCAGAATAGATTCGGCCCGGATGCATTCTAATATTCATCTTGCTTGCATTTAAAGTTTTCTTTCACTTCTGCTGTCAGTAGTTACCTAAGTCCATTCTAAAATATGACTCTAATCCTTCCGAAATCTCTAGGTCGCATGCAATGTGCTTCACAGTCTAATTTCTCTTTTTCATTCCAGGCCTTCCTGGCCAGTCACCCTGCCTCACAATTTTCCCCAAAACACACACACACACACACACACACACACACACACACTCCTCACACCTTGCATTGCTAAGGCCTTTAGACAAATAGAACACACATGCACATACACACATACCCACAAACATGATAAACTATTTTAAGGAGCTGGGTTTATACAGTTATGAGGACTGGCAGATCTTTCTGAAATTTGGAGAGCAGTTCTGGCAGGCTGGAAACTCCGGCAAGACTGGATGCCTCGTAGTTGAGGCTGATTTCTTTGTTTTCAGAATGTCATGCGTGCGTTTTGCTCAGACATTGAACATACTCTAGGTTACATACTGGCTGTAATCTAGACTCATTTTCCTCCCTTATCATCAATAGGTCATAGATGATAATTGCATCTATAAAACATCTAGATCCATGATGCTTTCAAGACCTGGGAATTAGAACTTAGGGCAGGTGACACAGAAACTTCTACACTAGTGGATATGGCCATGGACTTGGCTTGTCGAGTGTCTTTCCATTTGTTTTCCTGGTCAGCTTGACTTGCCTTTGTGTCTGTCACATCATATTGTGCCTCTTGTAAGCTCCGTGAGCATATAACCACATCTCTCTGTGCACCTTAATAGCCATAGTAATGACCAGTACTAAATAAGTGTGGGGCAAACATCTGAAGGAAAGTATGTTTGCCCACAAATAACTGGCATTATGGTTCACCTGGTATCCTTACAAATATTTGGAAACAGGGCAGCAAAGATATATGGGAAATTACATATGTCTGCCATCTTTAAAAATCATTTTTCTACCCTCCACAGACTTTGAATCCTCTTTTTACTTTTTCCATTTTGTCCAACCACTTGCTGGTATTTTTTCCTCCACCTGGGCTTCCTGTAGCTGCACATTGCCTGGCCTTGCCCTGGATCCCGGTGACATGCTCCTCTGTGTATCTGCATTCACATGTGTGGTACTTTTCTTGCCTGAGACTCATTAGTCGCAAATGTTGAATTGCCTTTTTCCCTATTGCTGCAATGAAGTCATCCTTCCCTAGACGTCTTGTATATGGGGGTAGGGGTGGGGAGTGAATAGAGTTTACAGAGAGTGTAAAATAAGTAAAGAAATTCCAAACTGTAATAGCATGGATCACTCCAATGAGCTACAGGATAACCCTCACAAATATTATGAAAGAACCAAGAAACCAACCCCCATGCTGACTAGAGAGTCCCACTTTCCATGACAGCCACTACAGCCCCTTGCACTGTCCTCCCAAAAGAAAGCCTCATGTAGCCAAATGCATAGTAAGTGTTTGAAATAAGAAGGGAAAAGGAAGTAGCTTCGTTTGTGTATCATTGAAAGTGGAGAAACAAGGAAATGGGATGGTTTATCCTGTTTAATTTATGCCCAAATTACTGGATACACACAAATCTCATCAGTAGTAGAGAGAGAGCTTAGGTGAATTCTTTTTCTCCCATTTTGCAGAACTACTGCAACTACTCAGGTCTCTTAACTTTACATTAATGGGCACAAATGTCTAAAATATATAATAATAATAATTAGCACTCCTAAATCTATACTCATTCTAGTGTTTTTGCATCCATTTCTCTGCTCCACCTCTTCGTATGAACTCAACAGAACTTCACTTTCCTGTTTATTTTGCTTTTTGACCTAGTCAAAATGCCATAGTAAAATACTATCAAACTTTAGAAAAAGATCATATTTAACAGCCCAAACATCCTGAAATAGATGAGTGGATCAAAAATGTGGTACATATACACAATGGAATTTTACTCATCCACTAGAAAGAATAATATTATGTCATTTGCAGGGAAATGATTGGACCTAAAACAAATCCTGTTAAGTGAGGTAAGCCTCAAGCTCAGAGAGACAAATGGTTCATGTTTCCTCTCATATGTGGAAGCTAGATCTAAAATATAACTGGACATGATGACCTATACAGGACTCCAGGCATTCACACACAGTCAGCTAAAGGAGGGCAACCTTAAGGGAGGAACCCAAAAGGGTAACTCTTCTGAACATTTAAAATACCATGAAATGGTAACATTTTTTTGGGGGGGGTGCCAGTCCTGGGGCTTGTACTCAGGGCCTGAACACTGTCCCTGGCTTCTTTATTTGCTCAAGGCTAGCACTCTACCACTTGAGCCACAGAGCCACTTCTGGCTTTTCCTATATATGTGGTGCTGAGGAATCAAACCCAGGGCTTCATGGATACAAGGCAAGCACTCTACCACTAGGCCATACTCCCAGCCCAAAACATGGGTTTTGTGGTTGGTGGTGGTGGTGGTTGTGGGGTGGTGTTTTATTTTTGCATTTGGGGTGTGTGTGTGTGTGTGTGTGTGTGTGTGTGTGTGTGTGTGTGTGTGTGTGTGTGTTGGGGGGGCAGAAAGAATCATGTAGAAAGGGAGGTAGGAAGGTGAGCAAATGTAATCATGATATTCAGTATACACTAGATGGGAAATAACCTAAGTAATCTGTGGGCAGGGATGGAAGGGAAAAACTGGAGGAAAAAGCAAAGGAAGAGGTGGCACTGTCCACCAAAGAAATGTACTCATTGCCTGACTTAATAAATGGTAACCCATCTGCACCTGAATAATAACAATAAAATTATATGTTCTTAAATGAGCATGTTTGTCTTTTTACATTACTCCAATCATGTCTGAAGAGCCCATGGGTCTCCCACAGAGTTTTACCACTTCTGATTTGTGTTAGTTTGAGGGAGTCACATTATCATTCGGCCCATCTGTTTCCTAATCTACAACGCAGGAATAATTCACTGAACTCACAAGAGATTATGGGTAAGAATCAAAGTGAGGCAGCATCTATAATAACAGCCAGCTTTGCATTACTATAATGAAATACTTGGAACAACTAACTTATAAAAAAGGAAAGCTTCACTCTGGTTCACAGTTCTGGAAGTCCCAAGTCCAAACTCATGTGGTCCCATTCTTGGGACTCTGACCAGGACAGCGCATCACAGAGGGAGAATATAGCAAAGCAAAACCATTTCTATCATAAGCAAAGAGGCAAAGAGAACGAGTAGAGGGGCCAAGTTCTCACAACTTGGGGGTGGGGGGTGGGTGGATACCTTCTGCATTCACATTCAAGTCTTCCCACTAAAGCTCCACCTCTTAAAGGTACTCACCACCTCCAAATACAGCCACTCTGGAAGCTGAGCCTTTTATGTACATACCGTGGGGGAACATTCAACATCCAAACAATAGCAGCATATATGTGTTTAATATCACAGATTCCCCAAAGAGTTGTGTTCCCTCTCTGTTTAGCCTAACTCTAAGAACTAGGAAACAGGAGTAAAATTCCAGAAAAATTCCAGCTCATGAAATGTGTCCTTTTTCCCTAATCTTTTAGGTAACATCATCACAGAAGAGGAAGATTGAGAAGAATACGTCACATTCACCCAATATTTATGGAGTGTCTATTACCTGCCAAGCAGGAATTTTGATTTACTGAGTGTCAATTACACACCAAACTGCAGTTCTGTGTGTGTACAAGGCCTTCAGAAGCCTTATGGTCTAGACTCGGCAGGTATTCAATTACAATGCTGGTAAGTGCCATTCAAAATGAGCACCAACAATATTTGGTGTTGGACACTAATAGATGGCTTCCTAAAGAAGGGGTATTAAACCCAGCACAGCACTAAGCACTATGCATTAGGAAGGAGCATGATGTAAGGAAAGAGCCTCTCCAACAGAAGAGCTGGAAGCTCTAGGCGGCTCAGAGTGAAGACTGTTGGAGGTAATTGTGCTGCTCCGTGAAACATAACCAATACAGCATCTAAGCCTCCAACTCCAAGCACAAAAAAATTCACATCCGACCTGAGTTATACCAAGTACTTAAAGAAGGGAATTCCTCCAAGTCCAAATTAAGGCTTTCAGATCTTCAAAACTCGATTCAGCAGGGACATGGGAAATCACTGGGGAAAAAATGGAAAAAGGAACCACAAGGTAGACCAGGACAGACTCAAGCACCACAGCATCGCCCTTACCCTTCCAGAGTCCCTTGGAAGGCTTTCTATACTTCCAACTGCTGAGACCACATTCAGAGCTTTTTTTCTTTTCTTTTTCTGCAGTTTTTTTTTTGCTAGTCCTGGGGCTTGGACTCAGGGCTTGAGCACTATCCCTGGCTTCTTTTCCCTCAAGGCTAGCACTTTGCCACTTGAGCCACAGCGCCACTTCTGGTTTTTTCTATATATGTGGTGCTGAGGAAACGAACCCAGGGCTTCATGCATGCAAGGCAAGGACTCTACCACTAGGCCATATTCCCAGCCCCACATTCAGAGTTTCTGATGCCTTATGTTGTGGGTGGGACCTGCTGGTTGGCATGAGTAACAAGTGCCCAGGTGATGCTACTTCTGGTGGTCCAGGTACTAGTTTTAAGAACTGCTGGACCAAGAGGCAGGATCCAGGCTCAGTCTGCTCTGAAAGCTCACAGCTATAGAGACAGTTTCAGCAGTGGTTAATAATAATAATAATACATTTAAAAAATAAATGCTAGAAGACAGCACATTTGGCAAATCACAGTACACATGGTTATAGGTAAAAGTTGACTCCCAATCTACAATGTATGAAATTCAATTTTTTTCAACTTGCGACACCATCTATGGAGTTTTCTACCATGATGACACAACACATATATTTATCTACTTGATAATAATTAAGTACATAGTAGAAACCAGAAAGACATTTTTTTCCAGAATTTGGGAATATATACTTGGGAAGAAAAATCATCAAATAATGCTTGTCACCATAGAACTAACATACTAAAGAAGCTAATGAAGCTATATCTGTATTTGGTAAAGCATCATCATGGAGTTACTGAGAGCATTTCAAATTCAAGTGTCTCAGTCCCCAAACCAAAAGTGACATTTTTTTCATAGAGCCACAAAATTCATTAAAACTAACCACTATACAATATAGAAATGAACAGTTAGCCTAAAACATGCAACACTGAAATATTTTTTTCAATGGCTTGATATATTTGCCCATTTTAAGACAAACACACAAAAATATGAAGGTAAGTTTTCAATGCAAGTGGGCCTCTTCTTTATAATGGTAGCTCTTAGTTCAGTATGATCTCTTTTTGAGAACTTATGTAAGTGCAAACACCTACTTACTGTACAGAATACAGTGCTTTTAGTTAATGTACATCCAACAAATGTTAATTATTAAATAACCTAGTATCTTTATATATAATTTTCCCCAATAGGGAATAAGATGATCAAAAGGAGTATTGTCAAGGAAAGAAACTCTTATAAAGTGAATTCTGTTCAAATCAGCTTAGAAACCATTAGAATTGGAATGATTTACAGACAGGAAACAGTACTCTGAGATTTCCTTTCTCCTTTCCCGGCTGGGTATCATAATAAACCATTACAAGAAAGGAAATATCTAGAAGAGACATATCTAGACTTCAACATTTTCTATGTCTAGTATTATGGGTCAATCTACCAATGACAGTAAATTTATTAGATAATTGTTTAAGCCTGCCAATATTAAGCAAGCTGGTCATATCAAATGTGATACACTTAAAAAATTAAACATAAATCCAAAGAGAATTAGAGTATTTTCAATGTTTCTTGAAGAATTCATTACCTTCATTACCAAATATCTTTCTGGCATAGCCAGTACTTTATTGAAGACTTTTTGTTGAGAATGTTTGCCAACCCAGCATTTTTCTTTCACCTAAGACTCCAAATCCTCATAGTACTGACCATGGATTTGTACAAGAGTAAATCAATCTAATTTCCCTTCTGAAATGAGATCACTAGGCATAAAAGGCAATAAAAAGCCAATAGAGAATGTAAACATTTGAAATCTTCTAAAATCATTTTTAATGTTTTCAGAAACCATAGATGCTGACTCCACAATAGCTATAAGGTTCAGTGTCTTCTTGGGCCTTTTTGAGTTTCTGATTGAAGAGTACATGCAGGGCTTGCCCAAGGCTACTTGCTAAGTTAAAAAAAAAATCAAGATGAAAAATCCATGTATCACCCCAGGCCATATTTGTTCTAGAAGAAAACTTTAAAATACAGAAAAAAAGGCTTTCCGTTGAATTATAAAATTTGTTAATATGGATGCAGAATTTCCCAGCATCTGCAAGTTGACAAAGGCAGGGGGCCACCATCACCTTGGAGGTCACTACTCCCTAGGGTCTTTCACTACCTATGGCCTCTTCTTCACTGACTGACTGTCCATTTTCCATACAGCAGCCATGTGGATCATGTAAGAATCAAATCCTGTTGTGTAGAGGCCCTAACCAAAACCATGCACTTATTCCCCATTGCCTTGAGGATGCATACCACAATGTCAATGGTATCCCAAGGGCAAGAGTATCCTATTAAGAACAATAAGAAGAGGACCATCTATTAAAGTAACATCTATCTGGTGACATCTATCAAGGACTTACTGCTAGCCAGGTATTCATTTAAACTCCTTTTTCACATACTACACTTTCATTGAATCCTTATAAGAACTATGCGAGGAAAATCCTTCTTTTATGTTCATAGAAGAAGTTAAGTCACTTCCCAAAAGGTAACATAGCAAAGTCAATATGTCCTGCTCTGAAGGGCTCACTTCACAAGGCTCCCTAATTTTCCCTCTGTGGTTTAGCCTCTGGCTGAATTTTGGTGTCTTTAATATGCCCTGACTTCCAAAAGCCTTCACATAAACTATCCTTGACTCTGCCTGCCTTCTTCATAACAAGAATTCAGCATAAGCATCAGATCTCAGCTAAAACACACCTTCTTCAGAAAAGCCCCATGTGACCTTCCAGGGAGGTCAGCCCTGCCAGGCCAGCATCTGCTCACAGGGCACTTCCCACTTTCCCTTCCTTCCCTTCCTTGCTCCACGAATATTAAGTTCTTATGCAAACTGAGTCAACATGCTTCTTGAAAGCATTTATTTCCTATTACTTGAGTGTCTAGAAACAACAGAAATATGTGGTCTCCTTCTGGAAACCAGAGGATAGAAATGAAGGCCTTGGCAGGGCATTCTTTCTCACAGGACTTAGAGGTGAAGTCCCCCTTGCTTCTTCCAGCTTGGGTAGCTGGCTGACAATCAATCCTTGGCATTCCTGAGCTCGGGGGATACATTCACTACTCCAGCACTGTGGCTGCCTTCAGCCTACGTGACTTCACACCACTTTCCCTCTGAATGGTCCACGTCTGTGTTCAAATTCCTCCCTTTTAAAAGGATACTGGATTATGAATCATCTGAACTTAATTACCTCTGCCAAGACAAAGTTTCCCAATAAAGTTACATGTCACATTCTGGGGCACTGGTTTAAGAGTTCAACACACACACACACACACACACACACACACACACACACACACACAGAGAGAAAGAGAATGAGAGGATACAATTCACCCAGCAACATTGCCCATAAGGCCAAAATAATTTCTAAAATAGAAAGGACATTGCCATCTTACCCTTCAGCACAATATCCTACACATAGTAAGTACAAATATCAATACCTATTAAATGAATGAACAGTGTAATGTGATTGAAAGAACCAGTGCTCCAAATCTCAAAGTCTATAGCACCTAGCAGGTAGCATATGAACATTGACTGGGTACAGAGAATTGCAAAAATTATTCCAGTCAGCTCTATTTGTCTATTATCATAATCTGGGATATGAGAACTTTACATTTTTCAAGAGAAGCTATATGTACATATTATTTTAGGGGGGAAATCCAGTTTTTGAATAGGGACAAGTAAATCAATTTATTTTTTTCAGCCAGTCCTGGGGCTTGGACTCAGGGCCTGAGCACTGTCCCTGGCTTCTTTTTGCTCAAGGCTAACACTCTGGCACTTGAGCCACAGCGCCACTTCTAGCCATTTTCTGTATATGTGGTGCTGGGGAATCGAACCCAGGGCCTCATGTGTATGAGGCAGGCACTCTTGCCACTAGGCCATATCCCCAGCCCAAGTAAATCAATTTTTAAAATAAGCATGGTTAATAGCAAAAAAAAGTTTCTGCAGACAGAATCTGATCCTGAAGTCAGTGATAACAGCCTCTCAATTAAGATGCCCCGAGATAGGAAACATCCATGATAAAATGTACGGATTCTGTTCGCTGAGCCATAGTATGCACGGAAACAGCTCATTTCAATTACATGCATGCAAGGTTTATGCTGAGAAGGCTCTTCCCTCTGGCACAAAATTTAGAGTGTCCAAAGAGCAGCAGAACAACCTACAAAGTATTCACTAATAAACAGTATTTTACCATATTACTTTGAAAACTCATTGTTAAGCAAAATTCATGATCAGGACAGGACTTGATCATGCAAGTCCTCTCTCCTTCACATCACTTGAGACTTAACCCTGCCCACCAGTTTCACTAATTCTTTCTCTCCCTGCTAGACCACTGCATTTATGACCTTTCCATTATTGTAGGAAATGCCTGAGATCAATCAATTTATTAGAAACAAGGGTGGAAGGGATCTATTGGCTTACTTTTTGTGGGGTTTCAGTCAATGATTCCTGGAACCTATTTCTTTGGAGAAGCCAAAGTCCATTGGCAAGAGCACATGGCAGATAAAATTTATTCACCTCATGGCCCAGAAGCAAAAGAGAAATAAGAAAGGGGTTAAATACCCCTATCTCCTTGGAGGCTATACCTCTAGTGATCTAATATCTATATCACACAAGTTCTGCCAACTCCCAAATAGCACCAAGGTAGTGACCCTGTTTTTAGTACAAGCATTTCTGGAAGATGTTCAAGATCCAAATGATACCAATCACTGCCTATAGGATCCATCTTACATGACATCAGTTTCCCCTTCCTCCGACATCAGACAGAAACAACCCACCCAAAATTCTGTGCCCAATCATAAACTGAGCTGCCATTTTCAACAAACTTACACTTTCTGCAGATTCTCCTGTTCATCTCCTTTCTCTGAAAGAATGGGGTGGGCTCTTTCTCTCCTATGAGACGTGGCTACTCACTTCTGATGAAATGGCCTTAGTTAAATATTTTCTCCCATATTTCTGCTTAATGTCTGCTCAGCTCTGCCATACTGCTAGAGGCTTCAGAGGGAACGCCATAGCTAGAATGGAAGGAGCCAGTTCCCATACCCATCTGATGAGGGTTAGCATGGAACGCTCTTATGTTGATTCAACAATCAGCTTGGAAATCACGTGTGAAGTGTTTTAAGGCTTGATAATACAGAAGGCACACTGACCTTTCCTAAGCTGCCACTCAAAATATAGACTGTTTCCTCCATCGTTAGCACACCTGCCTCTTTGATAATGGGCATGATGAGGTAATAGCGGAGGGCAAAATGTTGATTTAGAGTTGTCACGAGCTTCTCTCAGACTTCGGGAACCAGGAGACTTGTCAATATTACACTCTAACTATCATGGCTAATTATGTAAATATACTTAAGGAGTGTCAAAATGCCCATCAGGAAAGTGGTTGAAAGCCAGCACAAAAACTCCAATACTACAATCCTGATTAGCTGTGATTGAGATTAGAATAAGACTTGATGAGGAAAGTTTAGCTTGACCCCAAGTTCCTGTGAAATCTCTTTTATACATTAGAGATAAGACATATCATTAAACATTTTTAATTAAATTAAGGTAATTCATATATTCAAAATAACTGATTGGTCACATGTTCTGAGTATAATCCTTATGAAAACATCTCTATTGTTCTGATAAATCCAATCACTATTTATGCTTTGCTGAGATATGCTAATAGTATACTTTATACTTGTAATTATTTCCTCTAATAGACTAAAAGCCCATGGGGTGGGATTATCTCACCTGAACTCCTTGATTTCTAAATATGCCTGGTAAATATTCAAACATGTATTGAATACATGTAAAAAAACACCACCATTACCTCAACACTCACAAAATCAGCTCTCAAAGACCTCTAAAGGTTTCCATGATGTTTATCATTTAAAAAAATTAAGTAAGTTATTTAAGGCAATGACATAGGAGTTGAGGAAGAGAATTAAGGAAACTTGATATCTGAGAATGATGGCTTGGACGCAGAGTTCAAAACAAAGTCACATACAGCAAGGGCTTGCTAACCTGCTCCACCATACATACACCCCTCCACCCCCATAGCCAAAGGAAAACAAAAGTCCTGGCCTAACCATCCAAAGCCAAAATTTTTCCCATTCAACATGCAAGAGGGGTAAATGTAGAAAGCCAGCCTTGGGAGTTCATAACACATCACTGCTTTGCGACAATTGGCCATGGCCTTGTTGACAGACCTCAATAAATGCTTGAGATCGTGGGGCTCTCAGCACAGCTGCTTCTTCTTGAGCCTGCCGATGCTCCCATCTGGAAAGTGTACTTTAACTCAGCTTTGCTTTGTATTAATAAACCTACTCTTGTTCTGTCTCTCCTGTGTCTAACCTTGAATTTAAATTCTTTTTCTGATGAGCCCAAGAACTTCCCTGGGCCCCAGAACTTGTGTCCCAAATCTAGTAATTACTTCTGGTACCTCAAATCTCAAGACATATTTGTTTCCATCCCCTTCATTATCCTAAGCACTTCTAAGAGTTTAGTTTTGCATGAAAGTCAGCACACCCTACTTGTGAATTCTGTACAAAGTCTGGATTTAAATCCAGGACAGCCAATTGCCAGCTGTGCCTTGATTTCCTCATCTCTGAAAGGGGTATGTGTGAAAATCATCTGAACCTTACTTATGATGACGAAAAGAGGTAATACTTGAAAAGGTATCTATAACAGTGCCTGAAATATAGGAAGAACTCAATCTTAGTCATTTCGAACGTTATTGTTAAAACATGTCGGGGGAATGAAGATGGGCCTGAGATAAGAAATGAGAACAAAAAAGACAATGCAAATTGTGTTCAGGAGCTTGCTCCAGCAAGCACCTGAATACTGGGCTGTAGAAACCAAATAAAGAATTATAATTCAGTATAAACTCAGACCATCCAGGTGACAAAAATGGAGCTAAATTCCAGTCCCTCTGTTCTAGAAAACAGAGGAGCTCTAACTTAGGCAGCTCTTTCTAGGACAAGGAGTCTCACCCGTACCTCCTAGTATAGGAGAAGTACTTACCAGAATGCAACCAGCCATGAGTGGATGGGTAAAGCAGCTGGCAATTGTTCATTCACTTGACCCATGTCTGCAGATGGTGAAAGCCAATTTAGTATGCAAAGCTGATGATAGGAGATTCCTGAGACTACACTAGGAACCTAGAAACAGACCTTAATGCTCTCTTTACCCTTGCCCACACAGTGATCCCATGGATCTCTACTGGGCATCTGTTCAGATTTCCCTTTGGCTGTGACCCAAGACTTTGGACTTCTTAGCTTCAAGTGTTCCTTTCAATTGTGTTGACTATCCTTATTGATTATGGTTGTTTTCAGGGTGTCCAGATTTGCTTGATTTTTCGCTTCCTGTCATTGTTGCCAAAATGGTTTTCATGACCAGATTAAACCCTTTATTTTTCTCACATCAGGATTTTTGTAAAACTGTTGCTGGTTACTAAGAGGACCAATGTATGCAAATTACATCTAAACACAATAAGGGCCCCAGAAAGGGTAAGGGCTGCTAAACCAACAGGTGTTATAGGTATTCTGTGACTCATACATTGTACTGGTTTCTGTTTGCAGATTTATCTGGGAGCTCTCTTATGCTTATCACCCTATATCACATTATGCTCATTTTAATTAAAACAGAGATGGCAAATATTTACTGTTCTATTTTCAACAACTGGCAAAAATCTGCTAGCCACCAAAGGTAGCTATTAATAGAATGGATGATCTTTTTGTTCCTTCCTTTTCTGTTGTGCATTCACCCCCAACAGTGGAATACTAAATTTTCTGGAGGTTTTTCTTTGGATGAAAGTTGGATGGAACGATAAAAGCTTGTTTAATGTTTTCCATTAATATTTTTCTCAAGAAGGAACGCCAAGAGTGCATTGTTCGGATTCCAAACTGCTTTGCCAATGTTCTCAGTAATTAACAGTAGTGGTTTATTTATTTGTTTGTTAGTCATCTATTTATTTGACTGCAATGGTGGTTGTCATTAGCACCATTTTCATATGTGGTTTTCAATCCAGTGTGGCTGCGAATGCCTAGTTCTCACAATGTAGTCCTTAAACTGCAGGTTTCTTCTGTGCTGTTCCTGATCACTAGTATTGGATATATGCTATATTCCCTGAACACCTGGTGGCTATTTAATAAAAATAAAACCATTGTTGTTGTTTACCTAGGACTACACTTACATACAACTTCCAGAAAGTGGGTGAAAGATACCTCAGTAGAACTAGTTACCTAGTTGGAAAGACAAACTTTCCATGAAAAAAATTAATGACAGACTTAGAGGGGAGCATTGTTAAAGAGAGAGAGAGAGAGAGAGAGAGAGAGAGAGAGAGAGAGAGAGAGAGAACAGTAAAGATTTGACCACTAGGTTTTAATTAAAGTGAACATAATGTAACATAGGGAACATCCAGTAAGACATACAATAAATATTCATTCAAGCCAATTTTACGAGGGCTGGGGGAGTAGTTAGTAACAGAGTACTTGCCTACTATGTCCAAGGCCTCTGGTTCGGTCCCCAGCACTACATATAAACACTCAAATGAGTTGCGTGGGACAATTACCCAGTTGAAATTTAAGAGCCTTTTGAGGCTCCTTTGTTTACAATTACTTGAAATACTAACAACAAAAGTAATTTTTTAATTCAACAAGTATAACATTTTGTCATTAAATCTGCCCTAGACTTCCCCAAAATTTTCTCAGAATTATCATAGTTGATCATTCTATTATCATAGCTGATCATTCTACTTAGAAACAGGGGTTTGATTACAACTTAGTACTGAAGGCATCTGTTAACCTCCCTCTTTACTTCTTGCCAGTTAAGTTGCTTGGGATAGGGATGCCTGTTACTCTCAAAGTCTAGCTATGGTACATCCTCAGCAAAAGCTTGTTGAAATGAGCTCAGCTATTTCAAGAGACCCAGAGACTGACATGCAAATCAGTGATGCATTAATGAAGAAAACATAGTGTATGGACATAGTAAAGTATTATTCACTCATCAAGGAAAATCATGAAATCCTGTCCTTTGAAGCCCTGTGGATGAAACTGGAAAACATCGGGTTACTTTTTTTTTTTGAGAAGTATAGAAAATAAATGAAAAAAGGTGTAAATCTGGATTAAATCTACTACCTTGTGTGAAATATGTTCCAGTTAGATTTTCTTCTTTCATAAAGAAGGCATATAACCACAGTCCCAATACAGCCCAACCCACCTCTGTTCCTTTTTGTCCCCTCCCTTCAAATAAGCACTTCAAGTTGGTGGTATCTTCCTTGTCAGTATAAATCTGTTTTTCTGACATATGCATATTGTATAAAGTATTTTAAAGTTTATATAAATTGGCCCATAATATATATTTTATGTTATCAAGATTTATCCACATTGAAACATACAGACTGACAGAAGCAAACAGACTGACACATACTCTCTGATCGGATTTGGAGTAAAAAGTTGTATTTTCTTATATCTACTCCTTGGCATGAAATTTGAAAAATAAAAATAGAGTCCACAAATGTGAGGCAAAGAGAAATGGGAAAAAGAATCTCTTCCATATCCTTTGACGCTATCAGACTGCCTACATCATGTCTACCAATCCACCATTGTTATCAAAGGTAACTCCTCCTTGTCTCTGAATTAGGACCTGAGCTCAGAAATGACAGGCAAGACTTGAACTATGTACACTGGCCCGCAGATACTCACCAGAAACAGTCTAGGAGGGTCAGACTCATTGGCTCACATCATTAATCCCAGACACTCAAGAGGTGGAGATAAGAAGATCATGGCTCTAGGCCAGGCTAGGCACCAGCACCAGACTATCTGATAAAACAAAAATGAAATCAAAAGGACTGGGGTTGTGGCTCAAGTGGTAAACGCTTGCCTAGCAAGCAAGCACAAGGCCCTCAGTTCAATCCTTAGTACAACACACACACACACACACACACACACACATACACACACACATATGCACACAGAGAATCCAATAACAACTATCAAAAAATTCACACTTGCTTGGGGACATTGACAAAAAGGAAGTAGGCATTCCTTTTTTTGAATTTCAAAAGAGATACCCTTCCTTTTCTACAAATTTCTTTCAAAGACATTAAACATTCATAGTCAGACAAAATCAGTACACAGACAGTTGAGGCAAGAAGTTCAAATTTTGCCAGCAAATACAGTATTTGTAACAAAGCAGCAAGAACCATTCACTAACTGAATAGCTGAGTAAGTTTCTAAAGTCATCTGCCTACACAATTTCCCTTTAACTGCTTGACTCTTGGGCAATTAACACTCATTAAGTGTGAACATAAAACATTAAGAAGTTGTAATTTACATCTAGTCAGTAATTAGATGGTCACTATTAAGGAATAAGCTTTGGTTCTGAGGCTCTGAATGTTCCAGCAAGATATTTTGTGCTACTCTACTCATGAATTTCTTCTCATCTTCTTTCTCTTCCTTCTCTTGTTCTTTTTCTCCTTCCTCTATCTCCTTACTCCTTCCTACTTCCTTCTTTCTTCTCCTTTATCCTATTTCTCTATCTTTCTTTCAGGAAAAAAAGAGAAAAATATTTTGGGGGGGAAATTTCAGAATAGGAGTTTCTCTTCAACTTCTGGTTTGCAGGTATGAATAATACCTAAAGACATCTTTATGCAAAATCCAAACTTTGGAAACAAATCAAACAGATAGCAACAACTGGCTTTGTAAGAGGATTTATTACATGGCTTCTACAAATTGTGATTGCCCTTAAAAAATCTGATTACATTTTCATAGGATGCTTTACATGGAAGTCTTAAAAATATTTGCTGTGTTTATATAAACCTGCTTGGGTAAGCTTACAACTCTTTGATCATATCATATCTAACTTATTTTAAAACTATGTTAAATCCATGGTATAATGAAATACCTAAACATTTTAAATTTAATATCATCTTTCATTTCCAAAGATGTCTCATGTCAAATAATAATCTCATCTGTTTGACAAAAAAGAGGTAAAACCACCACACTGTAGCATTTCACCCAAAACAGAAATAAGAAGAATGTATGGAGGGCAGGAATTGGCAAGAGTGGGAGGGTAGAATTTAGACTGTTTGAATTTACAAAGGAACTTAAGTGCAAATAATGTAATGACCAGAGATAGACTTTAGCTTAGTATTTGACTATTTGTCATCAATGAAGTATGGTCTGGAGGTTTAAGGAAAACAGAGGCCCTTATGAAAACCCCCTGAAGATTGTATTCTTAAGTAATACTATGCTTTTCTTCCTGGACCCATTCTAGCTGTTGCATATCATCAAGCCGTAATTTCTGTGCTCTCTGCCTCTTTCCTGGAGCTGCTCTGAGCTTGAGTGACCAGCTGCCCAGGAAATCCTGAGCAAGCCCAGGCCTGTAGGAATCACCCAGGGAAGCGAACAGAGCTCTAGACACTGCATTCTACAGGTTCATCACCAAGGCGATGCACAGAATTTCTGTATTTCCTGCACTCTGTGAGACCCAGTTATGCACTTGCTTATTTTCTTTGGTTACATCCATTATTAAATACACATGTGCACGTACACACACTCACATCCACAAAGAACAGGGGCAGTTATCCAAAGCACCACAGTTACCACAATCTCAATCATCAAAATATTTCAGATGTTTCAGGTAACCATGGTATTTGCGCTGAAATGATTCCTTCAGAGTCTCATTTTCTCTATTTCTCTCTGTCACACCAGCCACGTGTGACTCTACAGAGCTGAGGTTGATTACATCTTAAAAATGCAAAATATTTTACCTGAGAGATAACAATGATTTTTTTCCCCATTAGACACACTCTCACACCTCCCCACACATGGTGTTACTTGCTGTACTTTAGAATGCTACCCAGAGAAATTCATCCATCACACTTGACAGAAACACTCCATGCCTCATGTCTCTGGTCGCCTTTCCACTCTGACCTTTGTAGATCTAACCAGCTGTTAACTTTGTTTCCCTTGAAAATGTTCTGAGGGAGAATCTTTTTAACTGGCTCTACTTCTTTGCATTCTCTCTCCATGTCCATTTGGCCTCTAGCTTCCTGGGTTCTAATGTATCCCAGGACCCAAGGTATGGCATTCTATACAGGCAAAGAAGGAGAGTGTGGCATGTATTATCATCAGCCTCCTCTACTCTCCTAATCAAAAGTGTTCTGCTCTGGGGACTGCACCTTCACAAGACCAGCCTACATGACATGGGACTTGTTGGTGGGTGAGTTTCTGATAACACAGGTGTATTTGATGCTGATTTAATGATTTTTTTCCTTGAAGACACAGAAGTATCTCATAGCCAATACACGTTAATGTGGATGGGGACTGATGTAGCAAGATGGCCGATTACATGATCCTATATTCAACTAGATTACTGCAGCTGTGGCTGTTGCTGCCCCCTGCCTCCCTCTGTCAGATCTATCTGTTACCCTGTGGCTTCACTGTGGTTGGACTATGGATGTCGCAAGAGAAACCTCTAAGTTGCTTCCCACAACCTTCAGGATAAAAGGTAAGCCACTAACAGGCAGAAGAAGAGTTTTCCACTGCAAGTTTCCTCAGCTTTGTACTTTACCTTGCTGTACGCAATCTTGTTCTCAACCTTACCATTACAGATTGTCCCCCCAATCAGGATAAACTCCCATGCTTCAATTGCTTTGCACAAGTGCTTCTCTCATAGTGACCCAAACCTAGTTGACATCATCTTCAAAACTTCTTCTAGGATTGAGTATTACCTCCTTTTGACCTCTACATACTAACTTCTTCTTTTTCTCTTTAGTAAGAATTCTTCTAGCCCCAAGTTTGTTGTTCTTTCATTCTTATCCTGTTTATATTGTTTGACTTCAGTGGTTTTTATGATATATCTATGTTTTATTAAAAGCAAGATCTAGCTAGGCACTGGTGGTTCAGGCCTTTAATCATAGTACTCAGGAGGCTAAGATCCTGAGAGTGATGGTTCAAGATTAGACTAGATAGAAACATCCATTACACTTCATTTGGAAAATAATCAGGAAAAACTCAGGACTGGAGGCATGGATCAAGAGACAGAGCACCAGCCATGTGAGCAAACCCAGCAAGCCTAAGACCCACAAAGCAGGGTCTCATCTTTCACTTCTTAGACTAGTACCCAACACATAATTATCGTGGTAAAGATTGTGTCAATAGCCCTACATGTCAGTAGCAGATATAATCTCTGGCTAAGGGATGAGCTGGACATTCATCATGTTTGGTTCGTGAGCTCAATGTATGCCTTCTTCGTATCCCATTGAGCCGAAGTGGTGAACTTAAAAAAAATTTAGAAAAAGCGTTCAAACCAAAGCACATGTCAAGTGCCTTTGTTTGCTACCAGCATTTATCTCTTCTCTTTAAATTAAAGCGCAGGCTCTTATCTGTGTCTGTGGCTTCCAGCATAATGTTTTTATTCCCTGAGAATAATTTCTGACTTTTTGAACAGGCTGAGACAATTAACTCTGTCAGAGACCTGTGTAGTCTTTAATGAAAGCCATGTATTGGCTACAGCAGAAAGGGAGCATGTTACCATTATAATCATAATTATTATGCTGAAGATTGTTAGCAGCTATTACTATATTATAAAATTACTTCAAACTGTGTTATAAGTTATTAATAAATTTTGGAGTTCAAAGTTGCTGTTTTGTTCAGATGTCTATAACTCCAAGATGATTTTCATTTAAAAATAAAACAAACAAAATCAAACATAATTCCTTCTTATCTCACCTATCCCTGGACTATTTCCTAAATAACTTGTTCCCAATGAAACCAGCCTGCACCATGGTATTTCTGGCTTACTCATAGTCATTAAAACTAATTCCAAGGCTAACTTTTTTTTATTAGAGAAAAATAACATCTCTTGAATATTTTTAAAGAAATCCACTCAGTTACAGTAACTCTTAAAATATTTTACATGAAGGCTCCAAGAACTAGCAAGTTGATTTACTTTTAATCCATAAGAATATTTGACTGTGGCTCAAGTGGTAGAATGCTAGCCTTGAGCAAAAAGAAGCCAGGGGCAATGCTCAGACCCAAAGTTCAAGCCCCAGGACTGGGAAAAAACAAAACAAAAAAACCCTGCTACACCAATTAGGCAATTCAAATACTTAGTTTTAATTTGTACCTTCTACAGATATATGATGGGCTTTTTTTTCTTTACTAACAAAACAAAAGGTACAAAACAAAACTTTTTGCACAGGTACATTGAAATTCAATTTGGGGAAAGAAAGAAATACTGGAAAGTCTGAAATTTATAACCAAATTCTAAATTGAAAGCATGACACACATCTGCTTCACATGGAGGCCAAAAGCAAAGTGTTAGGACACTTTGAGAAAATAAGCAATAGATATATTGTTTGAAGATGATAAGATGTGGTAATAATAAATTTATGAATAGTAACGCTCACTCACAAATTATCTAGTTAACTTGTTATCATTTCTAAATATAGCATTTTATGTTGTTTATCTAACAGAAAAAAATGTCCTTAATTTGTGTCCATTATTAGATATATGGCCAAAAGATCATGATGTATATGGTTTTATATATTATTTATGTATTGAAATTTTTTTAATTATTTATATTTATTTGTTGGTTGGTTGGTTTACCAGTCCTGGGGCTTGAACTAAGGAGCTGTCCCTGAGCTTCTTTGTGCTCAAGGCTAGCACTCAACCACTTGAACCACAATGCTGCTTCTAGCTTTTATTGTATAGTTTATTGGAGACAAGAGTTTCATAGATTTTCCTGTCTGGGCTGGCTTTGAACTTCAGTCCTCAGGTCTCAGTTTCCTGAGTAGCTAGGATTACAAAAGTAGGCTACCAACATCTGGCTTGAATTATTTATTTTTTGTGCACTTGAACTTGGAGCTTCTCCCCTCTTACAGCTGGTGCTTTACCACTACAGCTACACCTCCACTTCCAGCTTTTCACTGGCTAGTTGAAAATGAGAGTCTGTTGGACTTGTCTACTAAGCTGGCTTTGAACTTTAAGTCTCAGATCTCACTCAGCCTCTTTTGTAGCAACAATGACAGGCATGAGCCACCAGTGCCCAACTTGAAGGATTTCTTGCTATTAATATGCAGTGGATAGTTCAGTTTTTCCTAATAGTCAAATCCTCTGTAACTAGAAAAACCATTTACAAAATTGAAAAATATATATTTATTCTTCTAATTATATCATCATATATTCTTCCATTTAATATTTAGCATACAGAGCCAAAAGCATTCCTACATTTATTCTTTTGTGCTTTCTATCTATTCATATAGTGATGAACTTAAAAAATCAGGTCCTGTGCTATTATTAATTTAATGCCTTCAAAAGAAGGCAATTTGTATCTAATGAATATTCAAGGCATCAATATAAGAAATAAATGTCAGTTCAACATTGTAGAATAGGTAACAAGAGTAAATTACACTATGTAGACATATATAGATTCATAATTTTGTCTTAAAACTACTCTGACCTTCCTGCCTGATACCTGGTGTGGGAAATTTTTTAAAAAGAAAATTTGGTCCACTTAAGCTGAAAAGTCCATTTGAGCCAGAAATTTGGTCCAGGCACATAGGTGTTATCTTGTCCTTTGCAAACATTTACGCTTTCACATGCCTCTCTTCCTTGACCCTATTAAGAACGAAAATAATAAGATGCCTAGCATATGCAAAAACATTCACATCATCTCTTGGCCTTGGGAGGAAGACAGTATCTGAAGAGGTCATGCTACTCTTTGCGTATGTATTAATGTCCTGAAATACCACAGCCTGGCCTCTTCTGAAGAATCCTGCTGCTTGCACTTACTATGGACCCTTTGGGCCAAGAGACCTGGAGACTTTTCTCCGGACTGAGTTAGGGCCTCTGTCCTGCCCTTTCATTCTGCCTCCTCAGCTCTGCTGGCTGGAACGGCAAATTCTTGGGATCTCTGCCCAGTCTGTAGGCCTGCTGGCTCTCACTCAGAAGCCATGCCACAGGGAAACTGAAGCAAGCTGTCTACTGAAGCTTGGACAGCCTGGCCACGTGGTCATGGCTCGATTGCCCTGTCTACTTTATTGGAGGACTCAATCCCAGTCCTTTATGATACCTCAAAACCTTTCTGCAAGAGGAGATCTCATGACAAGAAACAGGTGCTGGAGACTCTGGGGTCACACAGTGCTAGGCCAAAGGAAATACATTTCTGATTTTCTTGCTCTTCTCTCTTTCTTTGTACCTTTTCCCCACACTGTCTAGGACTATCATTCGTAATCTGTTCATTTCCTTCTCCTTCCTGTCATAAATTATCCATAAATAAAATCCATGATCTGGTTTGCCCTACCTTTACTCTTTAATGGAAACTGTAAAGATTTTAAAATATATTTTTCTGGTAGTCTTTCTGCCTTTTAGAGCCTTGGATTTGTTGCATGTTCCAACTTTGAAAGCCATGCTATCAGTGATACATTTTTCTTTCTCTAACAGTTGTAATCCCATAACCTCAAGGTAGATTATAACCTTGAATTGACCTAAAAATAACTTGTTTTTACCTTTAAAAATTTTAAAGTATGTCAGTTTTCTTGGAATCTCTAAATTCACATTTTATTATTACTATTGATTTAGCAAATTTTGCTCATTATTAGTTACCAAATCAGTGAAAAATTGGGAAGATTCAGAATTATTGGCTAGACTAGTTATAAACAAATTCAAATATGAGTAAGGATTTTATATTCAAGCAGTAATTATGGCAATAGTTCTTGAGTTTATATTATATGCTGGGCACATTGTTTGGAAGTAAGGAAAGAGTTGGAGAACAACACAAGCAAAGCTCCTGCTTTCCTAAAGCTAAAATCCACACTTCTTATTGCCACCTACACACACCAGGAACACAGAAGTGAGAAGAGCCATGTAAAAAAACAATAACGTGCTGTGATCTAAGTCACTGGATATGATCCAAGTCATTTATGTGCGGTGATGTCTTGAAAACCCTCAGAGAGTCAACTTCAAGCTATAAGCATTCAAAACAAGACAAGAGACAAGAAGGAACTTGGCATATCAAAATAAAAAAGAAATAAAATGCCACTTAAAAGGTCCTAGGGAGGAGGGGGGAAAAAAACCAGAAATGCAGGAAACATGGAGAAAACTAAATATCTTGGGTGTGACTTGAGGGCACTTGAGGGGATAAAAGTAGAAGGTAACACAAAACTAAAGGGAGTGACTGAACACGAATTATGTGGATTTTAGACACAGTACAGAGGGAAGCCATTAGCAAAGTTGAGTATGGAGAGGGGAATAATTTTATATTTAGAGCCAGACTGCAGGAAGCAAAAGTGGAAGCAAAGATCCATATAGAAGCATGGGCAAAGGTGAGGTCATAGGAAGAGAATACAGAATTCAACACATATTTTGGAGGTAAAATTAACAGAATTTATTGATGGGTAAGGGAAAGAGGAATGAGGAAAAATGGCTCTCGGCATTCTTTTGAGAAGATTATTGAGTAGGATAAGCATATATCCATTTCCAATCTGCATAGCTAACCGTTCTGGATTCTTTCTTCCCTGAAGTTTCAGCTTCTGCTGACGAAACACACAAGTGGCAGAGGCAATTCTGTCTCTCTTAGAAGGGAAAAGGGAGGGCGCAGCAGTCAGGAACTTGAGTGACAATTGCCTCTGAAAACCAATACATTGCTGAAGGTAGCTGAGAGCAATGCCGTACAGGTGTCTATGGCTTTCAAAAACAAAATTTCTCTCCTGTTTACCATTTCCCTCATGGTCTTCTTTCCCATTTCTGTTTTGTCTATGCATTTTTATTTATTTTTCTTATTTCTTTAGTTCTTCAATTTTACCCTCCTCCCCCTCCTGCCCCTACTCCTCTTCCCCCTTCCTTCCCCTCCTCCCCCTCCTCCTCCTTCTCTTCCCTCTCCTTCTCCTCCTCCTCTTCCCCTATTATTTACTAGATACTAAAGTGGCACACATTAACAGTCTAAATAATTGTCCTGTAGCCTCTCTGTGAGAAATCTAGGATTAACTCCCTTGATAGGAACCTTTGGGCTTGGTGAGATGAAGCAACTTGCCCAAGGTTGATGGAGCCAAATGTGCATATAAATCTGTCTGATTCTGGAGTCCCTGTTTTCACTCTATCTTGCTCTGTCCTACTGATGCCATCTCATTCCTTCACACTCACTGAGTTTTTCCACTCTTCTCTTCCTCTTATCATCATCCTCTGGTTTTCCTTCTCCACACTTGCTTTTCTGTGTCTCTTCATCTTTTCCTTCTTTGTGTTAGGCAGACCTTTCCTACCTGGTCCTTCTTCCTTCATTTTTCCAGGACTAATCTGAAATTTAGTATTATTACCAACAGAGAATAAAAACAATAGACTTTTGTGGTCAAAAGATCTTCAGTAGATCCGGACCATAAAAGCAGGTCACTGTAACTTCTACTACACACAAAAAAATCCCAGTTCCTAATGGAAAAACACAGACCATGGCAAAAGCCACAGTTTTCACTGGTGCCCTCATGGGTTTAGCAACATGCAGATCACTCTTTCTGCTCTGCCTTCCAATCTAATCCCTCTGCATTTATGGGTTTTTGGTACATGGCCAGCCAGGGTTATATAAATTTAAAATACCAACTGCATCTTTCCACATCATTCACCTATTATAATTCCAATAAAAATAACATTGATCCAAAGAGGAAAAGAAAAGTTTTTAAAGTATGATTATCTTAAAATATTTCTATGCTTAGAAATTGGTACAAAATTGGGCTGGGAATATAGCCTAGTGGCAAAAGTGCTTGCCTCTTATACATGAAGCCCCGGGTTCAATTCCCAAGCACCACATATATAGAAAATGGCCAGAAGCGGCACTGTGGCTCGAGTGGCAGAGTGCTAGCCTTGAGCAAGAAGAAGCCAGGGACAGTGCTCAGGCCCTGAGTCCAAGGCCCAGGACTGGCAAAAAAAAAAAAAAGAAAGAAAGAAATTGGTACAAAATTGGTATTTGTGTGTGTGTGTGTGTGTGTGTGTGTGTGTGTGTGTGTGTGTGTAGGCATGCACACACATGTGCACACCAGTCCTGGGACTTGAACTCAGGGTCTGGGCACTGTTCCTGCACATTTTTTCTTTCTTTCTTTTTTTTTTTTTTTACTCCAGACTAGCACTTGAACAAGCCACAGCTCCACTTCTCATCTTTTTTTTTTTTTTTTTTGGTAGTTTATTCTAGATAAGAGTCTCATATAATTTCCTGTCCAGGCACTCTTCAAACTGTGATCCTCAGATCTCAGCCTCTCTGGTAGCTAAGATTACAGAAGTGAGCCACCAGCACCCAGCAAAATTAGTGTTTCTATACTTTCTTTGACCAGTCTTGAAACTATTAAGACTGCATGGGCTTACTGTTAGTACTTCAACAATGTGAAAAATTACCTGAGAAAACAACTTAAGGGGCGGGGGATTGACTGGCTCACAATTCAGAGTTTCTAGTCCATATCTGCACTGTAGAGCAAAGAAGCTTACATCATGGCAGCCAAGAAGAACAGAGATAATGTGCCTGGGCTAGGGGGCTCTATCTGGATCCCCAATTATCAGATGATATCATTTTGATCCAGGGTGGGTCTTGCCCTCTTAATGAATCATTTCTGGATAAACCAGCTCATACTGAACAAAAATGAGCTTTACTAATCTCCTAGGCCAGTCTCAATCCAGTCAAGTGGACAATCAAGTAACCATCACAACCCTTGTCAACTTGACTCCTCAACATAGCTCCTTAGGTATAACATTCTCCTATCCCCCAAAAGGTTCATGGCCATCTTACAATGCAAAATGCATTCAATCCATCTCTAAGAATCACCCTAGTCACCTAGCCTATAATCCTAGCTACTCAGGAGGTTAGACTTGGGAGAATCATGGTCTGTTGCTTGCTCAGTCAAAAAGAAAAACAAAGAAAAAACTTTTGAGACCTCCATCTCAACCAATAAAAATCTACTTTAGTGGCAAGCACCCTACCTATAAGGAATTCTGACCTTACTACACATCCCAGATAGATGGAAATCTATCATAGTCCAGACTAACCTGGGGCATAAAGCAAAACCCTATTTGAAAAATCCTGAAAAAAAAATGTAGAACTTACAATGTGGCTTAAAAGTGGTAGATTGCCTGCTAACAATTATGAGAGCCTGAGTTCAAACCTCAGTACCACCAAAAATATAAAATTCAAAAAGTTCAAAGTTATCTCTGAGACTCATGGCTAATTCTTATCTCTAGCCTCCAGTAAAAATTAAGTAACTTAATCCAAGATAAGATGGCACAGGGTAAGCAGACCTATTCCAAAAGGGAAGAATGAGGCAGTGCTATCTTTTCTTTGACACTGTGACAAAAATACAGGACATGAACAACTCAGCAAAAATTTACTTTGGCTAATGATTTCAGAGTTTTCTTCCATAATCACTTGGCTTCCATAATTCCTGGCCCATGCTAGGCAGAACCCCATGATGGTGAGATCTTTTGGAGGAGAATACTGTCTTCCTTGGGGAAGAAAGGAATCAGAAAGAAACCCAGAAAGGGACAAAGTCCACTATCCCTTCCAGGCCCCCAAGACTTGTATCTAGTTGCCTACTTCTTCCAGCAAGGCCATAACTCCTAAAGCCTCCATCACCCCCAAAGAGCCCCCACCACCTGAGAACCTAAGCTTACTCTCTGAGCTTCTGGGGGATATATTATATTTATAACAGGAGACACAGAAAGTAAGGGTGGGGCCAAAGCAAGATTGAAACCTACTATTGCGAACATTGACTCCTGTAATTCCATGTCTATTACCCAGGGCTGTCATGATGTTACAAGATCATAGGAAGCGCTACCCTGATGCCCTTGTCATTTGTAGCCCACACAGCCTCTGCCTTGAGCTGGCTATCCTTTCAGTCTATGGCTTTCCTTGACAGATGCTCCAGATGCCTGGCATCTCCCACATCCCAATGTCTCTGTTACATTTTCAGCCTCACTGTCACGGCTTTATGTAGCTCTCTCTTGGGGGAGACCTATAGGGATTCTGCCCTGTTGCCCCTTGTCTGCCCTCCAAATGTTTTCTTTGAAATCTGCCTGGAATCCTTGAGAATCTTATAACACTTAGATTCTACTTGCAAGAGCAGCCTCATGTGTGCAATGCCAAGGTTTATATCATCTCAATCATTGGCCAGTCCTGCTCACAACACAGGTTCAATGTCCTCTGGGTCCCTAGATGGCTCTACCCAGGAGAACGCTTCCTTGAAAGTCCTGTATACCTAGGCATTCCCAATACCATATTCTCAGTGTTTTTGTTGCTGTTGTTTTTTTGCCAATTCTGTGGCTTGAACTCAGAGCCTGAGCACTCTCCCTGGCTTCTTTTTGCTCTAGGCTAACACTCTACCATTTGAGCCACAGTGCCACTTCTGTCTTTTATCTATATATGTGGTGTTGAGGAATTGAACCCAGAACTTCATGTATGTGAGGCAAGCACTTTACCAGTAGGCCATATTTCCAGCCCCTCAAAGTAATTTTTAATGTGTTAAAATATTTATATCCACCAACTCACCTACCATTTTGCACCAGGCCTCATGTCTCCCAACTCTCCTCAGGTCACCATGGCACCCCACTTTAACTCTCCATTAGAGTACATCTGGCTTGTTCAGGTTGGTTTGTTGTGTTTTTGTTGTTGTTTGTTTGTTTTGTTTTTGCTCTTTCTTTACTCTCCGATCCTAACATTATTAAGTCTATTCAAGGCTGCGGGCTTTTGGGGGAACACGTGTCCATTCGCAGTCACTGGCTGTCTAAAAAAATTCCCCATTCAACCTCTTGAAAAAATTTTATATTCATGAGTCTAGGATGTGCCCAGCCAATTTCTGAGCCACTCTCTAGGCATCTTCTTTATTGCCCCAATGCGAAGTACTTGGCTACCTTTAATAGCTCTCGTCTCTTCAAAAACCATGATTTCCCCAGCCCCAACTTTACATAGGCATTTATGACCCGCCCAACTGCAAATTTTTCAAATACTTCTGCTATGATTTTATACAGTTCTAACTGTAAACTAGCTGCAAGGCTGAACTGCCTTGATGCTTTCTCTGCCAAATTAATTTGTTTATCACCTTAAGTTTAACCTCAAATCTCAGGGCATGGACAAAATATAGACAAGTTCTTTGCTACAATATAACAAAAAATGGCCTTTAGCCCAATTTCAAGTTATATTCTCCTTGCCATCTGAAACTTCAACTAGTCTTCAACTGTTTGCATTCCTACTGGCATTTTGGTCATTGGAGCTCTCACTAGAAATGCCTATTCAATTTCACTTATAGAATTCTAAGCCTTTCTAACTGGTTTCTCCAAACACTTCCAAATTCCTTCCACAAACCAGTTCCAAGAGTTTCTAAACAGCATGGTCAGATTTAGTCACAGAAATAACCCCCCTTCTCAATACCATTCTGTTAGTCAGATTTTGTGGCTATGACAAAACACTTAAAAGAGAACAACATGAGGGAAGAAGGAGTTATTTTGGCCTGTTCTCAAGATTTCAGACGACAAAATCAGGGAGGGCATGGCAAAGCCAACAATCTCACATCACGTTGGACCAAAAGGTGTGGGAGTATACTTATACTAGCTTGCTTTCTTCTTTGCTTCCCTTTATTTTAGCCTCTAGGATAGTGCCACTCACATGCAGAATGGATCTTAGATAATCTTCTCTGGATACACAATTCAGAGGTAACCTGAATTGTTACTAATCTAGGCATAACACAATCCAATCAAGGTGACAATCAAGATTAAGTACCACACACACACATCTTAATTTCACTTGTATTCCTACTTCTAGTTTGCTATTGCCTCAAGCACAGACTTAATCAGAGGATTAGGTAATCAAACTATGTAATGAATATAGCTGGAAAATGGCTAGGGGCAAGTTTAGAAAATGAGCAGCAGTTTGCAAACGTAAAAAAAGAGTGATACAGGTAATAAATTGGCTTGTACGGTCGGTGCTCACTCTGAACTAGGCAGTGTTAAGGAATTTACAAGGAGTCTTTACCACAAATATGGCATATTATTACTAGCATTGTTTCTTCTCAACTGATGGGGCAGTTAAGTGTTAAAATAGCAATAAGTTACCAGGAATTAGACATGATTCTATTATCTTCATGCTCTCAATGAACTTTCACCCCTGCAGATCCTGCCTTAAAATATGTGGTATGTTGCTGGGCACTGGTGGCTATGCGTGTAATCCTAGATACTCAGGATCTAAGCACTGCTGTTAAAAGCCAGCCCAGGCAGGAAAGTCCATGAGACTCTTATTTCCAATTAATAACCAAAAAGGAGTGGAGCTGTAACACAAGTGGTAGAGCCCTAGCCTTGAGCAACAAAGCTCAGGGGCAGAGCCTAGGCCCTGAGTTCAAAGGCCAGAATCAGCACACACACACACACACACACACACACACACACACACACACACAGAGTGGTGTGACATTTCCTTCTTACAAATGTTCTTAGATGTTTGTAACATTTAAATAATTATGGCATTACCATTTTAAACACATTTCTCCTTTTCTAAACAAACTCAAAAAAGCCATTACCATAGAACTTCATTTCAGATAGCAGCAATGATACATATAGTTAAAAAAGAGGTTTTAACTCAGAAGGCTGAGAGAAATTAAATAGGATAATTTACCTTTGAGGTAGTCTTAAGCTTTAAATGAATGCTTTCGGATTTGCTACCCACAGATAACTGTGTATACAAGAGAAATCTCTAGTTATTTGCAAGGATAGCAAGCAGGAAGTCTCCAGCTTAGGTTTCTGTGGTGTTGGTTGAAGCCATTTCTCAAGAAGATCAGATCAATAGCAAATGCCATCACATCCTCCTATAAGCCCAACAAACATTCCTGCCAGATACATAATTCCAACCAGGGGGCAAATGGTTTAAGAGCAACAAATGGATGAATGTTGAAAGAAGAGTAGAGTGCCTTTTCTCTTTATTCACACTACAAAGGGCATTCTAGAGGCCTGTTTAACTTTTTTGTGGGTCCCATGTGTGCCCCTAGGAATGTACCTGACACTACACAAGCAGTTCTTTGAGAAGGTCTTATGGACTCTTCTCTAAAATCAATATGCAGTATAATACTCCTATGCTGGTTGCTTTTTTTCCCATACCTTGCTTTATATACCTGAAGAACTGATAGGGGTGTGTGTGTGTGTGTGTGTGTGTGTGTGTGTGTGTGTCCATATCCAAAATCAAAACCCATTTGAGTGACTGGGAGATGTGAGACACTTGTGTGAAAGGGTATACATACAATTGTGTACATCCTAGATCTTTAACTCTGTGTATTTGAGAATCTCATACATCCAAACAACTTAGGTCTTGCTCTGCTGTGTATTGAGAAATGTTGTATACCCATACATCTTAGACTTGACTCTGTGCATTTGGGAATAAGTACATAACACTTCAAGAGATAAAGTACCATAGATATTTTTATATTAAATAAACTAATTATTGAAGGAAATAGATTCTTCATGTAGTGTAGAACCAATGATATATCATGAGATGCATATAATATGCTTAAAACAGGCAAATACCAGAGAATTCTATGTCCGTTGTTCAAATTAGTGACCTAACACTTGAATTGTGTGCTCGCTTTCAAAATAGTGATTAAAAGGCATTTTACTTCCTGATAATATTTATAATTTGGTAAAGGCAAGTAGAAATAAACTTTCTGGAAAACATATATTGGGGGGGTGAGGGGGAGGGGGAGACACACAGGGAAATACAGACACTGAGAATACTTTTTCTGCACAACCTTAATCAGTTTGGAAAAGCCTCATTCCTGGAAAAAAATGTCCCCTGTCAGGCCCTATTTTTCTTGCCTCCACATATTTTTATGATGCACATTATCGCCTGCTATTTTTAGAAAGACACACTCACCACCTTGACACTGAGTTTGCAGATCTTTCCTTCTGCACAATAACTCGTGGTTGATGTTTTCCTGTTCCCAGCAGAGCAGCCTATGAGACAATCAACCATTTAAAACATACACCGGCTATATGTCTGGGAAAGCTGTTACACTGAGCAGGATAGAGTACCTCGATACCCATATGATGGATTACAGGCTCCTGGTACAAGGCTGGTCCAGAAAACAAAGCAGCCTTTGAGTCTCCAATTTCTCATGCTGGCCTCAGGGCTTGGGCAGTGAGAGGGAACGGTTACAAGGATCTGTATGTAGCTCCACTGACTTGGGGTAGAAGGACTCAAAATTCCTTTTGACATTCTCTCAACTAGCCAATGCCTCTCTGCTAATACACATGACATTGATCATGCCAAATTAAGGGAAACCTCAGCAACCATAGATTTCTTTGATCAGGAATTGCTATTTACACAAAGAACCATGCACAAAAAATTGTAGTTGCAGCTCAAAAAAAAATGTCATCTTGTATCTTAGGGGGTCTGTGTTATTATTTATTTAAGATGGAGGCTCACTGGGATTAACTGTGAAAAGACAGCTTTGAAAAATAGTAATACACAGAATCAAATCACACAATACCCAGGGTTTGGGCTTATTTCATAGAATAGTGGTTATCAGAGGCTGAAGAGGGTGGAGGTGAGGGAGAATGTGGAGAGAAAATAGTGAATAAGGGCAGAGTGCAGGTGGATGGGAAGGATGACTTCCTAATATTCTACAGCACAGTAGGAAAGCGACCATGAACAGCAGTTCATTGTCAGTTTCAAAGTAGCTAGCAGAGAGGATTTTGAATGTTCTCAGCATAAAGAAATGATAAGTCTTTGAAATGATGGATGTGTCATTTAGTCCGATATGATTACTACCACCCATGGTAAGTAAACAGGCATTTGAAACTCCACACTGTACCCTAAAAATCTCTAGTTCTATGCTTGTAAGCCAGAAACACAATGAAAGAGAAAACACATTCATTTATGTTTTTCTTCTGTTTTATCTTTCCTAAAATTTCCTAGCAAAAATTATTGTTTGAATTCCAGCGAAGATATATCAATTTTCAGAAAAATTAGAGAAAAAAATCTTTTAGCGATATATGTATTTGGTACCTTGTACTATAGGTTTAATTTGCCTATCAACTTTACATTTCACCTATTTGTCCATCATTCATTCATTCAAGGCTTAATAACCTATTTCCAACAACTTCACACAGCTAATATTCACACTAGAGCTGCAAACATGTGTCACTTGGTTAATTGATTTCCCCTCTGCATTCACCTGGTATTGTACATGCTAAGCAAGTGCTTTATCATTAAGTTACAGCCCTAGTCAATTAATTAATTTCTGAAACTTTTCTATCTATCACCCAGAATGCCTAGCTAAAGATGTATATCTTTTACAACAGATGCAAAGCACTTAGTTTATAGGTTAAATAGTAAGTACTCAACAAGATACCATTTTTTTAATATTATCCCAAACCCATATATCAATAGAGTGAATGCTGCAATATCTGTAAGATTTCTGTGTCAATAATTTTTTGAAAACTAAGTTAAATTCTATTAAATTTTTTGTCAATGCCTAACGTATGAAACTGTAACCTCTCTATACATTAGTTTGATAATAAAAATTTGAAAGAAAAATAAAGAGATACAAATGTAGCTTTTAGGATAATAAAGTAAATAGAATTGAAAAAAAATTTTTTTGTCAAGGTGCACCCAGGCAATATTTTTTATAATTATGCTAAAAAAAATTTCCTTGCTGCTTTGCAATCTTTTTCAGGTTCTAAGATATTTTGAAATCATGCTTAACTTTGTTATCTCAGGTCATTTCCAGAAAATATATTTCCTGAAGCACAGAGTACTCCACTTTTGCAGGTATTAATTAGTCTCCTTTTGTGATACATTTAATCTCAAAGTGACTTGCAGGTTTCACATTTGCTAGGCAGGCACACTATCACTTGAGCCATACTTCCATTAAAAAAAATGTATTTTGGCATAAAAATATTTACCATTTATTTTAATTTTGTTATTACTTATGTGTTTCTAAATTTTACAACACAGATACAGGACATAACATTTTATTTTTATAAAAAGATCTACATTTACAAAGACTGAGACATTTTATATGAGCCTATGGATATGATGATAATTCGACAAAATCAGTATCTATTTATGCAAAGTCCATCATCTTCTCCATGCCACATCGTTTTTATTTACTTATTTTTGGTCTCTGAGGTTTCAAAACTCCAAACACAAACATCACATTTTATATCTGAAAAGCCACATTTTCCCTAGTGCCATACTGTGTATCTATTAACATAACTCTTGAAAAATATTAAAGTAGTATAGCATTGAAAACGAATTCATGAGTATAAGGTGTATAGGCATATGTGTGTGTATTTTTTTCCTAGACACATACTTTTTTTTTAATATTAAAGGCTAGCTCATTATGTAAACTACTTGACCACCTAAGTAATGGAATGTTCAAGGTGAAACCTGTGCCCTCCTATGAGTAGGCCTGTCCATCTGCATCATGTGAGTCCCACCAAATCCCTGCGCCAATTCTAACTAGAAGGATAGGTTGGTTCAAACAGATACTATGAGACAGACTGTAACTCCATTGGCCACCTGTGTGTGACCTGGCATGATCTGTAAGTGTTGTAACCTCATTGGCTACCTGTGTGTGGCAGGCTCTTGACCATGTGGTGTTTTGCCTTTATAACCCAACCCAGAGCATGGCGGTGGAACCAGGTCCCAGGCTCCCTAGTCTCAGCTGCAGCTCTGGCCAGCCAGCCTACTTTTTACGGTTGCACTTTCAGCTCCAGAATCTGGGCTGGGACCCTGGTGAGTCAGTTCACTTTTTACTTCCCAAATAGATCCATCCTTTTATAAAAATAAAATAAAGGCTAGTACTATAAAACATACCACTGTATTACATCCAAGTACCCTGGATATTGTCTATATGGGTAATAGAACTGGGGAAGGGAGAAGAATACCAAAATAAAGAGAGACAAAGAACAAAAAGACAAACCATTAAAAACAAAGCAACACTTAGAAACCATTTGGTGTAAATCAACTGCACAACTCTTGGGGGGGAGTGGGTGGGGGAGGGGGGAAAATAAGGGAGGAGGTAACAAGTAGAACAAGAAATGTACTCACTGCCTTTCATATGAATCTGTAACCCCTCTGTATCACACTTTAACAATAAAGAAAAAAAACAATAAAGGCTAGATCTATAAAACATAGAGCTGTTCTCTTTCTCAAATGGTATTTTCCAAAGCAAAACCATTTCTAATGTGATCTTGCTGTTATTTATCCAAAGATGGCCAGAGGACAAATCCACTAGGCTCTATTTTTCTGGATGTGACCTACAATTTATAAGTCTTAATATCTGTGAGTTGCTCCTGTGAAAACCCTTCCTTGTGATGCCAATTTTTCTGTAGGGACTAGAACTATTAATATAGGTAATTATCTGTGGGATGTGTCCTCTTCTCCCACAGAAATCTGCACAATTTTACTTGTAACATTCTGGAGTTGTTTGTACACTAGAATGGATGCCTGCATTTTGCCAGCGGCAAGTCCTTCAACACAGTAATCACTCCAGATTCTCTGTACCAACTTCAGCACCAGGAAACATACCACCACTATTTTAGAAGGCACACAGATGTTAGCAGGACAAAACCAGGGGGGTAACAGAATAACAACTTTTATATTTAGATGAGAACCCCCCCCCCCAAAAGACTGATCCTATTGTAAATACATAGCTTATTTTGCATAACTATTCAAAGACGATGTTTTAGTTAAAAAATCATTCAAGGTAAATTATACACAGATTAAAGGAGATAGCTTTCAGATAGCCATCCAAGGTCAGAACTTTCAGATGGATCTATGAAAGTGAGTAAAGATTAGATGCACATTTTGACTTCCTTTAATATGCATGTAGGAAAAATACAAGATAAGCATAATCCTTTAATAGCCCTTATCTCACTATTACTCACAAGGCCATCTTTGGATAAACAACAGTAAGATTACAGTCCTCTTTGAAGTGGAGCTTGCAAAGGAAAATTATTACACTCAAAAAAGAGATTAGGTCCCACAGCAGCTCACTGAGGGACATAATTAATGACATAAAGTTCTAGATAAAGTACTTCCCCAGTCTAATACTTGGTTTCCAATAAGAACAGAAGAGTTATTTTACTGATAGGAATAGTTATTGCCTCATAGTTTAGCTGATCATAAATTGGCCTTTAACTTTGTTCACTTGTTAAAAGAAATTCTTGCCAACTAATAATCAACACGCACAAGCACCCAGTACACACACATACACACGCATGTATACACACATGCACACACACACCTTACCCTAAGTATCAATTAATAGAACACCATTGTGACCAATCAGGATGCCTAGTGTTAATCTATTTTCCTATCTTCTCATCAAATTATATCCATTTATTGTTCCATTCCTCCAGGATTCTAGCTTTTAACATACAATTACAAATATTACATGGTAATCATCTAATTAATTAACTAAATCAGCTAATGAGTTATTTAACCAAGCAACTATAACTTCTAATATCCAACCTAACTATCCCAATTGTATAAGTGACAAAACTGAACAACACAGATAAACTAGAACTAAAATCCAGGTCTCCTGACTTTAAAAATCTCAATTCTTTTCACTTAAATTACCATCCTTTCCAACCTGGGTTTTAATACCACTAGAACTGGGCACTGCTGGCTCATACCAGTAATCCTAACTACTCGGGAAGCTGAGATTTGAAAATAACAGTTTGAGGTCAGCTCAGGCAAAAATGTTTTGTGTGACTCTTATTTCCAATTAACTAGCAAAAAGCCAGAAGCAGAGGTATGGCTGAAGAGGTCCAGTGCCAGCTTTGAGAGAAAAAGCTAAAGGAGAGTCAACTGTTGGCTCTGAGATTGAGCCCCAGTACTGATTAAAAAAAAAAAAAAAAGATAGTACTAGATAGATTGATAGATAACACTTTTAACTCCACGAAAACACCATCACTGGACAAAGCTGTGATCACAAATGTAATGAATGATTTTGTTCAGTACTTGTTCCCTTGACCCTCTGTCCTATATTTACACTTTCTGTGTAAATATTATCTGTGAGACCATGAACTCCTACAGAGAAAAGACCACTTGCTTAGGCCTCTGTTATGGTTTGGAGCCTATATATCCCCTACATGTCTACTTGCTAAAGGTCATTTGCTATCCTCTGGTGCTATCAGGTGGCAGTGGCACTGCAGGAGGTGCCTACCTCTCCTGTCAAAGAGAAAGTAGTAGAAAGAAGAGAGGTCATTTTGGGTTATGTCAGTGGGGAATACTACCCACTGACCCCTTCACCTCTCCGTTCTCTTCTCAGCCCCATGAGTTAAACGCACCTCCTCTGCCTTGCATGCCCAGCCTGATACCTTGTGCCAACATGGGTCCAAAAGTGCTAGAGGTGGAGGGGAGGTTGTTCAAATAATTATGGACTGGAATTTCTACAAACTCTTCCTCCTAACAAGTTCATTTCCTCAGTGATGGAACGCTAACCATGTAAGATTCTGTAACCAAATAATGTCTAATGGGCTGTGCCTATTATCTAATATCTTAAGTGGCACCCTTTCAAATAGTATTTATAAACTCCTTGATTAATTTGAAAATCACCAGCAGTGGCAATTATTTCTCAATCCTGTGCATCTCCCCAGATATACACAAATTAAAGAACATTTAAGGACAGATATCTGAGTATGAAACCCAGCAATTTCTAACAAAATATCAAAATCTGATGACATATAACTTCCTTGAGTATCAACATTAATTTCAGATATAGGCATAGAATATTTCCATCTCATTTTAAGGGGGAAAAAGCCCAAAGTTGTCCTTTCCTCTAACCTTGGATCAGAATTACAAGAAAAAAAACTTGAACATTTGATTTTTTTTTTTTTTTGCCAATACTGGGGCTTGAACTCCGGGGCCTGAGCACTGTCCCAGGCTTCTTTTTGCTCAAGGCTAGCACTCTGCCAACTTGAACCACAGCGCCACTTCTATATATGTAGTGCTGAGGAATCAAACCCAGGGCTTCATGTATACGAGGCAAATATTCTTGCCACTGGGCCATATTCCCAGCCCTTGAACATTTGATTTTTATCTTAAATACTTATACATTCTTCTCACTAGCTACCATTCATGTTCTGCAAGTCAGCCACTCTATTAAGCACTTTCTATGTATTATTGTGTCTTATAACTTCTCCAAGCAGCTTCTATTATCCTCAGTTTGCAGACAAGGAAGCTAAAGCTTAGTCAAAGTAGATCATTCAGAAGGCACAAATCCATTTAAACCATGAGCATCACACAATGGAAAGATAAGTGAGATATAATGTTCTCGTTCAGTATTGGGCTTGTGAAATACCGAGAACTGATGCTGACTATTAATGCATTTTCCTCACTGTAGCTATAGATGAGATGGTGGATGAGGAGGAGAGGAATAAAACTTGAGAATGTAAATGTCTCAGAGAAAGTCATTCTTTGCTGCTTGGCTGGCTTTGATTCTGGGAGCAACTGCATGTATAATAGCCCACACACAACATGGTTGCTCATGGCCACACGACACAGGACCCGTGGAAACATTTAGACGCTGACAGGTCTAGATATTGTTACTTGGTGTAATGTTGGTTGGCATTGTAAGTTGTTGGTTGGCTAAGCCCAACTAGAGACAAGAAAACTGGTTTGTTCAAGACCACAATTCATGTCAAAGATAACCATGTACTATCACAGAGGTATCCTCACTTCCAGTGTCAAAAACTGCCCTATATCACCTGCAGATACTTGCATTAAATGAGTAAATTCCTTATTTACATTAAGCATCAGGACCCTCCTCCCTCATGAGTCTTATAGTTGTGTTAACTGAGGCTCTCTTAAGAGAGTAAGGAAGCCACGGTAAGTTTTATTGACGAGCCACGGTAAGTTTTATTGACAGCCTAAGTAATTGTCACTCAATTATTTAGAAGCAGAGTTAAATTATTCATAATGAATCATGTCTTTAAAAGTCAAACCAGCCTATGTTCTGGTTCCATTCTGTGATTGAATTAGGCGGGTGGCCTTAGGCAAGCCTTTAATTCCACAACTTAGCTAATTATTTAATCATTTTCTTATGTATAAAGTGGAAATAGTAATAGTCAAACTTTCCTTCAATGTAAGAATAAGCTGAGCACTGTGGCCCATACTTGTAATCTGTGCCATTCAGGATTCAGAGATCAGGAGGATCATAGTTCAAGACCAGCACTGGTTAGTATGACTCCACCAAAGAAAGAATAGAAAAGAAAACAATGAAAAGAAAGCAAGTGAAAAGGGAGAAGGAAGGAAAGGCGAGGGGGAAGGAGGGAGGATGGAACAAAGGGAGAGACAAAAAGAAAAGAGAGGAAAGTAAAGAAAGAGAGAGAAGGAAGGAAGAAAGAAAGAAATTATAACTATTATGTAGCATTAATTACAAGCCTCTAATATGGATAGATTATTATTTTCTTAATAGATAAGTCATAGCTCGGATTCAGTCATGGACTGTGGGCTCAGTTACCTTCTATCCACAGCAGTACATTAATGTCAAGTACTTAGCACAGGCACTGGAATACATTAAACTTCACCCTAGGATGCCATTTACTTTGTTGTTTGTCCTTTCCCATTCCCCAAATGCCCAAAGAACAGCACTCCACTGTTTTACAAAGTGGTATAGGCAGATTGCTCAGTTCTTAATTGATTGCAATTCAGTGTAGAGTTAGCTTTCCCAGGAGACAAAGAACGATGATAAAGCCTTCATTCACTCCTACCCTGTCCACAGCAACTAGGTCTCAGGATGTAGTGAGCAGATGAGTCCTCTAAATGGTAATTTAAAAAAAATAGTAGAAATTAAAGTGTATATGATGGCAAAGATCCAGGTACTAAACAATGCATAGTTTATAAGAAGAAGACAGAAACAAAATGTAAGAGAAAAAATATTTAAAACTCCATTAAATAAAATTATGCTTGCTTCCAGTAAGTATTTCAAAATTATTTTGATGTTCTGAATGTTCCTAGTTTCCCCTTAAATTTTAGGATAAATTTATCAATCAATGAAATAGCTTAACTTCACATTTCTTCTCAGTTTCCAATACTGTATTATTTGACATTTGTTTCTATTTTGGAAGATAATGAAAACACACAAACTGTGGGGATGTTCTAAGGGAAGATCTAGAAAAACTAAAAATTACTATGCGTTAAATGGCTGACCAGGCAAATTCATCTTTCAGAAGTAATTTTGTTTTTAAGAGAGAAGCTTTCTGGAAAGACAGAATTACTCTTCTAGAATTCAGAATTCTCTTCTAGAAGAGTTGTAATCTTAGCTATTAGCTTGTTAAAACAGGAAGATAGTGATAGTAAGATTAGAACTTTTTAATTATTTTAAGTCCCATGAAATTGAAAACAATTAAGGAGCAGTTAGTCAAAATGTCACTCTTTTGGCTTCAATGTATTAGCAAAACTCACCCAATGACTCCCAAATTGATTTCAAATTCTTTGCATATACATCATATATGTGTGTGATCATATACATATGTATATGTCATATACATTATATAATATATATTGTGTGTATGTATATATGATGTACAGAGGGGTTGCAGTTACATAAGTCAGGAAGAGTACATTTCTGGTTTTAGATGTTTTGGGTTCCTTTGGTTTTATTTTGTATTGATTTATAGATTATGTTAAAGTGACTATATTTGTATCTTATTTTCCTTCAAGTGCAAATAGTGGGTATCTTTTTGTCCCTTCAGCATCATCTGCTCAACCTAATTTCTGCCCTGACTGAAATCTTAATTCCCTTCTTTTGATAGCATAATTGTTTCCATGGCAACAACAAAAGCTGTGAGCAAATTCTCTGCTGCAGGTGAAAATAATCACAACATATTGATAAAACTATCTAAAGATACCATTTTCATGCAAACGACCTACAAGATGAGAGAAAGAGGGAAAAGAAAGGGAGGCAAGGTGGCATTTAGAAAGCAGAACTATTTGAAATAAAGTATTTTCTAGTGGTTTCCAGGATGTTTAAAGAAGGGACACAGACATAGAGAACTTTGGATAGTTCTACCACCTGACCAGTCATTGTTCACAAGGACAATTTCTTTGAAATTTTCTAGGAACAAAGGAAGAGTGTTCTTTAAGACATATTTTTACAAAGCAATAATAAAATATTTGATAAGACTGACAAATACTTTGATAAGATCCACTATCTTTTATAAGATCAATTATCAAAACTAACAAGGAAAAATAAGCTACTTTCTTATTGATAATGCTAATAAATTAAAATGAGTACTAATGATGAATTATTTGCATATTCACATTAACTGCAAAATAATGGAATTCTTAGTTTTAAATTTGCACACACACACATATACAAACACAACTGCAAGCTTGAGAAATTTTATTGGTGAAGTCTACAAGGCATTTAAATTAAAAATCATATAAACATGTCTTTCAGACAATACTGAAAAACTATTTTTAACATTTTGTGAGGTCATGATAACCTTTATCTCAAAATCTGACAATGCCAGCAGAACAGAAAGGAAAGGTGAAGGCTTTGGCAACACATGCACTAAAATTGGAATGATGCAGAGAAGATTATTAGCATGACCCCTGCTCAAGGATGACACTAAGTCCTGAAGTGCTCCATAGTTTCTGCTAAGTGAAGTTCAGCAAAATGAACACTGAAAAATGAGGTGGAGTGGGTCAAGGGGGGAAGGATAGACAAATGAAGAGGAGCAGGGGAGAACAAAGTGAAAACTTCGATGTATATCCTACAACATTAAGAAACGTGATGGAAAGGGTGCTTTGGGAGGGATGAGTGAGAAGGTTAAAGGGGATGACAATGCCCCGGGCACTGGTGGTTCATGCTAATCCTACCTACCTAATCTGGAGGCTGGGAAGGGACGGGAAGGAGTGGGGAGGGGAGGGGAGGGGAGGGAAGGGGAAGGGAGGGGAGGGAAGGGGAGAGGAGGGGAGAGAAGGGAAGGGGAGAGAAGGGGAGAGAGAAAGAGGAAAGAAGGGATGACATTGACCAACATATATTGTATTTATACACTGCTTTGTTGAATGACAACCCCTATGTACAACTTCATAAAGATAATAATTTTAAAAAAAAAAAAAGGCAGGGTAGAGTGTAGTAGGAAGGAGAAAGGGTAAGATGAAATTGTTCATTCATCATAACTTTCTTAGCGATCTCATTTGTTAGCATACATCTTTGTATGGACTGAACTAAGAAATTCCACCACAGGCATTTCTAAAAATGTTAAGTTTTTGCTGTTAGGTTAAACTTTCACAAAGGAGCCTGTCTAATGTTAATGAAGGCTAATGCTAATACTCGGAGGAGAAAAATAAAAGGAAGGAAGGAAGAAATGGAGGGAAAGGGTCAGAGAAGGAGGAAGTAAAACACTACATGAACTTGGAGCTAAAAATTGTTAACAAAATATTAATAATTTGAGTGCAGAACTATATGAAAAGATCAATCCATTTGCATTTATCTCAAGAACATAAAATTGGCTTAACATTTGAAAACCTATCAGCATAATTTTCCATATTAATATAATAAAGGGTAAAACCATATGAATATTTCAGCAGATGCAGAAAAAAATTCAACAAAATTCTACACTCTGTCATGATTAAAAAGAAAAATCTCTCAGTAACTTTATAGACCTGATAAAGTTCACTACTTGAAAGAAGAAAGAAGAAAGCAAAGAAACAACAGAGCCCGGTGGCTAAGAACATACATAAGGATGAAATAGTGACCATTGAAGGCTTTGCTCTTCTTTCCCTCTTCTTTTATATTCTTCTCCCACCATGCTCCCCCTACTATCTGCCTCTGCCTCTGTTTCCCACTGTAGCGCTAATAATTAAACCCAAGATAAAGGTTCTACTATTGAGCTGTCTATCAAGACTTGCTTTGTCCTTTTAAGATCAGGACATCTGTTGTCACCAACTGAATATTGAACTAGAGTCCTAATAAAGTCAACAAGGCAAGAAGAAGAAGAAGATGAATTAAGAACGGAGGGGAAGTAGCATGCCAACTCTTTAAATTACCAATGGCATGTTAGAAAATGGTAAGAGCAAATTTTAGAATAGGTAAGTGTATTTATCAAAACTGTAGGATGCCAAGGTAAAATGTCAATACTCAAAAATCAGTTGAGTTCTTGTATATTCGCAACAAGCAAAGAGAAAAATGAAATTAAGGAAACAATAGCACATATAATACTACTAGACCCTCATCAGGCATCCAAATATTCAAGGCTACTGAAATTAAAACAATATAAGTATAACGTAAGGATAAATAAGTAAGTCAACAGAATAAAGAGAATTCGGGAAAAGAGTGTTTACATGAGGATTTGATATTTGACCAGAGTATAACTCAACCAAGGAGAGATAAACAGATGATCTGCTTCACAAAATTTCTCTCCAGACTGGGAAACCCATCCTGACATGGTTAGAATCATAATCCTACTTCATGTCAGATACCAAAAGAGTGTTAAACATTAAATACTTTTCGATGTTCCTAACATTTCTGGGAAACACCTAGATAGAATGTAATCAACAACTGCTGCATGTCAGAAAACACTGTAAATAAAAATATTAAGCCAATGGTAGATTCAGAAAACATGTTTTCAATACAGATGACAGATAAGGGTTTAAAAGCCATAATTATATGAAGAGAGCTGTACCAATTAACAAGAAGCAGACAACCTAATAGAAAAAAAATGAGCAACAAATAAAAATATTCAGTTCACAGAACAGGAAATCCAAATGGCCAAACAAGTATGTGCAAATATTTTTTCCAATTCACTAGTAAATAAATAATGATAAAAATAAATAACAACAAACTATCATGCCAAATTGATCAGCCAAAAAATTGAATAGTGACAATAACAGCACTGTCAGTTGGAATATGTGTTTTTACATGTTACTGGTGAAAATACAGGTTGGTATAGCTTCTTCAGAAAGCAATCTGGCAACATTTATTAAGACTAGGAAGACTCTTTGGACTCCTTAGTCCCTCTCCCCACTGAAAAGCACGGATAGTAAGTTAAGAGCCATGAACGTAGATGTCTAGTGCAGTACTCTTTGTATTAGTAAAAACGTGTATACAGGGGAAGTGTAGCAATCTGCAGAGCACTAGTCAGCCATATTGAGTCACCTGGAGAGGCTTTTAAATAGCAATACTATGAAAAAAGAGTGAGAGATGCAAATGGAAGTTAAACATGCTATACTTCTTTCCTTTAATAGTATGATGTCAAAAATATAACCTAAATATACACATGTTTACATGTTTATTGTATGTAATTTGATGCAGAACCAATCATAAGTATGCATCTAAGATTATGTTAGGTAGGAACAAGGTTCCATTTAGTAATGTTTAATGTCATTCCCAAGGTTGGGGTAGAAAAGGAAAACACAGAAGGGAGGAAACAAAGAGGAAGAAACAAAGGAAAAAGCAAAAAGAAAAAAAAATGAAGAGAAGTTCACACACACACACACACACACACACTAAGATAATCTTATGGAATAAAAGCATAAATGTAAAAGTCTGGACATGTGTGAACGTCTTCTGACCTGTATGGGCAAAGGATAACTACATTTATTTCTGTGTGTGCTTTTTCCGTAGACTCATTTATTCAGCCTAACCCCATGAGGTTCAAACTGTTATTATCCTCATTTAATGAATGAGAAAACTAAGGAGTAACCTTCCCGAAGTTACACAATTATTTAGCTCCAGGGCTTGGATTTGAATCCAGGCAAGGTAATTCTGAAGCCTTGGCAGCCATCATTAGACACAGAGACTCTTAACCAATTTGTGCCCCAAATGTATCATTAAGCTAAGTACCCACGTTGCAATGTGATGTGTCCATTATGATTCTGCTTCAGTGAAAAAAAAATCTCGTGTGTGTGTGTGTGTGTGTGTGTGTGTTTGCCATTGTATTTCCATATTCTGTAGCCTTTAATTTAGGCTATTAAATGTGTTAGCTTTGGAGAATAGGGATGGATAAAAAGACAGCATTGGAACAATTTGTTTTGTTTTTAATGTATCACTGAAATATGTTTGATAAGCAGTCCAATCATCTCCTACATAGTACACGAAACTAATAAACCACTAGAATTTGCTTTTTCGCAGTTAAGCCTCTTGGATTGTTTTTTTTTCCTTTCTCTTCTGGGGACTACACCAAGAGCCTTGAGCTTTCTAGGCAGATGCTCTGCCACTCAACTCGCAGTCCTAGTCCTTTTGTTTTTCAGGTATAATCTCACCCTTTTTTTTCCTGGCCATATTTGTCCATGACCCTCTTATCTCTGCCTCTCAAGTAGCTGTGGTTACAGGCACATACCACAATGCCCAACCAGAACTCTTTGATTTTTAAGCGGCATTTGTTCCAAGGAAATTTCAAGAATGGAACATTTTATAAAAGAGATAGTATTTAGTAGTCAGGTAAGATTTTGAGAACACTGAAGAATAACATGAGGGGGAAAGAAAGCTTAGGCAGAAAGTTGCAAGATATCTCTAAGCACCTTGCTTTAGGAACCTAGACAAATGTACGCCTTTCCCTGAAAGTGGTGTTATAAACCTAGATGACTGCACACTGGTATATAATAGCCTTGAATGCCAGGATTGCAAGCATATTATCTCTGCACAAGCAGACAGGGATTTTGTAACACAAGCCTCTCAGAACAATACACTGACACTATGAGAGGCAGCACTATTGATGCCTGAAACCGCCCTCTCCTTAGTTCCAGCCCACTGTTTTCAAACAAGGCTCCATTTTGAGATAGTTTTAGTTCCTACCCTTGGCTCAGGATTCTCCTGTCATCTCTATTCTTCCTGAAGCAAAACAAATACCCTCTTACACACACACACACACACACACACACACACACACACACACACACACACACACACACAAAAGCATGTTTCCTTTCTCCTGCCCATTTCTTGGCAGCTCCTCAATTTCTACATCACCTGTATTTTCCTAGTCAGGTTAGAAAAATCTTTACAATATGCAGAATCCACCCTCATCTCTGTCCTAAGGACAGAAAAGACCAAAGGCAGTAGATTGTAGTGAGGAAAAGATAAAGCAAAGCAAATAAGAACAAAACAAACAAAAGGGAGCATATGCAAAATGCATAGTGGGGAAACCAAAGACCACCATTGCCTCAGTTTTAAAAACAATACAACTTTGAGCCAGCCAACCTTCCCTCCCCCAAATATTTTTCACTTGAATAAACAATTTATTTTTTACAAAATTTACAATGGCCTCTGTATCACTTATATAAGCTAATAAAAAATGCTGTAAAAAATACAAGTCCCATTGTTGATAAAAGTAAATATTCACCCAAATTCAAAATGTGATGCTTATCAATAAGCATTTGCTCACTGAAAGACTGGAGCTGTGATATCTACTCACTAAATCTGTTCATAGGGCTGGGGATATAGCCTAGTGGCAAGAGTGCCTGCCTCGGATACACGAGGCCCTAGGTTCGATTCCCCAGCACCACATATACAGAAAACGGCCAGAAGCGGTGCTGTGGCTCAAGTGGCAGAGTGCTAGCCTTGAGCGGGAAGAAGCCAGGGACAGTGCTCAGGCCCTGAGTCCAAGGCCCAGGACTGGCCAAAAAAAAAAAAAAGTTAAAAAAAAAAAATCTGTTCATAGCATGGCCAGGTTCCCTAACTAGGGCACTCAACTATTGACCATGAACACTGTGGAGTCACTTAATGTAAAATCATCTCTTGTCCCTTTCTATTGTCTAACTGCTTCAATGTAGCTCAGTTCTAATGGTAACATCTTATTGAAGTGACATATGTATGGCCAGGGGACAGATTTCAGAAAGTGACTCACAAAAGGGTTATTGGGCTGGCATGTACAGTTATACACAGCTGGATCATAAGGCAAGCTCTTTGTGAGGGGGATGCGTAGAAGCCTGTCTGTAGGAGACAGCTGGCTGGAGCCAAAGACCTATGTATTTTCACAAATAAATTTCTTCCCCAATCTAATCAATGAGTGTGGGTAGGGGCGCCAGTAGGAAGTTCCTGAAATACAAGAATCGATTTTTTTAACCAACACTACATAGCTGTTTTATAGTAGTAATACTCCAGCGACATGGAAAGCTCACGTTGAGGTCCACCCCATTCCGTTTCAAAGTCTGTAGGGTAAGGGAATCCAATGTGTGGTGGTGAGTAATTCAGCTATTTTTCATTTCATTTGTAGTCATTCTTTTTCATTTGTGCGATTTGTGCTACTGAAAAAGTCACTTCTGACTTTCTCAGGGAGGAAACAAGAAAGAAGTGAATCACTCCAGCAGGTTTGGGAAACCTTTTTTCCTGCCAAGGGCCATTTGGATATTTGTAATATTGAAACATAATTATCAATACAGGCAGATGGCCTCTGGCAGCCAATGAAAAGCATATGAGAAGCATATCTCATCAAGTACCAAATGATTTCATATGCCATCTGAGCCTGGGCTGGACACTCCCCATACAGGCCAGAGCTTCAAAAGCCCAAGTCTTTATAGAAGCATCAAAAAGGAAGGGCAAGGGGCTGGGAATATGGCCTAGTGGCAAGAGTGCTTGCCTTGTATACATGAAGCCCTGGGTTCGATTCCCCTGCACCACATATATAGAAAACGGCCAGAAGTGGTGCTGTGGCTCAAGTGGCAGAGTGCTAGCCTTGAGCGAAAAAGAAGCCAGGGACAGTGCTCAGGCCCTGAGTTCAAGGCCCAGGACTGACCAAAAAAAAGGAAGGGCAAGGAATCAGTGAGATCCAGATGTCACTTTTTTTTTAATTTCAGAAAGATAAAGGTTATCTGGGATGAACAAAGAGAAAATTTAGGGAAAAGAGAGGTTAAAAGGAAAGGAATATTCTTGGGATGGGCCCCTGCACCTTTCCCCCAAGGCTAGGCCAAGTCAGGCAGAAAGACAATGATACAACCTCAAACAGCTTTGAGGATTTGAAAAGAGCTTATGGATGGAACTTGATCTCCAAAGGAGATCTCCAAAGAACAATGTGCTTTTAAAAATTATTCTGTGCCCTGCTCAACCAAGTGACAGATGAATAGCAGTGGCCACCTATGTTTTCCAGCCAAAAGGGGGATGGGGTAGTTTCAGAAAATCCAGTTAGACCCAGGGTGGCACCAGAGAACAACCACACATTCTTCCTCTCTCGTGAAAGGGGCTCACAAATTGCTGGACGGGTTTTCAGATGGTTGCATAAGGGAGAGGAAGACCAGTTACAACTGTGGGGACTCATAATCGATGATGTCATAGCACATTCCTTATGGAAATTGATGTTCTGAAATCTGTAGAGGCAAAGCTGAAATTTGTGAACATCCTAAATTGACTTGGAAAAGACATTGAAACAAAAAGTCCTAGGTTGACTATATTATTCAGGATGCCAAAAAAACAGAATTAACAGAATTGGACAGTTAGTTGATTATGGGAACTGGTTCATGGGGCCAAAAGTTCCTCAATAATAAAGTTCCTTTAAACTACAGCATCCGGTGGTATAATTCAGTCTAACTCCAATAGTCTATTAACCAGAGAAGCTGATGAGGTAAGTTTCAGTGCAAAATGTGTGACTTGAGAAACTGGGGTCCACTGGCATGAGTCCCACAGTCTAAAGACATGAGTGCCTTATAGTTCTGAGGTTCAAGAATAGGAAGAGATGGTAAACTCAAGTTCAGAAGAAAGTGAAAATTCACTTTTCTTCTTTTTTTGTTCTTCTGAAATATTCTCATAGATAGACCCAGGACTAATGCTTTACCATAACTCAGGGAAACCATTGCCTAACATTAACCACCATGTTCATCAGGATTAAATTTTTGCCAGGTAAAATGGGGACTTGGAAATATAATTTAAGATCTCTTACAGGAAAATCAAATCATATTTTCTTAAACATTTGAGTTTGCAAACAAATAATGAAAATATATTTGCATGGCTATCCCAAGCAAAATTTTTTCACTGGCCAATCAGAGATAAAATTAGTGTAAATAAATTCTTAATATCACATATCCAACTATCATCCATCAATAAAAGTATATAGCCTGAGATTGTTTTAATTGAGCAGTAAAAATACGTATTATATTTTCCTAGAAATGATTATATTTTCCCAGAAATATTGAAAGGTGTTTGATTATACTATAATTAAATTAGGTAGATTAAGAGATTTATTAAATGGCATTAAGAGATGATAACCTACATATGTACATTTGCATTAGACTTTCATTGATCCCAATGATCTATCAGACAATATGTAGTAGAAAAATAGCATAAAAGATAAAGAAAACTCTTTTTAAGTCACATATCTAAATGAGTAGCACTCTTCAAAATTCGCTGTGAAGAACAACTGAACTCTGAAGGTAATGATGTTGAAATATTTTTAGAATCCTCTTTTTTGAAGCTGACTTCTAAGGTAGCATATAACAATCCCCATAAGAAAATAAAAATCATTACAAGGTTTTCACCAATTTACATGTCATTAAATAAAAGCAGTCTAAATGTCTTTGTAGTCAGGCAATCTCTTTGATAATTAATAATATTTCTAAGCTTGGTACCTCTATTCAGTAGGTGTAATCTCACAGATTATTAGCTGAGTTCACAGAATAAAGGTTTTTTAAAGAGTGCTCACATTAAAAATTCCCCAAACATCATACCTATGAATGGTACCTTACAAAATACCACATGGATGTCAAAAATGGTAGAAAATGCACAATAATTTAAACACAGGAGCAAAGGACAGTTAATACTACAAACTTCCACTAATAGAGCTATGATAACGCTTACTGAATTAAATTATCCTAGATATTTCTTTCCCAAATATAGTATGGGAAAAGAAATTGTAGTTGCTTTTGTAAAACCAAACAATAATGTTGAAAGAAAGACAAAAAGCAGGAGAGGAAATGCAGCTGCACTCTTCTTCATGGACAATAATTAAGGATACTGACAGAGAGAAGGAAAGAAATGAACCTACCACATGACTATCTGCAATGAGTTTTCTCTCACCTTTCCCAAAATAGTGTTGTGGAATATCATCTATCTTCAAATTCTAATTCCAACTATACAGAAGTTGAGTTAACAAAACCATGCTCCAAATGAAAATCGGAAATATGAGCTTGATATTCATGAATTTTAAATATTTAACAAACTTCAGTGCATCTCAGTGATCAGTTTGAACAAATGTGGTAACTAATGGGCACTAATCACAAACAGCTGGTGTCTCCGCTGGAACTTAGCCCTATCATATGTTTGGGGTGGGGGGATAGCTCCATTTTATATAAGAATAGCCTTGTTCTCTTTTACATATGACCTCAGTAAGAAATAAGTAGTCTCTATTACAACTCTTTTTTTTCTGAATAATTACTTATTTATTGTAAGTGACGTACAGAGGGGTTACAGTTTCATACGTAAGGCAGTGGGTACATTTCTTGTACAATTTGTTACCTCCTCCCTCATTCCCCCTCCCCCTCCCCTTTCCCTCTCCCCCCATGAGTTGTTCAGTTGGTTTACACCAAATGGTTTTGTAAGTATTGCTTTTGGAGTCATTTGGGTTTTTTTTATCGTTTGTCTCTCGATTTTGATATTCCTTTCACTTCCCTAGTTCTAATACCAGTATATACAATCCAGGGTACTCAGATGAGATACAGTGATAACATGGGGACAACCCCAGGCAGGGGATACAAGAGGATCATCAACAACAAAAAAAGCAGCTACCGTTTCACATGGCATGTTGAAAGTAATTACAACAGTGATATAATACTCGTTTCCATAACATGGAGTTCATTTCACTTATCATCTTATGTGTTCATAAGGGCATAGCTATTGGGCTCTTGTGGATCCTCTGCTGTGACTAGCCTAAACCTGTTCCAACTCTTATTTGAAGGTATGTAGTTTGCTTCAGGAACTATTACTATGCTAGATGGATACTCCATAAAAAAGGTCTTTTAATCCAGGGTCAGTCAGTGCCTCACATTTGGGGAGGATAAGGCAGAAGGATAAGAGTCTAGGAGTTCAAAGCCAACCTTATCTCCATAGCAAGGACTTAACTAAAAAAAAAAAAAGGAAGGAAGGAGGGAGGGAGGGAGGAGGGGGGAGAAGAGAGAGGGAGGGAGGCAAGGGAGGGAGGGAAGGAAAAGAAGAGGATCTCCTAAATTTATGATAAACATAAAAAAAATGCATGTCAGCTAGGTTTTGTTGGAGAAAATTATTCCAGGCTTGGGACAAGACTTTGAATACATGGATCTTTGGTGTATATTTCAGATTTAAACTATGATGTCTATGTAACTTATAGACATTATAGCTTAGTGTAGTCTATTTTTTAAACATGCCAAAAATACTTGTATTAGCCTAGAGTTAGGAAAACCCATCTGACCTAAAGTGTTCTATAGCTACATGTTGAATAACTCCTCTTATTTAATACTCTATGGTACATTGTAGAGTGTCAGGCATTAACCTTCATGGCTGGCTGGAAGAGGCAGCTCATGGCTGTCCCCCAGCACTGTAGAAAAGACTATTCTGCTTGAGAGTGATAGTGTATACCTGTAATTTCAACTACTCAGAAGCTGGAGGCAGAAGCATCTTAAGAATCTCTGGGAAAACAGAGCAAGACCTTATCTCAGAATCACTAAAAAGCTTAAGATTAAGATTAAGATTAAGCTTAAGAGGCCAAAGTGCGTGCCTAGCAAAGACAGACGTCTAGGACCTGAGTTCAGTCTTTGTGAAAACATGGAAGGCTAGGATATTAAGAGGATCATACCAAATATTGCTAGTCTAGGAAAATCTGAAGTACAGTTTTCTACTGAATGCCCATCCCTTTGGCAGCATGATAAAATAAAAACAAATCATAAGTTAAATCTTTTGAAGTTAAGGATCATCTACATTCTCAGTATTTGTCTCCTTGTTGTTCTTTCTCTCTACCCAGAATGCTCTTGTCTTTTGATGCATGTGCTTAAAAGGCTACTGATTTACAGTAGATAACTAAACCCATTTCTTCTCTTTTGTGGGACACTAAGTCACTTTTTTTTTTTAACTTTAGGAGTAAGGACAGGCTCCAGAGCATCCCAGGACAGAGAAGTGTTGTTTCACTGACATTTCTAAAACATAGTAGAAAGGAAAAATCCAATCACTTTTATTCTTGTGGGTCAATAAATCTAAATGGGCTACTTAAGTATTTGCATAGAATACCACCCTGTGTACATCTTGTTCTTCTGGTAGTAAAGAAGGTTTCTTTCTACTACTCTCTTGGTCCGTCTTGTATCAAACCATTTGTTTCAGAAAGCGAGACTGTATTTTTTCAATCCACCCATTATTGTTTTTTCCTGCTCCATGAGTTTAATCTCTTCCTTCTTTATGGGTCCCCCTGGGCAACCTAAAAAATGAGTTAAATTTTCTTTCAACTAAAACATAAACTTTCCAATGTGATACTACACTTGTTCTCTCTCTTTTTGTCTCCACTGCTGTCTCTAATTCTGTGTGTGTGTGTGTGTGTGTGTCTATATTTCTCTATACTTTTCCTCTGTATTTCTCTGTGTGTGTTGTTTTTCTCTGTGTGTGTTTATCTTTGTCTATTTCACTGTGGCCAAATATTAAAATGCTATATTTTATGTTTATTTTTCTGCCTTCTTACTTTACCACCTCAAGTTTCTCACCCCCTTAGCTTCCTCAACCTCCTTCTCCTACTAACACCCCATTGAAATTACTCTCTTACTACCAAATCTAAATTTCTAATCCTTGATCAGGCATTGGGGAGCTGACCACTCTCCTAAGTGTTCTTCTTTCTACTACAAATGATTGCTTATTCTTAGGTCCTGGTTGGCTCTTTTTTCTCTATGTGACCATTGCAAATGATGTTAGACAATAATCATTCCCAGCCTCTTCTCAACATGCCTAACCACATCTGACTCAGCTACAACAGATTTGGCTGATGATTCTGAATTGTTACCTTCAGTTTTAGAACCATTTCCAATGTCCAAGTAAGTAACTGCAACTTCCAATCCACTTGACAACACAAATACAATACATAGACACACATATGAGATATATGATATATACATGTATATTTTATATTTAGTATTTTTGTGTGTATATATACCATATATGTGTATTTTGACTCATACTTCATATCATATACAAAGATTAACTCCAAGTGATTCATTGACCTAAGTTCAAAGGATAAAATTATAAATACCCTAAAAAAAGAAAATACAGAAGGAAGTTTTCTTGACTTTTATTTAGGAAGGGAATTCTTGGCTGAGACATTGTCATAATCCACAAGAATATAAAAACCTGAACACATGTATTTTAACAAAACTAAAATCTTTTTTTCTGATAAAAAGAAGGTTGAAAATCAAAATCAGCATATAGGAAATATCTATATATCAAAAATTCAAAGGGATACAGCACTATGCCAAGGTATAAAATCAGCTAAGACAAATGGCACAAGAAAATGTGGTATATATACACAGTGGAATTTTATTCATCCATTAGAAAGAATAAGATTGTACCATTCCTAAGGAAATGGAAAGATTTAGAAAGCATACCATTAAATGAAGTAAGCAGACCCAGAGAAACAAAGGTTGCACAGTTTCCCTCATTTGTGGTAGATAGGTAGATAGAATGTGCCCTGTAAATCTATATGTAAACAGGTTGGGTGGTATGTAAGTGGTTCCAAATGAATTAACTGAAAATGTAATAGACTTTATGGAGAGCTCAAATAGTAGAATTCCTTAGAAAGTCTAGGTCAAAGCCCAACTACATCAGCACCAGGAAATGGGTACATGCAAGAGTGAGGTGGGGCCAACCAAAGAAGGGTAGATGGATGGAGGTGGGTGGAGGAGAATGCAGTCAGGAATTCATTGTACATACCACAAAACTAAGAACAGCAAGGGAAGGGGTGAGTAGAAGGGGAGTGAGGAAGAGGATGCATGACACTGATTACGATGCATCCTATTCATAAAAGGCTTTGTTAAATGGCGTCTTTTCTGCACAACGACTTAAATATAATTGACAAATCCAAAGGAATTTAGATCTTTTGTTTATAAAGGACTCTCAAAGCCAACAATAAAGAGAGAGTAATATCAAGTAAAAGGTGGACAAAGATTTGAACAGACATTTTACCAATAAAGATACCTAGATTCCAAATAAGCTGTGAAAAATTGATCAATATCTTAAAACCATAGTGAGATAGCATTGCTCCCTTATTAAAATAGCTAGCACAAATACCACACAAAATCATAACTGCTACAAGCATGCACAAGAAACCCTTACCTGTTGCTGGTAAAAAATGTGAAATCATAAAGTCATTCTAAGAAACTGTAAATTATTAAATTGAACTATAAATTTATCCTTTGAACTATAATCCTACTACTTGGAAATTCTACTCCTTATAAAATGAAAAGCTTACATATGTACAAAATCTGTTTTAGAGTATATCATATTTACAACAGTATTGTTCACAGTAATCAAAAATGGGATGCTGTTCAGCATACTGAGATCTGAGGAATGTGGTCCAATCAAAGCCAACCTGGGCAGGCAAGTCCATAAGACTCTTACCTCCAATTAACCACCAGGAAACTGGAAGAGGATCTGTGGCTCAGAATAGTAGAATGCTAGCCTTGAGCAGAAAAGCTCAGGGACAGGGCCTAAGCCCTGAGTTCAAGCACCATGACCAATAAATTTCCTTAAAGGGAAACAGCCAGAACTTTCTTCATTGTTCATTGTTCAAATTTTCGGAGTAATAAAAAAAAATCTACTGGTACATACACCGATAATGTGCAGGTGCATTTCAGTACGTGAAAGAAATCAGAATTTTTTAAAAATGCAAGCTGTATGGTTTCATGTGTAAGATATTCTGGAAAAGACAAGATTATAAAGACAGAAGACAGATAAGTGGTTAGAGAAATATATATATATATACATACATACACACACTATATATATACACATCCCTACACACACACATACACACACATACACAAACACATAACATATATACAGAGAGACAAAACAGAAACAAAAATCTGTCTCATCCTGAAGGTGAGAAACTGTACCTTTCAAAAAATTAAACCACAGTTGAAAACAGAAAGGAAAAGATGCAGAAACTCTTAGGCTTTCACTGCTCAGAACTCTGCACAACCTAGGTGTAGGTGTAGTCACTGTTGTTTTTACTCATTACTGTTCAATCCATCTTGACCTCTTAACTAGGGTTTCAAAAGAACAAAAATAGGATGAGGAAAGTAAAACCCTTGTGTCTCATGCTATTTAGTGACCTATAATCACACCTCTATTGGCTCTGCTGCACTTTGTCTAACCTTAGTAGTATTTGTTCACTTTCGAGAGGAAGGAATAAAAAGGACAACACAATCTAAGATGCACACACAGAGTAAGGATTTCTCTAAGATTCATTCCAGGAAGTTCAAAATGCCCCTAAGCCTTCTCTCCCATGATTTCCCCCTCACACCCTTCATTGCTGCCACTCAAAAGTGTTTTGCACAGAACACACAACAGTTAAGATATACATATACATATATATATTATATATGTATATATATATGTACTTTTTTTTTTTTTTGCAAGTTCTGAGCCTTGAACTCAGGGCCTAAGCACTCAGGGCCTTTTGCTCAAGGCTAGCACTCTGCCACTTGAGCCACAGCGCCACTTCTGGCCATTTTCTGTATATGTGGTTCTGCGGAATTGAACCCAGGGCTTCATGTACAAAGGTAAGCACTCTTGCCACTAGGCCATATTCCCAGCCCCATATATATATATAAATTACCGATAGAAAACAATTCAAAAACCAAAGAAACATAGACTCTGTTTTCCCTCATTGGTAATAATTAGTATATATCTAGCATAGTCCTAGCAGAGGATCACAATAGCTCAATGACCATGTACATATGATCATATAAGATGATGCTACGCAAAATGATCAACTACAAGATATGGAAACATATTTTTCATTGTTGTTGTTATTTTCATTTTTGTATCACCTAGCAGCAAATGTGTGAGAGAGACGAGAGAGATTTGGCCCATTCTGTTTATAGTCTTCTGTTTTTCTCCTGCACCTGTAAAAGACAGTTCCTGCAGGGCTAAAACCTTCAGTCATGCCAAGGAAAACATCTGATTACTAAACTGAAATTATGAGTTAAACTGTGTCATGAGTCTTAAAATCTGTGCATTTAAGTGGTAGTTTGTCAGCCTTTGAGGAGCTCTGGAGCGGACTTTTAGCTGATCTTGTCACTGTTGATTTGACATATGCTCACAAAAGCATGCTCACAATACAATTTTCCAAACCCATGTCATGCTGTAGTTAGGGAAGACAGCCAGGGGCACATCTGTGGCCTTGCCTGCATTGTACAATGTGAAACCCACATAAATAAATCTGGACACCTTTACTCTCCTAAAGTGTCTGGGATGTAAGAATAATAGAGAAGACAAACAGCCCCAGATACTAAGATTTTTCTACACATCTGACTGAGGCTGAACCTAGGTAGATGTTTCTTCTGTACCTGATTAGGTAGATGGCAAAGAAGAAAGCAGAAGTCAATTGGAGCTCAAGTGTAAGATGCCTAATAATTCTTGAGGGGAGCAGATGGAAATAATTCATTTCTGGATAAAAGTCAGAGATAACCATAAGCCATTAAACTAATTATTTTATATGCAAAAGTATGACTTCTTTTACACTCAACCTTCTCATTAGACAATTAAGTGGAATGATTGTAGCCTCCCTGTATACTTCGAGGGAGGGGGAAAAATAAAATACGTAGAAATGTTTTGAACACAATGGCACTGTATAAATGCATGTGCAGAAGCGTGAATGCTGGGCCTGAGCACTGTCCCTGAGCTTTTTTTGCTCAAAGCTAGCACTTTACCACTTGAGCCACAGCTTCACTTTCAGCTTTATGGTAGTTCATTGAAGATAAGTGTCTCAAAGACTTTATTGTAAAGGCCGGCTTTGAACTGTGAACTTCAGAACTCAGCCTTCTGAGTAGCTAGGATTACAAGCCACAACACCAGGTGGTTTCTTTTTGTCCGGTTTTTTTTTTGGGGGGGGTTGGTTTGACAGTAAAACTCAGAGCTTTGCACTGAAGATTCTACTGCTGTTATTTTTAAGATAGGGTCTTGCTTTTTGCCAGGAATAACCTTAACCTTAAGTATGATCGTGCTGATCATACTTCTTGCTGTTGCTAGAATGATAGGCACTACCCACCACAGCTGACTGTCACAGGCGTGCATTGTTACATCTAGTTTTTTTTGTTAAGATAGGATCAAATTAGTGTTTTAACCAAGATGGTTTCAAACTTCAGTCCCCCTGATCTCTGCTTCCCAAGTAATTTTGGTTGCAGGCATGAGCCTCAGATCTCAGAACAAAATAATATTTTTAATAGCCACTTTTGACAGGCTTCCAAATATCAGTGGGTTTCTAGATAGCAAATCTCACAGCTAGATTATTTCTTATCTATGATGTGCTACTTCAAGCAATAATATAAAAATGGTGGATTTTCTCAGTGCTTTACATGTGTGTTTGGAACTAGTAATTACCACCACTTAAATCATCAAAATGCATTATGCACATAAAACTGATTTACAGGTACCACAGAAAGATGTCTTAGCTTAGGATAAACACTTCAGCCCTTAAACTCCCAAAAACAAAAGACAAAAATTGTTTCTAAGAACTCCATTTCTGGTTACAGTGGGTTTCCTAAGCTTATTAGAAACTGATCATATACAAAAGTTGAAAAGAGAAATTAATTAGCTTTGGTTGACCTAATGATTCCACTGTCTTAAACATCAAGCACTCTAGAATGATCAATCAAAAGGCATTAGACCATCTGGCAAATCTGATTCTCTTACAAAATGCCCTTTACATCTCCAACAAACAAATGAAAAGCTCTTCATTACCTTTAATGTAGGCATCCTGATTACCTTGCTCATTCTCTTACTGTACTCATAGTTTTGCTTTATAATTTTCTTGTCTTAGGAGCCCAATAAAGGTAAATGGATATTTCTGTCAAGTTGTGTATTTGGCTAACATTTATTGAAAGCAACAAATTATTAGACCTTAAAGTTAGGATATGTACCCCATGTAGTTAAGACATTTTATCATAGCAGGTAGTTGACATAAATGATCTCACTTAATCTTTATAAATGGTTCTAGGAAGGAGACCATAAATGGAGACCTAAAGGTTTAACATTTAAGGAATTTTCCCAAGGCCTCACAGTTCATGAGTAGTCAAACTGGAATTCCAATACACATTTGTCTGACTCAAAATATTTATTTTTCCCTCATCCTGAACCTTCTCATCTACAAATCACAAAGGAACTCAACCCTTCTCACTCAACAAATCTTTGGGAAATTCTAGGTATTTTTACTTCAAATAACTAGAAAAAATATAGTGTGCCATAAAAATTCAACTTATTTGTTATCAATAAATGCTTCCTAATACCAGCTTGCTCTGGGCTCTAACCCTACATTTTCTTATTGAAGGTAATCCCCCCAAAATTGTAATTATTCTACCACACAGTACTTAGTTGGCTTTCATACAGCAATCTAATGCTTTCCTTTTCCTTAAAAAAAGAGAGAGAAAAGCATTAGAAATGTTCAAATGTTGCATCAGTTCTTGATTGAGGTCCCAGAATTCTTTATAATAAATCCAGATGATGTTAGCCTGCAAAAGAATTCATGCAGATGCTATCAGTTGATCTCCTAATTCTTAAAAAGGACCTCTAAGCAAATCCTATGGACGATTTCATTCTAATTAGAGTTACATTCTGATGGATCTTTCTGTAAAATACACCTCTAAGTAGAGACTTAACAGAACTGTCAAAGGGATAATTTAAGTGTATCCATTTTTATATACAATATTACATATGTTATAATTTAAACGTACCCGAAAGCTCCATATAATTACCCAGAGCATTTTCCCTTAGTGATAATTGTTGCCTAGCTACAGCTTCTATCATGCCTTCCCAAAGGATTCCACCACCACTTCTAATTAGGGGCAATAAAGTCCTATGTGCATCATTCATGTTTACTACTTGTGGTAGAAGAAGGACATGTATTCAGTTTAACTAATGTCAATATTGAATAGTCTAGGGAAAAAAGATAATCACAGTACAACAAGAATGTCATCTGGCATCATAAAGATAGAGATAACAGCATTAGTGAATTTCTCTAACATCTCTCTCCAGCTTTCTCCCCATCAACTCCTTTCCTTTGTCATTGTAAAATACCCCAGTTGACTCTGAGAGTTAGCCACTCACTTGTCAGTTAATTTTTGTGCCTCTCACAGCTGTAAGGTGATCTCCCCAGTGGAGCATTTGGCCAGAATCCTGGTCTACCTATCAACTCTCAGCAAACAGGGCTCCAAAGGTGTTAACTCCAAGCTCCAATTGTATAATCTAGCACTAGGATCTTTCCTGTTAATTGGAAAAAGCTGATATCAATTACTTTATACATTGAATTGCTCCCAAAAGTGTGCTATACTCTTTCAAGTGGACAATGAAGTTGAATAAACATTTTTGTGCTGCAAAAGAAACATGACTAAGAATAGCAATTAATTAGGAATGTGACTTTCAAAGAAATTCCTTACTGAAATGGACAATACGATATATCTCCATTGTTTTGTAATTCTTTGTCACACTTCAAATCACACCTACAGATACATCTTTTTAAATAAAATTCTGACAGAAAATAGTAACAGTACAGTCAGAATATTTGTCTTATACCTCCAATATTTACTCAATTTTTTTTTCTTTTTTGCCATTCCTGGGCCTTGGACTCAGGGCCACCTGAGCACTGTCCCTGGCTTCCTTTTGCTCAAGGCTAGCACTCTGCCACTTGAGCCACAGCGCTACTTCTGGCCATTTTCTATATATATGGTACTGGGGAATCGAACCCAGGGCTTCATGTATACGAGGCAAGCTCTCTTACCACTAGGCCATATTCCCAGCCCCTTACTCAATATTCATTTATTAAGTATGGACTATTTGCCAGTGGAGTAAAATCTACTGAGTGGGCTTGTCCACATTTAACATTTACATAGGATTTTGCTTTTGATAGTCTTGATTCACTTAAGATCACAACCATATTCCCGTAGGTAAGAACTATTTTGTGGAAATATTTAAATAACTTTCAAACAAGACTATTTACCAAATAAGTGGCAGACATGTAAAAAGTATCTGTATCTTTAGTTTCCATATCTTTAGTTGTCAAGCCTTCTACTCCCTCATTTCCAAAATTCTAAGCTATCTCTTTGCTACCATGGAAACACTAATATTCTCTCTAAATTATAAATAATACATGTGACTCTATACATCCATGTCTTTATTACAGGTTTAACATGACATGAAAGTAACTCTAGTTTACTAAAATTTAAGTGCAATTAAAGTTGTACACATGCATAGTGACCAATTTTGCATTGCCAGAAATAACACATCACTCAATAAAAGTCTGATAGAACACGCTTATCGTACAAAACATTCTCAGATTAACATGCAATTTATTTCAGTGTTGCAAGGTCATGGAAAAAATTTCAGTAACTAGCCCTCTGTTGAAACCACCCAATGAGCTTAATTACAGACTTGTCTATAATGAAGACTCTACATCAAATACTTGTTTGCAAACCTAAGCACCCTGTAGAAAATTTGAAAACAGATAAGGTAGTTGATCAGTGCAAAGATACTTACAATAGAAGTTCCTCTTTGTTCTTGGGTTCATCATTTGGTGATGTTTTCATCAGGAGTCATCATGCTTTTGATCTTTAATGCTATTCTTCCTCCAAGGTTTTCTGTCTGTAATTTCCCAAACAGAGTCACTTGTACTAGTAAGCCATCGTCCCATACTGTTTCCCTTTCTGTGATAATGTTACCCTGTAGATCTATGTATTTCCTGTCCAACAAAACACTCAAAATGAACCAACGCTGCTGTATGCAAGTGAAATGTGCTACTCAAATCCTCTGCTTAAGCAGTTTGGTTAAGGAAGAAATTCCCTGATTAAAATAAGCAATCATCTATCTGCCAGTGGCTCTACAGAACTTACACGAGCGAAGTTCCTTCCTTAAGAATGAGCTCCTCAAAGTTGCTAGCATCGTTTCTTCTTACTCGTTTGTGGCTAGAGAACTATTTGCACAGGAAGCACCCATGTGCTCTGTGCAGTATAAAGACCCTCCCAAATGCCACAGTAACACAATCCCAACTATATTTTCAAATCAGGCTTAAGTGTGCTTTGAAGTACATAATGCTTTCCATTCCCGAAAGGACAAAGAGATCTACATTGTCAAAGTTTATTTTTAAGCTCATGTGTTTGCTAAGTGCAGTGGCAAGCAGGCTTTCTGTGCCTGGAGTACCAGGGCTGGAACCCATTAATGCAGACAGATGAATCACTGGCTATATGCCATATAGGCTTTTATTTCTTTTTTTTTTCACCTTATCTAAATTGCATTAATTATCATTTTTAAAATTAGGAATGTTATCAATTTTCTGAATTTGCTTGTTTGATTTTATCTGAAAGCAAGGCGAAGAAGAAGGAAGTTTCAAGTAGCATTACTAAAGAAATTTAGTAAGTAAGGGTGGATTCTCCCTTTGGAAGAAGGGTGGGGGCATTTACAAATGGTAAAAATGGAAACAAACTTTAAATAAGTAGTGAAAGATAAAGAATGAAGAAGAAAAAAAAGAAGAGAAGAGAAAAGAACAGAAATAGCAAAAGTGAGAGCAAAGAGAAACAAACTGTACATGGAAACAAACTTTAAATAAGTAGTGAAAGATAAAGAATGAAGAAGGAAAGAAAGAAGAGAGGAGAAAAGAACAGAAACAGCAAAAGCGAGAGCAAAGAGAAACAGAGGGAAACAGGAGAGAGAGAAAGATAGAGAAGGGAGAGAGCCCTGACTATTTGCAATAATTCTTACCATATTTTCTTATTGTTGGGAAAGCAAATTACTCTGGTTTGTTTAACCCCCTACCAGTCTGCTCAATCCACCATAATAAGCCTCCATGTCATCTAACACCAGACTAAGATTTGTGGAAACACGTTATTGCTCTATTAAAGCCATAACAAAATAGAGCTGGCCAGTGAACATTAGGTGGTAGGGTGACCCTGAAGTAAAACAATCTGTATGATGGAATTTCCAGCTCCAATTTTAAACATCTGGTTTTGATATGGTAATAAATGTGATAATATACCTTAAATACCAGTCTCCGTGTAATGTAATCCTTCCAGATGACCAAAACAATGAAGCCTTTTCAAATCATACAGGAGATAGATGAACAATTTCTGTTTTGTTCATATATTTAAAAATGTCCTTCCTGTGCCTGTGCAAGCCTGCACACACACAACTGTGCACATATGCATGAGACATACACATACATGTACATACACACACACACGTGCGAGCACAAACAAGAGCACTATGAATTGTCAGCTGAGTATTCCCGAAATAAAGAGTAGGTTTTCACCAACCTCTTCCTGTACTTCCTTTTCTGGGCACCTTTTACTCAAGTGCACTAAATTTTCGAAGGCTTGGCTGAAGTTGAAGGAAATGGGAAAGGGAATGTGAAAAATAATCATGTTAATTGAACCAGACAGAGATGTGAACCCCTGACCTTTCTTTCATTAGTACCATCTCATGCTATAATCTGATGAAATGCCCAGCCATAGCAACCTGAAGAACAAACTAAATCAGATTAATCTTATCCTGTTAAAACCTCATGGAAAAGGACTTCTGTATTTCAATGGCAAATATTCCCACAATAATATTCACTGTCAAGTAATTCAGGGCTGTGATTTGTGCTAGAATATAGAAATTAAGACCCCTTTAAATTAGCATTCAAGCATTAGTTCAGGCTGAATGTTTGTAATTTGGGTTCATGTTTGTAATCCTAGCTACTCAGGAGACTGAAATCTAGGGATTGTGGTTCAAAGCCAACCTGGGTAGAAAAGTCCATGAGACTTTTATCTCCAATGAATCAGCAAAAATGCCAGATGTGGAGGTGATGTGGCAGAATGCCAGTCTTGCATAAAAAAGCTAAGGGAGAATGCCTGGCCCTGAGTTCAAGTCTCAATACCAGCATTAAAAATAAAAAGCCAGGGCTGGGGAAATGGCCTAGTGGCAAGAGTGCCTGCCTCGTATACATGAGGCCCTGGGTTTGATTCCCCAGCACCACATATACAGAAAATGGCCAGAAGTGGCGCTGTGGCTCAAGTGGCAGAGTGCTAGCCTTGAGCAAGAAGAAGCCAGGGACAGTGCTCAGGCCCTGAGTCCAAGCCCCAGGACTGGCCAAAAAAAAAAAATAATAATAATAAAAATAAAAAGCCAGACACCCCTGGCTCACACCTGTGATTCTAGCTGCTTGGGAGTCTGAGATAAGAGATTCACACAGAATGAAGCCAGCCAGAACAGGTTTGTCCACAAGCTTCCTATCTCCAACAAAAAACCAGAAATGGAGCTGTTGTTCTAGTGGTACCGTGCTAGCCCTGACCTAAAAAGCTCAGGAACAGTGCCAGGCCCTGAGTTCAAGCCCCAGGGTTGGCACCAAAAAAGAAAAAAAAGAAGAATTTATTCAATTGATGGAAAAATATTAAGCCATGAACATGTGTTGACCTTGTCTATTTAAGGAAAAGAAATTCCTCTGACTTGTATAGTCTAGTAGTCTGCTTAGCCCACAAAGATTAGCCCACAAGTCATCTAATAGCACAGTAAGACTTGATAAAACACATTATTACTCCGTGAAATCAATAAACAAAGTACAGCTGAGCCACAAGCACTATGTGGTAGGGTGACTCTACCACTTGCTGGCCTTTAATGTGCATAAAAAGGCTGACAGAATGGAGGACAGAGGAGACATGTGTTTGCCTATGGGACCAAAGTTATTGGGATTAGAAAATAGGATTAGGAGATAAAGATGAGCCTTATGTTAGTTGAGGGTTCACATATACCAGAAAAATTAAAGTTTTTATCTGGTGAATTATATGATTCATTTTCCTTTTATCAAGTACCTACTATGTCCCAGGCCTGTACTAAGAACACAATTTTATGTGTTAAAAATGAAAAATACGAATATGTACCACAGACAAGGGATTAGTTAATTAGGTTTGGCAAGGTTAAAGTTGATGTCTGATTTGAGTCTGGGCAAGAAATTGAAATTTTCCAAGCATACAACAGGTGGGGAGACAAACTAGGCGATGAAATCCAAATATAAATCAGACTACACAATAGTCAGATGCATGAAATGGCAAAGTTAATGAGAGGGGAGGGGAATTGCACTTATTGGATTCTAAAATTTAGGTCAAGTTTTGGAATGAGCAGGATAATTTGGTGCAAATTTGTCCCCCTTACTCTACCAGGTGAACCATCTGAAGGGAAAAGCTAAGTCTTGGGGAAATCACCTATGTAACCAGTACAAGGTGAGCTGATTATAAGCCACTCACATTGCCCTTCTGCCCCCAGCAAGGGGTGGAATGAGTACATCTCATTCACATGCTATTCTGTTCTCTGTCTCCCTCAGCAAGAGGTCTCTCTCAAAGGATGTGTGGACATCAAGAATATCCAAAATTGATTCACTCTCTTATTTCCTCCTGATGTTCAAAGCTTCATGAGTCAGGTGAATGGTATTAGAAATACTGGCACAAAATAATAAACCTCAAGTGCTCTCTCCTGGTTTGAGCCAAACCCAAACCTTTCCAAAGGCGTGAAAACACGCAGCCACAGTGGTTCTGTTTTTCTCTCCTGGGCTGCCTGCTCTCCTTCCTGGTGCTGGCCAGCACCACACAGAAAGAAGTCTTGCAACATGAGCCAGTGCTCTGGAATTTTAAGTTCCGCCAAAAAACAAGCGGGACTGGAAATTTCGTGAGAGCAGTTACGCTTAGGAGATTTCCATCCCAGATTCCTAACTTATGTGGCTCCGATAAGCATCTTAAGTACATTGCCAAACCTTCTGAGGTCCACTAATGTACTTATTTCCACTCCCATTTCTGCCCAGAGACCTCAAAATAATAGTAAATGCAATATGGGCTGTTGCAAATCATGTATGCATGCCAATCCAAGATCTTCTTATCTATGTGGAAATGGATTTAGAACCCTACTTACAACACAAACATTGGGTTTGAGTATCCACAGACCATGTTTAATTTTTTTAGATGAGACATATGTGCATTTCTCCAAAATCAAACCAACCTACCACAAAGCAATCCTTCAATTTGGGGCTTTTTTCCCCTCTCTGAGGAACTTTAAAATATTATGTATTGAAATAGTTGAGAAATAGATAGAGATGTATGATGCATCCATGTTGAAAGTGTAACTGCTATAAACAGATGTTTTATTTGAAAAAACTTATTATCATGAATACAACCACAATCTCACTAATAGGGGCATTGCTTGCATTAGTCAATGTTAGATCACACACCTCCTCAAAAGACTCTGTGAGCTAAAACAAAAGGCATTTATGATTCACTATTCTATGGGCCAGCATGACAATTCTAGCCTCATCTGGGCCGGTTCAAGTAGTCAGATGCATATTGACTAAATGACTCATGAGTCTGACAGGATTCTTTAACATGAAAGTCAGTTGATTGCAGTCTGGCCCATGTTGGCCTTAGAGGAGAGTTAAATTCTTCTTGTGGCTTTCATTTGTAAATGACTTTCCTGTCCCTCCAGCAGGTATCCCACGCACACTCTCAGTCTAGGATGATTTCATGGTTTCCTGGTGAAAGGTAGAAGTGGAAGTATGTACGTTTATTACAAAGCCTCTATTTAAATCAACTTGTCAAGGTCACAGTGGCACAAGTTCAAGCACAGAGTCAATGTAGGAAGGTCCTTTTTCCAAAGGAAAACTAGAACCATTTGTGCAATCTATCACACTAAAAATGAGACCCCTGCCATATTCAATTACTTAGATGAGGTACCAACGCTATCAGGTTCCTTAACCAACGAGACTAGCATTAGATTCAAGTATCCAGACAAAAAAGGAAAGCTAAATTCCAAATGGAATTGGGTAGGAAATATCCCAAGAAAGCACAGTCAAAACACCAAATGCAGTGGCCATGTCACAGGCAGAGTTGAAGGTACAGCCAGAGACAAACAAGGAAATGGAAGAACCAAGTGAAATCACTAAGCAGAGTAGAAGTGAAGTTGACAAATGCCAACAGGATGTGAAAAAAATGAAGGGTTGGGTAATACCTCCTTGGAATAATTTTAATGAGTATGATTGATTAGGTAGGGGAGTGTCACAAAATCAATTATTGTAGAACATGAGTGATTGAAAGGATATCAAAGAATGGTGAGGAGTTAACTGCTAATCATGGTATCAATCAAGAATGCACCTCCAGCCAATAGTTTCCTTGCAATTCTGAGCATCTAATATGACCAGGTGTCCAAGTTTTAAAAAGAAGCCTGAAAGTGTATGTGGTAATTTGCTTCTTTCAATAATACTATGTAAGATATCTACAGGCAAGATTGACCCCCACATTCATTCTCTTACTCCAGGCATAGAGGTTCTAATTTCTTGTCAGATTTCCAAATGCTCAGGTATTTTATACTTACACCATTGAGTCAAATGATCTACAATTAGAATATAATCAATTAGCACAGAAATGAATGGCATGGTCAAGAATACCAAGCATCTATAAAGGATCTCTGGAAGAATTTTGTTTTGCCTTCCAAATGGTGGTTTGTTCATTTGTTTGTTTGAGACAGGGGTCTTCCTCTACAGTCTAGGCTGGTCTATCCTCCTGTTTCAGTGTCCTTTTTACAAGGAACACAGAAATGATCCACCATACACAGCTCCTTAAGAGTTTTATCTCCCCAAGAATGTTTCCATCCTCCCCATAGAACTTCTGGCTGCTTCCAGAACTCTACATCACAGACAATTGGCTATTACCTTTTATTTTATTTTGTGTGTGTGAATGTGTATATGTGTGTGTGAGTTTGTGTGTGCGAGAGAGAGAGGAAAGAGAGAGAGAGAGAGAGAGAGAGAGAGAGAGAGCATGCACATGTGCGCCAGCACCATGGCTCATCCTCTGTCACTTGCATCTCCAGTCCAGCATTTGCTGGGTAACTGAAGGTGTAATTTCAATTGATAATAGAGTTGTGAAGACTTCTTTCTCTGCCCAGGCTGACATCAAACTTCAATCCTCTGGCATCAGCCTCCTGATTAGTTAGTATTACAGGCATGAGCCACCTGCACCCAGCTTGCCTTACCCTTTTGCTATTTTATGACATAATAACTTCCTGTCTTGTAAGTATTGGTTCTAAGAACTCTATTGTGAACCCTTACATTATAGATTTACAGAATGTAAAACTGTTCCTATGTCGAGCTTTTCCTATAGAGTCTAGAAGATTTATGTATGATTTAGCACTTGCAGTTCTCTGTTTTGTTTATCCAAAAGACTGTTTTCCACACTGCAGCTTCCTGGATTTCAAGTTTATTGATTCAGCTTCTCCACTGCATGGTTGACTCCTTGGTTCTTGTTGTTTACTCTATAGGCAACCTGGAGAGAGGCTCTTTGAAATCCACAGATCTATTTGTTCTGCTTCAGGAAAGCAACTTTTCATAGGCATCTTATTCTTGGCATGGGGGAGGGGGGATTCCTCCCATCAATTTCCAGAAAACATGATTTACTTCCAATGGTTGAGCCAAAGGCACCAGAAAGAGTGTAAAGACGGTTTTCTTTAGCCTCATCAGTTAAGTCTTCTAAATGCATCTTTATTGCTCTGTTTCAAGATTTTCGATTGGTTCTCCATAAATATAAACACCCATTGCAAAGCTCAGCATGCTTTTGAATGCTACTCTATTGTGGATGCACACACCACACCTCCTTTTATGCAGCCATGTGAGGACATACTACATTTTTATACTGTTCCATATCAGACACACTGTGTGTTCCTACTTATATTCTCTTTACCTCACCTGTTTTTCAGAATACACACACACACACACACACACACACACACACACACACACACACACACCCCTCCATCTCAGGCACTGACTTGAAGACTTACCTCTCATCTGGTTTCATACCTGTGGCCTAACAAGCAACATTTCTAGAGTCCCTACTCCTCCCCACCCCCCATTCTCAAATTTAGGTTCTAAAAGCAGAAGATGGAAGATGAAAGAGGGACTCTTTTAGAGTCATTGGTCCTTGGATCTCCAGTTGTCAGATCCTCAAGAGTAAAGCATAGAATGAAGGCTGAGGTGGTCCCATCCCTGAGTTGAGACATGATGGGACTAGACCTCTGGCCCAGTAAAAAAAAAAAAAAAAAGCAGCCTATCATCCTAGGAGCTTTCAAAGGCTGAGGCCATTGCAGCCTCGAATGCTCTTCTAAGTATGACTGAATGCGGGCTAAGAACAAGCCAAGAGCACTGAGCCCCAGTGGTGAGGAGCAAAGTGCTCTAGAGACTATGTCAGGGCTCAAACCAGTAGACATCCCATGAGGCTTCTTTGGAGAGGAATGACTAATCCTAGCTCCCACAGTAAGAATGAACACCCACGTGACACTGTACAACCACATCTCCCTTGCTCATGGGGACAAGTAATAGTTCGTACTCTCGGAGTAACTTCAAGCAATACTAACTTCATGGAAAAGTAATATGAATGTTTAGTTCAAAAGAAACAAACCCAGGGATGATAAACTAGGACATGGCATTCTTGTTGCTTCTTTTCCACAACACCCAGATTGTATCATTTGTATCTTTTGGCTTCCCCTCAAAAGCAGAGTATGAGAAAAAAGAAGGACTTGGCATAGGTGTTCAGATTGAAGAGTAATTCTAAGGAGCATGAGATGGATGCTAAAAGAATTAATGAAAAATAAAAAGCTAATCTCTAAGATTACTATTCTGAACAACTGGAGCAGGGTGTTGATGGAAGCTTTGTGGAAAATACCTTAATGTCTACCCAAGGATCTATCCGCAGAGTCCCATGTTCCATAAGCAATGATCCCAGTGGTGCTAAACCTTCACTCCGGATATTAACCAATGTTTGATAAGAGAAAGAGGAGGCTTTTCACAATGACTATGGAGATAAATGGAGAGAGACAGAGAAATAGAGAAGATACTACTGCCTTGACATGGTGAGAATGGATTTGAAGTGTCATCAGGGACACTAAATACCATTTTAGAACTGAAATAGGAAGGCCAAGTTTTTGTCTTTGGCATTCTTCTACTAACCTTGCATAGCATTTAATTCCTTTATTTTAATGTTGTGTATTATTTAAGTTGTTGTATAACCAATGACTACTGGACTCCCTTGCCCCCCACAGAAATCTTCACTGAACTTAACCTTAAATCCAATAGACAACTTTCGTGAGAATCCAGACCTGCTTTCTGTGACTCTTTTAGCACCAACACTTAAGGGATCTGCAGTGGGTCACATCTCAGAGTGCTGGATAGCTTGTCCAGTCCCCAGTTCATAACCACTCTCCAAATTCATCACCTTCAATGAACAAAGGGAGCCCACTTTATCCACATCTCAGAAATGTGTCATCCAGCCTTCTGCCTGGGAAGCATGGCATTCCTGAACAAAATTGTGTTTTTACCTGTAAGAAGTCATTATAAGCTGCTATACAATAATTTTTCTCTACATAAAAAGGATCATAAATTTTTTCTATGAAACTCAATAACATTATTTTTGAATGAGAAATAGGCATAAACATTTTAACTTTCTAAAGTGTCTCTTGCACAAAATATAATACACATGATGAAGGAGCTTCCATTTCCTTACGAATGGGGCAATGTCATTCTTTCTGATAGAGGCATAAAATTCCATTGTGTATATGTACCACATTTTCCTGATCCACTTGTCTACTGAGGGGCATCTCAGTTGGTCCCATGTTTTAGCAATGACAAGCTGTGCTGGGATGAACATAGTTGTGCTGGTGGCTTTAGTGTGGTCTTTCTTGTAGTCTTTTAGGTAGATGCCAAAAAAGTGGGGCTGCTGGGTTTTAGGGGAGCTCAATGTTTAGCCTTCTTAGGAACCTCCACACTGCTTTCCAGAGGGGTTGAACAAGTTTGTGTTCCCACCATAGAAAGCCCACAGATTGGGAAAAGATCTTTACCAGCCATACAATGGTCAAAGGCCTGATATCTAAAATATACACAGAACTCAAAAAGTTAAATTCCTCCCAAACAAATAATCAAAGAACCAACAGCCCTCTCAACAAATGGGCTAAAGACCTAAAAAGACTTCTCAGAAGAGGAAATGAGAATGGCCAAGAGTTACATGAAAAAGTGCTCTATATCACTGGCCATAAAAGAAATGCAAATCAAAACAACATTGAGATTCTACCTCACCCCAGTAAGAATGTCCATTTTCAGGAAATCCAATAATAACAAATGTTGGAGAGGATGTGGCCACATTGTTGGTGGGAATGCAAACTTGTTCTTTCTTATATTTCTATAATTTTTATTAATATGTGGCTCATCCCACTATACTATAAGCAAGACAGTCTGGTCTTGTTTGCTATTAGGTTATCTACACTTGACATAAAAGATCACTGCACATTTATTTATTTGGTGAGTCAATAAGTGATATTATGACAACACACTAACTAACATTATTACCTTTGAGTGAATACAAGTCATAAAAAGGCATCCTTAATCCCTAAATTCCAAGCCAATGCACCAAATATGTTATCCGAAATTTAGGGCAGCTAAATGGACCTCAGACTTTGTGTCAGGTAAGACTAAACCATAGTAAAGGTGATAGGAAAGATTATTAGAAAAGAAATATAGTAGAGAAAGAAAGCACATAGCATAGACACGTCTCATGAACACGGTACTTCAGCCAATCTCACCCATTTAGCCTTCCTTCAGAGTTACAGAGATTGGCCTTGGGTTAAATAGGAAGAATTGGGATTGTAGAAAGTGGCTTTCTGATTGGTGAGTCTCCTTCTGTTTCCTATAGGATTGTGGTAGGTGCCAAAAAGGTAGTGCCCTGTCCTTATTTCCTCAATTCTTTATCCTTCTTACTTCCTCATTCTTTTGTGGATCCTTACCCCTATTTCACTGACAGGCAGATTTTGATTTATCAGTTTATCCTGGGCACTACAAGTTATATAGGATTTAATTCCTTGATTGCTTGCTTTTCTATTAACTCTTTTCAATAGCATCCCATATGATGAAAGACAAACATTATTATCCAGGAAAAAAAGTAACAAAAATAAGAGCAAACACCAAGGACATCAGGGGTGACATTTCCCTGCCTGAGTCACCAAGGGAACTTCTAGTGGTGACTTGAGTGGGTTTGTATTGCACAACCCTCCACTCTTTTAGACCTTTCATACTGTAATTCACAGTGATACTGCCTATTCAGAATCACTGTTATTAACCCAGTACTTTTTCTGACAGCCATGAAATTATCCAAGAAACTTGGTCTCAGTATTCCCTGACTTACTTTGCTCTTAAGAGATGCCAAATGAGTTGACACCGTACACTAAAAAGTGGCACTGTAGACCAAAGCTTCTCTTCTGAAACAAGTGCTTTCCAAGGTCTCCATTGCTTCCACCAGAGCGTTTAGGGACTTCAGACAGGATCATCTCTCCACACACTAAACAGCAACATGAGCTGGGTTTCCACTTTTGAAGAACACATGGAACAAACCGTAGCAGTGGACATGCAAGCACAGACACTACATAAATAAAGGACTAGAATGTCAGCCAGGGACTTCACACTGTCTCAGAACTTCATGTACAAGTCAAAGGGGAAGTAACTGAAAATCTGACTTTTGATCCAATCTTTCAGAAAGATACAAATTTTCACTTGGAGATGAAGGTGAATATAAATTATTATATTGTCTTTTTTTTTTTGGTCTGGAGCTGCCAGTGTGAATTGCTAAGAGCTAGAGAATGAACGTGTGTCTCCAAGGTCTACATTAAGTAGCTTAGGCAGAAAAATTAGAGGAAGGGAAGAAAGAAACTTTTTTTTTGCCTGAGCATCTAAGATTCAAACCTATATCACTATATGTAAATACTATTGTAATTTGACTCCAAATAAGAAATTTCTCTCCCAGTTGTTGACAAATAACATAGTTCTGAAAGATGTTTATAGATCTTAGGTCCTACACTCCTGCAACAAAGGGAACTTCTACATCCCACACAAAGCAAACAAAGACCATAATCCTAGAAGAGATATAAAGATTAAATTTGATTAGATGTGTTATCATTATTCCCTGAGAAGTTGCTTGTGTGTTTTTGAATACTAACTCTTCTCTAGGGTAATAAATCTCAGCTGAGCCTCTGCAACATAAATTCCCTATTAGTGTGGCTAAGGTCAATGGTATTTTCTATGAATAGACTTTTGAATAATCTCTAGTAAGTGATCTCCACCTGTGATTTCCAGTAAGTGACCCTCCCTTCCCATTCATGAGCAATGCTATCTACAGCACAGCAAGCTGCTTACATTCCCAGAAAGATGCCATGAATGAAGCTCTTATTGGGAGAAAAATACCTAAGATTCATAATAACAAGCAAACCATCAGAACCTACTCACTTATTCACGTGTGCGTTTAACAGATATGTAATATACACTTCTGAAGCATCAGAGATAGTATTGGGTTTTTTTTTCTCTTTGAATGAGGAGACTGAAGTGGGGATTTGAGAAATAACAGAAATGAGATGCTAAGAAACAGTAGCTCCTGGACAGGTTTTGATCTTAGAGGCATCAAGAATTTCTAAGGAATTAAAAGTATGGGAAGAAAGGAAAAAAATCTAAAATGACCATAACTTTTCCATCATGGCTGAATAAAGCTGCCATTTACTGAAAAGTTCTGGCGCTAAGTGTTGGATGGGTAAAAATGGAATTGGGAGTACATCTAAGATTAAAGTATTAATTCTGTATGGCAATAATATTAAAAGTGGTAAGATTAGATGAACTCCTTCAAGGAGGGAGTATAGAGTGAAGAGAATTGAGGACAGAGAAAACAAGCTATCAAAGGATCAAGTCTTGGGCGTTGTAACATTTTAAGGGTAAAATGATAAGGAACTTGCAAAGGAGACTGAGGGAGCGTGAGAGGAGGAGAGTCTCTAGAGCATAGTGCTTCTGAGGTAACATCAATATTGTACAGCAGATCCTCTACAACATGGGCCACACTGCTAGTACTTCTGCTTTTAGCATGCTTTTCAGATAAGGTCTGAGCTAACCTGGGATATGATCCTCCTGCCTTTGCATCCTGTGTTTCTGAGAGTCGAGGTAGAAATCACCACACCCCACCCCCGATTGCTTTCTACGTGCATTGCACGATGACTTTTTTTCTTTGGAATGCACACAGTAAAATGCACTGTGATACAATCATTGAAGTCAAAGAAAATGCAAGCACATAAAATATGGGATTGCATTATTTAATGGTAAATGAAAAATGAACGATTAGTATGCTACTGTACTTTCACAATGCACACACGAGCTAAGGCAGACACAGTATAATTTATTCAGTTTACAACTAACACAAAACCAAGGATGTCCTAAAGGTCAAGACCAAGTTCCATTTTCTTCCTAACTGCTGCTCTTCCCACATTAAGAGAAATATATTGTGTTTGCATTCAGAAGTGGAAATCTTACAGCCAATGTCATGCACACCCACACCGCCCCCCCCCACACGCACAGTGATCCCCTTGAGAGAAAACATGAATCAACACACACATTGCTATGACCCATATTTCACATTTTATCACATCAACAAAACACTCATCTTTTATTAGAATGATTAACTTAAAGCTAAAACATGGCTATGACTGACTCTCACCTTGAAAGGTATGGAGGAGAAAATGACATAAAATGCATTCTAAGTAGGTGGTTGCCAAAAATATACGTTAACAAATTCTAATTATGCCCTACATCTTGGCACCCATTTCTCCTTGAGGGAGCCTAGAAATTTTTCATCTCTATTTCTATAACTCCTCCCAATTTTTATTTTTGAAAAGAGAACTTGACATGCCTACACATCATTCAGAACAATCTCCCCCAGACATCTGCAGGAATTGTAGACGGTACAAAAAGGAAATATCAAACATGCATGCATGTACATATGTACCCATACCTGTGCATGCTTACAGGCATGTGCACATTTATCTATGCAGGTATGCACAGACATGCACTACTCATTTACACACACACACACACACACACACACAGCAATCATTCTGTTGTTCCAACAAGATCTCAGTAGAATTTCTCAGTGTCCTATCGAATTTTCACGATATGTGCATGTGGTGCTTCTTTGGTAATTATTTATAAGTTATTTGTAGCATCCATCAGTAAGGTTTTTGTATTAGAAAATAACATTCAAATATAGAAGCAGTTGTGCCAACTGGAGTCACGGATCATCTTTCGTGTTGGACCTCAGGCTCCTCTAGCTGGGGAATCCATTGGTGCCAGGAAGAGCAACTCTGTGCCTCAGTAGTTTCTCAACAGCCTCCCAAGGCCCCACCAACACAGCCATGCCCTGATGGCTACAACTCTGTTTTTTCATCAGCTCTAGACCTCATTAGCCAGAGTAGGAATTTTGTCATCTTTCCTTAGTAAATGAAGAGAAGTGCAAGCAGGGCCCCCTGGCCCTGCACATTTTCATTATTTATAGTGAGGCCCTGGACCTATCAGAAGAAGGGGGGAAAAACACAATTTATTTCCCAAGCACATGTCAGTGAGCCCTCTGGATTGGCTACACTCTTCCAGCTCAGTGCTAAAATCCAAGTGTGGGAACAAATGGTTTGGTTTTGATTGCATCCATTAGAGAGAACTGAGCTTGGCACAAGGCTGACCACTTGTGTCATGTATGTTCTCTGACATTTTTACCCCCATTTTATCAATCAGGAAAAGTTTTCATGATGTAAAAAGAGCTTAGCACATGGAAAAGTACTTTGTAAATGTAAGTGTACATTTCACTAATTACCAAAAACTACTAAGATGATCCCTTCCTCTTTTTCTTTTGTCTACTATATTTAAACTTGGATCTTACAGCCTGATAATGATACAAAGATATTTAACAGAGATTTAACATTGCAACAGGGTCTAAAGATGTCTCTACACTGATTGAGGAAAAAATAAATTTCAGTGGAGGATAGTAAAGCTCTCATTTCAGTGGGAGGAGGACTACAGAACAGATTTCCCTGGCACCTTATCTGGGAATCTGGCTGTTTCCTTGACAGATCTGCTGTCAGGTGTGCTAATGAAGTATAAAAGGTAAATCTGGAGAGTGACTCCCAGAGTCCCATACAGGAAAATATATTGTGCTCTATGCAAAGGCATTCGTAGAGAAGAGGAGACACTGCATTCTTAGAGGAGACTCACACTGCTACGTGAGTCTCCAACAAAAATGTACATCAGAATCTCCAAAAGCTGTTAAGAACACAGCTTCCCACGTCCCCTACCCAGAGCATCTGGTTTGACCTGTTTGCAAGACCTGAGAATGTGCATCTCTGAGAAGTTCCCTGCTGGTTTACAGATCACATTTTGAGGACCACTACAACAAAAGCAAGTATAGAAATGATGCAAATCTAGGGAGAAATGAAGGGCAGACATTGCCCCACAGTTTCTCCATGTCTCTTGTGTGATATGACAAAAGCTCGGGCCAAGGTGGGCAGCGAGTTCCATGACGGCCTGAGCTACATAGTGAGACCCTGTCTCAAAACTAAAACGGTAAATGATAGATAGATCGATTAGATAGGTAGATGGTCAATAGGTAGGTAGGTAGATAGATGACACTTGCCACTCTCACTGAGAGAATGGTATAGTGAATGTAAAGGCTAGTGTATTCACTCACTAATAAGAACAAATTGGGCAGCTTTAATCAGCAGGCACTTACTGACTCTCAGTCCTAGAGGCTGGAAATCTAAACATAAGACATCAGCATGGATGTTTCCAGCGTAGCCTCTTGGTGGCTTGTAGGTCAATGGCTTCTTATATTTTGGCATTATCTTCTTTCTTGCATGTGTCTGTGTTCTAATCTTTTTTTTTTTTTTTTTTTTTTTGGCCAGTCCTGGGCCTTGGACTCAGGGCCTGAGCACTGTCCCTGGCTTCTTCCCACTCAAGGCTAGCACTCTGCCACTTGAGCCACAGCGCCGCTTCTGGCCGTTTTCTGTATATGTGGTGCTGGGGAATCGAACCTAGGGCCTCGTGTATCCGAGGCAGGCACTCTTGCCACTAGGCTATATCCCCAGCCCTTCTAATCTTTTTTTTACAAGGACACCAACCATATTAGATTGAGGTTCCCCCATATGATTTCATGTTAACTTAATTAAAGCCCCTGTCTTAGCCAAGCATCTATAATTCCAGTGTGAAGGTCAGAAGAGGGCTGAGGTAGGAAGAAAATTGTAAGTTCAAGGCCAGCCTGATTTGTAAATTCCAGACCAGCTCCTGAGCTACAGAGCAAGAGCCTGTCTCAAAGAAAAACAGTAACAAAAAAGACTCTTTTCTCCAAACACAGTCACATTCTCACATACTGAAAGTGGAGGCTGTGACTCCAATAGAGAAACTTGAAGGGATGACAGACTCTACTCCTTCCCTAACAGCCAATGCACTGGGGGTAGGGAGGGAATCAGCTCTGTCACTGAGGGAAGCCAGGAGCCAGATAGCAGGTGCTATGGGAGCAGATGGCCACACACAGAGTGCCCAAGTCATGAGAGGGAGTAGGAGGGACTTGTTTTTGCTGGGTGTGGAGCAATGAGAAGACACTGGCTGCAGATCTGACAGAGATCGGGGTTCCTGAATTACTGAAGCATCGTTGTTGCTGAGCATCAAAAACTAAGACAGAGTTTAACATAATTTTAACATATTAAAACCCAAACACTTTTTTTTACGTAGGGCACACTGGTCTTCAAGTGGGGTTCTACATAGGAGTTTGTTTAAACAGAATGCAACAGTCAATGTGCTGGAAATTAATACCATAAGCTTTTACATGGGACTGGGAGCTCTCAAGCTCTCCAACAGGGTTTCTCAGCCTGGCAACTATTGAGCTGAATAATTCCTCATTATAGAGGGCTGTGCTGTGCATTGGAAGATGTTGAGTACTTAAGAGTACCACCTGCTCCTAACTGGGACAACAACAACAACAAAATACCTCTAGGCATTGCCAAACACCTCCCCCTACCAGGGAGGGAAGGGAGGGGGGTTACAAAATTATTCAGTTGAGAACCACAGTTCCATAGACTTCATTTGATGAACTCCAGTCACATCACCAACAATCTCACAATGATGCTGTGAAACAAATATGACTTACACTCCTGATAAAGAATCACAAATGCACTGAAACCTGCTGACTTATGCGTACCTGAAAAGTGTTTCTCTGAATCCTAAATCCATAACTTCTTATATTTTGGCTGTCTGTCTCTATGCACTAGAAAATATGGAGAAGTGACTAAATCCCATGAATCCAACCTTCCAGCAAATTGGGGTAATGAAAACATCTCCAGTTCCAAGCCCAGAGGAAAATAGCACCTAATGAAAGGAAGGCCAGTTTTCACACCCAGATAGGCCTGAGGCAGCATTCAGCCTCCCAGAGGCCCCTTCTCTTTATTGTAGCCAGACAGACAGCTGTCAGGCAGCAGCTTAAAATTGGCAGGGTGTGACAAACACACCCAGGCCCTGCAATTTGATTTATCAGGCAAAGCCTTAGCTTGTAAGCCTGTCAAGTGATCATCACCAAGGTTCCAGACTGACTTGGGTTCACTTGTCATCCACAATGAAATACTTTTGTGTTCCCAGGGAAACCCTTTGGGAAATATAAGTCTTGTGGATTTGTATTTCCCTTTTTTTTCTGAATGTTTCTTGGATGTCAGAGGTATTTCGCTGCTCCAGAGAAAGTAAACAAATAAAACAATCTGTCTAAAGAACATTCAAGGAGATGGATCAGAAACATGTTTAGCCAAGCAAAAAGGTACCGATTGATTCTTTCATGTCATAAACTTTTGCGGAACACCTCGCCCATGTCTTGTTTTGGTCCAGGTACAGGAGACAGGTCATGCTCCCTGCCCTTCAAGATCTCTCTGGAAAGACACTTAATCAATGAACTACAACACCATGGTGCTCAAGTGCTGGATATAAGAGAAAGGAGAAGTGACAGAGAGGAAAGAGAATAAACGGCCAGTGACGCCCTATTTCATGAAATCATCACCCAAACAACTCTATCTGCTTGTAGCTCAAAATGAAAGGCACTTTCATTCACTAAAATGGAATCCATCCGTCCATTTGCTTCTTCCTCCTGCCACTTCTGCCATTGCTCTCAGGGGTCCCTGTGGCTTCTGTCTCTTTCAATTGACACAAGGTAACTGAATGACTGCTCAATCTTTGCCTGCCATTCTTCTTTCAACACAATTCTTTGTGATTTGTCTTGTCTTCAGACTTGTTCTAGGCTGAATGAGTCTTCTCCCTACTCCTTGTTTTAAATCCTCTTGTTACAAGACGTAGTCACTTCTAACTGGCTAGCACTGTTTTTACTCAACTGTTAAAATGCCCGACTCTGATGGATAATTCTTTGCTTTTTCTCTCCTACACTTTCTTGGGTGAGTTTGCATTTTCTCAGCCAAGAGACATGGAACACTAAACAGAGCCAGTCATTTATTTCTGATCCTGCTAATTTTGCTGTATTGTGGCTCCAACAACAACTCAGGTAAGATTTCAATAAGGACTTGTTTAAATCCTGCTTAAATGCAAAAGAAGCAAGTGTGATCGCCCTTGTCCTTTCCATGTCAAATGCTATCTTTTCTCAAAGCTACAGTTAATACAGCACTGTAATTACTTTTGAGTCTAAATTGATTGGAAAGGAGCAGATTAGAAACCAACAGGGGGATTTAGCAAGTTGAATCAGTCAGTGAATTCTATTTTACCACAAATAAATGCCAAGATAAAATTGGAACAAATAAAGCTAAGCATTTAGAAGCTGGTGTTTTATGAGAGGAAGAAGAAACATATGAGCTCTATTTATTAATAGCTTTTTAAGTTCCAGTAACTCAACTTAATGGTCTGACCTAACAGTGGTGTCCAATCATCTTAACATGTCCAAGAGCCTCACCCTGGCCCTGCCAGGCAAGGAAAGAGCAAAGGGAGGAAATGAATCTCCTCTCCCTAAGCCCTAGCTAAGTTCAGGATGTGTCCTGTGCTCCAACAGAATCAGCCTGAGTAATTCAAGTGCTCAACACATCTGGTGAAAGGTTGAGTAAAGTACAAGAACGCAACCCATTTCCCTCATTTACTTTTTTGCATCTGATTGCTTTTTCTCTCTTGTGAAAAACAATGCAGAGTATTCCTCAGGCATTTTTCACCCACCCAAACACCAATGAGTAAACTCCAAAGAAGAAATAGAAAAACGAGTACTTCATTCAACACGCTTCATCTGCTCCAATCAAGCTGGTGCTACTTAATGGTGTTGGAAATTTATAATGTGCCAGAGGCTATTCTTTGTACCTTACTGCCATTTGTACAGCTTGCACCTTTATCATCCTTGTGAAAATGGAGGCTCATAGAAGGGATGGATGAGCCGAACATTTGTACATCCATTCAAGTCATCAAACTGAGATTTGAATCAAGGTCAAGGTGACTCCCTATGTCCTGAGCTGACATGCATCTCTCTTCTTGGATCTGCTATATGCACTCCTCCTAGAAGGCCATTCCTATTTATTTCCATTCCTGTCATCTTCGCATCTCCTCAAGATGCAGTTACATTCCTTTCTCTTTCCCAGACCTTAGAGTTTAGCCTTTCAGCAATCAAGTGCTTACTAAATCCTATGTGCTTCTTTCCTTGGCATTTAACAAATGCAGCCTTATGTTGCTCATCTGTTCTGCAGCAGGGGTTAGAAGCCAACATAAGCTGTTTATCCACTGAGTATTCAGGCATTTGTGGGTTGTAATCTTTTCTGCTAAAATGCATGATAAGAAGAACAGATTGCTTCATCAACCATTAGATCCCAAGGCCTAACACAGTAACCAACAGGTACTGGTACATTTTTATATTTTTACTAAATAAATAGATACATAGAGAGGATCTGAGTTGAGATATCTGGGAACCTAAAATGCAAAGAAGTATCTCATCGAAATAATTTATCATATACAAAGATTAACTCAGGCCCAAAGAGGTGGTGCGGGAAAGGAAAGGAGGGGTGATTGCAAGTGCTACCTTTCCCCTGTCCATGTCCCCCAGCCCATCACATTCCAACTCAATTACTCAAGCAGAACTTAGTTCAAAGTCTTAGGACTTCTTAAAGCAATTAATTGGAAGTGCCGCTTTATTAAGTGACTACCATAAAAGCACAGAGGATACAAAATGATGCTTCTTTTTAGCTGCAGCAACAACAGGTAGCAACAAATGAGCACATAAAGTATGTTCCTGTCTTGAGCAAAGCAGCCATCCAGAAAGCAGGAATCCATGACACATGAAGAGGAAAAAATCACACAAGCCTGGTAAGTGAGACAGACTGATCTACCTTGCATGGAAGCGAGCACAGCATGGTGGAGAGGAATATTCAAGGAGATCCAAAAGCCAGAGAGAGAGGAAATACACTAGTCTTTCAACATGGCCAGATGGCCTGTCTTAGGAAGACTGTATGAGACCACTGGACTGTACTTAACAGATCCAAACAACAAACAAGCAAACAAATAAAAGTAGCATTTATGCTGAATAACACTTGTGCCAATAGTCCTTCCAGGCTTCCTAAGCTGATGGTTGGATATTGAGATATTTGAAGTAGGGATAGCAAGCAAATTATACACAGTAAGATGAGCTAGAATGATATTTTTGATTATTTATTATTATAAACATTTTTTCTGACTATCCTGTGGATTCTCTGTTTTTATCAATCTGTGTTCTGATGAACAAGGTCATAATCTTCTAGAAATTGTGGCACAGATTCATGCTTGTGTCCTTGGATTTTCATTAAGAGGTTCTGCACTAGACCTTAGTAGACAATCATCTGACATAATGACGACAATATGGCCCTTAAGAAATCACTAGGGGGAAAAAATCCCACAGAGTTGTTATAAATACTGATTTCTTTTACTGTTTTTGCTTCTGCTCCAAAATATTCCAATAATATTATCTTCACTGATAATTACAGTTTAACCAATCAAGGAATATTCCACCCCCCCCTCCAAAAAAAGAAAAATCCTTTTGTACGTTCAGAAGTCTTCTGTACAAATTCTTACTTCAGAGAATGACACTTTGAAGAATTCAGGGTCAAAGAAACTTGCCAAAAAACACATAAACAGAGTACCCCTAGACATCACAAAACAAAGTTGAGGGCTCAACCTTTTCCAAAGGAAAACAGAGAAAACATGAAAACAATCTGGCCCCTGCAGGGGCCCACTCATGCCCCAGTAGAACATGAGATGCACCTAAAGCAACAAGCACTGATTGGCCTCCAAGTTGCCAGGAGACAGATTGCTCCATTCTTGTGCCTTTTCACTGCACAAAAAGAAAAAAAAAATCAGATATCCAGACCCCATGCAAGAAGCCAACTCTTTCTTCTTTCCTTTTGTTATTTATTTTTAAATTGATAAATGTAAGGATATGTGTTCATAATGTACAATGTGATGTTTTCAAGTGTGTAGATGCACTCTATGGTGTGTGGTTAATCCAGCTAACACGTACATTGTTTCACACAGCTGGTGAGGATTTGGAGAAAAAGGATCCCTTCTCCTGTTGATGCATAATACAATTAGTACAGCCATTATGCAAAACTTTGATTCAGAAATATCCCTATTAAAAATGTGGTACATGTACACAATGGAATTTTATGCCTCTATCAGAAAAAATGACATTGCCCCATTTGTAAGGAAATGGAAGGACTTGGAAAAAATTATACTAAGTGAAGTGAGCCAGACCCAAAGAAACATGGACTCTATGGTCTCCCTTATTGGGAATAATTAGCAAAGGTTTAGGCAAGTCACAGCAGAGGATCACAAGAGCCCAATAGCTATACCCTTATGATCACATAAGATGATGCTAAGTGAAATGAACTGCATTTTATGGAAATGATTGTTATATCACAGTTGTAACTACTTTCAACATCCCATGTGTATCTGTAGCTTCTACTATTGATGATGTTCTTGTATCACCTTCTTGTGACTGTATCTACACTATCTCTGTAATCTTATCTGAGTATATTGGAAACCGTGTATACTGGTATTAGAACTAGGAAATTGAAAGGGAATACCAAAATTGAGAGACACCGGGTAAAAAAAAGAGAAACAACTACAAAAGCAATACTTGCAAAACTGTTTGGTGTAAGTGAACTGAACACCTCAGGGGGGGAAAGGGGAAGGGGGAGGGGGGAAGGGGGAGGGGGGAAGGGGGTATGAGGGACAAGGTAACAAACAGTACAAGAAATGTATCCAATGCCTAAAGTATGAAACTGTAACCTCTCTGTACATCAGTTTGATAATAAAATCTTAAAAAAAAGAAATATCCTTATTAGGGATATATATATATATATATATATATATATATATACATATATATATGAGAAATGAAATCACTATGTCAAAGAGATACCTATGAGTCCCACATCCAATGCAATACTATTCACAATAGCCAAGATATGAAATCAACCATGATGCTTACTACTGAACAGATGGATAAAGAAAATATGGCATATTATACCCCAAGGAATACTATTCACATGCAAAAAGATGACTTTTTATGACCTTTCTCTTCTAGAGGACAAGATGGTAATATTATAATCAAGATCACTTTTTAAATGGCTGGGCCCTGTTGAGTCCAAGTATTGATTTTCAGTATAGAGTGAAAGCTGAGTTGTGCTAGGTTCTTCTATAATAATATGAAGTTCTTCTTATCATTCTGTAGATTTTAGGATACTAAACTCACCAGATCAGCTTCTGCTACAAGGCCACAGTTGGACGTAGAGAACACTGAAGTGGAGCCTCGACCATGACCACAATGCTCTCTGATCTCTCACTTCTGCTTTCTTCTTGAGTTCCTGCTTTCCTTGTTCAGACGGCCCCGTTTTGAGTCAGAAACCTGGCAGTGTCCTTCTCCTTGTTCCCCTTCTTACAGATTTGCTCATTGTCCCCTTTTCCCATAGTCAACCTTAGATAAGACCCTAGATTGAGATGGGTCAGCTTGGGTCCCATGCCCATCCCACTGCCCAAGTGAGTAGGTTCCTGGAATGTGAAACTTTCACCAGATATACATGGTACAGAGGGTGAAGACATTCCCAAAAGGAAGGGAAGCTCTTCTAGAAGCAAGGAGGGCAGCTGGCAGGTGTTGATGACAGAGTCCTACACCATCTATCATGGTTCAGCCATGATTCATCCCCCAAATTCCATGTATTAAAGGCTGGACTCCCAGTGTGGTCCTAAGATCAACCAACGCCACACAGCTCTGGAAAAGGGAATAAGATCATTCTCAATTGACCACTTGTTATCAAAGCCCGAGCCAAGCCCCACCCAGTGCCTCTCTACTTCCTGTCTGGCACTGTGTTTATTACCATCCTCCTCTTGCCTTTGCCATCACCCAGATGTGGTCCAGCTGAGAGAGAGAGCTGAGTTAATACCAAATAATGGCATCACCGACCTTGTCTCTAAAAAAAAAAAAGATCAGCTACATGCACTTCTTTTCTTAATTAGTAGCTGCTCACCTATTTTGTTATAGTGACAAAAGGTGGACTAACATATCACTTATAGTAAAACTCTGCTACAAAATTTTGAATGTTGTGCATTTAAAATTAATTTAATGTTAGATCCATTATTATTATTATCTGGACTTAAATTCTCTTGCTCTTAGAAAAATTCTTCCTTTAGTTAAGCCATGAAGAAAAACTGCTGACCAAGTGCCTTTACAAGCATAAAATTAAAATCATTATAAAATAAATACAAGACAGCATATCACACATTTTAGAAAATACTCTTTTCCTAATTATCCAGTGTCTAGCCAATCTTTTCCTCATGTGTATATCCACAGCTTTTACCTTTGCCTACCAACTGTGTTTCCTGAGATGTTTCTTCTTTTCATCAATCTTCACCGGGCTTTGCTTTCAAAATCAGACTTGAAAACCACTTTCTGGAATTCCAAACAGCTTCTGTGACCCGTCTCACTTCTTTACTTAGCATCTCCAGTGCTTTGGCCTCAGCACTTTTTTTTCTGTTACTACAGTTCTTTTTATCAGATAGCTTTCCCTTCCTGAATATCAGAAACCCATTCCTGGAAATGGTAAGTATTACATGTCCTGCATGAATGAGTAACTTAGGCATTGCTTTAACATGTGTGTGTGTGTGTGTGTATGTGTGTGTGTATTTCCATAAAGTAGTCAATAGATAGCTATTAAATAAGTAATTAATTGTGTGTGTGTGTTAACATGTGCTAGATGCAAAAAAGAGGTGTCTTGTTTACATTGCTTAGAGATCAGTGTCTTATTTTGTGATGGAGTGGTGTCACAGCTTTAAATGAGCAGACAAAAATTCCAGTAGTGCTTCATATGAAATACTAAGGGTTAGCAGAAGATGGACTGGGAGAAGCAGTGACAATATTAATACTCTGGGCAAGAGGTAATTAAAAGCTATGAACTAAAGTAGCAGTAATGAGGAAAGTCCAGGCAAATAGTTATGGAGATAGCATTTCTGCCTCAAAGTATAAAGGAAGAATTTAATATAAAAACATGAACAAAATTGGGGAGAAAGGAAAATAAAAATTATTTCTAGCCAAAAAAAGAAAAAAAGAATCAACTATCCTGGACAATTCCTTCAGAATTTGTGCAACAAACATTAATCTTGTGCACAAAAACGATGACTGGCAGTGTCATTATCAAATTCTCCTTACTTTGAATTTGCAACACTAAAGATTGACTTGGCTCAGGTACCTCACAAACTGCCATGGTACTTGTTAATTTTATAACTTACATAATGATTCCCTTTTATTTGCCTTAAATGACAGAGTTCCTGAAGTCGTGGCAGAGCAGCAAATTAAGTAACCTTTGGTGAACTTCCGATGTCTTGAATGCTTAGGCAAATTTTAAACATCAGTCACTCCTACAAAAGTATCATGAATCCCTGAGCTATTTCCCCCAAAGGGTGCCTCTAATAAAATGGAATTGTTTAATAAACTGGAAATTAATTGTTTAATAAACTGGAATTAATTGTTTAATAAACTGGAAAGTGTAAACAATAAATGGAGTATTGTGCTCTCTTTATCCCCCACCTAAGAAGTAAATCTCCCCATTCAGGCTGTGAGGCCAAGTCTCTCCAAGAAACTGCTCTAAGAAGAAGTTTTACAAATAAACTAATGTTAGTCCATTAAAAGTTTTCAAATCCATAAATAAGATGCAATGATGAAGAAGTAGATGTTTTCACCTGGTTCTGTTCTCCACCCCAACACCAGTCTAGACAGAAAACGTTGAGAGCCAGAGAACAACAGATAATGAAGAGAACAGACACAAAGCTTAAAATTTGGCTATGAATGAAAGGATAGGCTATAGCCTCACTTTTTCAGGCTCTGCCCTTATAGGGGGAACTAATCACACTTGGAGTCCTCTAAGTGTGTGCATCCAAACTTGGGAGGAGTCATGTATCCATTATCAGATGAAATCTTAAGAACACATGTGACTGTGCCTACCACTGAGAAGAAAAGGAGAGGGCATGGAATAACCCAGAAAGTTCCATCAGCCTAGACACAAAGCCAGAGCATCCACAAGTTGCTAGAGTCCCTCAATTTGGACCCAGCAGCTGGCTGAAAGACAGAGTGCAGGCTGATGGAGAGATAGCAAAGTGACCAGGTCTATCTGTAGGGGTTCTGCGGAGAGTACTGTTGAAATACCAAATGCCATTATGGTGGGGAGCAGCCTGAGAGTCAAATGAATGGAGCTCAGCAGGCCCCAAGACAAATCTACACCCCGAAATAAACATTTCCCCCGAAATAAACATTTCTCCACTTTCCTGGCCTTCTGAGCCTAGCACTAACTCTCCAGGGGGAAAGATAGGTAAATGCAAACAATTTCAAACCTGAAATGACAGGGGGGACAAAAAAAAACCTAAAATGTGTCTCTGCATCAGAAACAATGAGGGTTGGGACACATTCATTTTTTTCTAGATAAGAGGAGGGTTTACACATTGGCTCATCTGAATTAACTACAAAATTTGCCCATACATTCACATTATAGAAATTAAGGACAGGACCCAGCTTTGAGGACTGCTCTGCCTATTACTAACTACCGTCATGAACACGTCTTACACTGTGTAAGTCTCCATTTCTTCACCTGATGACCCCATTTCACTCAGATGGCCGTGGTTTGCTTAGTTCCTTGAGATGCACCTAGGGGCTGGGGATATAGCCTAGTGGCAAGAGTGCCTGCCTCGGATACACGAGGCCCTAGGTTCGATTCCCCAGCACCACATATACAGAAAACGGCCAGAAGCGGCGCTGTGGCTCAAGTGGCAGAGTGCTAGCCTTGAGCGGGAAGAAGCCAGGGACAGTGCTCAGGCCCTGAGTCCAAGGCCCAGGACTGGCCAAAAAAAAAAAAAAAAAAAAAACCTTGAGATGCACCTAGCAGATTTCTACCTTGTACTCCTGCTCTTTCTCTGTCCCGTGTCTGATTCTTATTCTCTAATTTCCAGCTCTGATTTCTCCTTTCCTGGATCTTTTTAAACAATAGCCAACCCAGGCAAAACAGCTCAAACAAGTACATGGCTAGTTGGACTTTCTGTTTGGTTGAGTGCCGCTCAGGTCTTGACTGTAGAATCCAGGGTTTTAGGAGAGAATAATGAAATTGAAGTAGAGAAAGGATTAGAGGGTGCTTGTCAAGCATTTGGTGTTAGGAACTTTTTAGATGTCAAAGCTGTTAATAGAACCCTGCATGTACAACAAGTTCCCAGAAAAAAAAAATGATAAGGACAGAGACTATTCATACCAGCAAGGAACATTAGCACTATCAGAAGGCACAAGCTAAAGCACAGAGAACCAGCCACAAGCAACACGTGCAAAAACCAACTGTGCTTTTGATTCATCCTCACCTTTACATCTCTCCCATGAGGTTTATCAGCCTTCCCAGCTGCCTATTACCATAGAGAGTAGAGATTATGGCACTTTATACAAACCCACATTTTGCTGGTTTCCCTAGAGCAATTCAACAATTAGGGAGATAGCTAAAGCCTTATGGATGGTCCTTCCCAAGCCACCTCCTTTCCCTAAGGGAGACTCAACATGCTTAACTTGTGATTTTTCATTAATATTCCCTGAGCCATGAGTGTTCCTTGTTTTCAGGTCCCTAAATCATCTTAGTCTGAAACCACCAAACACCCTTATACCACAGCCCCCTGGCAAATGAACAGTATTGATTTTCTGTATGAAGATAGTCAAAATGCCAAAATAATGAAAGAAAAAGACACAGAGGTTTAACTACGTTATAGATGATTCCCCCTTCTCACCTTCCTGAACCTGAGTATTTGTGTATAATGCTCCTAAAATTATACCATTTAAATCCAAAGACTTGGGGCTTGCTTGGAAGCCCCCTAATTCAGCTATGACCTCAATTCATGGACCTGACTCTCACTTGCCAAATCCATTGGATCTCCATAGGCCAGAGCATAGTACCTACAGAGTGCTCTATCACGTGAGGTTTTAAATTTAGGCTATAGATGCTACTTTGTCTTCTCATTTTAGAAAAGAGAGAGGGAGGAGGAAGGAAAGGAGGGAGGGAAGGGCAAAGGATATCAGGTAGCTCCAAGAATCAATAGGAGCTCCAGAGAAGCAGAATGAAGGCTGTGTCCAGGAGTCATACTTTAACAGTGCTTCAGAACTGACACAATGAGGGAAAGGTTGCTACCACTATAGACAATGGGCACAACGGCCATTTCTCAGTGAAGACCCAAGCTATCCAGTTATGGCTATGGTTCCCATTGACAGAAAGTGAAACAGAGAGTGAGCACCTGTATGTGTTATGAGCTACAGAGTCAAAGACTGGAGTGGATCAAGTTGACAGACAAGTTTTGCCAGATTCCTGAGTCCTATAGAGGGGAAATAATTGGAGGAATTCCTCCAACAGGAAAAATAATTAATAATAAGGCATATGATATTTCCACAACAAATGACAAATGTCCACATCTTGGCACCATAAAATAAATATAACACCCTAATTGTTTGAGTTGAGGAGACAATAGTGTTAGAATTTGTCAGAATTCACAATTGATCAAAATCCTGGCATTTCTTATCCAGAGCACATGAACATCAGTGTAGCTATTTTGACCCACACTAAAATAAGAGCAGTTGAGTCCCATATGCTAAACACTGGAACAATTCTTGACCAAAATTTTCAGATACATAAGAGAAGTCTTGACACCTTAATAAAATGATGGCTGCTATCCAAATACTAAATAAGCTCCCTACATTTAAACTTTCAGTTTAGTATGAAGGAAGCATTTTCAAAAGTTTTATTATTAATTTTAAGTAGTTGTGTAAGGGAGTTGCCCTTTAACAAAGAAGTTTATGAGTATAATGTACCTTTGAATCAAAATGGTATAATTTAGGCTTGGGATCATTTATTCTCTTTCTCATATCATCTTAGACAGTGTGGTTTTATCATTTCATTCTTTTGCTTTAGTTTGATAGAGCAACCTATACATCTCTAGAGAGCACTGTCATAATTGAAGGAAAGGAACCATCCACACCCCGGAATGGCATTTGGCACAACAAGAAATATAAATGCTAAAAGTAATCACTGTTTTCAAGGACTGTAGTTATTCTTGGCACACATAGAGTGGTATAATGCAAAGCACACGAGATAGTCAAGACTGGATTCCACCACATGTGCTGTCTATGATTGTACTAGTCTCCTGCATTTCTCTTGAATTCATCACTTTTGAAACAGGGACAGCAAAGCCTATGGTCTCATAGTTCACCTGAGGATGAAGGCATTTTACTAATGAAGCATTTTACTGAGAGTCCTAAGTTTCTCTACTGAAGTCTTCTTTAAGTCAGCCAACGGAGTGTCTCCTCCTGGGAAACTGAGCTGTGGAAAGAGAAAAACTTTCCAGATGAATTTGGCCCCAATCTAAACTATTTTAAAGTCAGAAAATGACAGCCACCCATCTGTGACAATCTTGGGGGTTTTTTTCTTTCTAAAAGCTCTTACAAACCCAGGGAACATGAGACCAAATGCATTTGTTGTTTGAAACGATGACCCACTTTCCCTTCTCTAGATATGATTATTCTCTGCTGTAACCAGTAACCTCACATAGCCTGTAAGACTGCTAGTTAATACCTGAAAAACTATTGCAGTAAAACTACAATAACTGTCTACATCTCTAGACAACCCAGCTGCTGAAATGCTACAAATAAAGCCATATGTCAAGGGCTTCATATTGAATGTCAGAGTCTTAAAATGCAAGTGACATATTTGCTTCTGCTTCTCGAAAGTAGTGAAGCACCCTCATCCTCAAGTTGTTGAAGCCAAAACATGAAACAAAGCCCAATTCTCACTTCTTCTTTATGACTTTCAATCCCCTATAAATCCTGAGCAAACAAAAAACTTGCCTTCCCATTCTACTGTGGTATTCCTTGAGATGACAATACACTGAGAAATTAAAGCCTCAAGTTGAACATACAGAAAAAAGTTGGATTGACTGTTGGACTGTTTCTTGCCTGTTTTGTAGACCAGAACAATAAATCCAAGAGAGGATGAAGGATCTTGTTATGGGAAGTATGGCTTACCTGGTTCTGGTGCTATAGCCCAGACTAACTAAGCATTAGGTGGCTCATGCATGTAATCTTAGCTACTCAAGGGGCTGAGATCCCGAGAGTCATGGTTCAAAGCCAGTCCCATCAGAAAACTCTGTGAAACTCTATTTGCAAAATAACCAGCAAAATACAGGGCTGGAAGCACGGTTCAAATACTAGAGCCCCAGCTGGGCAAGCATGAGGCCATGAATTAGAGACCCAGGACTCCCCAAAGCAAATAAATTAGATAAATATTTTCATTTTAAAATTGATTGAATTAGTAAATAAAATATAATCATTAGACTGATATATTCAAGTCCAAAGTTAAAGTGGGGGAATTATCAAGAGAAGGTCATAGAAAGTATTGAGATAGACAACTGAAATATTTATGTACTATTGCAGCAGGCAAAGAGAGTTAACTTTGTACTTTATTATTGTTGTTGCTGTTTTTATTAATTTTGGTGTTTAGAGACAAGTCTCTGTGTAGCCCAGGCTATCCTTGAACTTGTGCTCCTCCTACTTCTGTCCCCCAAGTGCTGGAATTACAGCCCTATGCTCACTGCATTTTAAAACTTTAATTACATTTCTTTTGCTTCCAAAACAGAGAATTTGTGGCCAAAGCTATTTAGAAGAGCAAAAGAACAATTAATTTTTTTTCAATCTGTGCCTTCTCTTCCCATATCTAATTACTAGAAGTACAAAAATGTTAGAAGAATGAAAGAGTAGAGACTCCCACCCCACCCCAGGTGGTAGAACAAATCCCAGAAGAGTGGGATCCAGACACACGGGAAACGAGAGAATTGTCTCTCAGAATTCTACCCGGGAGCTGACCATAAAGCTGCTCCATCCTGAGGGGGTTTCCTCAAACTACAGACTCTCAGAGTCACAAGCTTCCATGGGAGTCCATCAAGCAGAGTCTATGCCTGAGCGGAACATGGTGATCGCTGTGGTTCCTGTGCCCTGTGTGGCCATCTTTTCAGCTTTCTGTAGCCCTGTCTTCACAGGTGGTCCTTCAATTTACACTCAACATTTTAAACTAGCTGCATTTTACCCCGCATCTTAGACAGTCCTAAAAGGTAAACTTAACAAATGCACAATCTAAGCAATGCAAGTATCTTCAAACTTCATGGTTTGCATCCACACAGGGAATTTCCTTCTAGATTTCAGGAGCCAACTTCTCATAATTTGAAAATATCATGAGTGAAAAATGAATAACCCCTTGGAGATCCTACGGCCACAAAATCATTTGGTACATGACTGACCATTCCTATGCTTTCAGTCTGGTACCCTAAATACAATCTACCTTCCTGTATTGGTAACTTTGTGTATTTCTTGAATAATGTTATAAATATTCAAATGGTCCTTGACAGGAAAAAGGCTCCCCTTTACTAAGAAACCTGTTTTCCATTCACTTGGATATCCATGACAATGATTTCAAGACTGTAAGATTCATAAAGTCAGTGACTATCTATCACATCTATCGATGTATTCCCAATGCTTACACTGTGTCACCTACGTAATGCAATAAGAAAAACACAAAATAGACAAATTTTGTTGTCAACACACAACAGTTGAATAAATTCGTGAATCATCACCTTATTCACTGTTATCTAGATTTTTGTAACTATAAAGTTGGGGAAGTGCTTGACAGTTACTTAAAAATAGTCACCCAAAGTTATCTGTCATTCATTTATGGGAAAGATGGTGAATGATGTGTAATAGTGTGTGTATAGACCTTTCTCTTCTCTTACTTTGGGATAAGCAAGTCCAAACTGGACTTGAAGTCTTGAGCTGCTTGGACAGAATCCCCAGCCTCAGATCATTTCCCCCATCTCCTCTAGTTCACCTCCCACCATTTTCTTTCCTTTCATTTTACACCATGCTCCTGGTAATCTCTACAGTGTCAACACTACATAAATGTGGACTCAGTGAAAATTTAATGATTAATGGGATAATAACAGAGCAGCAACAGAAATTTTCTGCATTGCTCTTAGAAAACAATGAACCAATCTAGGGAATTGAGGGTTTTATAAATAACTCTCCTTGCTATAAATGGACATACTTATTTGTTATACATAAACTTAAAAATAAAACAATTACAAATAGATGTGATCAATTTTTCCCACTTCAATGCTTCTGTCAAGATCATTTTTCTTGCTTACTAACAAAATTATGTGCACAGCCTACACCACAGTACATAGAAATAATTTCCATCATTTTATTGTCATTATGATTATCATCTGCAAAATTATTAGGTAGCCTTTTTTTTCCTTTCTGCATAGGAAAACTTTTCTTAGATGTGAGTGGAAAGGTCTATCTGTACTAAAATTCTTTCCTATCCCAGGAATTTATATACCTGCTTGCTCTGCCATTTCTTGGCACTCCTTTGCTGAGTATAAATAAGTGACAAGGGGCATAAGGGTACAAAATAATTTGTACTCCTCTCCAAGGAGAGAGCTAAAACCTAGACACCTGAATGGCTTGAGTACTATGCCATTCAGTGTGAAGCACAGAATTTATCTCTCATCTCTGACCTTTCAAAAGCTATAGAGCCATCAGACAGAAAAGAAATGAGGCTGAGTAAATTCTTCCTTGTGTATTATGGGGTGATTAGATGGTCCCACTTTTGGCTTCAATAACCAGAACCCTGTGATGGCACTTTTATATTTTTCAACTTTACTCTTCGGATAGTCTCCTTCTATTAGCAAATGGAAGAAGAAGTAACTAAGCAATATGAGTTATTTATTAATAGCATATAAGCACTCTTAAACACTAGGACTCAATTCATTTATTTCAGAGGCCTGGAAAATGAACCCAAGGCCTTGTGAAGGCTAAGCATTTGCTTTACCACTGAGCTCTCTCACCATCTCTTTTTTTTTTTTAATTTTTTTTATTATTAATTGAACATAAAATTTTTTTACAAGGTGCTGTGCAAAGAGGGTGCAGTTACATAGTAGGGCAGTGTGTACATTTCTTGTGATATCTTACAACCTGTTTTCCCCTCCCTTGTCTAGGTCAGGTAGACCCATATGCAATATACAATGTATCAAGCACATATACAGTGTTCACAGACTTGGTCTCTACTGTCTCTCCATCTCCCTTTGTTAACAGTCATATATCAGGGAGATCATGCCCCTTTGTTTTCTGTGTTCTAGGCTTGTCTCACTCAACATTATTTGTTCGAGTTCTGACCATTTCCCTGCGAATAACAATATTTCACCATTCCTAATCGCTATGTAGTATTCCATTGTGTATAAGTACCATATTTTTTGGATCCATTCATCTGTGGAGGGGCATCTGGGTTGTTTCCAAATTTTGGCTATTGTGAATTGTGCTGCGATAAACACTCTCACCATCTCTTGCTTCACTTAAACTGAGAACTGTCATTGTTACAATTAGAGCCTAGGTTATAGATGCAGATATCCATGACTTGTAGTCCAAATGCTATTAATAAAGGCCATTTACTGAATGCACCTGACCCACAGCCTCCAGCAGTAACTGACAGTACCCATCCTATTCCAGCCAGGTCACTAACTTTAATAGGTACCTGGGACTTTTCTAGCAATGTGTAGTAGTGGTGAAAAAAATACTGTTCAAGTGGTCATCTGATTAATTGTTTTTCTTTATTGACTATTCTCACTAGTCAATCATTTCCTAAAAGAAAATTGGGGATTTTTTCCAGGTTGCAAACAAAGAAGAGAATAAATATTCTGGTTGTCTGCAACTCATAAGTAGGACCCTAAAACACAAGGAAAAAGTTATGGAATGTTATATGATGAATTTACACCTCATCTCCAAATATGTTGAAGTCTGAAACCCAGTATCTCAGAATAAGGTTGCATGAGGAGACAAGACCTTTAGAGTTAAGATTAAATGAAGTCACAAAGGTGAGTCCTAATCCAATATGACCAATGCCCTTATATAAGAAAATGATTAGGACACAGGCACACGTAGAGGGGAAAACTATATGAATAAACAAGAAAATGACCACCTACAAGTGAGAAGAGATGTTTCAGAAGAAATCTACCCTCTAAAACCTTCACATCGAGTTTATAGTCTCTAGTATTATGAGAAAATAAGTGTTTATCTTTCATTATAGCCCTAATGAAATGAAGAATTGGTTCTACAACATATTAGAAAGAATGGAGAAAGCCCCAGATTTCTCAGCCACCACATGAAAAATAAAAGACTGAGAAGGGGCTGAGAATATGAGAGTGGGTTATAGCCCTGAAGAGGCCTGGACTATAAGAATAGCTCCAGGGAAAACACATGTTAGGCAGTTCCTTTAGAGAGAGACATCCAACAGCAACTGAGCCTGTCCACTAACTCAACACCACCCCGTCACTCCTTTGGCCACCAGCAAAAAATTCTATCAAGGAAATACATAGAACATTTGTCAATGTTCTGTTTTCATCATAAAATCCCAAAAAACCCTTGGTCCAGAAGAAGAAACTGGTATTGTCTAGGCAGATGAACTAGGTTAAAGAAGTCTTGGAAAGAAGCAAAATTTCATTTAGTCTAAAAAAAATGACTTCTACGGCAAGGCAAGTTCCTTCAAGCAGATGCTTCTAAAGAGCCATTTAGAGGAAAACTCTGGAGATTGAGCTGTTGTTCAAACTAGAAGATTTAAAGGACTTTCTGGAAGAAAATCCTGGGAGACAGAGTTTAAGAAGTAAAACCTCTAGACATCTTATGCCATTCAACTTTTTCAAAAAAAATTGCGAAAACAGTTGAAATTTGAATAAGGAAAACAGTCCTCTTACAATTCAATTCACTTGGTTCATTTGGAGATTTGAAAGCATGTTTGTCAATTCTTCACTTCACTACTAATAAATCATAGTAGAATACTGTATAATCATTACTATTATAAATATGCCACATATATGTATTACTCTCTGTTTCACTCTCTTTCACAGTGTTATGTAATCTGATGGTGAATTTATTTTAAAGTATGGTGTTTGGATTTTAAATTCTCAATGTAATTAAATCTTCAGTAGGTACCTATGAATGTAAGAATTGATGTCTTTGACCAATTCTGGGATATTCTTTAATAATCTTTCAATCTATCTTTATCTGATGTTATGTTTAAGGAATTTAAAAATAGAATTTCATTTTAAAATGTTCAGACTAAAATTACCACTATTCTAAATGATTTTTCACAGATTAATCATATTGAGCAGAGCTAGGACTATATATTTCTGTACATAAGCAGACCTTTAATTTAACCATAGAGAAGAAATTGAAAATACAAGTTATGAATAGTATTATTTATAAAGAATGGCTTTCACTTTTATATATCCCATTAATCCATTACTTTTCATTTAAGTTGAATATCTTTATATATCCATTGTTTTGGGCCAGGCACTGTACAAAACACTAAGGATATCAATGGGAAGAAGGAACTTTTGTTACTTTTCTCATACTTTTTTTGGGGGGGGGTTCAGGCATTTGAAAAGGAAGAAATTTGTGAATAATTGTTTAAGAAAATTAAATCTAGATTGGAAATAAGATTTTATTTCAGAAAATAAGACAGTCAAGTAGAAACAATTTTTTCCAAGTACAGCAAAAAGAATATCCAAACAAATTGGCTACTGCTTTAAATGTGTGAAAGTTGTCTTTCTCATTTACCAGAACTTGTGAGCTTCAGTGACAAAAAATCCTCTTCATCAATTTCTGAAAATGGAAGTTTACTTTAGATTCAACAAGAACTGTTATTGTTGTTTTCTTTATCTTTGGGAGGGTAAAGGATGGCACAGAAAAGATGGGGAAAGGGTCAACAAATACAACAGTGGTACTCACTAGACACTGTGTGGAAATGAACTGTACATCTTTTGAGTGGAGACAGGAGGGGAAAACTGGGAGAACGAGGGAAGGGGAGACATGGTTCAAGAAGAATTTTACTCATTTCCTGACTCCTGTAATGTCACCCCTCTATATACCACTTCTACAATAACAATAAAATATACATTAAAAAGAAAACAAAAAAGGAATTTCCTCAAAAAAGAAAAGATATGGCTGGGGATATGGCCTAGTGGCAACAGTGTTTGCCTCGTATACATGAGGCCCTGGGTTCAATTCCCCAGCACCACATATACAGAAAATGGCCAGAAGTGGTGCTGTGGCTCAAGTGGCAGAGTGCTAGCCTTGAGCAAAAGGAAGCCAGGGACAGTGCTCAGGCCCTATGTCCAAGCCCCAGGACTGGCCAAAAAAAAAAGAGAAAAGGTATGTATCAAACCCAAAATTATTTTTTTTCTTTTTTGGGGGGGTGGGGGGGGGACAAAGGATTTATTTTGATTCATTACTTCAAAGGATTCTGTTCTCCATTCCTGAAAACCATGCACTGGACACAACATGACCACAGTGGGAAAATGGAGCAGAGAATTACCACACCTCCTAGCAGCCAGGAAGGAGGCTGAGGGAGACACTGAAAATGACAGAGAGAATGGGGCGAGGGGAGGGGAGGGAGAAGGAGGAAGAGGGGAGAGAAGAGGAGGGAGAACAGAAGAGATTCCTGGTAGAGCCTTCAAAGACATACCCAAATGACCTGTTTCCTCCACCCAGAAGTCTACAAGTGTTCCACAACAGCCCAGTCCACTGGGGGCAAAGTTTTAAAAGCAGGAGTCTACTGGAAATATTACATTATTAAAACACAGAAACATGAATATATTCTATTAAGCAAATTAAAAGCACACTAGATACTCAGGCACATGTGAAACGTTTTTTAAAATCCTGGATAGCTTGACATTTGGCCATTTATTTCTAATTTTACAAATATACATGCATCTTACAGCAAACTATAATGCTATTTAATATACTTTTTAAGCACCTTCTGTTACTTGTAAAGATATGCTCATCAGTACCCTGAATATAGGTAATTTGAGAAGTTATATTGAAAAGCACACTTTTTCCACATTATTGAAAATATCACACCATTGACTACTTATATAAAATCAGCAAACTCTCTTTCATTAAGGAGCTTCTCATTTTGTTTATTTTCTTCTGTTGATTCCTTGGTCTTGAGCTCAGGGTCTGTGTGTTGGGCCTGAGCTTCTTTGCTCAAGGCTAACACTCTACCCCTTGAGCCATCGTTCACACAGCTGACTTTGGGGCAGTCAGTAAGAGTCTCATAGATTTCCTGCCTGGGCTGGCTTCAAAAAATAATCTTCTGTTCTCAGCCTCCTGACAAGCTGGGATTACATATCTGAGACACTTGGGCCAGGCACTTTTGATGTGAATGATATATATTTCCATATACTTTATGTAAGTTATCTCAGGGCTATCGTGATGATTTGACGTAGAGGAGCTCCCACCATTACTCTGCCCAAAGGAGATGTTTAAGGACAAACATCAGGAGTATTCTGAGGGCCTGACCAACAGACATGGTAACACCCATATACTGAGGAGGACCGAGGAGCCCCAAATGCCTTAGACTGCATACCCAGGCACTCACCTTTGACATATTTGTGGCATTCCTAGACACTTGGGAAGGAGAGAAAACCCTGTGCTGTGTTTCTCAGCACATTTGGGGATTTCTGCTAACGTGAAGAAGTTGGAAATTATCTCAGTGGAAAGGATATTGAAGGAAGGGATGGCCCAAAGTATGGGCTGGATATCTTCCCAACTATCAAGGAGTTCAGATCCAATGTTCTGGTTTAAACTTTATGATAAAAAGTAGACCAAAATAAATGCCAGATCTTCTCAAACTAGTCTCTCAATTATTTGAAATCTGTATTCCTAATTCTATCTGCAAATTAGGTTCTGTCTGGTTGACCTTTAGTTTGCATTGCATGCCATCCAAATCTACATGTGATGATTCCTCTTATTAATTCTATGCAATCTCACTATTGTACATATATATTCATACATATCTATATATTGTTTAAAGATACTTTCACATCCAATAAATCAGAAATGACTCCACTTTCTTTCTAAGATCAAGCTACCTCAGTGCATCTTACTGTTGAAAAATACATCGTTATCCACTCAGAGATTTTTATCACTCACGACACTAAATATCATATACAATATGGAACATTACATATACCACAAACTTGGCTGTTACATTATAAAAGTTCATCACTCACTTAGATGGAATATTTAGTGTTTTTAGAACTTGTTACTTCAAGGTTTCTTGCATACATGGTGCTTAGATGAGTATTTGTTCACAAAATTAAAGACAAATGAGGGATGTCAAATGACTTGATCTCCTATTACTTACAAATACATTGTATTCCAGTGCTGGTGACTCTTGCCTGTAATCCTAGCAACTCAGGAGGCTTATTATCTAAGGATCAAAATTGAAAGCCAGCCGGGCCAGGTAAGTTCTCCAGTTAACTTAGGAAGCCGGAACTGGGGCTGTGGCTCAAATGATAGAGTGCTAGCCTAGAGAAAAAAGAGCTAAAGGGTAGTTGACAGCCCTCACACCAAGTTCAAGCCAGAAGACCAACAAGGGAACCAAAACACACACACAAAAACATCAAAGATGGGGGCTGGGAATATGGCCTAGTGGCAAGAGTGCTTGCCTCGTATACATGAAGCCCTGGGTTCAATTCCTCAGCACCACATATATAGAAAACGGCCAGAAGTGGTGCTGTGGCTCAAGTGGTAGAGTGCTAGCCTTGAGCAAAAAGAAGCCAGGGACAGTGCTCAGGCCCTAAGTCCAAGCCCCAGGACTGGCCAAAAAAAAAAAAAAGAAAAGATATGTATCAAACCCAAAATTATTTTTTCTACCTAGGTTATTTCTGAATGTACATTCTGATCTTTGCTATTTTGCTTGCGGGAAGCCGGCAACAACGCCATTACAAGATGGCGCCTACTTCCTTGCAGCCTTAGTGGTAACGGCAAAGCCTAACGGACTTACGCGCCTGCATGCGCAAGTGAGTTCTAGTCCCAGCCAATCCCGTGGCGGTTGCTAGTAGCAACCGGTCACAGACCAATCAGGGAACGACCCATGCTCACCCAACTGTATATAAGCAGGCGTTTTTGGCTTTTTGGCGCCCCTCGCTTCAGCTCTCCCTCAACCAAGCAGCTCTTCAATAAAGTGTGATTGAGAAGGATCCTCATGTGGTGGTCGTCTTTCCTCGCTGGACGGGGTTGCCGGGGTTGTTGCTATTTTGCTGAAATATTAAAGATGTGAAGTCATTGCAAAGTTGGAGAATCTGGAAACTATGCCCATATTTTGAAGGAACTATCAAAGTATCAGAATGTGACTTGGACCATTCTGGCTGTGCGACAGAATGTCATAGACTGGGTAATGTATAAGAACAGAGATTAATTGCTTGTAGTTATGAGGGCTGAAAAATCCATAATAATGATGCAGGACATTTGGTAGCTGAGGGCCCAGCTCCTGTCTCATAAATGCTGCCTTCTCACTGTGTCCACACAGGATTCAAGAGACAAGATCTCTGTGGGTCTCATAGCAGGGTTCTAATCCCATTTGTATAAATGGATGACATGCCTATTTGACTATATATGCACCATCACATTTCTGTAGCTCTACAGAAAGTTAGTACGTACTGTGTACATTTCTATGTCCTTAGATTTAGATATACTTACAAGTAGATGAGTATTATTGTTGATACAGGCTAACAATGCCTTAAATGCAGAGGTAGTACATTTATATTTTGATGACTACAATTTGTACATCTGTTTTTATAATATCATTTTGTGTCAATCTATTTCTTTTTTTCTTTTCTTAACTTGTTTTTGATCAAATGAGGTTCTGAGATTCTTTTTCTCCTCTATAGCCTCAAATCTATATGAATAATTATTTAACAAAAACTGAGTTTTAAAAATTTTGAAATTGGCCTAAACATGTAGTGCATTGATAAGAGTTCCTGCCTGGCAAGTATGAGACCCTGAGTTCAGTACCAAACAAACAAAAGTTTTGGAATCATCTTTATAGTGGTCCAGTCTCAGTTCTATCATTTCTTGAATCCAAAAAAAGTAAGCATTATTGTTATCATCCTACACTTTCCATATTTCTTTAATTTTCCAATTTGTTTGCTCTACATTCCTTTTTATGTTCCAATCCTTTTGAAATACTTTTCTTCTTCCCCAAAACAACCTTTCAGAAAGTTCCTTTAGTAACCTGTAGACAAACTGTCAATTTGGGGTAAAATTAATATTTCTTTATTTTTCTTTCACTCTTCAAAGATAGATTCAATAAATTCTAATTTGACAATTATTTTCACCTTTTACATCTAAAACTATACATGAGATGTTAGAGTACATATTTATTAATATATTTTCCTTGCTTCCTTCAGCTTTAAGAATCAATTTCTTGTTCTTGCTCTTTTCCTCTCTTTACAGGCTTATATTATGTGTCTACTCATGAATTACTTTTAAATTAGCATATTTGGGATTTCATGAAATTCCTGAACATAAGGATGAGTAGTTTTGACCCAATCTGGAAAAATCTCAACTATTACCTATCAACAAATTTTACTTTTTCCCATTTTCTTTCTATTTTTAATATCTGGAAATCTGTTTGGTTTATATCATAACTTTCTATGCTTTTTTTTTTTTTTTTGGCCAGTCCTGGGGCTTGGACTCAGGGCCTGAGCACTGTCCCTGGCTTCTTTTTGCTCAAGGCTAGCATTCTACCACTTGAGCCACAGCGCCACTTCTGGCCATTTTCTGTATATGTGGTGCTGGGGAATTAAACCCAGGGCCTCATGTATACAAGGCAAGCACTCTTGCCACTAGGCCATATCCCCAGCCCATTTTTTTTTTTTTTTACTTTCTATGCTTTTTACAATCCATCCATATGTATCTCAGCATATTTTTTAAGGCTGGGGAAGTTAATCTTTTCCTTCAAATCTATATTCTACTGTAGTAACTTTCTCTTATGCTGTCTCAAATTTATTGTTTAATTTGCTCGTACATATGCTAAATTTGATATTGTTTGCCTTTTTTCCCCTATATTGTGGTTTCTCTTCTACTAACTGAGAACACTTCAGGTCTTTCTTTCTTGTTTTCTTATACTTTCAACTCCTTTTTGTTGTTTGCTTTTTGGTGGTGCTTGAGTTTGAACTCAGGGCCCATTCTCACAGACTTACCCAAGCCACTCTCTCTGCCCTTTTTGATGTTGGTTATCTTCAAAATAGGGTCTTGTTTTATTCCTGGGCCAGCCGGAGCTGTGATTCTACTTTTGTTGCTAGTAATGATCAACCTGCCATGTTGGTACTAACAGTCACCATGCCACTGTGCCCAGTGATTGTGTTTTACTCATAGCTTGGCATGGCAGACACATGCCACTATACCCAGTCATTAGTTGAGATGGAGTCTCATGAATTTTTGTGCTCAGGCTGTGCTCAAATTGTGATCCACCAATCTCTGCCTGCCATGTTGCTAAGATCATAAAGCCACCAGGCCACACACACACTTTCAACTCATTAGCTCCCATTACATAGTAAGCATATTTATTTTATATACTATGTCAAGTCCTCCATAGACCTTTTTTGCTTCATTTTTGTTTTCTGCTGATATTCACTTACAGGAACTCATGTTTGTGTGTATTTTGTAATTTTTGTAACTTTACTTAGACTTGTGAGAAATATCAGGCCTCATACAAAAGTTTGGGAAAAACCCACTTGCTTGATCCAGGTAAACCGGGGACATTACAATCCCTAGACTATTTTCATATTCAAGTGTTTTTTTTTCACACAAAGAAGATGAACCAAGAGCACATCTCAGTATGAGATCTGGATTGTACTTATACTTATTCTAAAGATTATTTCCCCCATTAAGCAGTTCCAAAATAACCATATATTATATGAAAGATAAACAATATGAGAATTACTTTCATATCTTTCCTATCATTTATATTCAGGTAGGATATGAGAGGAACTCATGGAAAACATCTATCTGTAATGAGAAACACAATGTGTTTCTGGCTCAGTAGGCCAGAAGGAGATCAGCACTAGAGAAAATAGTAAAAGGTAGACTTCCTCTTAACTTGTGTTTAAAATCTGTAGTGGAATAAAAAAGGAATAAGCTCCTTACTGAAGAGAGAGGATAGATTATAAAAGAGAATTAATTACATTCCATAAAGGGTGGTTGGAATGGAGAAAGAATGGGCAGAGTAGTCAACAGGACACTAACAAAATGAAGACCAGAATTCCAACTGCTCTTCTGAGACACAAGCAACTCCTTCATCCAAAGAGGGGGGAAGGGACTTGGCCAGTTCTAGTGTTTTCAGGCTACTTAGCCAAGCAAAGTAAATTTCTAAAGGGAGAAATCAGCATTGATGTCTTCCATGCCAATAAACTATAAACTAAGTGTTAAAAAAAAAAAGACAGCCTTATTATCAGCTCAGCCAATGGCTGTGTCTGAGAGAACACTTGATCCCTGTGTTTCATCGAATTTATTCTAACAAAACACTGGATTCTGATTATCTAGCACAATAGTTGTAAACAAGGCTGCTCATAAGAACTATTAAGGAGCTCTTCATAACCTATATAAATCCTGATTTGTCCTGTGGAAGGGTCTGTCCAGACATGAGACTTAGACTTATTAAATTATCTTGATTCTCTAATTCCTTGTACATTTTTTCCTGGTAGCAACCTCTTTCAGTTTCTTTTTTTTTTTTTTTAAATTTTTAATTTTCTTTCAGTTTCTTGACTTGTATTTATGTCATTGATGGTTGTCTTTCTTCTTCAAATTTTATGAATCCCTGACCTTGAGAGTCAAGGTATCCACAAAGTAAATATAAAAGAAGCTATAAACAGAATCTGCATTTTTACAGACTTGTCGGAGTGATTGGGCACACAAATGCACATTAATACAACTTTTATCATACATGATAGGACCTGTAATAAAAGCAAGTCCAAGGGGGTGGCGGAAGCAACGTGCCAGGGTGAAGATGGAAGACTTCCAGGCTTCAGAGGAGACTTCTTTCGTGGTTGACGAAGTGAGCAACATTGTCAAAGAGGCCATTGAAAGTGCCATTGGTGGTAATGCCTACCAGCACAGCAAAGTCAATCAGTGGACCACAAATGTTGTAGAGCAAACCTTAAGCCAACTCATCAAGCTGGGGAAGCCATTCAAATACATCATGACCTGTGTAATTATGCAAAAAAAAAATGGCGCTGGATTGCACACAGCAAGTTCCTGCTTCTGGGACAGCTCCACTGACGGTGGGAGCTGCACCGTGCGATGGGAGAATAAGACCATGTACTGCATCGTCAGTGCCTTTGGGCTGTCCATCTGACCCCCACGCCCAGCCTTGGGCCTCCTATGTCACGTTTCAACCCCACCTTCTAACCGCCAGGTGCGATTCAGTGAACACCTTCCTCCTCTTCAAACCTGTAGAGAAATAAACCAAATGACTGTCCTGTTATACAAACTGCACCGTTAAGTCAGTCAGTAGTTCTCTGTAGTAGCCAGCAGCCTGTATTGCCACGTCTTAACTCAAAGGTGCTAAAAACTGAAATCTGCTAGTGGGAAGCTTTCTCTCCTTTCTGAAATGATTCAAATACACTAATTTTCCATACTTTATACTTTTGCTAGAATAATAAATTATTCAAATTTTTAAAAAAGTAAGCCCAATCAAAGTTGGATTATGCATTTGAGAGAAACAGAGGGAATTCATTTTCCTTTTAATCTCAAGCAACAAGGATTTGAATGTGGGCTTGCCAAAGCTCTATTTTTGGCACATGAAATAGGATAGCCAAAAAAGTATGCCTGGGTCACATTAAGGCAGGGCTCTCCCTGAGAGACAGAGCAAGATAGTCAGGTACCATTTCTTGTATCCCTGCTGTGCACGAAATCTGAACCATTTCTGAAATTCCCAGATAAATGAGTTAATTTATTTTCATTGCTTAAGCTATTCTGAGTTGGGTGATTGGAACAAAGTGGTCTGAGAGAAAATACTAGCCTCTTATACCAATATTGGACAACAAACACCAACTGATATGTTTACCTTGCTGCAGCAACTTTAATGAAATAAATTCACTTTTCAGTCTTTTGCTGAGCCACAAGCTTTCTAGAGAAAGCAAATTATAGTCAAATAGATAAATATTAGATCTCATTTTTCATCAAATTGATAAATACAACTCCTTGTCAGGAAAACCACTTATCTTTTCTTGTCATGCTAGTTTCCCCTTCTGTTTCTATCTATCTTCCAAGCCCAAGATTTCTAATTAGCTAATAAACTGGCTCTAGCTATTCTCCTGGAGTGCAAATTTCAATAGGAGGAGAAAAACCAATTAGCATGCACCTGAATACATTTAGAAAAGACTGCCAACTGTTTTTATTTTGTTTTGTTGTTTATTTTTTACTAATAGGAAAATCTGAGCTGACCTAAAAATTTTAGTCAACCAATTTTGGAAACACAATGAGATTGGAAAGATGGATCTTCCTTTCTACCTGGGTTAATTATAATAGAATGGGCTGTGTGATCAGTGACCAATAACTGCTAACCAAAGAGGAGCAGTGTGTCAGACAGCTTTCCATTACTATGACAAAATACCTGAGTCAAACAACTTAAAGAAGGAAAGGATTATTTGGGCTCAGTGGGCTCTGGCACTCTGTGAGCTATGGCAGCACACTGCACATTGGCAGAATGCATGGCAGAAGAGGCCAGCTTACCCATGGCATTCAGAAAGCCAAGGGACACAGATGGAATGGAGCTGAGGCCCCGTTATAGCATTCCAGGTACCCCCTCAATGACCTGGCCTCCCTCCACTTAGCCCTACCTTTTAGCCTCAAACACTTAGAGGTTCCACCACCTTCCCAATGCTACCACGGGCTGGCAATCAAGCTTTAAAACTCACGAGTCTTTGGGGGATACTTATCTAAACCATAGAAGAAAGCTCCCTGTATAAATGAGGTCATAATGCTGAGAACAGTTTTCATTCTCAGGAAACAACACAAATACTGAGGACAGTAGAAAATTACCCCTTGGTAGGCAGTTCTTCCAGAGGTATTCTTTGAAAGGATCAGTTAATTTTCAGTGATTTTCTTGTTTTATCTTTAGTACTTTATCCAACTTCCTATAAGCAATATTCAGACAATGTGTTTTCTCTAACAAACTTCTTTAAAATTGAATTCCAAACAGGGTGCTGGTGGCTCATGCCTGTAATTCTAGCTACTCAGAAGGCTGAGATCTCAGGATTGAAGTTCGAAGCCAGCCCAGACAGAAAAGTCAGTGAGAGATGTGTGTGTGTGTGTGTGTGTGTGTGTGTGTGTGTGTGTGTGTGTGTGTGTGTTCCCAGTCCCAGGGCTTGAACTCAGGGCTTGAGTGCTGTCCCTGAGCCTCTTTGTGGTCAAGGCTAACATTCTACCACTTGAACACTTGAGTGGGGCTTGAACTCAGTGCTACTTCCAGCTTTTTCTGAGTAGTTTTATTGGAGATAAGAGTCTCATGGACTTTCTTTCCTGAGCTGGCTTCCAACCACAGTCCTCAGGTGTCAACCTCCTGAGTAGCTAGATTACAGGCTTGAGACACTGGCAACCCAGCATCAGTGAGACTCATCTCCAATTAACCATCAGAAAACTGGAAGTGGAGCTATGGCTCAAAGTGGTAGAGCGCTAGCCTTGAGCAAAATAAGTTCAAGGACAGCTCTTAGGCTATGAGTTCAAGCCCCACAACCAACCAAAGGAAAAAGAAAAAGAAAAAAATTGACTTCCAAGACAGAGAATTTTCTAATAATTTAATGTTCATGAGTCCAGAAAAACTTAAATCTTCATTTACCTTGCCACGTTGCTTTATGGTAAACAAGGCACATTTTCCCAAAACAAAATAAAATAAAAGCATGGTGTGAAACAAGCTCTGTGGGTCTCCAAGCCTGGGCTGCTGCCAGTGCTTCTGATCACAATGTTCTCCATCTCATTTCTGGAACATACAAAATTATTCTACTTTAACATCTATGCTTCCAAAATGTACAATACTGATTAAAAATGCCATCCCCAGTTAAACCATAATCATAGTAGCTAAAATTTACGCAGTTCCAAGAACTGCTATGATTGCTTTCCCCATATTAATTCATTTACTTCTCAGAATAACCCCATAGGAAAATTATGCCTGGGTTATAGGCATCTTACAGGTATTTTTCGTTATTCTGGTTATATAGGTGGAGAAACAGAGGTATAGCAGTTTGGACAAAATCATCCAGCAACTAAGCAACAGAGCTATGGTGTTCTAGTTGCATTTCACTGATTTTCCAGCCTCCCAAGATATTTTTTTCTCAGAAAAGACTCATCCCCCTTTGAGAGAAAAATATAGTAGAGCATTACATAACCGAATTATAGAACATCCTTGCAATTTATTTTCCCTACACAATTTAACTCAAAAGCCCCTTTGTAATGACCTCTCTTCAATTTCCCTCTGCAATATCCCAAATCCTTATTTCTAAATAACCCAAGCATTCCTACAAAAATCCCATACTTTTCTTTTTTAGTCAGTCGTGGAGCTTGAACTCTGGGCCTTGGTGCTGTTCCTGAGCTCTTCAGCTTTTTTGGGGTACCAGTACCGGGGCTTCACTGAGAACTTCACACTCTTGATTGGCTTTGTTTTTTGATTTGAGGCTTGTGGGTTTTCTCTTTCCTCAAGGATGGTTCTCTTACCATGTGAGCCACATATCTATTTAACAACTTTTTTTCTTAAGGATTTTTGAATCATGATCCTCAGATCTCAGCCTCCTGAGTAGCTGGGATTACAGGCATGAGCCACCAGTACCTGACTTCCCAAAGAACTTTTTGATAGTCCATTCAATATTCTTGTAAATATTCAGGACCAATATCAGTGTAGTATACTGGAAGGATAAACTTGACTCCTTTCCATTTCTTAGTGAGAAAATTTGTGGTAAAATCATGAGAGGATACAGCCAAATCCTCTCAAGTTCAGTAAACAAACAAGACAGACACCTGTGCACTTATTCATATTACACATTCAGAATCATAATACAAAGAAGAAAATAGGATGCTAATGAATTCAACCCCAATGTTCATCTCTCTAGTTTCTAAGAGCTTACTTAGTCTCGGGAAAATACCAATGATACTTTCTGGCACCCCTTTAACAGAGATGGCACAATGTTGGGAAACACTACCTTCTGTGTTTGATGCATGGGCTCAGGGACAGGTCCTGCTTACCTAGACAACCTTCAGCAAAGCACTTTGCTTAATGATTCCTATCCTATGAGATGAAGTCCCAGTTTCACAAAGTTAACATGAGCCTCAATTGACATGCCAAGTTTCTAGAGAAGAAAATTGAATATAAAAAGCACTTGATTTTTAAAAAATATTTATTTATTTATTATCAAAGTAATGTACAGAGGGGTTACGGTTTCATACGTAAGGCAGTCAATACATTTCTTATCAAACTTGTTACCTTCTCCTTTGTTTTTTTCCTACCTTCCCCCCTCCCAGGTTTCCTCCCCACCCTCCCCCGAGGGGTACATTTGGTTTACAGCATATTGTCTTGTAAGTATTACTGCTGCATTGATTTGCCTTTTACCCTTTGTCTCTCCATTTTGGTGTTCCCCTTCCTAGCTTTGATCACTGGCTTAAAGACTTACATATGATAACCAAGCCATTCAATTATACACTCTTAATTTATAGGTCCATGAAATTGCCCAAAGCATTTGTTTTTCATAGAGTATGGTGAATACAATTTAAATGGAAAAATAAAAATAATTTGAAGTCCAAAAAAAAAGCACTTGATGATTACTGGATTGTTAAGGTAATTTGCTGCCTGGAGTACTGTCTCCCTGTGATATGACTATTTCTTTAGCCATATGGTAAAAAAAATAATTTAAATCTTAATTGTAACAGAATTTATAGGCATGAGTAAAGACTTTGTGTATTTCTCAAAATAACCTCTTGATTCTTTGTGTCCCTGTAAGCATTTCTGAGAAGGAAGTGGTAATGAAAATTATTTATTGCTAATGTAATTGTTCTGTAAGGAATTCATATTTATGTATATTGTTAATTGTCTCATCAGGTCTTTGGTCAATGTAGCTATCCTATTCAATATTCTTTTATTAATATCTTCACAAAACGCATTTAAAACCAGCATGGTCATTAGTTTCTGTACTTCTAGGCAAGAAGATAATAAAATGAACCGTAGAGGAAACATCACATAGATTCTGAAAGTCTGTAATGATAAAAAAAAAAAAGTTTCTTTTTTAATCTCCAAAAGGCTGTATATTTTCAACTTAATTCATTCCTCCAGAGTCTCTTAATGTGCTACAATTTGCATATTACATGTTAATTGTGGCATCTCAAATAATTAATTGGTGGCTTCAAATAACTTTAGTAGGTTTTCAAATGAGTTGTCCCTACATGATGGGAAAAACCCCACAGTAACGAAAGTGAGCTACATGCCGCCCACACATGTTGGCAGACTTAATTGAAATTAATCCACAGTTTGAAAAGAAATGAGCCTTCTTTAGGAGTAGACGCCTTATGCAACCCCAGGATAGTTAATGGCTCTCTGTGTCCATCCGGATGGTAAGAGAAACCTCCCAGGCTGGCCAGGCCTCCCAGAGCGTCTGAACCAAGCTGGGAGATGACTGGAACCTTCACCTCAGTTGTCATCTGGTTAAACATAGAGATTTCATTTGGATTCCTGCCAAATTGAGGCTATCTTCTGAGACAATGAGAAAGAGTGCTAACATGGATCTTTTCTCTCTAGTTTTTCACATATCTTGAGAAAGCAACATTATCCTTCTGGAAATCTCAGTAATAGGTTTGTACAAACATCAAATCAACTTTATTTATTAAATAAATGGGAGACTACTGGAATTTAAAATCTGCATCAATGCATTAATGGGTAACACTGATTTTAATCAAGAAACCAAATGTAATTGCTTTTGCTGTAATTACCAATGTGCCATATTTCCAAGCTTTTTGACAAATGATTCCATAAAATACAAATTGATTATGCTATCATAATAAGTCACAAACACTTGATCAAAATAATTACCTCTTGACAAAGGCTCGATAGCTATGTGCATATAATCATATACAATAATATTCTATGAAATGAATTCCAAAGAAAGTAAACAAGAGACATTTTTAGCTACCAAAATAATAATTACCTCTGTGTATACCCCTGGTATTTCCCTGTTCCTTCCTTGAAACAAATCATAATTTTTTTCCTAGTTACATCCTTCTCAAAAATGTGGAACCCGTGAGTGAATAGATTTTTGTTCTAAAACACCTGTAAAAATAGTTAGGCTCATGGTCTTCTTCCAGAGTATAGTCATCCTGCGCAGCACTGTTCAGTATTTAGCACATCAAAGTCATGTCAAATTCCCCTATCTTCTAATCTTCCTTTTGCCAGAGGTAGGTGGATTATTGAGTGACATCATTACAGTTCTTTCCTAAATCAGAGACACTGAAATCTGCAAGTGCCATACCCAGGTAATAGCTTGCTTTTTCACCCTTGTCTTTAATTTTTACAAAAGTAAAAGCTCATCTGAACAAGCAATGCTAAATCCTAAAAGGGAGAAAACTTCTGGGGTGGGAGGCCTATATATGTAGTGATCATTGAAATTATATCTCATCAATGAAATAGGAAATAATGACCTAAAATTGTAATACCTATTTCCAGTACCATGAAAATTAAAACAGTGGATCAGTGCTTCTTCAGTAAATGGCAGCTGTTTTAATTAAATTATTTCATGGGCAGAATTCATCAATTCCTTTAGGGCCATTTAATTTGGCCTGTGTGGGGAAACAAAACAAAACAAGAGCTCAAGTGACAAAAATAAAATCACCTCACTCTCAACCAGATCAGAAAGGGCTCTGCAGAAGAAGTAAATACAGAGCTGGGCTGATGATTCTTGGAGTTCAGTCCTACAGTGTCGTTTCTTTCCTACACCTCAAAATTAAACCATTTAACCCATCCACATAACCACACTCCTTTCCCCTCCCCTTCCTATTCTTCCCAACTTCCTCAGTGTGTGTGCATGAAAGCCAGTCCTCACTGTAGGAAATAGTTCTCTGTATTATGTCATTTATTTTGAGTGAGGAAAGCTTGAAATCAAACAAATGAAAAGATGTGGCTTGACAACACCACTGAAAGCCAACACCTAGGCTGTAAATCTTAGGGTTGATTTTTTTGTCTTTTCATGACTTAGGCATCTTTTTAGATGTTAGTTTATAGGCATATTTATTTGTTATTAATACAAAATCATCATAGATTTGTAAATAATTAATTTGGAAGGAAAAGATTGCAATGTCTCTGATTATGTTACCCCAAACTGTGGTAATGAGTGTGTTTGTGTGTGTGTGCGTGCACGTGCATGCGTGCACGTGGCAGAAGAAAGACCCTAGATGCTGTCTCTTAGCTTTTTCTGTCAGGCTGAAAATACCACTTGTGCCATAGCTCCACTTTCAGTTTTTCGTTGGTTAATTGGATATAAGTGTCACAGACTTCCTGTCTAGGCTGCCTTCTAACCTCAATCCTCAGATTTCACCCTCCTGCATAGCTAGAATTATGGGCATGAGCCACGAGTACCTGGCTAGAACATTGATTACTTTAAAGTGAAGGAATTTAAGAAAATGAAGAAGTCCTAAGATCTCTTCACCCGCCCTTCTCTTTCCCATAAAGAAGGTCATAAACATTAGGAACATTTTTCTGACTTTCACAGAAGCTGGCCATGAGACCTCATGAGAACTATACTCCTGACACCAAGAAGAAAGGAACACCCTTCTCTCTGAAGACAGGGAAACAGTGGAATCAGAATTAATAAAAGGCCTTGCTGATTTGCTTTAGTTTACTACCATTACAACACACTCGTTGGCCCTAGCATATTTATTCACAGACTCCATTCTTCATCAAGACTACTATGAAAATGAGTGAAGAGAGGAAAGTTGAGCAAATACAGTCATAATATTCAGTGTCCATATGTGAAAACAAAAGCTGAGGGGATGGGTGGGGTTGAGAGAGATGAAGAAAAATTAGGAAAGGAGTGACCTTGATCAAGATGCATTGTATTCATAAACTTACATGTCCAATTGAGACCCCTTTGTAGAGCTACTTAATGTAAGTTTTTAAATTTTTAACAAAGCGAAACACTCAGATTCAGTTGTTTCTTCAGATCTTTATTTCCCCTACAAAACCATGTTCTTCAAAGATACTATTCTTCTTTCCTGGGAAATTAAACAGACCTAGTTATTAATGCTTAGTCGCAACATTCCAGTTCATTCATTTAAATTGAGCCAATAAGGAAAAAATACCTAGGCATATTTTCCCTGAATTAATCCAGTAAGGAGGGTTAAGATCAAGACTGAATTCTATTGGTAGCTGATGGTACCTGACATCACCAATGCCAAACTACTTGCTCAAATACTAGAGATGAGCTACTAGTTGCTTCTATACATGCTAGCTAGATGAGTGACAAATCTTCCATTGGCCTGCTTTGGTTATTTACAAGATTCCATATTGAAACTGTGCTTTGTTGAGGCTAAGACCTTAGACCTGCCAGGCTGCCTGGAAATGTGCACAGCCAGAAGATTACTTTGCAAAAGGACAATTTAGTCCTTTGCAGAGGCAAATGCCATCAACAGGCTCCAATTCCTTCTAGGAAACCTACAGTGCTGTCTACCTCCGTTGACACAAACATGCTTTTCTTTTCTCTCCCAGTGTGGTTACCATCCTCAAGCATTGCTTTTGACAGAAACTGAGGAATCTACTTCCCTCTAATTTAAACCAGCATGGAAAACTGCCTCTTCCAACTTCAAAGCTGCCTCCCAACCATGCTTTGGTTTTAATGGATACCAAATTTCCTTGTATGGATGTTCCATGACTGAAGAGGAAGTTATGTGCCAATAAACCTGTCATAAATGACAAATATTATGTCAAAACACATAATCTATGAAACATTACAGTTAAGCCTCGCCTACCTACAGGTTCTCAGTGCACTCGCATTAGCCTGCAATGGAGACTATTTTATAATTAAAGTGGTGAATAGCTTATGTAATAGTGAACATGAAAAATAGAATGGTGGATGGGTAAGTTCCTGCACCATCATAAAGTCAGAAAAAGGTATTAAATTGAACCACTCTAAGTCAGGGACCCTTGTCCTTGCTGCTGGACAATTCTGCAGGCCTCTTAGTACTTGAAAGATGGACCAAGCTATGACATAGTAGCAAAGGTCTGACCAGTTTTCTGAGACCCAACAGGAGAGAATGCCTATGCCAAATCTTGGCTATGCCAGCACTCAGATTAATCATGTTTCATTATTCTAAAAATGACCTTAAAAGTAGATGTAATGACTGCATAATATTCCATAGACGCTGAGAAGCAATCACTCCTTTAATCATTAGTATTTTCCTTTTCTTTCAAGTTATTTGCAATCTAATCACAATGGGAAGACTAATGTATGTTAATATGGGAGTAATCGTCGTTTTCTCATATATAATACTGCCCTTTTCCAAAATGTACCCCCCCTTCAGGGAAAAGATACTCAGGAACAGGACTACTAAATCAAAGCTAGCTAGTATTAGAATTTTGAAGCCTAACACTAAAGCATTTTCCAAATGATTTGAATCAGTGTATGCCACCAATTATATTAAGCAAAGACATCAGTTCTGTTTTTCATTCTACATGACTATATTTATTCCAATATTGTGCAAGTAGGCACAATATGCTGTATGTACTAGCTCTAAAATCTGTACCACTTTTGTTATTGATAATGCTCATGCTCTTCTTTTGCTATCTAATTTTTTTGCAATTCACTAATACTTTCACACAAAAAAAATCTGCACAATAGTTATAAATTATCATGGCAAAGTCTTTATTCCTCCTGCTTTTTCTACCAGCACCAATGTTGGCTATTGCTGTCCTCCTGATTCTATTTTTCACATTCCTTTCACTCTTTCATTGAGCACTTTTTCTTCTCATACATGCCCTGTCTTATAAGTGTTGTGAGTCAGTGCTGAGATCCTGTTCCCTCAACTCAAAAAAAGAAAAAAGACCTATTATTAGATCCCAAGCTATCATAGACAATAGAGGCAAGAGGAAATGTTTTTCTTTCCTATAACCAGACTCATCTTCTCAGAGTTAAGACAATTTTTCAGATCTAAATTATTATGTTGAAAACAGCATTTGCCATTTTGAATTTATACGGATGAAAGACACGTAACATACATATTTTCACAAAACTAGGAATAGTTCATCACAAAGATGGAATGAAGGGAGAATATGGGAGACTCCTTGTTTCAATGATACTATTTAGTAAACTAAACTACTTATAAATCAGATTGCTTCCCAGTCAACCAAGCCCTGTCTGAGAAGCATCTAATGCTGAATGTTAACAAAAGACCTTGGGCTGGGAATATGGCCTAGTGGCAAGAGTGCTTGCCTCATATACAGGAAGCCCTGGGTTCGATTCCTCAGCACCACATATATAGAAAATGGCCAGAAGTGGCGCTGTGACTCAAGTGACAGAGTGCTAGCCTTGAGCAAAAAGAAGCCAGGGACAGCGCTCAAGCCCTGAGTTCAAGCCCAGGACTGGCAAAAAAAAAAAAAAAAAGAGACCTTAACACCTTACCCCTATGTGTTCCCACACATCATCATTACAGATACCGAAAACAGTGGGAGAAGTTAGTGCAGGATTACTGTGAAGTACATAAATTCATTTGGTAGTTTGTGATATCAGCTTTACAAATAAAACATTTTGCCACTATTTTGATCAACTGGACTAAAATAATAAGCAAATTGAGAGCGAGTCTAATATTTCCTATAATTTTATTTTTTACTGACTCATAACCCCCCTACCTTGTAATTTGATGTCACGTTTCCTGTAGATAGAAGTCAGATAGACAGATCGCAGTAAATATTGAATAAATCCTGAGTAAAATTATGGAACAAATTCTCAGATTGTTTCCTAGTGAGGCTTCTCCACAAGAGTTTAACGCCTTAATCTGATTTGCTTTTATGCCAGCTGTTCAGATTCTTGTGAAATTATTGGGGGAAAAGTATCATAATTATGTATAATGTTCCTTGAATTACAAAATACACTGTAAAAATCTATATTAGTTCTCAGTCCTCTCCCTAGTTAGAGATGAAATAACTTAAAATGCTAAAGCATACCCCACCCCTGATGAAGGTAAGAAAAGCAGATGGTTCTGGAGTAATTATTGTGATCCCTTTCGTCAGATATGCTTTTAAATATGTAAACAGAGCTGAGCAGAATGATGACTCAAGATGGAAATTAGCCATATATAAATACAGACTATCATGAGGTTGTCTTGAGAAATTTGTATTCTCGTGCCTATAAAATTTATGTCGTTTCTAGTCAGTGAATGTATCTTAAGGCCACTTTTATCCATTAGATCTTGAAAGACTTTCATTTTGATAGTGCTGATTCATAATTCTGAAAGGCTTCCCAGTTTATTTTTTTCTGTCTCCAGAGAGTTAAAAGGCCTTGACAGGACTGGCTGGCACCTGTCTTTTAGCCACAAAAGATAAAAATTACCAGAAAACATCTCAAAGAAATAATACAATATAGATAACATGGTGTAATGCACAATTTGCCTAGGTAATAGAGGTTACACTTGTGGGCAAGTCTAGCCCTAGAAGAACCTTAGCCTCATGTAATATGCCCCAAGGTAAGGCTATCTCTTACTGCCTTTTCGCATTCTCGTTGGTTAGAAATGAATTCTAGTTTTGTGCTAAACCAACTCCATGAGAAAATTAGTTTAAAATGTTCCCTTCAATGACATACTCCCAGTGACATAACTTCTGTACAATAGGTCCAATTTTCTAAAGGTTCTTGCTAGGTCTTTAAGGGACATTCAAGATCAGACTCCAGCAAAGACCCAGTGTTAAAGGCTTGGTCTTTGGCCTCTGGTAAAATGTTAAGGTGGGGGAACATTTAGCAGGTGGGACCTATTGTGTAGAAGTGAGGTTGCTGAGGACATGCCACTGAAGAGGATAGAGGGACCCTTGGCATTTCCTGCCTCACTGTTTGCTTCCCAGGCACCATGAAGTGAAAAGACCTCCTCAGCCACATGCTCCAACCATGATACCCTGTGCCACAACAGACCCAATGCAACTGTACCAAGTACCATGGATGAAACCTCAGGAGAATGAGCCGAAGTCAACCTTTCTTACTTATAAGTTGCTTACCTCAGTTATGTGTCCCAGTAACAGAAGGCTGACAATCCGACAATATGTAGACCTTACAAATTTATATTATATACTAAAACTATTGAAAATGTTTATGTAGGCACAAAGGGAACCCTTCTAGAGTTTCTTGGGATAAAACTGAAAAAGGATAATTGGAGGGGAAAATGGAACTGTTAATTGGGAAAATTTCACAAATTTATAAGGACAATGCATGTACTTGTACACTAACATGTTAAACTAAACTCCTTTGTACAACCACTTAAATATAAAAAAATATTTAAATAGTACACAAATGTATTAATGCACAAGAGCAACAACATAATGGAATTATCCATCACCCCAACGAGATTCACAAGTCTGTATACCCCTTGTTTTACAAAGAATGAGAAATTGACTCAATTTTGAAAGATCATGTGAATACCTACTGGGTGAAGTAAATGATCCAAGATACATAACTAAGCTTCAAGAAATATGTTTTGAATTTGAGTGAGCTCAGAGGACAGAGATGTTATCTTCTGTTAAGACCAGTCAGGTGTGGTTGTATACCCCACCTACTTTTAGATGGATAATGAGATGTCAAGATGGGGATGGAAGCTTTATGTTCTTATGTAGATCAGGCCTTAATGTTGTTGATAGTATGTCAGAGTAAGGCCTTGTGCAGCATCTGCTGAATTTGAAGAGCTGTCAATGTAAAAAATAATCAGTAAACCATAGTGCCATATTAGGGGGAGGAGTTTTGCTGGGCTCCTTTATTGGAAATATACAGGACTAGAAGAAAGTTCACAAAATAAATAAATAAACATATCTTGTTCTGTTGAAGAGACAAGCTAACATATAATGAAATTTTTTTCAACTTTTTCCACTGCTGTTTATAGTGTTACTTAGTTTGTATTTTATTCCAAACACATATACCCAGCACAGTAGCTCAAGTCTATAATCCTAGCTCCTTAGGAGGGAGAGATTTTGTAATCATGGTTCAAGGCCAGTTTGGGCACAAAACTTCAAGAAATTCCATTTCAACCAATGTCTGGATGGTAGTGTGCAACTGTTATCTCCAGCAATTCAAGGAAGGAAAAATTGGAGGGTCATCTCTGAGGTTAGTCTGAGCATAACGCCTGGCCTTACCTGGAAAATAACCAATGCAGAAAAGTGTTCTGATGTCTCTCATATGGTAGAGTACCTACCTAACAAGTGTGAGGCCCTGAGTTCAATAATCCCCAGTAGTGAAAGGAAAAACAAACTATAGCATACATATTGACATTTTTTATAACAGGCTATTTGATTTTGGAAAGTTGCTAATTAATTTGGCCTTCAAGTTAAGAAATTGATAACTAATCTCATTTTCCAAAGGCGTCCTCTTCAATGGTTACAAAATCCCATTTACAACTAATTCTGAAATAGCAATGTCTATTGCTCAGAAAGATTCAATTTAAAAGTAATCACAAAAGTATATAAAACCAAATCAATTAGAATACACACACACACTTTTACCAGTCTCTAGCAATATTAGGTCATATAAACTATAATTGCAAAGCTTTACTAGGCATGGAAAGCGATCATCTTAATGAAAAATGTCACAATGTAGCTGCTTTTATTGAGAAATTGTTTTGATATGGGTTGGATTCTTACATGTACTTCAAGTATATTTGAGAAATTATTTACCTGTTACAATTAACTGAATTTTCTGTATTCACTGACACCTACTTATTTACAAGCATACTATGTCAATTATCTTTGGGATTAGCAATTACAGCTAAATACAGCTTCTAGCACTATCAAAAATATGTAAGACACATTCAAAGCTAGATACCAATTCGTTATGTAATGCATTAACATTATATTGTATAACACTGCTTGAGATAATGTAGACAATTGAGTGGAAGGTACACAGTCCTGATGATTAAATTTAGGGTCTCACAAATAGTTAGGCAAGCACTATACCACTTAAGATATATGCACAGTCCTTTTTCTCCTACTTAGTTGTAGACAGATTCTCAAGCTTTTGCCTGGGGCTAGACTTGACCCACAATCCTTCTATCCTTGCTTCCCTTCCACAAAACAGAGATTACAGGTGTATGCCACCCTGCCTACTCCAATGATTTTGTTTTGATATCTAGAAGTTACATCCCTATTAAAATCTTGCAATAAATGTCTTTTCATATAAGTAAAACTATCTAAAGAAGAATTTACAAAGAGATTGTTCACAGAGGAATTGAGCCACATGATGTGATGGGAAATGCTGACCATTTATAACAACCTGGAATCTGTCACATGATTCTCAGTTTGGCTACACAATGCATTCAGCACAGATGATAGTGATAAATCAGGGAACAAAAGTTATTCTTTTCCAATTTTTGACCTAGATAACTCACTTAGAAGTCTTTATCTCCAATATATTTCCAGTTAACTTAGCATAATTAGTGTCCGTTCCTAAGCTAAGACTCTTTATATTTCCTCCCCCAAAATAATTTTAAATATTGGTATGATATTTGTTCTCTGGATTACACCAGTTTTTAATACTTACGTTCATATGATACATAAAATGTGTCATACTTGATGGACCAACTAGAAAGTGAACAGTTCAAATTTTAAAGCAAAAGCAATTTTTATGTTAGGCAATCATGATGTCTTCCTAAGTAATAGGCCCCAAAATTAAGAATGGCTCTAAGAAAGTCTCTAAAACTCTGAAAGGTTTTATTATGGTCAACAGTAAGGCCTGTCTTGTTTGTGTTGTTCTTGTTGAAAGCATTCCTTAATGTTGATCTGTTTGTTCTTGTAGAATGTTGAGAGAAGGGGGGAAAAACTCAAGCTGATTAATAATGTTTTCCTTTGAGTTTGTTTTTTTGAGTCCCACAGTTCAGTATTTATATAAATGGAAACCCTGCTGCTGTTAAATCGCTCATCTGTTTGTCTAGAAACTGTTTCCTATAAAGCTAAACCCATATGTTTGCAAGGATTTCTCTCTCTCTTAAAAATATAGCTGAATTTCTCCTTACTGTCATCATTGATAAGTAGTTTGGAATTGATTTTGTATAGTCTCCCTATGAAAGAGGAATATAAAAAAAGATAAACAATACAATAGATACCTACAAATTACCAACTTCTAATTCATTTGCTTGGAGCTTCATTTTTCTGTGGGAGTGAGACAAAATTGCCAGTATCTTTCCTACAGAATAAAACTGCATGGTTATTGTAGTCAGAATTTAGACCATAAAATTGCAAACAGTATCCTTTTCTTTCCCAAACATCATAAGTGCTAAAAAAAAATTTATTTTTCCTACTTTGGGGGTATTACAAGGCAAACATTTTTTGAAAAATTCTCTTCCAAGCTACGATCATAAATTTGTAAGATTGAAACCCAAGCTACTGAATTCGGTTGTGAAAAAAATCAGGATAGTCTTTTTCAATCTTGCCACAGGAGGGGTGGGGGAAATAAACTTACTTGTGAGAAACAACAGTAAATTATAATGACTTTTTCAGGTCATCAATAATATCACCTCCCAAATAAAATCCCAAGGGAGTTAATCTTCCAGCAATAAGGAAGAAACTTAGGTTTGGCCCATGGAGGAAACTTTGAGATGAGCTATTGGTACACTGTGTAGAATATCATCAAGGTTGATGATATTAGGAGAGCACCAAGACTAATAGTTTATTTAAATAGCTTCAGTTCTCTTTCCTGCCCTCCCCATTCATCACCCTTTAAGCTATTTGATTTAAAAACAAACTGTGTTTTTATTCAATTATTTTCCACCTCCAGTTTGGATGATGGGAACAGATCTCTATTTTGCCGGTCGGCACTCCCTGAGGACCCTGCCTATTCACCACTTTTCTTTCTGAAAGAGATAAACATGTTCTTGTCATCCACAGCTGTTCCTCCAGATGTTCCTGAACCAGAACCAAAATCAGCTCATCCATACTTCACACGGATCTCCTTGGGAATTCTTGAGAGAGGTGCTGTCTTCTCCAGGTGAGTTCTTTCACAACTCCAGGATACACAGTACACAATCTTTCCTTCTAGGTGGCAGATGTTCCTGCCAAAATCAGAGCAAGGCTTTCTGGGCAATCCAGCAAAGAAAGGGCAGCCTAGACTCAATGGGCCACCCAGAAACGCAAGAACAACTGTTACAGCTAGAAACTGGGCGGAGAAACCACAGTGAGAAGACCCATCATAGAGGAAATCTGAGCGCATATTTACTATTCATTTCCAAGTTCATTTATTATTCATGGTATATCGACTGTGTGGTGCGTATGTGTAATTTAGTCTTATCTAAATTCTTCTTTGATATGGTGAGTGTAGTAAAAAAAAAAAAAGGCAAATGGAGTATGTTAAATAAGCACCTTTGGGATAAAATTGACAGACACCCAGCCAAACCAATTCAGATTTATAAAAAAGACTAATTGACTCACATACCTGAGAAGTCTAAAGGGTTGCCTTCAAGCCTGGCTGAGTCCTCAAAAGTTTTTATCATGTTCCTATCATTTTATGTTCATTTCTCAGCGCTATTTCCCTCACATTGACTATATTCTTAGATAGATAAAATCTCTATGTATATACATATGTGTATACATAACATATATGATATATGGATATATAGATATAGATTATGACCACAACTATTATCCGTACAGCTAGAAATTCCAGCAGAGGAAAGGGCACTGCTTTCCTGATTTCCCTGAGGGTCATCTGGACTTGGATCAGATACTCATTATTGAACTGAATGCTTCCTTGGGCACTCTATTCAGGCCAGGTCAGTGTCCACTTCTGTGATGAGAGGACGTGATTAGACTCTATCAAATCACATAAAAAGAATTCCCTACTGAGAAGATGGAGGCAGTGAGTACCAAAAGTGGGAAAAGAAAAACCTACTTGACAAAAAATAAAATTCCTTTGATACCATGCTCTCAAACAAAGAGGTTGAAGACCCGCTCAAAGCTGCAATTATGGGGTTCATTATACCTGGACCAACTCAAATCCCATGCACTAGAGAAGAAAGACATGGACATGCATACCGTCAAATCTATTTGAAGTATTAATAAATAACATTTCTAAGAAAGAATATTAGATCAGCAATTATATAGGAAAGAATGACATTATACCCTTTAAACAATTTAAAAATCCTCGAAAGTTAATGCTGGCAGCTGCTTGTGGGATTTGATTTCTATTTACCACATCTCAGAAGAAATCTGCTGGAGACTGTGCCTTTCAGAGTGATGGATTTTTTTTTAACTTAGCATTTGACCTCCTAACAAAATGTTTATTATTCAATCTAAGTCATAATCAAAGCATTTTCAAATAAACATTTGAAATGTTCTTGCCATTTAAAAAGAACATTTATATGGAATATAATGAGTCAGAAGCATCACCATAAATTCCAGCCATTATAATATATGGCAATAAAATCACATCCAAGGGTCTCTTGAGGCTGAGAGGATCATTTACCTGTTCCTGAAATTTACATTTTCATATGAGCTTTTGTTCTTTTCCTGTTACCTCCCTCATCTATCAAGATACTAGAATACTAACATAAAGTAATCATTTGAGCTGGATAAAAGAGTTACCACCCACCAGTCTTTACCTCCTTCTGTAAGCTCTTCCATCTTTTTGTCTGCTTCAGAAGTACAGTGAGACTAGAAAGCAGATACCCAGTTGCACAATCCAGCAACTCCATGCTTGGACATTTGTCCAAAAGACTACAAACTAGGTCACAGTAAAGCCACCAGTACAACCATGTTTATTGCAGTACTATTCACTATAGGTATGGAATTAGCCCAGATGCCCAAAATGGATCAAGAAAATCTTGTATATAAACACAATGGAATTTTACTCATCCATTGAGAAGAATGATATTGCAATGTTAATGGAAGGACCTGGGAAAAAAATGTTAAGTGAAGTAAATCAGGCACAGAGAGGCCTGCTGTTTTCTATCATATGTGGAAGATATATAAGTAAACATGTTAGGTGGTATGAAAGTGTACAGAAGTGTAGTAACTGAAATATAGTAGATTCAGAGGCGATCTCAAACAGTGTTATTTCATAGAAAGGCAAAATTGTAATTCAACAAAATAAACACCAGGAAACGGGCACTTGGAATGGGTAGGGTAGGGTCAAAGGAAAGAAGGTAGATGAATGAAGAGCAGAAGAGGAGGGAGAATGCAGTCAGAAAATTCAATGTATAGCCTACAAAATTAAGAGAAGTGAGGGAAAGACCAGGTTGGGAAGGATGGGTGAGAAAGTTAAAAGGGGTGACATGGATCTAGACACATTGTACTTATAAACTGCTTTGTTGAGTGGCAACTCCTTTGTGTAACTACTCAAAGGTAATAAAAACTTTTAATTTTTAAAAATAATTTTAAGTGCAAGTACACTAGATAAATGCTAGGGAAGAGTATTTGGCTAGTACCTGCAAAAAGCAATACCACAAATATTTAAAGAAAAGGAAAACATCACTTTCTTTCTAGGAAGTAAGCTTTACAAAATACTAAGACACATAAAGACCAAGGTGAGGTGGCAAACCTCCCCACACCCTGCTGGGGATAGATGACAGCAAAGGGTCTAATTCAAATGGAAAGACTGAAAGTTTTTGTTATACTTTCTGAGCTTGGATTTACTCACTTATGAAATATGGTACTGGAGAGGACTTGATAACAAACTACTTTGAAGTGCTAATGACAAGTTCTTGGAAGGTATTGCTGTCATTGTTGTTGCTGTTACCCTGGTTCTGATCTGATAGAACTGGATCACATGTTAGGAACACAGGGAACTATAGTTTGGTTTTGTTTGTTCTTCTCCAGTGCTTGTGATCAAGCCCAGCATCTTGCACACTGCTACCCAAGCTCTACACCCTCATCCTCAAGTGGATTGGATTTTAATAATAGAGTCACAGAAGCAAAAGAATGCCAGAGGCTAAAAAAAAAAGTTTAGAATTTTTAGATTAAATCTTCCTTTACTACTCTCTAACCCTGCTGGGAAAGAAACAAAATAATGAGTGAATTTTTCACCTTCAAAAGTTTAAAAGTAAAATTCATAATGCATACAGTTCATTTGTGCTTTCTGGTCCATGTATTACAGCTTGGGTTTGACTGAGGGTGGGAAGATGATCATAAGTTAATATAATAGAGTTTTACAAATTAAGTAGGATCCTAATCAATGAGTAGAATACAAACCAATGTAAATAGCCTTTCATCCCACTGATAGAACCAGGCCTAGAAATCTAGCCAGCCTGTATATCGGATTCTAAGACAGAAATCCCAATCATTGGTCTATAAATCTCATATACTCAATCATTACGGAAGCATTCCCTTCTCTGACTAATCGCAGGCCAATATGCACTAGCCATATGAACTGACAGAACCTTAGGTCCAATCCTGTTTCTCCGGTACTTTGGAAGATAACTCCAGCCTCTTCCTACCATGACAGTGTGGGAATAGGAGGCTGATGTCCAAACTTGCAGCAGGCTCAGATAGATCAACTTAAGCACCAAATAAAAGCTAGTTTATATGGAACTTCAAATAAGAACAGCCCCTTTACTGGAAGTTCAGCCTGGAGGAGATCAGTGTTGAACAAGTTAGTAATTATCTCCCAAAGGATAAGCCAGCATTATGTATAATCAATACTGTCCTTGAAAACAATCCTTTTCAATTTACCTAAAGACCAGTCTACATAAGGAACACACACAATTCATGATCATCATATATGCACACTAAAACAGAAAAACACAAAGGTAGGCAACCAAGGAGAGAAGAGAGAGAAGAGATCCCTGAAGTCATTTGGTATTTAAACAACACTGAAATCTCTAGATGAATGAGAACCCAATAGAGAATTCTAGAGTGTTCTTCTTCATGCACAGACCTACTCCTTTTTCCTTCATCAGAAAATCCCTATAAAATTAGTATTTATTAACAGGTTCAATTGTTTTTAGAAGAATTCTATCATCTCTTTTTTTTTTTTTTTTTTTGGCCAGTCCTAGGCCGTGAACTCAGGGCCTGAGCACTGTCCCCGGCTTCTTTTTTGCTCAAGGCTAGCACTCTGCCACTTGAGCCACAGCACCACTTCTGGCCATTTTCTGTATATGTGGTGCTGGGGAATCGAACCCAGGGCCTCATGTATATGAGGCAGGCACTCTTGCCACTAGGCCATATCCCCAGCCCTCTATCATCTCTTAAACGGACAGCATTCCATTTCCAACAGTAACAACTGATTTAATAAAACTACAATTTTTTTTTGTTTTCATATGCTGTCTGAGCTTTGTTTTATTTTTTTGGTCAACAAGTACTTTATGTTCTTATTCTAATGATATGTAGTCATTGGCAGGGCTGAGATTGATTCCCAATTGTCTGACTTCAAGAACATGTTTTTATAGATATTTCCTTCCTTGCTGCTCCAATAGCTAGATCTAGAAAATATTTAAAATCGTGTAACTTGAGGCTTTTAATGAACATCCAAAATTTTAAGTTGCTGAGCTCCTTATGGTTAGGTGAAGTAATAGTTCTGACAGGAGATAGAGTTTCTTACCAGCCTACAATAATTTAATCAGCAATGTAAAAAAAAAGACATTTTAGTACAAAGATGTCAAGGTAAAATATGAGATAAGCTCCTTTAAAGGGTTTCTGGGATAAAAACCAAACTGTAGCTAAATATGATTCTGCTATAAAAATGTAGATGTTGATGGATGACTTCTCCTAGTATTAAACAATAAAAATGAAAAAAATTCTACAACTTCATTTTATTACCACCTACCAAGACTGTGCCCCTGGCCACCAATACAGAGTTTTCATTTAATCTATGCACTCATTTTCCCCATATGGCTCAAATGCTTGTGCTTCTTTATGATGAACTTCATGTCAGCGTGTTTTCACACTCTCAAAGACAAGGAGCCTGGTAATACAATAACTAGATTATAGTGATCACCTAACGTATCCTATAGACATACCTATTTAAAATAATGGTTTTAATGAACATTGTGTCATTGTAAGATAGGATCCAAAATAAGCAATTTAATGAGGGAAAAATAGTTATTTTGGCTCTCAGTTTTGTAGATTTCAGCCTATGATTTTTTTTTTTTTTTTTTTTTTTGGCCAGTCCTGAGCCTTGGACTCAGGGCCTGAGCACTGTCCCTGGCTTCTTCCCGCTCAAGGCTAGCACTCTGCCACTTGAGCCACAGTGCCCCTTCTGGCCGTTTTCCATGTATGTGGTGCTGGGGAATCGAACCGGGAGCTTCATGTGTAGGAGGCAAGCGCTCTTGCACTAGGCCATATTCCCAGCCCCTCAGCCTATGATTTTTAGTTCTATCACTTGGGGCCTGTGAAAGTACACTGTGACAAAAGTGTATTATAGAGGAGGCTACTAGCATCATGACAGCCAGGAGAGAGAAGAAGGAAGCTGAGGGGAAGAGGAAGGGAAGGAGGGGAGAAGAAGGGAGGCGAAGAAAGGAGAAGAAGAAAGAGGGAGAAAAGGGGAAGGAGAGGTGAAGGAGGAAGGAAGAGAAACAGAAGACAGAAGGGAGAGAGAGGGGAGGGAAGAAGGATGAGAGGGGAGAGGGAAAAGGTTCAAATCCTCTAATTACACTCCATCTCCGAGACTCCATCATCTTCTAATAGCAATGTAGATTGGAGATCAAGCCTTTAGCACCTGGATCTTTGGTGACACTTAAGACTCATACTATAGCAGTAATTCAGTCCTAAGTCTGCTTTTCAAGTTCACCATTGTTTGGAGAGAGAACTCCCGGCTTTCTCTCTTCCTCCCCAATACCTTTCTAACTACACATTAAGTGGTTCTCTAGTTCCCATTTCAGTTATTTTCCTTATTGTATGTCTTGATTGCAACCCCACATGTAAAATTAGAATGAGGAGCTGAACCATACCTATCCTCTTCCATGCCTCTAATGGCAAATTATTTCCCCATCTTGAGGTATACCAATAAGCCCAATGTTTAATTCAACTAGGAACAGAACAAGTTAAAATGCAGAGTGTCCTTGTGTAAGAACTGCTGAATTAAAACCATCTTGTAAAGAAAAGAATTAAAACTCTTAGTTGCATCACCTAGAAAGAACTTAATGCAAATCTGGGACTCAGCATGCACCCCTCCATAAAGCAAAGGAGTTAGAGAGTTTGAGGATCTATGCTGATTGAGAGTACCATGCTGTCCCATAAAGCATTGGGAACTAGAACTGGGACAAGGCAATTCTGGCCCTAGACCTTCGCCCTTGATACAAGAGGAAAACATTGATAAACATAATCTCAATGTAAGAGACTCTCATCTAGGACAATCAAATATGACTAATATAAAACAATTTTGCAATTGTTACCCCTTCAACTCAGGGCCTGAGCACTGTCCCTGGCTTCTTTTTGCTCAAGGCTCACTCTACCACTTGAGCCACTGCTCCACTTCTGGATTTTTCTGTGTATATGGTGCTGAGGAATCAAACCCAGGGCTTCATAAATACAAGGGAAGCACTCTACCACTAGGCTATATTCCCAATCCTAGAAATAGTATTCTTAACATGGACAATCATAGCAAAGGGCTCCTAAGGCCAGGTGATTTCCTACTTTGTTCCCTGCCTCTCAGGAGACTCCCATGCAAAGGCACATCAAGAAAGAGCCAAATGGCCTGAAGCATCCTTTAGAGTAAATGTCTCTGCTTTTGTTTTCAACCTGGTGATTTCTCTTTCCCAGCTGGGGTTCCTTCCAATTGATTTCACAGGAAGATCTCCCAGTGCCCCAATTGAAAATTGCACCTGCAATCTACAGCGAGGCAAATGAAACTCACCAGGAAGATAATGAACAAGACAGACTTCGCTGTAATCAGAGGAGCAGGAAATAGAAAAACACCCACTTGAAATTACACCAAAAAAAGTTAAAATAGAGGATGAAGAATATAGGTAAAAATAATACAATAGATTGGGGCCAGGAGATAGGGACCATGGGTGTATTATTCTTTTTCTTTCTTTCTTATAAAAAGAAGCATTTATTTTGCTCATAGTTCAGAATGTTATAGTTCATCGCGGCAAGGAGAACAGGGCAGAGCAGAACAGTTCACATCATGGTGGCCAGCAAGCTGAGAAAGAATGTCAGAGTTAGTTGAGTTGTCCCTTATTTTCCACTTATATTGACCCCAGCTTGTGAAGTGGTACTGCCTGCATTCAGGGTGAATATTCTCCTCTTAATAAATCATCTTTGGTATTGTATCCATAAACTGACATGTTGTATTGAAACACCCTTGTACAACTACTTAAAGATATTTTTAATGAAATAATTTTTGAAAATCATCTTCAGAAATGCCCTCACAGACAGGCCCAAAGGTGTGCTTTACTTGCCATCAGCTAGGTTATTTCTCAATGCTATCAACTCGACAGTCAAGCTTAACCATCACATACTTGCCTCTTGGCAACTTGACACACATACTCATGGGCATTTTTTAAGATGGCAACAATTCCCCATCATAAAATATTAGGAAAGAGTCTGACCATTTGTAAAGACTTTACCTACGTTCATCTAAAACCACTCTAGCAAAACAGTCTGGGAAACTTACACAAACATAACGCAAAGCCAGGGAGAGATGAATTACTCAAGTCACAGAGGTAAGGGAAAATTGACTCCAATGCTGCCTCAAAAACATCTTCAACACTTTATTCCTCTCTATGTCTATAGTTGACCAACTAAGTCTTTGCTCTAGCTATGGTGAAAGGTTTTCAGTGAGAAAGGCATCCTGTTCTGCACATAGCTTAACAGTCAACTGTATACAAAATATCAGTGTGGTGACTGTCACTACTATCTCCATGACAGGAGCCACAGCCACCAACACAAACATAGTTGACTTTCACCCATCTCAATCACGGTGACCTTTCACATGTATTAATCCAAGCAGAGCTGTCTTCTGCTTTGTACTCTCTTGACGCCTTCTTGTCCTGTCAAGTTAATTGGGTGTAAAATGCATGCTAACTGGCAGTTCTCCCTGGAGATTCTGCCCAGCATGGTGGAACCAGGTTGTCTGCAGGTTATCCCTGGAGAAGCAGAAATGGAGGTGGTTCTTGAAAGATTTGCTTGTGAAGCTTTGCTTCACTCCTTAGGAGTAAAAAAGGGACCAGTGGATTGGTGGGTGAGGCCAAGACCAACTGCAATGGACAAGTTACTATTAAATCCATGGACAACATAATTTTCTGGCTTTCCAAGTACAAGAAGGTTTGTAAGTACAGTTTTACAACACCAAGGACCTCTATTACATTTTTTTAGATTTTTATCTACCAAAATTTTATTTAAGTAAATTAACTCATTTGCCAAGTTTTCTTCATCAAAGATATAAGTTTAGATCAAAGCTTTCAGTCAGCCTGGGATAATTAATACTTTCCTAGTGTGTTAATTATGATTCCAGGCAAACACAAGAAAAACCTGATGTTTTAATTAGCAGAGGTGACTTGCAAATATTGAAAGTGATTCCCAGTTGTCCAATGGTTCAAAACAGTGGAGTTCCCTGGCCTTTGAAACTGGGTCGAGGCCTTGTAATGCAACCCCCTGAGGCCCTCTACATACATCTTTCAATATGTTTTTCACGTTGCATTGAAATTGACTTTGCATATATGCCTAACTAAACTTTGATTGCTTCACTGCTATGCATGCTACCATGAGCAGACCTTCTCCATTTCTTCCAACCCACATTCCCCAAGAAGAATCCCAATAAATGTTACTTTTTTCCAACTCATATCACCAATATTTGCCTTGTTACATACCTATTCTTCCTATGTTGACATGTTTGAAGAGCAATATTATTCAAAGAAATTAAGCCTTCTTTTTTCTAACTCCCAACTTGAATGAGCAAAGGTAAAAAGTATAACAGCTGACTAAAATTAGGAGGGAACAAACAGGAAGAGGGAAAAATCAGAAAATATTTCCAGATGTATCCTACTATGAGCTTAGACAGGTAACAAAGTAGGTGAGTATCCTTGCTCAGAGCAGAGAATGGAGCACAGGATGTGCTGATTCACTGCAGTGAAATGGTGTTCCAAGCTAAAGAGGAAAAGGGCAGGAGATATTCATACATGGTGCAAGTCATGTGATCACTGATTTAAAAAAAGCAGATTGCATCTAGAAGCTTTCGGGAATCACTGAAGGATACAGTAAAAGACGTGTTTGTACTTTAGAACATACAATGCCTCTGACTATAGTGTGACTGACCTTTAACTCTGATGACAGTAGCCTTGACTCTACCCAGTGACATAATGGACTCTCCTCAACCCAATCTCTTTTAGAGCTATGGGGGATCAGTATGGGCAACAAAATATATGAAGAATTATTAAGTGGGAGAAAATTAAGTAGCAGATGGCAAGCACTATGGGAACTCAACCCTCCATTTGAATTTCTTCTGGTTTTGGAGTGAAGAATGCTAGTGTGAAACCTGGCAGATTTGGGTTTGAATAGCAGTTATAATTTCCTCTAAATTCTAATAACTCACTTGTCCTACATCTCCTTCTATTCCCCAGCATGCAAATAACTTCAGAATATTTCCAAATAGCACTTGTTTTCTCACAGCTATGGAAGCCTCATAATCACAGGGGAAGTGATAAGGCTGAATATCCCAAGGAAAATCAATCTTACATTAGTGTACTAATGATCAAGCATAAGCCAATGCCTGGTGAAATTTAGACATTTTCAGCAACTGCACTAAATCTCTCGGGTCACTGGGTCAGATGTAACTGTTACAGATGGTATAGGAGTTAATAAATAAGCATTATTGAATGTCCAGAAGTATATCTATTAGTGGAATCTGCCCTTAGACAGTGGTAATTTGATTCATTTGAATCTTATTTTCTCCCTCTATACACTAATCTCTGACAGCCATAAACAAGATCTCCCTCCATGTGAGCTGCCTTGCTGTGTAATGTTCACTGGGAGAAAAGCATAATAACCAGGGGTGCTCTTCTTCCTAAAAGAAATAGTTCGTTAACACTAATGCAGTGGGTATAATTGTTTGACACTCAACAAACACAACACTCTTCAGGCTTAAGGCTCTTATTGTGTGAGCTTATGGCTTCTTTCAGCTGGGAACTGCAAGTTCATGCTGCATTGACATGGCAGTCCACATCCAATGATGGCCTAATACAGGATACAAAGCAAGAGCCTTGCTTCGGCTCTTACATCCATTTGGGACAATTTTAAAAGAGTCATCCCAGCTCTAGGCTTCCATCTGGGATCCATGTAAAGCCTCTGTGTCAATTGCACCAAGCTCAACTTGTTCCTTTTGTCCAAATCAGTTTCCCTTACTTACTCATGGGCACTGTTCCCAACAACGTGGCCACTGTATTTCCAGCACAAATCTCAGTGTCTCAGCATTTAGAGGCATAAGGTTAAGAGGCAATCAGACATCTACGAGATTTGATATTATTGATATCTACTTCTAAAACTTTTTTTAAGCAAAAGGACAAGGTGACTATAAAATAGGAATGTAGCTTGCAATCACCCACATTGCATATGTGCTCATTTCTATATTCTCCATCTTTTCTGTAAAAATGTTGTAACAAGCAGTGTCTTTCACATCTTATCCTTATTGCTCACTTTCCTTTTTGATTTTTTTTTTTTTTTTTTTTTGCCAATCCTGGGGCTTGAACTTCGGGCCTGCCTGCTTGTCTCAGCTTAAGGCTAGCACTCCATCACTTGAGCCACAGCGCCACTTCTGGCTTTTTCTGAGTAGTTTATTGGAGATAAGAGTCTCACGGCCTTTCCTGCTCAGGCTGACTTCAAATTACAATTCTCAAATCTCAGCCACCTGAATAGCTAGGATTACAGGTGAAAAATATTTAATGGGGCTGGTGCTTGAACTCAGGGCTTCACTAGACTGGCACTCTGCCACTAAGCCATGCCTCTAGTCCCCCATTTTTTCAGGTTTTTGTACTTTGCTATTGATGGTACTGTTGATTATTTCAATCTTTCTCTTAATAATTTTGATTCCTGTTTCTTCTCAGATGTTCACTATCTAGTAACTATTTCACTTTGTACTAAAATCTTCCATGATTTTACAAACATATAGACATATCTACTATGTTCACTGATGTCTCTGGCTTCTTATTCACTTAGTTTCTTTTCCTTCTTTGAAGCAGTTCCTGTGACATTGTTATTTGTTAAGACGTCCTTTATTTTATTCATTCCTCCTGTAGTTTAAATCTTGTTTTCTTTCTCAGCAC